>NC_141685.1:1921529361-1922148622 GCF_964263255.1 Lissotriton vulgaris
GTGTTTTAGGGCTTAGGGTAGTGTCCCAGGGTTGTGTATGGTAGGGTTTAGGTGTAGGGGACGGACTGGTAGTAGGGGTAGGGTCGTGCTGGGGGTAGTGATTTAGGGTTTAGGGTAGTGTTGTAGCATTTGTCTAGTGTAGCGTAGTTTTTTGTGTTTAGGGTGGTTTCGGAGGGTTATGTAGGGTAGTGTTTCAGTGTAGGGGATGGACTGGTAGTAGGGTTAGGTTCGTGATAGGGGTAGTGATTTAGGGTTTAGGGTAGTGTTGTAGTGTTTGTGTAGTGTAGTGTAGTGTTTTAGGGTTTAGGGTAGTGTAAGGGGGTCGTGTAGGGTAGTGTATCAGTGTAGGGGACGGACAGGGGCTACGGGTAGGGTCGTACTGGGGGTAGTGTTATAGGGTTTAGGGTAGTGTTGTTGCGTTTGTATAGTGTAGGGTAGTGTTTTAGGGTTTAGGGTAGTGCCAGTGTAGGGAAGTGTTTGCGTGTAGGGGCAGGACTTTGGCACAGGGTAGGGTCGTGCTAAAGGTAGTGTTGAAGGGATTAGAGTAGTGATGAAAAGTTTGTGTAGTGTAGTGTATTTGCAATTTGTATTTTGCGTAGTGCAGGGGTGTTTATTTATTTATTAAAAGTTAGAAAAATAATTTAAAACCTTTCAAAGTGTTTGGGTGTTTATAAAAAGAAAAAAAATGTGAAAAAGATGTTCATTAAATTTATTAACCAACTATTATTATTAAAACTATATTGAAAAATACTCCCCCACCCAAAACCCCTATTTCCCTGTAATCCTGTCTCAGGGGTTAGGTTACTTTATTAAAAAAAAAAAGTTCATATTTACAGAGTAGTGGTCTGCGAAGTAATTAACTGCTCAGTAAAAGCAGTTTCTAATGTTACTAATGCATTAGTGGAGTAATGGTTTGCTAATAAAAAATATGCGGCGTAATGGTAGATGCGATGTAAAAACATCGCACTAAAAGCATGCAAAATAATGGCATGCTAAGTAGCGTCATATATTCCTTCTACCCACCTAATTATCCAAACCTGTCAATTATCAGCTGATTGACATCTTCAACCATCCAAGCTTCTTTAACAACCTAATCTCTAACAAATGAGCTGATGTAGAGCCCAGCCATGTATCTCAACTACATACATATGCTACAGTACTATAAATTGTGTCAGAAGCAAAACACCTGGTCTCTACCAAGACAACAAGCAAAGCCCTCTAGCCCTCACACAACTCCCACTCTCCTATGTAAATATACCCTGTCCCAACATCACTTAGCCTCACATAATGGGGGTATTGTGACAAGAGTGTGTAGAGTAGACCATGTTTCAAGACCACAAATGTAGTATATAACTGATATCATTTGGTGTAAAACAACTACGAAAGCAAGTAGGTCAGTTGCTAGGTCATCACTTTTGAAACATTGTGGACATTTCAGCCTTAGTTTTAGTACTTCCTATGAAAGAGTACCTTTTCAGATGTCCATATTCTTACATAATTAAGTAGTACATGGGGTGTTTGACAATACAACAGAAGACTGGCCAATATATTTGAAGGGTATTGCAGAAATTGCCCAGCCATGCTTGTGTTTATCTTTTGCCAGGTTATAGGTAATTACATTTTATTTAGAACAATGTTTATTCATTAAAACGCTTCAAGCATAAAATAGCATTATAAAGAAACTGCTATTCTAGTTTAGTTTAAGCTATCAATTTCTTCACAGGTTTCAGAGTTTTGTAATGTCTGCTTCATTTCAGGCAATTGTCCTAAATGCATCTTGTGTAGAACATGTATATACAAACTGCTTCTTTGCTGCTGATTGTTTAATCTACATTTTTGGCACATAAAGCTTCAGTCTGACATCTGGGAGTTGCACACAGTAAACTGAAAATGACTGAGCCATTCTGCACCAACTTTATAAAATGGTATACAATTAAATGTGTTTTTCCCCAAATGGAAAGTTTTCAGCAAGCTTCCCTCTTTGCCACCATAGATGATATCCACATGACTCTGGCTTCAGGAGATACAGAAGCCCTCCTCCTCCTGGGCCTTTCTACAGTACTTGACACAGTCTGCCATTCTATCTGCCTCCAATGCCTACAAGACATCAGAACCCAAGGACACACAATCCAATGGATCTGCTCCTTCCTGACTGAGAGGGCCCAGTCGGTTGCCTTGTACCGTACACCTCGGATGCCTGCGATTTCATCTGTGGAATTCTGCAAAGATGATCCCTGATCCAGACCCTCTTCAACCCACACATTATCCTTCTACTCAGTTCTATCTGCTCTCAAAACATCCATATCCCCTCCTACGCTGATAACACACAGTTCAATCTTTCCCTCATAGACAAAATACCAAGTACCCGGATCAAGCCAATTCCTGCATGACTGAAATCTCTCACATGATGAAGCAGTGGCGTCACTAGGGTTGGTGTCACCCAGTGCGGGTAACCTGTGTCACCCCCTCATGACTTACCCCATGGACCTCGTCTGTGACAGAGCCAAGGCCGCCTCGTCCGGTACGTCTTTCCGGTGGTCATCCTGGCTCCTGCAGACCTCTCGTTCGTCCACGTCCTTGGTCAGGGTGTCCCCTCTGGATCCGCCAGCCTCTGGTTGCGCTGGTTGTTCTCCCACCGCTTTCTCCTCCGTAGTATCCGCTACTGCGTCCTTCTCTGCACTCCTGCTTTCACCTCCTTGCTTCCGAGTCACCCCCTGCAGTTCCGGGCATCAGAATCTAAATTCCCTCCTCCCCCTTGCACCAGAGGTATTACACCGGCAACAGAGGAAGAGACCAGGAAGCAGGACTCCTTGGTGCCCCCGGGGATCCCACCACAAGCAACCAAGGCCTTTTACTTACAGTACTCCCCTACCAGGCTTTGCCAATTGGGCCAAGAGTCCACCGGAGCACGAGAGAGGCAGTCCACATTGGAGCGACGAACAAGGTAATACTGAAATGACTAGAGGGCCCATTTAATGGCAGAGGCGAGGATGCAAGTTTGGCCAGCAGCCAACACAGTGTAACCAGATTGGTGTCACCCCATGTGTGGGTGTCACCCAGTGCGGTCAACATCCCTACACCCTCCTAGTGATGCTACTTTGATGAAGACCAATTGTCTGAAGCTGAACACGGACATGACCAAAATTGTGAGCTTTGGGAAGAGCACTTCACTGTGGCAGTCCACCTGGTGACCAACAGAGCAAGGACTGATGCCACCCCCCTACCCATGCCAAGAACCTCAGAATTGTCATTAACAGAAAACTCAACATTACCACCCAGCTCAACCCCATCACTGCTTGGTGCTTCCATAACCTGAAGATGCTCTGGAAGATTTTCAAATAGCTCCCAATCAGCACCTGGAAAACCCTCACACACGCCCTCATCACAAGTAAGCTGGACTATTACTTGGATCAAAAAAAAAAACTCACTTGAATGCTGCGGACTGTTCAGAATACAGTAGCCATAATCACTCTTAATTGCACCCACTGCACTCTCATCACACAACACTGGAAGGAGCTCAACTTCGTCCTACTGAACACGCACAACAAACTTCTTACCAACAGTTGCAAGGCACTACATAACTCTGGCCAGCATAACCTAAAAATCGCATCTGCTTTCACAAACAATCCAGACCCCTCCGCTCAAATAGAACTCCTTCTTGCACACATCCCACACATAGGGAAAACAGATCTGGTGGTCTAACCTTCTACATCACTTCTAAAGTGTGGAATAACCTGCTGCTACACAAAAGAGGCTCCTTCTCACGTCTTGAATTCTGGAAGAAGTTGAAGACCTAGCTTTTCGAGTAGTCCCACTAGGAAATAGGTTTGGCTAGACTCACAGCTGCTACGTGCCAGGATACTCTCCTGGGTGATATACGCTCTACAGATCTGAATAACGTAACACATAAAAGTTGATAGAAGTGTGGCCTCAGCACAAGATCTTAGGTGTTAACTTTAAAAGCAGTATCGTGAGTGAGGGAAATTTTATGGTACGTCTTTTTATCTGGTACATAAATGTAGCCTCATTAAAAGTGCTGCAGTCAGAGCACTGGAAACAAGTACATTACTCTAGAGCAAACATAAAGGCAATGACTGCCATCTGCGTCGATTCTTTGAAGCCAAGTGGATTCGGAGTGGGAATTCTCATGGTGGTTTTTAGGACTCAACCTTACGGATAACTAAGTAAAGGCAAGCAACTGATTTCTCTTGGGATCATCACTGGTGCTATGTTATGGCCACTGAAAGATTTGTCTGACAGAGTTACCACTTCAAGGAAAGCGAGTGTGCAAATGGCAAAATATTATTGTGCCTGGGGCTCCTGAAATCGGCCCTGCAGCTGTTTTAGAACATCTTACTAAGCTGTATGATGACAATTAATTCTGATCGCCAGCACAGCAGGTCATTCTGCATCATTTATAAAACCCATTTTGGAAATATTAATTTCGTTTGTTTTGTAGTGTAAAGATTTTGGGATCACTTTGCAAAACTGCAAAACCTGTGACAATTGTAGCATTTTTTTTTATTGTTGTGACTTTTCTGTGGTAACTGGTTTTAAGGTTTTTAAAAGTGTTAAAAACATCATGAATTGATTGGGACCAATCATATATCTATTCAAAGCATTCCACGTATTTTGTACAAAGTGGCTTTCCATGCTAGCACAGGAGTAATTTGGAGTTGGGGAGGGGAGTGAACGCAGGTATTTGCATTTGTGTCCTGCAGAACCTATGCCGTCCTCTGCAGTCGAACTTTCAGGTTTCAGTTGAACCACTTCCTGAGTCACTTACCCTGTGGGAGAGGAAACATGGGACTCCTCAATGACAGTGACTAGAAGGAAGCGGGTCAAAGTAACTGATAGCAGAAGCCTCAAGAGGCACCCGCTAATCAGGGCTCACAACTAAAAGCCTGATGTTCCTCCTTTAAAATATTTATGAATATTTCAGTGAATTCCTATGCAATTTATACCTACTGCAGTAATGTCTTTCCTGTTCCAGTTATTTCATCATGGCCAAAGTTTTGGGGATGCCACTACCCTTGATTCTATCGAGATCGATAGCCATTGTTCCTCTGGCACTATATGTGATGTAATTGGGAAGTGAAAGGATGCGCGACTCCCATACTGAACACATTTCTGGACTTCTTGGAAACCTTCATTGGCCTCCCATTAATAAGTGGACCATTTTTACAATCCCTTACATACATTATTTGGCCTTGTTCAGTGCTGGCTTAATGTGTCTGAATTACAGATAAACTCTCTTCGGAAATCTTAGGGCAGCGACTACCCACCACCCAACGATCTGATCCCTCAAGCGCGAAGAGCTAGAATTGGAGGCAGAATGTTTCCTTATGAGCCCGCCCAAGATCTGAAACTCATTCCAAGCCATCTCCTTTCCCTTTCTTACCATCTTGCCTTCAGTAAGTTTTTCAAGAGCTGGCTCTTTAGCATATCTATGTCACACTAATTATTTGCTGCCCACAATCCCCTTCCTCCCTGTTCTTCACAAGTGCTGGGACACCTTTCAAGGTCCAGGCCGGGCTATATTAAATTGTACTCCTATTTGTATCACTTCTGCTACCACTATGTTTTATGAAAAGTGACTTTAATATATTCAAAATGGTTTCATTTGTCTTCATTTTTGCAGCAATTTATTAAATAGATGAGAAAATATGAAAGAGTGGAGCATAAAAAGATTATACCCTGAGGTAACTACTCATGTCTATAGTAGGAATTTGCCGGTAGTTGTCACAAATAAAGATGTAAAATGTAATTACATTCTTAAGTGCTCCCTTGTTGCCAAATGGTGCAGCGTATGTTGGAAAAAAGCTTACTATATATCGAGTGAATTATCTCCTTTAAAAGACTTACATGTAATAAATGATAAGACATTTTCATGAGCTATAGCTTAAAATCCTCATTTAGCAATAACGTGATCTGGCAGGATTCAAGCTTAGTTTGACATGGAATTTACATTGTGCACGTTGGGCATTTCAATGTTAGGCTCTCTCCCCTAGTTTGTAATACACTCGATGTCCTAGCACCAGCTAAAAGGAAGATGGAGGCATGGATACCACCAATTAAATGGTGAGTGCTCCATCTCTATCTGTGGCTTGAGCAATATCTGTAATAGCGAACTGAGGTGGCAGTAATCGTCACCCAATTCTTGCATTCAGGGAGGAAGGCTGATGGTGATTCCATCCGGCTCTGAGCTTTTGGTGCACTTGTTTCTTCATTATAGAGGCCCTGAGAATCCCCGGGGATTACCCCCACCCTTTTCTATGTGCAGCAGGCCAGGGGACGATCTCAAGTGGCCTTCTGAGGCAAGTGGATGGGGGAGGATTCCTTTTTCACCTTCACCTCAGAGAGCAATGGTAATCACTTGGATTGCTTTCTGTGGGAAGTGGCAATAACTGAGCCAATGGAATTTTTGGGATTCAACGTTTTTCCAGGTTGTGTATACACTCCAAGGAGGGGTGTTTGTATTTCCCCATGCCATGTTGAATCCCTGGGGTCTGCCCCCAATCTGATGGCAATGAGGAAGCTTCATGGTACCTAATGTTTTTAAGAGCTACAGTTTCACCAGACGGGATGGGGTATCGGCATGGATGCACCACCGTAGTGATGTTCACCAGTACCTTGTCACTCTTTGTAATGGCCAGACTGCACCTCAAATTAAGGTCATTTTGTTGGCAGCCATGATGGGAACAATGGCTGAGTGGTGGCAGGAAACCGGCTTGAGTGAGACGGTGACTCAATCCAGGTCTAATCAAGTCTTACAAAGGTCTGTTATTTTCGAGTGAAAATATGTGATTTTTCCATAACTCACATAGAGCATAGATTAAAATCTGAATGGGCCTCTTTTGTAAACCTTCCATGCACATAATCGTTCTCTCACTCGTCTGTGATTTGATTTTTACTTATCATATTATGGAACATGTAATAACTTATGGGTTTTATTTATATCATCTCGGGAATGTGAGAGCAGTTCATATTATAACACAGGGCATACACACACAATGGCTTGACTTCAAAAAGATAATAACAGAAATAAACATTTCCAAATACACACTCATTATTAAAAAAGTATGTTATGGCCAATTGAAAATAATGGAATGTCTTCTGCAATGTATCAGTTCTGACTGTTCTATGAATATATCTTAAACGCCTGCTGGCCTGTAACCTCTTGCAGTATGGATTTGGGTCTAAAGATTGTGATCTGAAAGCTTTAACAGGCATTTAGTGGAGCATGTGGCTGGAAGCAAAGTCGCCTTAGGGAAATAAGAAAACATTGTTTTGAGCATGAGCTTATAGAAAAATCATAGGTTCCCCTTTTACTAAGGGATACATTATTTAGGTTCTAAATGTACACTTTTCCGAGACCACAGGACAATTCGACAGTGCTTTGCAGAATAGTGCAGGTAGGTGCTAACAACTTGGTCTAATATTTCATGCTCGCCTTCTTCTTGTGGCAAGAATGTAAGTGCACAGTACGAGCAACAATCAAACAGGAGAACACAATACTGGCACAGGAGAACTGATAGGTTATTCCTCCATCAGAAGGGAATTGCATCCATAGGGTGCAGTTGGCAGTATTCACAGTGGTTAATTAACGGATGGTCTTACAGTAAGTCTCAAAACTAAGAAAGACACCAACAAATAGACATTCTTGCATCCCATTTGTTGGTGTTACAGAGCCCAGTGAAAAGAACTGGGTATTTCTCTTTCCATTAGTTGACCCTCCCCCGTGCACCATTGATAAAGCAGTCAATGAGTACAATGTTGCAATTTTTAAGATGCAGAATTCACTGCATGACATTAGATGGCCCCTTTTAGTGTACCATTAAGACATTGGCCAGTCTAAATAGGATGCTTAGTGTTCATCCAGTTTATGTCACTAGATGGGTTAAAGAAGAACACTCTCTAGAGCCTTCATTGTCTCCGCACAAGTGCAGGCCTTCTGCACTAACAACATCTAAGGCCGTATTACGGAAAGTGACCTGTAGTCACATAGGCATGTGCACCCACCTTTTGCGCCACAGTATTTTGGTATTAAATAAATGGATGCAGACAATTGTGCGGCTCCTTCTGTAATACTGATAGCACTCCCATACATGTAGACCAGCACTATTGCGAGTGCAAATGAGGGAATCACTTTGCCTCTACATCCACACTGTGTTATAGGTGTGGGTGCAGAGGCAAAAATGCCTTTTTGAGGTGCATTGAAAGTGTGCCACATAAACGCAGCGCCCTGTCAGTCGGCCCCTGAGGGCAGCTCTCTCAAGGGTTGCAGGTGGGTGCAGTCATTCACTGCACACACCAGCAGGGGAGCTCTCTCCTCTCTTCAAAGTGCAGGCAGATTCCCACCTGCACAGAGACAGATGGAGTGACTCTGAAGCAGCCACTCTGTATTTCACTGATGTTTAGGGCAGCGCGAGTTCACGTCTACCCAGAGGGTTGCCACCAGCACAGTGACAAATGGAGTGGGCCAGATGACATTTCAAATATTGAGGGATTGTTTACATTAATTTTGCAGTTGTTATGCTTGTTGCATAGATTTGCTCACGCCCTGCAAGCATTTTGGGGTAAATCAAATTTTGGGGACATTGGTATAGATTCATATGCAAGTACATATCTATTGTTTTTGCATACTGTTTGATTGATGTTTTTGTTGCAATTATTATATTGCTTACCACAGACAACAAATAAGTTCCATGGTCCATGATTTTAAGATTGGGAGCATCAGCTTGGATCAGAAGGACACCAGTCTCTGGCCATGCACCATGCACTGGGCCCGCGCAGACCGTTTTCTGATTTTTTTTTAACTATTCAGTAGGGTGCTGCTTGAGGTCTATGACCGTGTGAGCAGAGGAACCAGTCTGGGCATACTGGTCTCACTGAAGAAAACAACAGTGATGGGAGGAATTCATCTTAGCTGCACCATGTTGGGGTTTCTTATACTCCTCTTCAGAGGGGACCTGTCGTGGATGCTCGTTGGACTCTTGTGCAGCATGGTGGGGGAAACAATTTGAACTGGAATGTGGCCCAAGTAATTACCAGTGGCTGAGATTAATTCAAGCAATCCACCTGCTACTTTTTGTACACTTGAATTTGATACCTTGAGTGTGATAAATATGCCCAGACATGGGTCCCGTGCTCAAAGTACCATAGTGCCATAGTACTCAAACACCCTAATGAAAAGGTGCAAACAGGGCAAAACCGGTCTCGGGTTGCTTGTGTACATATTCAAGCCTGGCAGCTAGAGCTGGACTGTTACTATTGTACCAGGACTGAGGCTGTTGTGCATAAGGCTGGCTCCTGTCTGAGGTGGCATGGTGGATAAAAAATCAACTGGGATGCAGCCCTGAGTAATTACAGGAGACTAAAGGTCATTCAAGCTTTCCATCCATAACTTCTTTGTATACCTCATTATACTTCATTTGGCTCATCTCCCTCTCTCTAAGGGATATGTGACTTTGTATGCATGCCTACATTCTGGGCCATTACTGGATTCCAAAACCATCTCCTGCTTACATGTTTTTTCCTTCATGCTCTACAGGAGGCAGCAAAAGGCACTGGGCCAGGAGATCACGTTTCGGTCATCGCAAACCATCCTGATCTAAAGGCCGTCTCCTAGTCTGCTCCCTACCAGGGAAATGCCAGACTGGCTAGTTCGGCCTGGCATATAGTCGCCCATGCCAGTGGCGTCACTAGGGTTGGTGTCACCCAGTGCGGGTAACTCATGGTGTCACCCCCTCACGACTTACCCCATGAATCCATGATGCCCCCAGATACCCTTACATGGCCCCCACATCTGCCTCGTCAGAGCTGCATTATGGTACTTGTAATCACGTGTTTATAACAGAATGAAGAAGACTGCAAGAACAAGAATGCAAAACAAAAGCTCAGATTTTGGGGAATTCTCAGGTTTGCATCAGATCGTACACAACCTAAGTAACCTGGGGAGAAGTGAATTTGCAGTTACAGAGACTAATGGCAGGGCCACTGGAATGATCTGATTTCTGTGTAAATGTGGGTTTACCGCACTTGCCACATAATTCACTGCCGGATGCATTAAATGCATATTTCATCAAGAAATGTGCTTCTAGTTCACATGGATCAAACTTCACTACAGGAGAGTAACACACATGCTGCTACACAGTGGGGGCTGCATACAAAGGCGCACTGGTCTCCTTTTAGTTGCAAATTGCTCTGTTCATGTGCTAAACTGGTAATTTTGAGGTGAGACGCCTACGTGGACGTACAGTGTGTGTCGCTCTTGGCCACTATTAGGCCAAATGTCCCTTTTCTTGCTGCATAATTCAATTGGCGTTCATATGGGGACAGAGGAGATTTCACGACAGGATGCCGGGGCAGTGCCAGCCATGTCAGGCGTGACATGCGACCTCTTCTGCCCAGTCTCTGGCGTGCTTCCGGGGGAACCAGTCTGCTGGGAAGCCGCGCCGTTACCCTGGGGTCACCAGGCCAGCCCCTGGTTCCACCTTTCCAAGGCCCTGGCGCGTCTCCCTGCATCTTAGAGAGGGGAATTAGAAGGAGGCGCTGGTCGCTCCAGGGTCCTTCGATGGGTCCAGGGAGCCCCTCTAGCGCCCACTCGCAGGGGCTATCTTGCCAAAGCTCTAGCACCAAACACTCTTCCCTTCCTCTCCCGTCTCCTACTTTCATTACCAATTGCTTCCCTCTACTCTCTTTCTTTTTACTCCACTAAATCTTTCTTCCTTCGCTCTCCGTACCTCTCCATTTCATTTATTTTGCCTTTTCACTCCAGGTCTCTTTTACTTGCTTTGCCATCTAACCTCTCCTATGTTCAATTTAGTTACTTTCGAACCCTTCTCTTCCGGTCTTCCTCATCGCTGGGTCTTACTTTCCTTTTCTTTCCTTGTTCTTTCTCCTTTGCCTTCCTTCTGTCCCTCATCAATCTTTTCCCCTTCCCCTCAGCTTTCTAGACTACTGTTGGCATCAACTCTTTTTGAATGCATGTTTGCCCCCCCTTGCCTGTGCGCGCGGATGAAGGCTCTGCGCCAAAAAGTGACTTCTCATTGCAAATGCATAATTCAATTTAACTTTTCACCTTCTCCTCAGGTCTCTTGTCTTGCCATCTCTCTGTGAGTCTGTCTCCCCCCACCCCCAACTTGGCTGTACCCTTCGCCCCCCTCCGGTCCCACGTTCTATCCTTCAACACTCTCGCACCGCTGCCATGCGCCTCAGATGTCCTAACCCATACAAGTTACACACGCATATTCGTACACGTAACGTTTGTTTCGAACTCTGAATGTCAATAACAGGGTGCATGGTTCAACATCACAAGGGTGAAACGCCAAGTCAGTCCCGCTGGATTTTAAACATGCCACTTAGACACTCTGGACATTGGTGCTACAATTGCATTAACCCACTGCGCCACCTTACCACGAGGGTTGCAGCATTGGGCTGAGGTGCTTATGGAACACAATGATATTGGGTATGCAATAGTGGAACTATTGTGGATAATTTCCGTACAGGTAATGAGCCTGTCTGTGGGAGCAAGAGGCGAGAAAGACAGACAACCCTCTTCTATAATAAAGAAAACAAGGGAAGCCTCGGGCTCTCTGTGGCCATAACAAACGCCCAGCATTAACCCACTCCAACCCAGCAAGAAGGGGAGGATGGGCAAAGATGAGGCGAAAACACGGAAGAAAAAAAAAGTAACTTACAGGCTGGGGCATTCTCTCCTGGACTTCAGATGTGACGGAAAGTCGCGCAGCAGCAGTCAGCTCTGGAAGGAATTATTCCTGGGAGCCCATCGCCTCTTCCTCCACTCTGCCACTTGCTTTCACTTTGTGTTGGAAGGCAGGGGCCGCCCCTCCAGCATGGGGCTTCTAGCCGCTCAGCTTTTTCCACGGGGACTCCAGGGTGTAGGGCCAGTGCCTTCACATCACGCTCTCCTTCCCCAGGGAGGGGGGCCGGGGCAGAGACAGCAGGAGGGTCAGGCCTTGGCGCATGGTTGAAACACCACCAGCACCCAAGCGGTCTCGTGCAGGCATGCAATGGGAGGCTGTCTTATGCTGTAATGCAAGGGGGGCTGTCTCGTGCAGGCACTCGAGGGGGGGGCTGTCTCATACAGGCACTGTAGTGGGAGGCTGTGCAGTGCCAGGTGCACGCTTGTCTTCCTCTGCAAAACCCCAGGAGCAGTGCTGAAAACGGCGGGCTCGGGAGCAACGTCACGTGAGTGACGTTTCGAACGTCGCTGACGTCGTAGCCTAATTGGACAATAATCTTGGCCGGCGGCCGGGTAAGTTTCGAGAGACTAATATTATTTTGCATTTTGGTGTCATGGACTCCAAAATGCAAAATAATATTACTGTCTGTCGAACCTTACCCAGCCGCCGGCCAAGATTATTGTCCACACAGACCACGGTGTCACCCCATGTCATGGTGTCACCCGGTGCGGTCCGCACCCCCCGCACCCCCCTAGTGACGCCACTGGCCCATGCTGCTTCACTGTTCTTCATTGCATCACATGACTTCTGTGTTGTTCTTCATGGACAAATCACTCTTTGGCAGTTTACTCGAGATTTCCTACTTGCAGAGGAACTGGCTTTATAGCCGCAGTGTATTCGTAATGTTGGCAATTAACTTACATCATTCCAACAAGTTACGCCTTTATCTCTTGGGCATTGAGGTGACTGTACTCCTGTAACATTCAAACGGATTATGAATGCCACTTGCACCCTTAATATAACCGTGAGGTTAATGGTCTTTGAAGATTCTTGCTGTGGCATTCCTGCATGCCCGTTTGAGCTGTCAGAATCATATTTCTGCCTTGGATTCAATGATGTTCACTGCCACAGTGACACATTACCTCAGGCCTGTGGGCTTTAGCTTTCAAAGACAAATGCACTCTCCCTTGCTAGCTGCAAATTGAATGAACACTGAAAGGTGAACATTCAGAGACTAAATGACTAGCATGGAGCAACAGCGCGTCCTTATTCAAAGAGGCACACCACTGGAGGGGCACATCACGCGTCTCGTCTTCAGTGCACACTTTCGAAAAAGCTCTTAGGGTGCCTTTTGAATTACATTTGCATCTATTGAACGATTTGTTGCCAAAACATTTTACAACAAATACCGATTCAATGAAAAAAACAAACAGTGGCCTTAAGAGACCTGCTTTGTGAAAGACGATTTATGTTTTTAAATAGCTGCTTTAAAAAACATTTTGACCCCAAGAAGCAAAGTTAAAGTTTGACATTCACATGAGCCTCATTCATATTTCTCCTCTTTTCACTTCCCCTCCGTCGACGAGTGAGTAATTACAGAGTGAATAATGTATATTTTTATATGTATGGCTTGCGTGATCTTTTGTTGAAACAGCTTTCATACATTTCTGCAAATATATTGAAACACAGTGACTTTTAAGCTTACCCTGGAAAACCTTAGCATAATTTTACATAGGTTTAGGAAACGTCCTCGCACAGTGATGACCTGACTTGGTATCAGACAATATCATTCTTGTGCAGAACCCTGAAGGAGATACTTTTTCTGGTACCATATCTTCAGTCCCACAAGTAAAGGGTTCATTGAGTCTGTGTTGTGGGCGGTAAGTGGGTGTGTTGCCAACATCTTATCAAGAAAGGAGCTAACAGATCATCTATGTATTTTTGTAAAAGATCTGTTCTAAGGAGGTGTGCAAGCCTACTATCAATTAAGGGACATATCCGAATGCATGAGTTACTTGTTATCAGTGGTGGCAGCCGCCTTTCTAAAGTGGAAAGGCGGCAAATGGGTGGAGAGGGCAGGGGGTAGGGGAGAAATAAAATACAAGTGTAAAAATATAAAAACGACTTAACTGCCACTCTGCTCCCTCTGACGCCTGCCTCCTGCTCCTCTCGTCTGGCCGGAATTGCATGGGCTCACAGTGCACAGGTCCACACCTGATCCAGACACTGGTCTCATAGCAGTAGAGCAGTGCCAGGATTGGTCTGAGTGGCAGCATTTGCAGCTCAGATGGTGCATTGGAGCCTGTGGCTTTTCTCCAACCGGGCTGTGTAACACAGCTGGGTTGGAGAAACATAAGTGCGTATGTGTGTTTGGCCAGCATTAGAGGGCTGGCCAAACAGACATGCGCACTTATAAGCGCACACTACTCCTCCTCCCTTCAATGCCCGGCCCTGCCCCACCCTATACCTATTGTATCGCTGGGCCCAGACAGCATAAATAAAATGAGAATAACATTGTGTGATTATCCATTTATTTATCGTCTGCGGGCACGGGCTGTGGGGCCTGCTCCTCAGCCATTCCGGGGGAGACATCCCTGCTTTTGACCACTTTAGTATCTGGAGTTGGAGTGAGCAAAATAGCAGCAAGTTTATCTTGCGTTATTATCCGCGAGGGCTAGATGTAATGATTGCGTTAGATATAGTAAGGTAATTTACATTTAAACAACAAAACAATATACCAGACCACTCCTACACCTCGTTATCAGGGGACAGTAACGTAACAATACATACATTTAAATTAAACACCAATTGTGTACATTATGTTCCCCTGTCGGTCCTAGTGGATAGCCTGAGGCTAAACTGTTGTGTGATTTCTCTCCTTGTTCTTGGACTCAAGGTTTTTGGGAAGAAAGTTGTCATTTGACTAATGCTCCATGTGTTCATACCGATCTTCACCGAACATTTTTGAAGAAGTGATGCTAAAATTCATTGCCAAATATCATAAGCCATTTTGCTTGAATGAAAATGTAAACAAGATCGATGGGTAAAGTTTCCGGAGAAAACTAATTGCACAACATTGAAATGGATAAGAAGAGATGTGACGAGCTAGGCAGAATTCTCAGATTTTCATGTTTCACTTCCAAGAGGAAAATATTAGTTAGGCCAGTTAATGGGGCTCAGAGACATGCAAGTGATTTGAGGTATTCAGAAAGGTGCTAAATGTGTTACAAATATAGACAGCAGAATTTAAGCAAAACACAATATACAATTTGTGGAAGTATTTCAATTCTGTTTCTTCCTTCTATATTTTTAGGGGTGGTCTGTATTTTTGTAAGCTTAAATGTCTACAGAGGCATTCCTATGAAAATGCCTTTATTTAGTCAAAATGTGTGCTGTTAAACCTATAAATATGGTCGAGGGGTGTGTTGTCTATCTGGTATAAGGTTGAGTACATCCTCCTAAAACACTTTTGCTGCCAATGTGTCTAGCTGTTAGAACGGCATGATGTTGCTGTTCTCTGTTTTCTAATCTCACCCATCTAGGACAGAGTAAATATGTCGCTATAGACTAAATCTCCCTTATTCTTATCTACAACATTTCCACCTACACCAATTCTCTGGTGGTGCAGGGGTGATTAAAATTAATGTTTCTCCTATAAAAAAACATTAATATAATACATTTTTAAAGTGTAAACCTTGATGTGCAAGTACAGGTACACATTATGCATAGCATATCACTCTGCATCAAACATCAAGAAATATGCCTTTCACTTTAAGTGAGAAACAATCATGGGCAAGATTCACAAACTGCATTATGTAGTAATACACTTTGTACACAGAAGTACTCAAATAGTACAAAATGCAATTCACAGACTTGCAAACTTCTATCTTTTTTGGAAGTGTTAGAAATGGGGGGTCTCTAGTTGGTAATGGTTTGCACCTTTGTCCAAGTAGGGACCCTTTTTCCTAGTCAGGGAAATGGGGATACACTTCTAAAAGAACCCCTGCTCACCCCTTGGTGGCTTGGCACGAGCAAACAGGCTTATCTCAGAGGGAGTGTGTAAAGGATTTGTGAAAACATACAGTAATACAGTGAAAACACTACAAATAGACAACACACCAGTTTAGAAAGATAAGTAATCTTTATCTAAACCAAACAAAACGAAAACGACAAAAATCCACAATACAGTAATCAAAACATAATCCCTAGAAGGTAAAAACAGTTCTTCTCATAGCAAACTATGGATGCAACACTTTCAACACAATGTACCTCGGATGTGTCACAATCGTAAACAAAAACAGCCGCAGGGAAGGTGATACGTCGGTTCCTTATGCCCAGGGAAGTTGATGTGTTGGTTCTTTACTCCAGGGGAGGTGATGTGTTGGTTCCTTACTGCCACAGGGGAGGTGATGCATCGGTTCCTTACTGAAGGGGAGGTCATGCGTCACTTTCTTACTGTGTGGGGAGGTGATGTGCCAATTTCTTACTGCAGCCCCAATGTCCTTGTACACTTGGCACCCCAGTGCAATGCGTGGGGATCAGGGATGCGCTGGGTCTCGATGCGGCGGCAACGGTGCTGTGTTGGTCTCTCCAGCCGGGGTCTCACGATGCGTTGGTTCTTGCAGCCACACAGCAGGGCCTGCATCGGAATCAGTGCGGTGATCTCGGACTTATGAGATCAGTGTGGCGATTTCTCAAGCCGTGGGCAGGCGCAGCGTCGGTTTCTTCAGCAGCACAGTGGCGATGCTTTGGAACGGGTGCGGATGTGTTGCACTTCTCGTAATTCCATCCCTTTTCCAGCTCCCAACAGCAGGACAACCTCCAGAGGCCCAACTCAGCAACAAGCACCCCTTGGCAAGTCGGAACTCCTAATAAGGAAGTTTAGGGGAGCTGGTGTTGAAGTCTTTGTGTCCCTGAGACTCCAGAATAGGAGGCAAGCTCTACTTCAAGCCATTGGAGATCTTCAAGCAGGATACACAGCACACATCAAAGTCTTTATCATCTCCTTGGCAGAAACAGCCACTGCAGGCCAACCCCAGACAGCACACAGCAAAGGGGCAGTATTTCTCCTTCAGATTTCCAAACTATTCTCCTTGGCAGAGGTTCCTCTTGGGTCCAGTAGTATTCTAAAGTTCTGGGGTCTTGGTACCAATATTTATATTCCATTTCTCTTTGTTCTATTGTGACAGAAAGGCTCTGTGCTTAGTCAAAAGCAGTTCTATCCTCTCTGGTCCAACTTCCTGGCAGGAGGTGGAGACAGCATTGTGTAAGGCAAACCATGCAGGTGAAAGGAAATCTCCTCCCCTACTCTAAACGCAGCCCAGGTCTATTCAGCCCTACCATGACTCATCTAGGAGGAGCCGGGCACACCTCAACCCCCCAGTGGCTGTCTACAGTGAATGCACACCCCCACCCCCTTTCACAAAGTCAGACAATTAATCCACAAACCAGCAGAGGCACACAGGATGGCTAAGCAAGAAAATACTCACTTTTTAAAAGTGGTGTTTCCAAACACACAATATAAAAATCATCTTCACTAAAAGAAGCATTTTATATTCTTAATTCAGGCACTCTAAACTCCATTTTTCTATTGTGTCCCCGTGGGATGTTAAACCTATTAGATGTTATAAATAAACTCCCGTTCTATTCTATGGGACAGATAGCCTTTCAATAGTGAAAAACGAAATTCATTGTAGTTCACTATCAGGGCATGCTACACGCATCAGGACATGTCCTACCTTTCACATATACTGCACTCTGCCCACTGGGGTACCTTGGCCTTACCTCAGGGGTGACTCACATGCAAGGAAAGGGAAGGTTAGGGCCTGGCAAGTGGGTGTACTTGCCAGATTGACATGGCAGTACCAAACTCTGCACAGACACTGTAGTAGCAGGTCTGAGAACCTTTTGCAAGGCTGCTTGTGTGGGTGGCACAATCAGTGCTGCAGGCCCACAAGGAGCATTTGACTTACAGGCCCTGGGCAAACACAGTGCACTGTACTAGGGATTTAGTAGTAAGTCAAACAAGCCAATCATGGAAACACCAATCCATATTCACAATATATACAGAGAGCATATGCACTTTAGCATTGATTATCAGAGGTGAAGTGCCCAGAGTCCTAAACCAACAAAAAAGGGTCAAGAACAGGGACCCAAAAGCAAAAAGTCTGGGGATAAACCAGCTGAAAAAGCCAGGTTTACCAAGGCAGAGATCTCAACATGCCTAGGTATACAATTTAGCATTAAATGTGGCGAGGACCAGGGGGAGTAGTGGGAAAATTAGGAATAAGTATTGCAAAATAGGTGGGGTTACGGTACAATTAAAGAAGGGTTGGGGAGTGACATGCTATTACAAAACAAACACCCACAATTTACAAAATACACTTCTAATGTTACTACAGCCATAAAAGTTTCAATATAGGTGTAAATGTACTCCAGCACTGCATTAGAGTAAGCCATACACCACCCATAGCCAACCACCGGAACTGCGACACACTCCCATAGAAAGCAATGGAGGCAAGGAGTAAAATAGCACCCAACATGACCTAATATTAAATTAATCAAATGAGTATGTACATATCTCATCTATATAAATATAAATGAATACATGTCATGACAAAATTAGGAATAATTATTGATTATATTTTAATTTATTATTAAACATAATTTAGAAAACAAATTAAACTTTTAAACCTTTTCTAAAAAGCTCAGATGTATTTTAATTAATTCAATTCATACATTTTAACTAGATTTACTAATAATTAAATGAACATGAAATTGCTAGTGAGGGTGGGTATTTTTTAAAATGTAACAATATTTTTAATTTAAATTACTGTATTTAAATATTTAATTTTATAATACAAATTTATTTTGATGAGTTAGTGTGCTGTTACATTTTATTGTCTTAGTTCCAGGTAAATAACTATATAAATGTTTTGCATTTATGTTACACATTAAAATATTTACATTTTAATCGAATATATAAAGTTTATAACAATTCTCTTTTCTTTGCATGTTGAGATTTCCACCCAGTTGGCAAAGATTTCCAGCACCAGATGACAAGCTACTTTATACTAATACATTCTGTGCAATCAGGCTCCACACTGCACCCCTAATGCACTTAAAGCAGACCTGTCTGATCCCTGGTTTCTCAAGTTCAAGTAAACTGAGCCGATATCAATACATCCTCTGTAAGAATGGGCGGGTACATTGGCACTACACATGCCCTTCCTGAAATCGCTTCTCCCTTTACCTGAAAGTGGCACCTGCACAGTCAAGCCAATGGAAAGCTCAGATAAACTCTTGAACATTTAGGGGCCAATTCCGATGTTGGATGGACTCAGGTCTGTCCGACATCGGTCAGGAGCCGTCACCGACCGACCTGCTGTGGTCGGTTACGGCCCTGCTAGTACGATGCGACCGAACTCTGTTCGGTCGCATTCATATGTTTCACAATACAAGCATGCATTCTGACCGGAATGCATGCCTGATTTGAGAAAAGCAGGGGTGCAGTTTACCCGAAGGTGCCTACCACCGGGTGCAGGGATCCACAGAGGGGCACCATAGGTGCCCCAGGCTGCCTTGCACCCATGGGGGCCCTGCTGGGGGCCCCCAAAGACAGTTTCTGACTGCCTTTTCATGCCGGACAGACCGGCACAAAAAAGGCAGTGGAAAACTGCCATCGTACTCCCTCGGTCGTAAAGAGGCGACAGGAGGAGTACTGGAGGATTTCTGGAAGGCAGACGGGCTCTCTGACCCGTCGTAAGCCATCCGGAAGTCCGAGTCGGATTCCTTTCCTACCGAGCCCATCGGAATGGCTCGGTCCGAAAGGAATCCGTCCGACACGTACCGATTCGGTTGGAAGGGCTCCGAACATTGTTCGGAGCCCTTCTGACCCGAATCGGAATCGGGCCCTTAATGTTAAAGCTTCTGAGTTGTTTAGATCAATATTTGAAAATAAACTAAAAGAATCTGAATTTTACTGTGTAAGTTAAAGGAAATATATTTATTTGTAATCTTCTCCAAAAGGTAACCCATGGTGCTAGGTAGTCAATGAGAAAAAAGATGTCCCAAGGCTTTGGAAATGCAATAGGTTTATACCTCTAATATTTGACTAGCAATGTTATATAAAGCAAGATATATGTAAATGGTACGGACAGCTTTACTCATCAGTCCATGTACATGGGATGCTGTCTCCTTCAACAATAACTGTTACAGAATATTCAGCATAATTTTGCTGGGAGGCGTGTAATGCAGGGGTGCATGAGTGTGTGGAGATGACACATTTAGTGCCGAAACTGTAGTAACTGGCTACTGAGCGCGAGGACGCTCGCCCTTTGCTGATAGAATTGGTATGCAATTGCAAGAGGTGACTGGTTCAATGCTAGCCTTCTGATTGAAATGATTCTTACTCCAATTCCATACTTATTCATTATACAATTTTCTTTTTTTAAATTAATTCCAAATAACAGTTTAGGTTTTCTGCAGATTTTTCACGTGTTTTGTGTCCTGACTTTAAAATTGGAGCCAGCGACGAACAAACTTCGAACTTTTAAAGAGCCTCTGGTGATCAATGTTCTATTCCGAGTGAGCTCTCAGGGTGTGTACACAGTGGCAACAACTTGGCCGTCTGATTTCTAGGCATGTACCTCTTTAAATCTCTTGTAGATTGATGGGGAATGGTTATAACCTTTTGTTAGACACTTTACACTTTTATTTCTTTAGTAATACTATAATGAGTTCATGATTAATAGCCCACAGGTATCCTGTTGGCAATAAATAGTTTACAGGGAGCTGGGTTTGCTTGAAGTAATTTGGTGAGTGGTGCGCTGCACATACTAAATAATGAAACACAAACTTTATTACCCACTGAATCAATGTTTACAGTGAAAAGGGCTTTTATGCTACCTTGACTTGATTCTCTTTTTTTTGTATTTTGAGTAGTGGTATGGCCTTTTACTTTGTGTATTGATATGTGTACATGACTTGCCTACTTTTTTTTATAAACTGTTCGCTTTCTGCAATTTTTATCTGTATTGTGCAATGTGAAATATATCAGAGATTGCTACTTCCAGTGCCAAATTCAATGTTTATTATGATTTGGAACTCCTACGAGTCATAAGACATGCAAAGTAAGCTCCAAAACAACAAATCATACAGTTCTTAATAACAAATTAAAATACGTTCTGTAACCTAACAGTTAAAAATCTCATTATACAGTGCAAGATTCATAGCTACACTGATCAAAGTAAAACATATTCCACGTGTAGTAAAAGTCCATGACGTATAAAGTGAAGTGCGCCAAACAACATATATGGGGACAGTTGCACAAACCAATTACAGTACTGTGCAAGGTCAGTACAAGTGGCTTTAGCCATTTAAATATTCTAACAGCTTCAAAATTACAATGCATAATGCCCTGAGATTCCACTCATCATGTGCAAATTGTGCTACCTAAAAGGAGCCATAGTCAACAAATCAGCACTAAGCATGGTGTAATAATCCTTTCTAAAAGATATTTAAAAATGTATTAAAAAAGCTAAAGAATTTTAAAACATGGTGATTGAGAGGGAAGGGCCATAAGACAATTACGGGCCTCCTCTGCCATAGAGATGTTATACTTTAGAAACACTGGTCTTAGTAATCATCGATGTAATGGTTGTATTGGGGAACAGACATATAACACATGATTTAAATCCTGCACCCAGTTTCCACACATCGCAAAGTCTATCCTCCCTGGCTAATCCCTCTAATCCTCTTGTTATAATTCACAAGGGGAGCGAATTCAGCCTTAGTAACAGGATGGTTCTATGCACTCCACAGGGAAGGTTTCATGCGAAATAGGATTGAGGTTGTTTACACATGCTCCTCTCCACTATTATGTCATTCATAAAATGCCTTAAACACAGTACAGTATCTGTCTTGCAACTGACTTCATAAATTGTTTTTATGATTAGAGTTTAAATCACCTGCTTTGGAAGAGGGCATACTCCACTTTGCCCAATTTTAAACTGGTCTAAGACTTTCTCATAATTTCTAAAAAACAATTTTTTTTCCCTCAGGAGTGAAAAGATCTCCTGTTTTAGCACAGTCCGTATAGAACTACATCACTATTCAGTATGGCATTAACCCACCTTAGGCTTGCTGCCATGGCAAACACATAGGTTGAAAGGAGCCCAAATGTGAGCCAAAGGGCCGTTGAAGTGGATGCAAGTTTCAGGTAACAGATTTGGCACCAAATGCGCCCTTCCACCTTCTCAAAAAAGTCCCAGTGCTGTTCATCCACTGATTTACAAGTGTAACTCAATGAAGGCGGGATTTTAGTTTTGTACACCGATAAAACATGTGCAAAATGTCTTTGCCCACAACCTCTTTACAGCTTGCCAAACGTGGAGGCCTGATATATTGCCTTACTTCTACACTGGCCAATGTGATCACTGCTAAAGCACTTGCTAGAAAAAAATTGAACTAAATATGAGTACAGCTTCACTGCATCTAGCTTATCTTTCCCCAAAAACCAATGCATATTTTTCCTAGCCCAAGGGAACTGTATAGCGCATTCCAGGAATATCTTGTGATTCACGTATCCAATTTTCAGAACCGGTTTTCCAGAATTCCTCTTCATCCTTTTATTGGGAAACCATTGTAACTCTGCGAGGAACCATATGCCTCACATCTAAAGTAGAGATTAATTAAACCAGTTGCTTTCTGCCATACTGGGCCCGTTATATTAGGGGCACCCCAACCTTGATGACTATTGGAAGTCCAGACCTTCAGTCAAATAACTTGTAGTACCTTTATATGTAGCTTACCAACAAGATTTTCAACTGAGATGGATCCCTGAGGAAGGCAAAGCCGAAACGCACGTAGTATGTGTATAATTGACAGCCAGTTTATGCAAATGTTCCTGTGTGTTTTTTTATTCCCAAACACATTCTATTGTTAACTACACTCAGATCAACTCAGTTCAAACATTGTATTGCAGAGAATAAGCACAACAACAAGTGCATTACTTGGTTAGCACTACTATGTAAATGTAACTCATGATTATCAATTCATGCCAAGAAATTAATTTATTTTAAATATATACAGAAAAATGTCTATATAAAATATTTATGACTATTTTTCTATAAATGAAATAATTAAATATCCGATCTTTGTATGTCATTGTTTTTGTATGTATCCTATTCGTTAGTTTCTTTGTCATTATTAGCTCTAGTCCATCGCCTTGCCTTGGGCAACCCTTTTCCCTTGTAATTTTCCCTGCAGTTAGGCATTCTCATCCTTTAAGCAGGGGCCCTGTTCTTTCCCAAACTCTTATTTTTCCTAACCCTGTATTCACGGGACCTAAATACCATAATTTTACTTTTGGAGATATTTAAATATTTGTCTGCATAAAACACTAGCTCATTAAGATGCCTTTGTTAAAGGAGTTAAATCTAACTGTATGGCGTCATCCGTATAAAGTAAACAGCTAAGTTTCATTGTTCCAAACTTCGGTGGGTCCCCTTTACAGTGCCCCACCCTACTAGGCAAGTCATTGATATAAAGATAACAAAAGGAGAGGTGCCAATAAGCAACCTTGTTCAACCGATATGGGTTTCCACTTTACTCAAGAGGCCCTGATTCCCTCCCATCAGGACCTGTGTCCAAGTTGAGGAATGCAATGCAATAACCAATCTAAGCAAATGCACAGGAATCCCCATTGGGACCAATTTCCTCCACAGTGTCCCTCAGCCAACCCGGCCGAACGCCGTGGAAAAATATTTAAAGGCTGCATACAAGATCATACCCTTACCTATTGGATATTTTCAGTCATGTTATCTGAGCTACCACTATGTTTACGAAAACCTGCTTGCTCTGCAGGTACAAGATCATTACCAAATGCCCAGTTCTCAAGGTGAAGAAGTATACTCTTACAGTTTTCAGATTGCATACAATAGTGTGATCTGCCTGAAAATGGCAGGAGAAGTTTTGGGACCCTTTTTTTTTAATATTACCACTATGCTTCCTTTCCAAGAGGACAGAATGGTCCCATGTGCATAGTGGTAATAAAACACTGGATAGGGAAAAGAAGCCCATGCAGAGCTATCTTGTTTAATAATGGTTATCTGTAAATCATCCTGACCCATTGCACCAGAATACCTTGCTCATTTAACGAAGCACTCTTTACAGGACGTGGGCCATAAATATTCCAGAAGGGAGCTTCAACAATAGACGCCAAGTTAAACCTGGCCCTTAGAGTTTAATGAATATAACTGTGAGATATATTGAATCCATTCAGCATCAGATATTAAAATGGATTCAGCCTTAATTCTACAGTCCCAGTATTCAGCTATTAGAGCTCAATATTTACATGAGTCACCTGAATTTGCACCGTCCCCCAGTTTAATCCATTTTAAATCCTCCACTCCTCTGCATTCGGATACCTTCAATCTCGTTCTTGCCCACTTCAGTCTGTTGATTTCCCTTTCACTCATCAATGATGACTGCCTAAATTGTTCCCTTTCTAAGAAATTCAGCTCCCGATGTAACTTTTTTGTTTACCTCCCAGGAGGTAGCAATCGAGTGGTTAGTACCATTAGATCGTTTCTTACTTCCACATGATCTAAATAAAGCCATGCTTCTTAAACTAAACAATAGGATTTTCCTGTATGGGACCAGAACTCACATTTTTAACAAGTTCCCCACAAGCATGTCAAATTTTTATTCGACCAAGAAGTATGTTCATATTTTAAATTATACATGATATTATCATCTCTGGGATTCCAGGGCTCAAGCATCTTGAGTTCCAAATTAATGTTCACTGATAAAATAATTTGGTCACTTAAATTTGTCTTCAGTACCTTAAACTGAGTACATCCTCCAAAGAGTTGATACTACACCACAATGTAATCAATTAGTGACTGCCCGTGGCAGGAGTGAAAAGTAAGGAAGCTGGGGAGTCCCCTGAAAATCTCACATTTATAAAAACAAGATATTTAGTTCTCAGACAATCCAAAAAACTCAACCCTCACCTATCTGATCTAATATGACCGGGTAAAGTTGTTTCAGGGATGGTCCAGACATCTTCTAACTCCCGCTTACCAAAAGCCAAAGAGGATCAATTTGAGATTTTGGTGTTAAAATCTCCCACCATAATTATCAATATGCACTCTTCTGAAGAACTACTTCTATGCACAAAAGAGAAAATGGATTCAACGAGAGGGTCAGATGCCCTCCCAGGGGGAATATATACATTTCCCAGTAAAAAGGTTGAATACTGGCCTCCTATAACATTACCCAAGGTCAGTTTTAGGCACATGCAGAGATTTGACGGATGGACAAAGACCAAAGGATTCCAATTTATACTGACGCTAAGTAAAATAGCATGACCTCCGCTTGCATGACCTTTTACTGAATGTTTTGCTGCACAAAAGTCCATAAAAAATTTCTCAAGGGTAAAATCTACACAACTCCATGTTTCCTGTAGGCAAATTATCTTTGGATAAAATACCATTAGTAAGCTTAGCTTAGAGCTTGGGTGTCCTAAGCCTGCCATGTTCCAAGACAGGATCACTTGCAGTGCCATATTTTCTGTATCAAAAGGCACACAATTTTCTGTATCGTCATAAGGTTTAGAATAGAACCAAACTCTTATCTGGACACCTATAAAGCACTCATCCCTATGACTGCTCTACTGCTCCTTGCTCCTGGAGTAACTCTTTGGGTGACGGTTTTTGCGCTATATAAGTATCCCATACAATACAATACAATACACTGTAAAAGTATGGTCATTTGTCCCATCCATAGATTCTCTACTCCCCCCATCTACATGGACCACTATAATTCACTGAGCTTTCTTGCCCCCATCTCCTCACCGTACAAGGAAAACCCCTTACCATCTGCTGTACTACTTTTCCCAAACCACTTCTGTCAACCATGATTTCTATTCTTTCTGGAGTAATATTACCTTCTACTCCCCTTACTCTTTTGGAAGACTGTGGTCCCCTGCTTTAACCTTCCATGTCCTTGTTCCTTTCCTGTACAGTGCAATGTTGCCTCGTAGCTACATTATCACAGTCTTAATTGCCTAATATAGAATGTTACAAAACGATTAATTAAAATTTTTTCAATACAATTTGTATGAGCCAACTTTTAAAAATTGTGGATCCTGCAAAAAACATAAGATAGCATTGTGTGACTTTGTGTCCTTGCACTTTGATGTTACAGAAGAGACAATATGTAGAATTAATACTTTGGAGGTTTACTGGATGTTGCCTGATTTGGAAGGACTATTTATTTATTTATTTATTGAAGTGTTGTATAGCGCTAGCTGGACCCGGGGTATCAGAGCGCTTCACAGCAAATACAGATATGCAACAAAGGAAAATAGGGACATAAAAACAGGAATCAGAAACACAAGCAGGAAATAGAGTCTGTACAACAACAACTTGAGCGCAATATGGGACGGAGATCAGGAGCGAATCATCCGGCTCTGGGTTCAAAGATATAGCGGACTTTCACCGTCAGGCGTGGAGTTCTTGTTAAGCACCGGAGCGCTCTAGGAAGAGGGCTTTGAGTAGCGATTTGAATTGCGGGAAGGAGGCAGTCATTCTGATATGGGGGGGATGGAGTTCCAGATCCTGGGAGCATTCCCTGCAAAGGATTTATTTGAGGTTTTGTGTTTCTGTGATTTCAGAGGGATGAGTAGGAGTGTGTTGGAGCTTCTGAGGTTCCTGGATTGACCGGCCCTTTTAAGTTTGGTGGCCAGGTATTCTGGTTTGCCTGTATGCAGGGCTTTATGTGTGAGGCAAGCTGTACGGAAGCTGGCTCATTGGTCAAACGGGAGCCACTTCAGTTCTTTGAGTGCCGGAGAGATGTGGTCAAATTTCTTTGTTCCTGTGACCATTTTTGCTGCTGCGTTGAGGGTGGAGGTGAGAGGTCCCAGGTGCGACTTGGCTGTTCCAGTCAGCACTGCGATGCCATAGTCAATTCTGGAGAGCACAAGTGCCTGAGTGGCCTGTTTCAGGTCTTTTGGGGGGAGGAAGGATTTAATTTTGTAGAGAAGTTTCAAATTCAGGAACGCACTTTTGGCGGTTTTAGAGATGTGTTTATTCATAACCAGTTTGGGGTCGAGAGTGATCCCTAGGGATTTTGCGGAGTCTGTTGGCGTGAGAGAGACATTGAGGGCATTTAAGGCTTTGAGCCATTCCACTATTTGTGGGTTTTCATCTTTGTTCGAAATGAGGAGTACTTCCGTTTTCTCTTCATTAAGTTTGAGCTGGTTGGCTGAGAAGCAGTGTTGGACCTCCATGAGTGTAACATTTAGTCTGTGAATGACTGCGATCAAAGTGGTTTCCAAATAGAATTGTGTGTCATCCGCGTAAAGGTGGTAGGGGATGTTGGAGTTCCTTAGAAGTGAGGTGAGAGGTTCCATGTTATGTTATGTTATATGCAATATTTAAAGCGCTCGTACGCCCGTGGGCTTCATGGCGCTGTCGGGAGGAAGAGATGATACATGTTGCTGTGAAAACTACTATAAATAGGCTTGCTCAAACAGCCAGGTCTTCAAGCCATGTCTAAACATGAGCAGATCTTTACTATGTCTGAGTGGTAGAGGTAACGAATTCCAAAGGGTGGCAGCGAGGTGATGAAAGCAGCTGCCCCCTTGTCGTTTCCTTTTGAAATCGAGACACCACCACTAGTGTTTTCTGGGCAGATCGGAGGTGTCGTGTGGGGACATATTTTGTCACTAGGTTTTTAATAAAAATTGGTCCACAGTTGTTTAAGGCTCTGAAGGTTATACAGCAGGTTTTAAAAGCTATTCTCTGGGCCACAGGTAACCAGTGTAGCTCCTTCATGCCTGATTTAATTGAGTGCCTCTTGGGTTGTTTAGTTATGAGTCTGGCTGCTTGGTTCTGGACCAATTGGAGTCTTCTCAAGAGTCCCAATGGTAAGCCTAAATAAATGCTGTTTGAAAAATCTAGACGGGACAGCACCAGGGCTATAGTGACTTGAATGAGGGCAGAATGTGTGAGAAACTGAGCAATTTTTTTTATTTTACGGAGCTGAAAAAAACTTGCTGACACCACTGCGCCAACCTGAGAGTGCAGCGACAGATCTGATCTTAAAGTGACCCCCAAGCTTTTTACTGAGGCGGAGCTGACACGAGGAGTTCCCATATCGGTGGGCCAGAAATGGGGGCGCCAGCTGGGTGCGCTTTTCCCGGGCAAGAGTAGTTCCGTCTTGCCCGGGTTCAGCTTAAGGTGGTTATCATTCATCCAGCCTTGGATATGCCTCATGGTCTTCTGAAATTCAGTCACTGCATCAGGTGTATTGAGAGTGAATACCAGTTGTAAGTCATCAGCGTAATTGTACGCAGTGACTTTGAATTTTTTGAGAGAAAATAAAAGGGGACGGAGATACAAGTTAAATAGTAGGGGGGAGAGTGATGAGCCCTGCGGGACCCCACAAATGGAGTGATGTCTGGTAGCAGTGAATGTTCCCAGTTGTACTGCTTGGGTTCGGCCATCAATAAAAGATGCGATACACCTCTTAGCAGAGCCCCTAAGGCCGGCCTGCTCGACACGGTTGAGTAAGATGTTATAATCAACCGTGTCGAACGCGGCCGACAAGTCGAGCAGTATCAGAGCCTGCTGGACGTCTGCATCTGCATTGGCCCTGAGTGTGTCCTGCACAGCTAAAATCACCGCCTCAGTTGAGTGGCCCGGACGGAAACCTGCTTGATTAGGTTCCAGGTAGTTCGAAGTCTCCATAAAATTAGAGATAAAGCTGGAAACATGAGCCTCCAGGATCTTGGAGAGGAAGGGCAGGAGGGAAATGGGTCAGTAATTAGACATATCAGCAGGATCTTTTCCAGGTTTCTTTGTCAATTGGATAAGGAGGGCATTTTTAAAATCTGTGGGGACCTTGCCTTGTGAAAGGGATTCATTGAGAATCGGGAGAATAGCTTGTGGGAATGCGGTGCCTATTTCCTTGAAAATGTGTAGTGGACATATGTCGTTGGGTGAACCTGATTTCCCCCGTGTAAGCAGTTCAAGGAAAGATTTATGGTCAATCTTGGGTAACATTTCGAGAGTATTTAGATTCGGATTGTCTTCGCCATTGTAAACTAAGTTACAAGAAGGTGCAATGCTTTGTTTTATGGAAAGTATTTTATTTAGGAAGTAGTCATTTAAAGCGTCACAGAGATTGCGTGAAGGGACTGTCAGGGGGGCTGAGCGTTCATCATTGCACAAATCGTGAACAATTTGAAAAATTTCTTTAGTTTGATTTTGGGATTTCATAACTTTCTCCGAGAAATAAGATGTTTTCTTCTCAAGTAAGGTTTTCTTATATTTTTTTCTGGTTTGTTGATAAGTCTCCTTGTCTGATGTATAATAATGAGATCGCCATTTCCTTTCACTCTGGCGGACTTCTAGTTTAAGTTGTTTTAGTTCGGGGGTAGACCATTTGTGAGCCTCGCTGTGCCGAGAGCGGGAAAAGGTCACAGCGGGTGCATGCAAGTCAGCAGCTTTGAGAATGGCTGCAGTGAGGGTGGAATTCATGCAATCTACATCTCCGTCATTATCATGATGTGGCAAGGTGGCGGACAGGGTGTCTAAGAAATCTGGTAAATTTATGTTCCTCCATTTACGGGTTGTCCCGGCCACTGCTGTTGACACTTTCTGGTACCCCTTAACCATAAGGGTAAAGTGAATGAGGTGGTGGTCAGACCAGATACAGGGCAGAATCGTGATGGGGGGGATAGTAATATTCTGTGACCAGATTTGATCCAGGTTGATCCATGTACAAGTTGAAGAGTTGCGGGGAGAGTACTGACCCTTGAGGAACTCCTCTGCTGATGGGAGGGAGTCTGATTCGAAGCTGTTGATCTTTATTCTTTGAGTGCGGTTGTTGAGAAAAGAGGAGAACCATTTTAAGACTGTCTTTTCAATGCCCACTCTCTCCTGGAGGACATTAAGTAGGAGGGTATGATCCACTGTGTCGAACGCAGCCGTGAGGTCAAGGAGGATGAGAAGGCTACATTGGTTGGAGTCGAGTGACATATGCAGATCATCTAGGACATTTAGGATTGCGGTTTGAGTGCTGCAGCCCTTTCCGAACACTGACTGGTGTGGGTCAAGTAGATTAGTGTTCTCTAGATGTTGGGTTAATTGTGAAAGCACACATCTTTCAAGAATTTTGGATAGGAACGGAAGGTGCGAGACTGGTGTAGTACACACCAGGCCTCAAAACACATTGCAGAAGGCTAAAGGGTAAGCAGGAGTTACTGGGCCCAACTGTGGGGGTTGTGGCCTTTTACCACTGATGTCCCATTGTCAGCTCAAGGACTAGGGTGCTTCTCTTCCATGCATGCCACACTGAGAAGCTTTTACCACCCCCTTTCTGCTGTCAGTGGGATCAGCGCAAGATGTGGTTGCAGCCAGTGATGGTTTCTGGGTGCTGCTGCTCCTTCATGGTTCCTACCGGTAATTCAATGAAGCAGTGGTGTTCCTGCAGGCGGTTTCTGGACATGTTCCTAAACCCCTCAGCTGGTCATTTGAACTCTACTGAAACAGTGACGGCCCCAGTGGTGCTCCTGGCCTACAGGGATCTCAGATACAGCAGCAGTCACAATCAGGTCTGATCCTCAGGGTGATGGCTCCAGCAGTACCATTTTCTAATGCAGTGCCAACAGGAGTCAGTGGACTTGTGGGGGTGTGTATGTGTAAGCTGACCTATCCCTCCAGGATACTGAGGCCCTCCTCACATTTGGTATGACAGGTATAATTGCCTAACTTTGACATTTGTGGGGTACAGGTCTGAGCAGATGGCCACACACTAAGTCAATATGTAAATGCTCTGATGTCTTGGGCAATGGTAATGTAATATGATTCCTCAGCCTGCTGTGTCGTGGTTGTAGGGGAAATAGTAGTTTGCCCCTGCTACAATTGCTTTAATAAGTCCCTAAGAATCTGCTCCTTTATGATGCTAAATTTGAGCAAGTGCAATTCTTTGTTTGGAAAATTATTTCTTTCTAGCTCTTCTAAAACAATTTGAAGTAACTCCTCTTTTTTGTAATGATACATATCTCACTCATACTTTATTTATGTGTAATGACGCACATCTTTCAATTGTTGGTCCATTCAAACAAGTATTCTTGCTCTGTGCACTACTGAATAACCTGCCTCCAAGGAACTTATTTTGGACACGTTCTTAGCTGTTCCTTGAGTACTAGTCATGGAGGCGCAGCTCCTCAAGGTAACACACATGTGCATGAATGGATGTGTAAGGTTTGTATTTCTAAATCCACATCCATGTGCCCATGCCTGGTTCTCCTCTCCTAAGTGCGATTCCGTGCTTAATTTGTAAATTAATAAGTGCCATGGCCCTGACCAGGAGGCCCCAGCAACTTGCACCACCCATCACCATTGTCATAGCTGCCAAAACAACTTCAAACGATCTCTCTAGCCTGCAAGTGCAACAGTTCAGATTATTCGTCTAGGTCCCCAGAACTAAAGGAATGGCGGGGAGGCAGGTATTAGTAATTTTTAATGCATATTCTATTCACAAATGACAATTTTTCTGCTCATCTCTAAATTAGGTGAGCAGCATCACTATGTGGCAGACTGTTCTAAGTGTGGTGTTGTCAATTAAGTGCCAGTGCCGAACACCGAAAACCAATTAAGTGCCCGTGCTGAAAACTGGAACCCACTGGCTCAAATTAAGTACTGTATATTCAATCTAAAAAACAGGCACCAAACATGCTAAACTATTTTCGGCTACCGTGCTGGCACGCAGCGTTTTAGCAAATCCATGTGGAAATTCCAAGGGGTTGTTCAGTCCTGTAAGTGGTAGCATTGCTATTATATAAACACTCGAGAACTCTGAGAATCATTTATTTTACCTGTTCTCAACGAAGTACAGTTGTTTCCGAAGTTACAATTGAACCACAGGCTCCAAGTTTAAACTAGTTAATCACTTACAGCTTCCTCCATGTTTGGGACCAGACGAATGCCAATATCTATTTCTAAGTGTTTGTGGAGTTAAACCACATAATACATACCCTACCAGCACTTTTTAGTTGTTATGCATTCTTAGAAGTGGTTTTGATTATATTATGTCTCTGAATAAAGTAATCCTTTTTCAAAAGTATCAACATTTCACACCTTGTCAATCATTTTAGTTAGCCCTGAATGCAAAAAAAAAAAATCCAGGCTCGTTTTTGATTCTTGAATTCATTTCTTTTTAACAGACACTTTCAAATGTATTATTTAAACACATTTTCTGATTCAGACTCCAACGGGATTTGATTGGAAACTGATGCATGAAATATATTAAAGTAAATACCCTTGTGTGAGGGAATTTAAGGAATTGTGAAATTAGAGACGTTTATACATTTTGTTGGGGGTTGAGACACTTTGGGACTCTTTCAGAGTGCGTTTTTTGTTAGAAGTCCAGCTACTATCCCAAATCTTAAATATGTGTTACTTTCAGGTGGGCTTTTAACTTCCCATGGGTATGTTCTGCCAGGTTTTGTGCAATGGGAACTTTGGGGACTGGCTTGCATACTGAGCCCCGGTTGTCTCAGTTAGGGCTACCCCTATCAATGGACCAAAACTCAGCCCCAAGTTGCACCTTGTATTTCACACTCAGGGAGGTGATGCAAGGTACTCTAAAGCTATCTCAGGGATGGTCACTGCCATCATTTATAGTTCTTCTCAACCCAATGAGTGAATAATAGTCACTCTCAGAAAGGAGTGGTATCCTTCTTTTACCTATCCAGACTAAAGAGCCCCAATGCACACCACCATCTCTTCTCTACAGATCCTCATGATATGCAAATGTTTTTGTGTGTGCTGAGGCAAAAAAACATGCACGTGCATCTGCACATGCTCCCATGTGGATGCACGTTGAGAGTGCATGCTCCACTAAGACCAGCAGGGGAAATTCCTATCCCAACAATTACGATTTGGTGTGTTAAGCCAGCTTATTTGGTGATCTGCACCAAATGTTGTGGTGAAGTATTACTGGTTTCTTCAGCAGAAAATATTTGTCTACTTCCCTTTTTTGGATTGGCTTACAGCCTGCGCATTTTCAGGATATGTTAGACATTTTTATTATTAATTATTTGAAGAAATATATTGCAAATGCCCAAAAAGGAAAATCCTATATTAAGTGTTATAGAAAATGTCTTCCCTGAATCTCTCTAATGCATGTATTATGCTGGTGGTTGTGATTCTTGTAGTGTTTTCCCTATACACAGCCTTTCTTGGCAACTGAGCTAAGCACTGCCATGTTTCACTCTACTGCCCTTATGCGTACCTTGTTTAAAATCCACTTCTTCTCTTTTATGGGAACACTTATGTTGTGTTGGGGTGGAGTGCGTATTACCACCTCTGCATTGCAAGGAATGCACAGTTTCTTGAATGTCAGCATTGTCATGTAGTTGCAGATATGCCTCCTCAGTCCAAACACATACTGGTCTATCATTGTCTATCCCTCCAGCTGCAGGGTGTTTACAGCACAATCAGAGGTGGGTGGGCTGTGAAATCATCGAGGTGGATATTGACCCAGAAACAACACTGTGTTTGTTTGGCTTTTGTGGCCTACTGCCATGATGTTGACCTTTCCTCTTTCTCTCTTTTGTTTTCATTTTGCCCTTAACCGTGCACCTTTTTCGCTACAGTATTTTTCGTCCTGAGGAGAGGTTCTGGTCGGAAGTGTGTCATTGTGAAGAATACTGCATTGAAAAGTGTGTTTACCTGAAAAAGAATCAAGTTACATTTTTAATCAAGATACAAAGAATGAACAACACGTTAAATTCAATAGTTAATTTTTTATAAAAGAGAAATAGTAGAGTGAAAAATCTGAAACTGACAAAACACAGAATAGGGGAAGAGGGAAGGTCTCCATTCCATAATAATGCAGACGTTCTAAAAATCCTTATGAGCGAGTGGAAACTGGGAAAAGATCACTCATCATAAAAACGGTTATTGTTATTGTTATTGTTAACTTAAGTTTCTATAGCGCCAACTCACCTACAGGTCTCTAGGCGCTCAAGACCGATGACAAACAGCAATGATTGAGAACGTAGAAGGGGCAGAGAAAGGCCTACAATGCAACTATTTGGATGGACCAAATGCCTCCCTAAATAGAAGCGTTTTTAACAGCTTCCTAAAACGCAGGACATTTGCTTCTCTCAGAAGCGGTTCTGGTAATTTATTCCATACCTGTGGAGCCAAAACCGAAAAGGATCTCCCTCCTTTGGTTGTTAGCTTGTATCGAGGGCAGACCAGTATCTGGGAATCAGAAGACCTCAGAACTCGTTTGGGGGTATAGACCTCCAGGCGTTCTTTGATATAGACAGGGGCTTGCCCATAGATAGCCTTATGGGCCGTGCATAAGCTCTTAAACTCCACCCTCTGCTCAATAGGGAGCCAGTGTAACTTAAGCAGTAGAGGAGGGGCATGGGTTCTTCTAGGTAGCTTGAAGATTAGACGCGCCGCATCATTCAGGACCACCTGTAATCTGTTGGTCAAGATTTTAGGTAGACCTAAATAGAGGGCGTTCCCATAATCCAGCCTCGAGATGATGGTGGCAGAGACAACCATACGGAGCACGGAAAAAGAGAGAAGAGGGGCTAACTTACGCAGCTGTCTGATCAAACCAGTACACATCCCTACTACTGAGGAAATCTGACTGGCCATTGACAAATCATTGTCAATCTTGATACCAAGACTTTTTACTTTATCGCACGGTATCGGCGCGGAACCTAATTCCTTGGGCCAATATAGGTCACTCCAGGGTGAGGCTACGGTTGAAACCACCAGAACCTCCGTTTTTTCCGGGTTTATTTTCCACAGGTTTGCAGTCATCCAGCCAACCGTGTGTCTAAGAATGTTCTGGGTATTAGTCTGCGCCGGAACCGTATTATCAACACTCAGTAGCAACTGGGTGTCGTCAGCGTAGTTAAACACACGACAACCCATGTTCACTAGGTAGTCAATCAACGGTTGCAGGTAGAGGTTAAATAGTAGTGGGGATAATGCGGAGCCCTGAGGGGCTCCGCACTCCAGAATACCCACCTCGGAGATACAATCCCCCAGTTGAATCCTCTGCGTCCTGCCCGTCAAAAAGGACTGAAGCCATTGAAGGGCCAAACCCCTTATCCCAAAAATGGCCAGTCTGTCCAGTAGCAGGGAATGGCTGACAGTATCGAATGCCGCCGATAGGTCTAAAAGTATCAGGGCGCTCGGTTTCTTACTGTCAGCCATGCCTCTCAGCTCATCCAGCACCGAGAGCATCACCAACTCGGTGCTGTGGTGTGCACGAAACCCTGCCTGACGCTCCTGGAGTAGATGGTGTGACTCCAGGAATAAAGAAAGGGACTTCAGCACATGTTGCTCCAAAACCTTGGACAGAAAAGGCAGTTGGGATATCGGCCTATGGTTTTTTAAAATAGCCCGGTCGGCTCCAGACTTCTTTAACAAAGGCTTAACACGTGCCTCCTTGAGACTCGATGGTAAATGGCCAGTCTCCATTGAGCTGTTAAGAAGGGAGATAATATGGTCTTCTAGAATAGGACGCGCCAGACGAAAGACCCTAGGGGGACACGGGTCCGCCGGGGAGCCTGACTTGGTTTTACTCATAAGCTGCTCAAGACTTAGAGAGTCTATCTCAGGAAACCCAGAAATAGAAGCTTCCAAGGAAATTTGAGATTCCTGTGACGGAAAAGGGCCATTCAGGGTGCTGTTCTTAATCTCAGAAAGGATAATCTCCACTTTCTCAAAAAAAAGCGTTGAAAGCTATCTACGTTTGTTGTTGTTTCAGTCATTTCTGTTTTTTTACTCAACTCAGTTAAAATTTTAAACGTTTCTTTCTGAATATTCTCGGCCTGATTTATACGGGTTTCGTAAAATTCTGCTTTTGTTGCCATGATCAGTTTTTTATATGAATTGAGTGAGATTTTATATTGTTCCCGATCTATCCCGTCTTTTGTTCTCCTCCAGCTTCTTTCTAGATGGTGGAGCTTCTTTTTATGGTCCCTCAGGTACAGAGTAAACCATGGAGGCTCTTCTCCTACTCCTCTTGCTTTTTGTAGTTTCTCAGGTGCTATCTGGTCAATCGCCTGACTCAGATTCCGCGTTATGTCCTTATAATCCTGTTCCAAATCCCCACTATAGGCTAATGATTGAACATGATCAGGAAGAATACTGGTCAAGGATTGTGAATCAACTTTTATCCACTGCCGGACTTTTTTCAGTTTTTGAAGTTTTTGGGACGGGTAACCTACAATTGGGATCTCACAGTTCACTAAGTGATGATCCGACCAGATACAAGGTAAAATGTCCACAAGGTTCACCTTTGGGTCTGAAGTCCAGATAAGATCCAAAGTATGCCCCTTAATATGTGTGGGGGCATCTACAAGCTGTTTAAAAACAAGTGAAGACATAGTATTCTCCAGGTGTCGAGTTACTGGGTCTTTCTGGGCTTTATCCCAATGCATGTTAAAGTCCCCGGTTACCACAATTTTTTGGTATCTTGTGCATAAATCAGACATAATAGGGGCAAATAAATCGTTGAATGCTGAGGTGGAGTTTGGAGGACGGTAAACTGTAAAAATCAGAAGACATGAATTATTGAGAGTAATCTTCACTCCAAGTATGTCGGCTAGATCTACGGTCTCAGCTGCTATTTTAACAGCCTTTAGATATTTTTTAAACAGAATTGCTACCCCCCCACCCCGGGCATTGTCCGCACGATTGTGCCATACCGCATCATAATCGTTGGGAAGGGCAGCTATATTGTCAGGCAGGGAATTTTTGCCCAACCATGTCTCCGTAAGAGTTAAAATATCAATGTCCTCATCTTGAAGAAGAGTGAAAATTTCAAGATGATGCTTATGCAGTGACCTTGTGTTTAAGCTGGTTAGTTTTAGAGAAGGCGGGTCTATCCCAACCCTCCCCCTAAAAGGTCGAAGGATATTCATATCTTCTAGATTAGTCATGATAGTGGGATTAACATCTGCCTACCAGTATCCAAAACATGTAGATCTCTAGAGGAGAATACCTGTCGCCGACCAGGAAGCCCAGCCCCTGAGCCCGGCCGAGCGCGGACGGGCGCAGATGGGCTAGAGTCTGGCGCGACTCCGGCTAGAGTCCGTCGAGCCCGCTGCGCATGACCGCTACGCGTTAACATAACCGTATTAAATAAGGGTCTAGCGTCCTTCTGATGACTAGACCGTCAGCCAAGATGGCGCCGCCAGGCGTCCTTCACTCCCTCAAGATGTCCGCCGAAATGGGAATGCTCGGCAAGGGGGCCCGCAGAAAAAGCGGTGATTAGACAATTACAGTGCAGGTAAGTGGGCAGAATATTAAAAACAGGGAAGAAGGCACAAAAATAAAATAAAGTAAATACCAAAACGGGGATGTTAAAAAATATCGCTACAAGCCTCACACATTTACACAAGTAAGCGCTGCACGCTCTAAATGCATGCTCGTGTCACCAGTCTGTTCTAGGGACTGATCGACTCAATCACTCGCCTTAAATGAGGGTCTAGCGTCCTTCTGACTACTAGACCGTCAGCCAGGATGGCGCCGCCAGGCGTCCTTCACTCTCTCAAGATGTCTGCCGAAATGGGAATGCTCGGCAAGAGGGCCCGCAGAAAAAGCGGTGATTAGACAATTACAGTGCAGGTTAGTGGGCAGAATATTAAAACCAGGGAAGAAGGCACAAAAATACAATAAAGTAAATACCAAAACGGGGATGTTAAAAAATATCGCTACAAGCCTCGCAAATGTACACAATTAAGCGCTGCAGGCTCTGAAGGCATGCTTGTGTCACCAGTCAGTTCTAGGGACTGATCGACTCAATAACTCGCCTTAAATGAGGGTCTAGCGTCCTTCTGATGACTAGACCGTCAGCCAACATGGCGCCGCCAGGCGTCCTTCACTCCCTCAAGATGTCCGCCGAAATGGGAATGCTCGGCAAAGGGGCCCGCAGAAAAAGCGGTGATTAGACAATTACAGTGCAGGTAAGTGGGCAGAATATTAAAACCAGGGAAGAAGGCACAAAAATACAATAAAGTAAATACCAAAACGGGGATGTTAAAAAATATCGCTACAAGCCTCGCAAAGTTACACAAGTAAGCGCTGCACGCTCTAAATGCATGCTCGTGTCACCAGTCTGTTCTAGGGACTGATCGACTCAATCACTCGCCTTAAATGAGGGTCTAGCGTCCTTCTGACTACTAGACCGTCAGCCAGGATGGCGCCGCCAGGCGTCCTTCACTCTCTCAAGATGTCTGCCGAAATGGGAATGCTCGGAAAGAGGGCCCGCAGAAAAAGCGGTGATTAGACAATTACAGTGCAGGTTAGTGGGCAGAATATTAAAACCAGGGAAGAAGGCACAAAAATACAATAAAGTAAATACCAAAACGGGGATGTTAAAAAATATCGCTACAAGCCTCGCAAATGTACACAATTAAGCGCTGCAGGCTCTGAAGGCATGCTTGTGTCACCAGTCAGTTCTAGGGACTGATCGACTCAATAACTCGCCTTAAATGAGGGTCTAGCGTCCTTCTGATGACTAGACCGTCAGCCAACATGGCGCCGCCAGGCGTCCTTCACTCCCTCAAGATGTCCGCTGAAATGGGAATGCTCGGCAAGGGGGCCTGCAGAAAAAGCGGTGATTAGACAATTACAGTGCAGGTAAGTGGGCAGAATATTAAAACCAGGGAAGAAGGCACAAAAATACAATAAAGTAAATACCAAAACGGGGATTTTAAAAAATATCGCTACAAGCCTCGCAAATTTACACAATTAAGCGCTGCACGCTCTAAATGCATGCTCGCGTCACCAGACAGTTCTAGGGCTGACGGTGATTCCACTGTCTCCACCTTGCCATCTTCCTCTTGTCCGATATTAGCCTATTGTGGTAAATCCTTTAGAGATGACTTTACAGTAATCTCTACCGGGACACTGCAGTCAAGAATCTCAACCATCATCTATTCTTGCATGTCTTGGGATTTGCTGCATGGAAACTCCAATAAATGCTTCACCTGTTTTACACCAGAACCATGTCACAATAGAAATGCACTTAGACAAATTCCTGATGAAGTTACTATTTTCCTATCAGCATTGAGCATACTTGGATCCTAAGAAAACACACTTCGCAGTACATAGCTCACTTGATGGTCTGACTTGATGGCACAGCTGTCACTAGACAATTATGTGAGCGTCACCGGAGAGGGGCTTTGGCTCCGCCTACATGTCGGAACATAGGAGTATGTGTTTTGATTGGGCAGAAGTTGTGTGCTTCCATAAAAAAGTGTAAGTCATCCCCACAGCTGTGATAATTTCATGTATTTATCTTTCTGCCTGAGCTTGAATGTTCAGGGGCGCAGACATGACATTGTGATGCTATTAAAGTGTCTTAGCTAGCTAGATAATTTATGGTGTTTTTCTTTGGTAGCAGCACAAATGGAAGGAAGGCTTCCATTAACCTACATGGATGTGAAGGTATGGATTGACAGTGAAACTGTCACCTGACCTTTTAACTTACACCCTTATTATTCTAAAGTTCTTTGCTTTTACACAAATACATATTCATTCCCATGTTGTTTACCTATAATGATTCACATTCCCATACAGCATTCCTTTAAAGCCATACTTATGCTTGTTCTGCGTAGTAGATAAACTGTCTTGCTAGGAGATAGCTATCGTCAATGTGTGTCTGCTAGATATTTAAAGAAGGATGAAACTTTTCTGTGTTGGCTCTGATGGATTATCCAGTGCCCTTACAGTTTCTCAGAACCAAAGAAACATGTCTTAGCTCCAGACAGAACACTTCACTTGTATAGAATTGTGGACCGCTGTTGAAAACTCTGCTGATGCATTTATATGTTATGTGTGTATTCAATTCATAGAGAGAAAGGATTTCTAACATTGCCAAGCTATTAGAAAACATCCAGCTTGAGAGTTACACTACTACACAACAACATGAAGGCAGGCCAGTTCATTTGCAAAATTTGGCGGCCAAAGCTTGCCATGAATGTATAAATCATGTTATCCAGCCAGTGATCAGTGTTCCAGGGTGGCAGATGATCCAGCGCTGGTCCAACGTTTTTACAATTGATTATATGATGGGTCTTTTCTTTGTTGACTGAGAGGTGGAATGGGGTTAGCATTAGTCAACCACATCAAAATAACAGTGTAATCCATTTGGCTTCACAATGAGTACCAGGAATAAGAGAATGAAGTTAAGTTTTATACAAGTTAAAAGTCAGGTTAATGTAAATGAATCACCCACCCATGCTGTAAAGATACAAGATTACAAACAGGATAGCCAAACCTACTAAAGAGGTTCAGGCACATCAGCATGAAACAAACAAGAAAGTCATTCACAGCAATACAGATCATTAATAACAGAATGAGATGCTCAAAGAAGAGTCACTGCTCCTCTCTCACAACCCCTGGCGTGCTTCTGTCGGCCAACGGCCCTCACGCGCATGAGAGAGCGCAATTTGAATATAAAGTATATCGTAGCCATATTTAGACGTATATGTTATAAACGTAGGAATGAAATGCATATCGTAATGTGAAGTTGATGACTATAGCATAAAGTCAATTAAAGTGATATTATGGTATAGGAAACGTAAATGTATTTACACGTTAAACATGCATTAGATTTAGAAGGCTCGTATACGTAGTGGGCTAATGTAGAAATGCCTACGAACAGTAGAACGTGCAGAGTAGAATTCATGTACGTGTGTAGCTTTAAATGCAGAAACGGCGAGAAATGTAACATGGAGAAACGTGCAGAGAGCATACATAACGAAGTAACCAATGAGAATAAAGTTGTATTCTATGAAATTTATATTCTATGTATTAAGGTTTATATTCTACGAAATTGTATTTTAGCTAAGATCTATTCACTTATGAACGAAGTATTTGGTAGATACGATTATATATAAATGTATGTTAAAGGTTATATTGTGGAGAAGAAGTTTGTAGGAATGCTAGAAGAATTTAGGTCATTTGTGATTATAACCTGAATGACCAAGGGTTCGCAAGAATGTAGTCCAATGTATGTAATTTAGTGGGCTCACAGGAGTCGTGAATAGTCTTCACATGAAGGTGCGAGCCGAAGAGTCTAGCATTTGTTAGATTTAAGGTGACAAATGTCGAACGAAGTTTATTGCCTAAACATGAGAGGAGGCGATTGGAATTTGAGCTTTGTTTTGAATGACCATTCACAGGATCTAGTAAGGTCAGAGAAAGAGTTGTAATGTTAAGGTCTTGTTTAAGGTTATCTGACTTTGGATGAAAGTGTCAACTAAAAGTCGCCAACGAGAAGATGAAGATGACATCTAAGGAGAAGGGTCAACCTAACGGACGACGCGAGGAGATGAAGCAATGGAAAGAGCCAGAAACTGACATCATCGGGGAAAGTCCGTGGTGGGCGTCAAGGGGCGTTTCACCCACACAGTGATTGTGTATTTTAGGGACAGCACCCCGGGGAGGAAGTAGCAATGAGCAATTGAAGATTAGGAACAGCGAGGTGAATTGCTCAGAGCGAAGGCAAGGGTAGATGCCTTGAGCAGATGCGCTGAGAGAGATCAGAGCGCAAGGGAGCAGTAGGCCGAGGACCCTTAGAAGAGCGGATGGGTAGGCAGAGAGGGTACTGCTTCTTAAACTTAAGTTACCTTTAGAGGCTAAGAGAGTTTGAACTTCTTTGGAAGTCAAACTGCTGACACCTTTTTAGGGAAGAAACTTGCGAAGTAGGGATGTCACCTAGTATAGAGTAGGGACAGATTTAACTTGATTATTTTCTCTTTCTGTAGATGACGCAAAGGAACCACTTTACATCGAAGCTTTAATTGATTTTGTATTCTTTGTATACTTTGAGATTTATCCTGAGAGGATTGTAATTTGCATTCAAATTTGATTTTATATAAACCTTTTAAAACTTTATCAGTTGTAAGTGGTTCTTCAGAGTGGCGTCATTTAATGGGGTTTAACTAAACCTATGTGGGAGATGTCTTTTACTCAACGACAGATATTAGCGGTCCAAAATTAACGAATGAGATAGATTATTAATTTGATCATAAATTGATACCAAAATCTCATTCCCCGCACGCACTACCTTCGTAGTGCTGCGGGCCCCGCCTACTACGCTAAACCGCCGCGGTTAAGAGGCTAAAAATGAGTAATGTCTAAACTTATATAAATTAGGGTCTGAACCATCGAAGGATGATTACATTTAAAAGGGTTTCAAAAAGTTGGGAAATTGCAAAAAAATAGAAGAATATATGCAGGAATGTGTCAGCATTGCAGAAGCTCAGTCAAGAGTCTTCTAGGGACAGGGAAATAAGTGTTAGCCTAAGCCAAACTCAGCAAAAGGAGAGAGCATAGAGGTCAGTACCTCTCAAAGTCCAAAGAGATTACGGCCAACATCCATCTGTGAGAACACCAGTTAATACTACATGAATCTTATGGTTAACACCCCTTGTTCATGCCATCACGGACTCAGTTGTCCTTTCCATTCTCACGTTGTGAGCTGCAACATTTGCAAGTTCTCCCGGACCAGTCCTGTAAACAATATCAATCTCGGATACCTGCAACTCCTTGATACATTACTGAATAGGAACTGTCAGAAAATGCTCAGGCTCCCCACGTTCTTTGTCAGGATCCTCTTCTCAGTCTATCACTAGTACAGTGTTACATCTATTCTCAAACTAACAAACCATGTGAACATACCTGAAAAGACAAAAGCACGCAAACAGAAATGGAAAACCAGTATTTTATGCAGAAAGAATTATGGCGTACTCATGTGCAGCTTAAATATATGGTTCAATGGTGCACATGTTATTTATGAGCATAAAACTACAAATAAATGAAAATGTCTTCACATAAATACAATATTAGATTCATGTTGTAGTTTAAGTAAATTTAATGTAACTTTACATTCATGAGAACAAACGTAAGGGCAAACTACATTCTAAATTGAAATGCGAAAACATTAGTACACACGGTTACATAAATCTTTCTCGTTTCAGAAGTAAATACATTTTAATTGTGTGAGGATGGTTTTATCTAGCCTGTAAAGACTACATTTCATTTTAATAAGGTTAAGGCCCACAGTGTATATGAATTTCTAGTTCTACCGTGCATGCACTTCAGTACTGAGCTCACGTTCAACACTTTCCATTTATAATGTTAAGACACAAAGAATGTGGTGCTAAGTGCACGTATAAATTGCATATTTGTGACTTTTAAGGGTGGAACCAAAATTACTCTGCTCCACAGACCGTGAGTCGTTTGGCCATCTGGTGTAACCCACACCTACAGCTCTTTAGAGACATTGGTACCTGGTCCCACCTTACACTGGAATCATTAGAAAAATGTTTTTTTTCTGGCATATAATGGGTTGAAGCTGATTTTTCCTTGTGAGGCTCTCCCACCATGTGAAACCTGAGTGACTTCCAGCCCACTGTCAAGCCTCTCCCGGTGTATCCAGACTGCTGTGCTGAGCAGTCTAGATGGGTTTGAATCACTACCAAAATTCAAGGGTTGGTAACAACAGAAAAGAATTTGCAGATTCTCGTGCTCATGAGTATTAGCAGTTAAAATCTTGATGAGCTTTTTCCCGCAGAACTGGGGCACCAGGGTCGATGACCGCTAGCCCCATCCCGTGAAACCAAAACCGATCCACTGCCTGTGTGAGGTTCTAACAGAGACTTGAACCCGAAGAAAAGATTAAAGAAATGTCGAGTAAAAGCCTTTCTTTGAAATGCTGTACTTTGAAGCTCATGTGAAATAAAGAATTGGCCTTAAAATAACCAAGAACATAGAGTTACTTCAATTTTACATTTATGACACCAACCCATGACACAACTAAAGAGTGTGTGTAAACATTAGTATTATGGATTGTCCACATTTACATAGCTGCCTTTACTGTGTATGCAGATAAGCATCGTTTTAAATTGATTGGATTTTCATGATTATTTTTAGTGTAAATCATAAATACATTATTGGGAGAAAACCTATGATACTAATACACAGTGAGGTTTAGTATCATTTGATTCCACTTTACCATAAAAGGACGCCTCAACACTAATGAATCAAAAGTCTGCTTTTTTGATAGTGGATTTCACTATTAAAGAAAACACGTTGTCATATTTTCGAAGCATTCAGCTTTCCTGAAACTAAATACATCTCATTTTAGGCATGTATGGAGATACCAGTGAGACTGAGAGAGTTGAATTTATTCGTGGAAATATTTCTCTCTGGTGTACAAGATGTGAATAATTAACATAGTCTGTCAAGGCATAGGCACGATACTGAGTATCACCAGCCATTTTGCATTAGACATTTCTGTGTGGATGATTTTTGAAACGAGGATGCTTCGTAAAATTTGTAAGACGTGGTCAAAGTAATGCAGCGGAAATTTCAATGCTCTCTAGGGGCAGACTGATATCATTACATGTTAGGTTTAATATTCTAGATGCAAGATATGGATGCTCTTTTTTAATTAATCTTTGTATTTAGTGTGTGTTGGAACAGTAGTTTTTGCCTTTGCACCATAAAAAGAAAAGTTAAGTATTGAATCACTAACATCATTTCTTTTTTTCCTGGCTTCACCACACAACTGTTGCTCAACCTTATGTGATCAAAAGAAGCACTACTTAGAGAGAGGCTTTGGCTCCAACCATAGATTGCTTTAAGGGATGTGATAGGGCTCCATAAGACTGGAATAGTGGTTAGCCTCAAATCCCGCCTAGGTACAATCAGATAACCAATGATGCACTTAACACTTTTTGGTGCTCTTTTCTTTTAAAACTTTTAAAAGTCATATCTTCGGTTCCTTTTATTGGATTTTTGTCATTTTATTTACTAAAATGTTCCCATTTTTGTGAATTGGAGTGGGATTTTTATTGTGTTTTCTCTGTTTTGATGCATCTAAACGCTTTACACATTTCCTTAAGTTATACCTGTCTACTCTGTGCCATGGCTACCTTGGGTTTAGATCTGGTTTACATTACTGCAATCTTTTGTGGACCAAACAAGCATAGTGACATTATTTCTTGAGATGGACTACAATCTACACCTACTAATACTCTGCTTTCTCACAATGCTGATCTGTTTTTTGTTGTGTTAGGATGCCGTTGGATGTATTTGTGCCGAAAACTGAGTCATTCACCGCTTCAGTGTCATCGACAATTAGTTGGCCTCATCCTAACATAGTTACAACCTAGTATCTGAAGCCAGTGCTAGGACAACCAGAGATCAGTCTTCTATGGGTTGACATAGATTTAAAGCAGTCAGTGGGTTGTCAGCTGCCTCTTCTGTCATCTCCAGCCAACACTCATGTCATTTCTCTTTCTCCATGGTGGAAAACAACTCTATTTTTTCCAGCTAACCATCTAGAATTCTTAATATTACCACACACATATATATGTGTGTGTGTATATATATATATATATATATATATATATATAAATAAATATATATATATATATACCAATGAACCCCTCCGGTCCAAGAAGGCACACAGCACTCTCCAGAACAGAACTTCTATCCTACTATAGGAATCACAAAAGCTGCTAAACAAATATAGGAAAATAGGAACCTACTAAATGGACAAATAGAACTGACTACTCATGGGACTTCAAAGACCAGCATGCCGCTGGTAGCCATGATGTTGCCACACCCACTAAGGGTGTTGTTCATTGAATAAAAATGTGCAATGAATGGAGTGGTGAGATCTTCTCCTTCTTTTCCTATGCAGAGTCCTGATGAAGAGGCGTTCCCGCCTTGAAATGCGTCGACATGGAAATGATATGAAGAAGGATGTAATCGCGTGTGACAGAAAGGCACGCATGCCGGAGGTGGGGAGAGTGCTGTGTGCCTTCTTGGACCGGAGGGGTTCATTGGTGGAACACATATATATATATATATATATATATATATATATATATATATATATATATATATATATATATATATATATATATATACATATATATATATATATATATATATATATATATATATATATATATATATATATATATATATATATATATATATATATATATATATATATATATATATATATATATATATATATATATATATATATATATATATATATATATTCTCTCCCACAGGTTGCCCTTGTAGAAATGCCTCACACGAGGGGGTTTCAGCACAAATGCTGCAGGTAGCAGCACAACAGCCTGTCACACATCCATCCTTTCAGGCCAAACGCGAAACGCGTATGGCCTGAAAGGATGGATGTGTGACAGGCTGTTGTGCTGCTACCTGCAGCATTTGTGCTGAAACCCCCTCGTGTGAGGCATTTCTACAAGGGCAACCTGTGGGAGAGACTATTATGCGGCTGGCTCAGTCGCGGAAATGCCCCGCCGCTGAACAAGGCGGATCTGCTGTGCTCTAACAACGGAGCCGTGAATGGAACGAGGGGGGGCCTGAGCTGCCGGCAAATATTGGCATCACAGCGGCAATGTTGCACTTCTTTCCGCCCACTTGGGGATTGACATTTTGAACAATGGAAGACTAAAGGCACCCACTGGGGGAAGTTGGCACGTGTACAAGTCAAATAAGAACTGCATCTACCAGCATGCTCCAGCTTCACTTGGGCGTGACTTGTTAATTCAAATAAAACACGTGGCAAGAGACAAGCCTCAGTCTTTCATTGGGCTGCCAGTGATCAAGGGCGAAAGGACGCCCGAAACGCGTATGGCCTGAAAGGATGGATGTGTGACAGGCTGTTGTGCTGCTACCTGCAGCATTTGTGCTGAAACCCCCTCGTGTGAGGCATTTCTACAAGGGCAACCTGTGGGAGAGACTATTATGCGGCTGGCTCAGTCACGGAAATGCCCCGCCGCTGAACAAGGCGGATCTGCTGTGCTCTAACAACGGAGCCGTGAATGGAACGAGGGGGGGCCTGAGCTGCCGGCAAATATTGGCATCACAGCGGCAATGTTGCACTTCTTTCCGCCCACTTGGGGATTGACATTTTGAACAATGGAAGACTAAAGGCACCCACTGGGGGAAGTTGGCACGTGTACAAGTCAAATAAGAACTGCATCTACCAGCATGCTCCAGCTTCACTTGGGCGTGACTTGTTAATTCAAATAAAACACGTGGCAAGAGACAAGCCTCAGTCTTTCATTGGGCTGCCAGTGATCAAGGGCGAAAGGACGCCCGAAACGCGTATGGCCTGAAAGGATGGATGTGTGACAGGCTGTTGTGCTGCTACCTGCAGCATTTGTGCTGAAACCCCCTCGTGTGAGGCATTTCTACAAGGGCAACCTGTGGGAGAGACTATTATGCGGCTGGCTCAGTCGCGGATATGCCCCGCCGCTGAACAAGGCGGATCTGCTGTGCTCTAACAACGGAGCCGTGAATGGAACGAGGGGGGGCCTGAGCTGCCGGCAAATATTGGCATCACAGCGGCAATGTTGCACTTCTTTCCGCCCACTTGGGGATTGACATTTTGAACAATGGAAGACTAAAGGCACCCACTGGGGGAAGTTGGCACGTGTACAAGTCAAATAAGAACTGCATCTACCAGCATGCTCCAGCTTCACTTGGGCGTGACTTGTTAATTCAAATAAAACACGTGGCAAGAGACAAGCCTCAGTCTTTCATTGGGCTGCCAGTGATCAAGGGCGAAAGGACGCCCGAAACGCGTATGGCCTGAAAGGATGGATGTGTGACAGGCTGTTGTGCTGCTACCTGCAGCATTTGTGCTGAAACCCCCTCGTGTGAGGCATTTCTACAAGGGCAACCTGTGGGAGAGAATATATATATATATATATATATATATATATATATATATATATATATATATATATATATGTATATATGTATGTATATATATGTATGTATATATATATATATAGATATATATAGATATATATATATCTATCTATATATATATATATATATAGATATACATATATATATATATTCACTGAAAAAACCATAGGTTTCACACCAGTTATAGTTAACTGGAAATTTTACTGACAGTGCATTGCAGGCGCGCAAGTTATAGTGAATCCAACTAACTATAACGTGGAATTTCAATGGTTTTATGTCAGTAAAATTTCCAGTTAACTATAACTGGTGTGAAACCTATGGTTTTTTCAGTGAATTTCAAAGGTTTTTGCATAGCAAATCTCTATAGCTATGAAATGTAATATTTTAAAAAATGAATCCTATATTATATATTTATGTTAAACAATTTTTTTTATGTATATTGTTTTTTTTTTTTTTTGCCCTGGAGCGCTCCCGGTGCGTGCCCCGGTTAGCGCCCCGGAAAGCGCAGTCTTTTGAAGTGCCCCGGTGCGCGAACCGGGAAGCGTCCCGTTAGCGCCAATATTGAGAACGAAAACATGATTGTGACATATCGCGTAGCCGCGTCCGCGTGATACGCACGGCGTAAGCACACCCGGAAGCACTCGAGCGAATACGATCACGCAATGTAAGCATCTGACGCGCTTACGTGACGCGCCCCGGGGCAAGTAGCGTAAGCGCGTAGGGTCATGTGACCTGAAAATAACACTTTTCATTGGTTCATAACAGTTTTGGTTTCATAATGAAGAAGCCCCTGGTCTTGTGACCTGAAAATAACACTTTTCATTGGTTCAGGACAGTTTTTTTTTCCAAATGATGAAAGCCCCCACCTTTTTTCCTTATTCTGACTTTGTCCTTTGACTGAGGAAGACCTGTTTGTACCTCTCTGTACCTTTTTGAACTATAAAATGGCTTCAGTAGCAGCAGCAGCAGGAGCATCTCAGCCACCACCACCACCTCCACCACCAAGAGGCCCACCACAACACTACAGTGGTGGAAATGAAGAAGAAGAGGAGGAGGAGGAGGAAGAAGAGGAGGGGAGGAGGAGGAGATGGCTGCCAGAAACCAATACCCCATACCAACCCAAACCACATATTGTATGGGAGTTTTTTTCCATCCCTGAGGGAAAAAAGAAAGTCAATGCAGCAAAGGTGACTTGCCTTATCTGTGGCATGAAACTCTCAAGGGGTAACCCAAATAAAAAATATTCATTTGGGAACAATACCATGATAAGGCATATGCAGCGCAAGCATCCTATCAACTATTCTGCCGCAGAAATGAGAGAACTTGCCAGCAACCTTCCCCAATCTACACCCAGCACCTCCAAACAAAAACAACCCACTCCATCGGGACCAGAAACAAGGGAGACAATCCCTTGCATTCAACCACAGTTTGGAGAATTTAGGGTCACCTGTATTTTTTGTGGAAAGACCATCTCATATGGTGAACAGAGCATAAAGCTGATCCTCCTTTCTGGTGACAACCACAATTGTCCCCAAAAAAACCTCATTTTTTCCTGATTTTTTTTTGCTCCTGTTGAGCCATTTTGAATTCCCTGTTTTTTGTTTCTCCCCATAAAAAAATACCCCAAAAAAATACAAAATAGTTCATAAAAGCCCAAAAAATTACAAAATGTTCAAAAAACATTAAAAAAATATAAAACAACAAAAAGAAGAAAAAAAACAGTTCTTTTTAGAACTACCTCCAATTTCTAAAAAAAGGCTAAATTTTTTTTAAAACTCTATCATTCTTTTTTCCCCATGGTACGCTCCCCGGTGCGCTCCCCGGTGCGCGTACCGGGCGCTCCCCCCGCGAAAATCGAAAAAAAACTGGTCATGTTCTGATGTTAGCGTGTGCTGGAGGATATCAGTTCAATAGCAAAAAACTGCACAACATAGCCAATGTTCCTAGTTTCTACTCAACATCTTTTGATGCATGATCAACACATTAACCAACTTAGAAGAATAACAAATTTTCTTCATAATGTTCAAGTGAGCCAGTCACGTTCTGGTTACTTCAATGCGAGATTCGAAAGTGTGTTACATTGAATTATTTTGAAGTCCTCCATTTAAATTTCTAGTGCAAGTTTAATTTTTCATTTGGTAGAGTAGAGTTCCACTCTAGCAGTCCGCCTTCTTAACAGAAGCGAGTGCTCACAAAATAGGCAACTCAATGTTGATTTTTGTGTCATGCCGTTTTCTGCACCCTCCCAAATTAACGTGAAACAGGTACTATGCAGAGCTTCATCTGGGTGATGTCAGGAACTGGGCTTGTTCAATAGATAATTATACATTTAAATTAATCGCACCAATACGTTCCTGTTAGACAGGCAGCAAATTAATAATTGTAAAGAAGCATTCTCAAAAAAATGACTGCTGGTATATTCTTCAAAAGGCACGAAGCATGTTTTAACCATAACAGATTCCATGCGTTCACTTTAAAAACACAAACTCCTCACAAAACCGATGGTGAAATTGAAAAGTGCACTGTCCTGAAAAATTGGCCACCCTGGGAGGCAGTTCATTTGTAAAAGCTCCATTAACTGATTCGGTCTCTTGTATCAGTGAGATCATCTATATTATAAAGCTTTAAGGATGTCTTTTGTTTGAAAGAAATGTATACTCTTTACCTTTGGTATGTATTATCAATGCACTGGGACAAAGTAACATTTCAACACAAATAATACAAATTTACAACATTGTTCGGTGTCTCTTTCAAAATCTAAGGGCAATATAATATGCTAGCTTGAAACTAAATATTCACAAATATTCGAGGAAGTATTCAGGTCACCAATTAGAATATCATTCCAAAATGAGGGCTGCATTTTGACACAATTCTTCGGCTCAATAAGGGGGGGGGGTTATAAAAGAACCCATAGCCACTACTCACTAAGGCAGTACATCTGACATGATTACTGTCATGGAGTTTGCCCTTCTCCTTTGACGCAGGGCTCATCTCCTTTCCCAGGCTCCAGCTGTGCAGGATGCCACAGATAATGTTACTGCAACTGCATAAACGTCAAACCATCTCATGAGGTTTACCACTGGTCGTGTATCTATGATCTTCTCCGATGAACCGATCAGCCAGAAGGATTCTGTGTGTGCAGCAGTAAGGTCAATGAGGACTGAGCTATCGCAGCAAAGACATGTACTGGCACAAACACTTCTGTTGATAAGCAAAGCTTACAATCGGTTACCTAATTGCCATTCAAAATCATTAAGAAGTAAATGCCGCTCTTACAAAGTATTCTAAAAGGCCTGAAATACGAAGGTGATTACACTGCATATATTACAGATAGCAACGCTTCGCGCAGGAAATATTTAATTACAGCGAGCACTTCATTATCAGGGTTAGAGGGAATGCTGTCATTCACTGAAATCCCATTTGAAGCACAGGCTTGCAGACAACCCCCTCTCCACTCCCCCCACCCACCCCAATCTCGATTCGAGAACACAGCCCTACGATGGAAAATATGCAGGTTTAATTTAATGTAAATGCATTTGCTGCAACACGAACACTGAGAAAATGACCTTCGTGGATATGCATCAATACTTTAGCGCAAAAGACTAATCACACCTGTGGGCTATATTTGAGACAACTATTTGTGCTGTCACTTTGCAAATGTTAGGTCTACCTATAGAGGCTTTCACCCAGCCCTCTTTGTCCGTTGTTCTGTTCGTGTGCTGTCACTTTGCAAATGTTAGGTCTACCTATAGAGGCTTTCACCCAGCCCTCTTTGTCCGTTGTTCTGTTCGTGTGTCTTTCACATTTTTACACCCACAACAGCATAATGATGGGTCAGTGAGGCAGCCCACTTAAGCCATTCTATAACTTCACTGCGAGTTTTGCCCTTCCACAAGGAAGACACTCACTCACAAATGACTTTCCTTCAGTGTCATGCTCCATGTCAATGTGGGCTTTTTGAGACCAAAAATATATTTGATTTTAAGTATTTTTTTTAATATTCTCAATTGGCGCAGCAGATTCCGGAAGTAGAAGGTTTTGCTAAAATCATGAAGAAAAAAAACAGCATTGACAAAACCAAAAAACTGTCAGTCAACACAGAACCATTTGCCAGTGCTTGTTTTTAGGGCATCAGAGTCTGAAGCAGCGTTGATTACGGTAGTTTTCAAGGTGAGGACTTTCATTGGACATTTAAAGAAGTAATTGGGAACAGCAGCAGGGTGCATCTTTTGAATACAAAGACAGAAGTGTCAATAGCAAAGGAGGCACAGTGGGGGTTATACTTCCCACAAAGGGACATCACAATGCATACAGCTGGAATGTGAGTTGAGAAATTGAATTCTATTGAAAAGGGACTATAATAACCATTCATATTTGCAAGAAGCTTGGTTTTGATTTGAAAACGCAAGGCCATATTACTGAAAGAACGTTCATAAAAGTGGCAAATGCCTTTTCAATGCATTTCTTTTATAAATTGGTATCGTTAGTATACACACTAAAAGGCATCAGAAGATAGTGCATTAGCAAATCAACGGTATCAAGAGTGGGAATTCATGCAAAAGTATATCCACTTTATTAGACTGAATCATTCCCTCTCTGGTTCTTAACCTCGGGATGGCAACTCCCTAAATGAAAATGCATGCACTCATGGTCATAGCTACAGCTGAAGGCCTGCACGTAACAGTATGATTTTTATTTCAGGTGGCTTAGCTTGAAAGAAGGGAGAAGCCCGTGTTGTTTCTACACACGGCAATATCTTCAGTTCATAACCTTTTTACATGTTGCTCTATATTACAACTTTTACAGCCTCTATGCACTGTACATAGTTGTTTCTTAAAACCTGCAAAAAAGGTTTCCCTTTCATCAGGAATGGAATAAAAATGTCAGATTTATTCACAGTTGTAGCTGGCTTTAGGGAAGAGTGGTGGGGAGGAGTTGGAGCAGGGGGGCTAGGGGGGTGAGGGGCGAAAAAAAAGAAAAAAAAAATGAGAACTTGCCTGCTGCCTGCCTCAAGGCTGATCTTATGCTCCACTGCAGGAAGAGGCTCCCAGCCTCCCCTGCAGCCAATCCTGAAGCTGCTGTCATCTATGAGAGCAGCTTCAGGATTGGCCTGAGCGCCAATGATTTGGGCTCCCAGGGAGACTGGGAGCCCTTGCCTGCTGTCTTCAACCCAGAAATGCTGCTGGGTTGGAAACTGCTATCAGTGTGCATGTGGGTTTGGCTGGCCTGAGACAGCTGGCCAAACCCGCATGTGCAACGATAGCAGTGCTGCATACCACTCCCTCTCCTTACTGCCCCAGCGATGGCCCCGCCCCCCGGACACAGCATGTAGAAGTTGAAAAATAAAACGATAATAAACCTGTTTTATTATTGTTTTATTTTTCAACTTTTGAAGTTGCTGGCGGGGTGGGTGGGGCGGCATTCCTCCTCCAATGCGGAGGTGCCGCAACTAGTTATTCGGACCAAGTCGCCTAAATTTCAACTTTCTACTAAACATTAGGAATATAGATTTAACAATTGCAAAACAATGCTTTCCACTCAGAATTGATCATTTTAGGGTCTGAACCACAGAGACAGTGGCTAAGCAATTGCTTTTTTCAATTATTGATTCAGAGATGTCCTTAGAGAAGCATTGTCTGCAATGTAAGGAACACTAAACAACTGTGAAAGAACAGTATTTACCGTCACAGAGAGTTAAAACATGACTGCATCTTGCAACTGGACATGAAAGAAACATAACACGCTGTATTAGCAGATACTACTATGAAAAACTGAAACTGGAAATAGAAGTAGTGTCGAAAAGAACTTCTGTATTCTATAGGTTTGTAAAACGCACAAAAAAGATTTTCAGTACAACAAGCAAAGTCACTCCTCTGAGGCACTTTAAGGAGAATTACCCAGTTACATCACCCCCACCTTATGATTGTCTACCCCCTGGTTCTATTTATGAAGCCTCAAAAAGCTGACTTTTGTTATAATCAACAACTAGTTAGATGTGTCATCTTTTGGGGCGTTGACAAGTTTAACATCAACTAACCCCTGTAAATTCATAATCAAAGAAACGTATTAACATGTCTTCCAACAACCAGGTTCTTTGTCTCAGTCTCATTCTGATATCTTTTTACTGTGGAGCTAGCTACTTTCTGGCCTCTAATCTTGGGGAATAACATCCTAATGGGGGATCCTGCATACATGTGCCTAGCTCTGTCATGTACATTTTTGCTTCAGATGGCTTAGCGTTGTACTACGTATTGCTATCTCCTTTTTTACTCTCTGGCCTTTTTCAGCTTTAAGGCATTGCTTCTCATCTCTCCGAGGATCGATTAGCCCTCTTATTCTCAGCGCTGAACAGTTTTTGCTCACCATTTCTCTGGGTTCCCATTCTTCTTTCTCTCCCAGGCTGGTTATATCAATTTGTATTTGTTTCTATTTGTATAATCTCAAGTATGACTTCTCATTGTTTTTATATGGAAATTAGCAATCATAGTCCCAATCTTTTTTGCCTGAGTCCTTTCTCGGTTTTTGAAATTCCCTTTTCCGACTGATTTCTTCTGGTTTGATATTAACATGTTTTAATTTAGCATAGGTTGATCGTGCCTGAAAACACCCTATTCCCAGACAAAATGTTGCTTTGTGGGTTACATATGTTTATCATAATGTTTCTGGGCTTTTCCTGCTATCTAGTCTTACTTGCTCTCAGTGGCGGCCCGTGGATGGAGTTCCGTGGGGTGTAAAGGTGGGGCGGGGAGGGGCAGGGTGGGGGTAGTAAACACCGGAATATGGATGATTGCCTCATATGCCTCCCTGATTATGCACAGAGGTAATATTTTAGCAGGGAAATGTTAAGGACCGAAGATATCTCCTCAAGCAGTCTTCAACCCATAGAAGAGGTGATGCATGTTGCACCCAATCCTGACCTGAAAATAAGCAGAGGTACTATTCCTCTTGTTATATACCAATTGAATTTTAGGAGACAATGGGGCTTCCATATTTCGAGCCAGATTTTCGCAAATGCTTCTGAAGCTTAGCACTACTATTACATTTGGTTTACATGATCTATAATGTGCGCACTCTTTGAAAAATCATATCAAGCATAAGCAAATTCATGGCTTATAGGACGTTACGGGCCCAGCACATCATGCATTATTTAAGCATAATATGATTATATACATTGTTCCTGTTTGCACACTTATTGATTTAGTTCCATTCATCTTTATTCAATCAATCACTGGATTTATATAGCACAAATAACCACCCGAGAGGGTATCCAGGCACTTGAGGGTCATGATGGTTCACGTGAGTCAATCAAACAGCCAGGTCTTAAGTGCTCTCTTGAATTTCAGTAGAGAGGTGGATGTCGGTAGCTGCAAAGCTTGGTCGTCCCACGTTTTCACTGCGAGGTAGGAGACGGAGCATCCTTCACAATTTTTTCGGTGGATGCGAGGGGTGTGGGTGAGTGAGAAGAAGGCAGCACATAGTTGTCGGGTAGGATGGTGGTAGTTCAGGCCGTGAATGATGGGGGCTGGTCCTTGGTTATGAAGGGCTTTGCAGGTGTGAACCATCATCTTGAATTGGCATCTCTTCTGCATAAGGAGCCAGTGTAGTTTTCTGAGGTGGACCGTGATGAGGGTCCACCTGGGGAGGTCTAGGATGAATCTTTTGGCAGAGTTCTGTGTGGTTAGTCTCTGTAGAAGGTGTGTGGAGATCCCAGCATAGAATGCATCGCTGTATTCTAATCGGCTTGTAATCAGGATCTGAGCGACAGTACGTCTGAGCCATTTGAAGACTTTTCGTAACATGTGAAGTGTGAGATAGCAGGCAAAGGAGATTGTGTTGATCTTGGACTTCATGGTCAGATTTTGCTGAGGTTTTTGGCATGGTTGGTCAGTTTGGGAGATGGTCCTAGTTCCGAGGGTCATCAGGAGTCGTTCCAAGGGGTGGTGGTGTTGCAGAAGATCAGCACTTCCATTTTCTCCATGATGAGTTAAAGGCAGTTTTACCTTCATCAAGTTGGAGACACTCTTCGTGCACCTGTGGAAGTTGTTTTTTATGTTGGTGGGATCTTCTGAGAGCTATAGGAAGAGCTGAGTGTCCTCCGAGGAGGATATGATTTTTAGTCCGTGGGCTCTGACGATGTTGGCCACGGTAGGTATTGAAGAGTGTGGGACTGAGAGAGGTTCCTTGAGGGACACTGCAGATGATGTCCTTGGGTTGGGTGGTGAATGGAGGTAGGCATACTTTCTGCGTTCTTCCATTGAGGAAAGAGGTAATCCATTTGAGGCTGTTACCTTAGATACCAATGGATGCAGTCTTTTGATCAGGATGTGATGAGATATGATGTTGAATGCTGCTGAGGGGTCGACGAGGATCAGAGTCACTGTTTCTCCCCAGTCGAGGAGGGCTCTTATGTCATTGGTGGCCGCAATCAAGGCAGTCTTGGTGTAGTGGTTGGTGCAGGATCCGGATTGGGAGATGTCTAGGAAAAGGTATTTTGTGTTCTCTCACTGTTTAGCTCACCTGGAATCTTTTTCAAAATTAAGAACAAAATGTTTTCTGTTATCAATGCAACTTGGATGAAGTAAATTCCCTGGCAAATAGAGTTTGCTTTCTTTCTCTACTTCATCCTGGGTAATCATTCTTGAAATTCAATACAGTATAAGGGGCCAGTTTGTTTAATGTCCGCCTTTTTCACTGAGAACAATCAGTACTTTCTTGAAATTAGTAGTCTGTTTTTCATAGTGACTACTTTGCTAAAATAAATCTGTATGTTCAAATGGACCGAAGCAGAAATGTGCAAATTGGTCACATCTGAAAATATCAGAAGGGTGCCTTTCCATTAGTGAAAGTATCTGTAGATTTTCTTGTTTGTGGGACAACAAGATACTTTAGTTAACCACTGAACACAGAGTTATTTTAACACTTTTTTTGTAGCTCCTTTTGTTCTAAAATTGGTGTGAATATAAACACCCCCAGCAATTAAATAAACCTTTCAACTTTAGTCCGAGGTACTGGAAGAATTGCCTAAAAAATACAAGTTACACCTTGAGTGTTACAGGCATAGTCCAAGATTCCCACGTGTACACTTTCATTATCTATCCATCGGGAGCCTTATTAGACACAAGATGACTATTATTGTAACTTAGCCAGATTGTCAGGCAACCATGGTAGAGCTTTTTCTAAACTCTCTAGCCTCTGACTCCAAATGAATTTCCCTAAAATAACTCAACCTCATTACAAAAGTCCTTTTTGTGTATCCAATCACGACATTCTGCAAGAGAAATGGCAGTTTTGAACTAATTGGCATTGAAAACTAGATCTGGTTGAAAGCACAATGTATAAGAGCTTTTTCTTGGTGACAGGAAGCCAGTGCAGTGAAGAAAAGGGAGATAAGGCGTGCAATTGGATTCGAAAGGTCTCTTCAGCATCACCATTAAAATGGACCAATCTTCATATTCTTGAAGAAACTGTAACCCTCAAACACACTGTTTTACAAAGTGTTCAGTGTTGTTTAAATATTTGGACTAGAGCATTTAAACAACGTTATGCATATAATGCTGCAAAATGCTTTTTGTTCTTACCATATATTATTTTGCGTTTTTTGTTTGATTTGGCCAGCCTATTACTACCAAGCACAGGTCATCATACAACAAGCTCTTCAGATAATGAGACCTGCATGAATCAACTATTAAATCTAGAAGTAAATGACATTTTTTAATCTGAGCTAATATATGTTGCCTGCATAGTTTTACCACAGTTAATTAAATATTTAACAGTGATGAAATCGGCTCATTCACTTCTAAAATGGGAATGAGTTTCCTCTTATAGCTCTCATTCCACCTGTTTCAGGTTATTTCAAGGTTTGCTGCTTTCAGAGTCTAATTTCTGTTCCTGTAATTGCTTTCTAAAATATCTTGTTTCTGGCTATTTGCATTTTTATGATTCTTATGGTGTAATATAATTAAACTCGCTGAGGATGGATTCGAGTTCTTTTCATGATAGCATGTGAAGAGGAGGCTGAGCTTATCCCCCACAATCACTGACGCGGGCTGTGGCCTGTGGGTGCCCGGAAGGCGTAGCCAACCGGATTTATGTTAGTAACCATAATGTTACATTATTACCATGGCAGTTCGAAAATGTCAGTTTGGATTTGCAAATGTCATGGTGCCCTGGCTGAAGTGTCAATCTCCTCAGGTCAACTTCCGTTTTTCCTCCCCTTCCGTTCTTACAAAGCAAGCAATCAAAGGGGGGTGGACGGGAACCGAAAATCACATGACTCAGTCATTTTCTGGAGCTTAATTGTGCACGAGGGCTTGCTGTCCACCCTGCTTATTAGCATTTACTATGTATTTACCATGTGTTGGTTCGCAATATTCTAGTACGAGAGGACTGTACTAGGCAAGCATTCGTCTACTATCATATTCTGCTAGGTTGGCTTAAAACCTATCCCTTTTTAATTTGCCTACTCAGATACTGCCAGAATGATTATTGTATCCTTCTCCCGCCTTTTCGTAGTACCAATAAAATAAAGGCTCGCAGTGAAGCGACAGCCAGTGATCATTGAGTTACTCTTTGAAAAAAACAGGATATGGATGATGATGATGGCAACAGGTGACTGAGTTGATTTTCGTCTGTTCTGATTGGATATTTCATTGGCATAAGCTGCTATCACATTCATTGAGCATTTACAGGGGGCATATTGTGATAAATGCTAGTGGAGAGTTTATAGGGAAAAAACTCGTCGAACAGTCACATAAAATAGTCATGATGAAATTGATAAAGCGACCAGTGATTATGAGGTCATTGGGTAGAAATAAATCAATGCAAAAGCTTACTGCAACAATCATTACAAAAAATGGGGGAAGATGATGGCCAGCATATGTAAATTAAGGGAAAACCTTCAAGAGGAAATGACATCAAATGTGAAGAGTAATTCAAATGCTAACAGAGCCATGACAGAATTGGGAATGTAATGACAAAGATAAAATATTCGACATAAATGATGGATGAGTTATGCGTATAAAGTTGATGATGAAGTACTAATTAGTGACCGGGAATTTCTGAATGCACAAAAGTTTAATGTTTGCATTTTGCGGCTGTTTTACATTGCATGTTGCCATGTTTATTGTTACTGAATATGTCTGAGGAGATATCTGCAGCTAACAGCAGGGCTCAAACCCACAGAGCATTTTGATACTCCAAAGTGAGTTAAAACCCTAACTCCATCCCTAATACGTCTCTAGAAGTTTGAGTTCCCCTATAGAAGTTATAGCAGAAACTCATACCCTTCTAGGTCTGTTCAGGCTGACACACGTTTTGTTATAGATTTTCCACATTAAAGGCAAAGTTTTGATGAGGTAGGCTGATGTATGAAGTATGCTAACTACATACCCAGATGGATTCCAAAATACTATCTGGGTCATGCCTACGGGAACCCTTGACCATATCCTACTACAGAGGAAGTCATAGTCCTCTCTCATCTTTCCACAAAAGAGCGAGAAGCAGAAAAGAGTAAACAAAGTTAGAGCAGCCATCTAGTGGTTGAAAAGGCTATAAAAATATAGAGGAAATAAAGGAGGCGTAAGAATATGATCTCAGGGACAGGGCATGCAGAGGAGATACCAAATATTTAATTGGAATTAAAACCCTGTTATATGTTTTCAAAGGTGCAGAAGTCATCAAATGTCACTTTTCATCAATTACATTTACAATTTACACTTTTCATCAACTACATTTCCAGAATGGTTTAAGGTACCAAAAACAAAGACATGCAAATGTGTGCAAAAATGCTTTTACCTGGTTGCCGGCCAATGAGTACATCACTATGGCCTTACTCTGCTCCACAGTGGACCACTCGAACCTCAAATGAGCATTGGTACTGTTGGGTTGTAATGGCATTAGCCAGGTAACTATAGACCGGGTATGCATAATCATGGCCCTGAAAACAAGGAGCAAGAAAATTCTAAGAAAAAACATTCAAGATAGTAAAACATTACTAGATAACTCTTTAGGCCTTTAAAATTTTTCAATAGAACTGTAGCCAGAAGGGACCTAATTCTCCAGTGCATGTGGTCGGTTATGAGTGAGTGAGTCTTGCTCTAGAGTTATTTATAGTACTAGAGGTAGACTGGATATAATATTATCTATGGTCATTCTGGCAGTGTCCTCTAAGTAGGCCCTCAGGTTAGCTCTGCTCCAGAGGTTATTTTAACTTTTTTAACATAAGCAGGTTGAAATAACACATAGTATTTATTCTCACTGAGTTAACCATACATATTTGTGGTGTGTCAGTGTTCTGTTCTAGTTTAGACTACTGCAGCCATCAATCGAGTAATTAATTTTGTATGACCGCGTTTCCTGGCATTGATGATTTGATACCCTAGATAATTGTCTACATATATTTTACACCTATATGTAAAGTAATTGCTTGATATGTTGCCTGCTGTTTGATTCCTGCTAAATAAGAGGGACAGTGAGTTTCTCTAGCTCCTCTATATTAGAGGGCATAACTCAGTTACGTTTTATAATCTTACAACATGTGTCACAAAACAAGTTTGTAAATCTTTGATGTACTTTCCTTAATGTATTGTAGAATAATGTAAATGTGTGAGATATATAGGATGTCATATGTTAACTACATATTCAGGTGTATGCATGCCGATGTGTTTTTGAGTTGGGAAGACGTGTTATACTGATTAATGCTCTATATAAAACGAATAGCCAAAACAATACGTCAAGAGACTTTAGCTTAACAGACTGGTATTGACGCAACTTTGTGGGGAAATTATCTATGATGAAATACCACAACTATGAATGCCTTACCAATATCTAATATTTAGCATGAAAGATGTTTACAAATATGATTTGGCATGAATATGCACTTTATAAAATGACTATTGATAAAGTTGTAAGGAACGTTGTTGCAATGGTGAGACGAAAGTATATGAATATTAAGAGTGAACATAAAGAAAATATATTTACATGACCATTTTTAATAACAACACTTGAGGTAAACAAGCAAGATCAAGTGGCATGTGTTTAATTAGAGCTTGGCCAATGAACAAAGTTAAAATCTGACATAGTCTCTTTTCTGAAACAAAATATTCACCTGCAGGATGGATTCAAAAGCTTAATCATAGAAGGGTATGCTCACTGGGGGATCAAAGAGCAAAGCAAACAGTGCATCTTGCTCTTCAAGTCCGTGATAGTTTTTCCATGTCAGTTCTAAATTTTCAACTACAGGTCTACCTTCAACTGCAACTTGTAGAAGCTTGTGCTGGAGAGTTTTGTGATCAAATCTAAGTCTAGAGGAAAGGTGCTTTGGGTGGGCAAAAGTTTTTTGTTTACTGAGATTGATGCTAGTATGTTGCCTCAGTATTCTGGGAGTCAGAATAATTCTCAGTCTATCTTTTGGAAAAGCACAATTGCAGTAATATTGCAAACTTTGAATCTCTAAAGTGTACTGGAATCTTCAAGTTCTTTCATTTCTGTTTAATGTTTATACAGTCAGGAACACATAGGTGAGCAAATAGTCTCCTTGCCATCCTCCCTTCTCTTTTAACTTCAGCCTACCAGACCAGCTACAACAAATGTTCTCCTGAAAGCAGAGCAGCAAAACAGTAGGTGGAGTACCTCACTGGTCTTAGGGGTATGTTGGGAGGTTGAATCTCAGCCCGGGTAAGCATATTCATTTAAACAGGGACACTAACAGGTAGTTGAGCATGATTTGCTTCTTATAGTTTCTTCAAGACTCAGAAAAGGCTCAGAAAAGCACGAAACACAATTGACTTCCAGGCAGGCTCTTTTACAGGAACAAGATTGATTTCTGTTGGAGCAATGGGTCAACTTAAGCTCTAAAAATGTAAGGATCCCCAATTTTACCCAATGCGAAACCTTACTATAATATGGCTTCACAAAAGCTCTGTATTAGAAGACTTTTGTCCACTCAAATGTCATAGGTTATATCCTCTGAAATCCAAGATGGCAGCAAGAACTCTTCCGACCTTAGTTTTGTTTTCCTCTTACAGTAAAGGAACACCATGTGAGGAGGCAGAGCAGGTGGAAGGAAGCACCTGCTGGGCTTATACCCAGGAGGTCTGTCCTAATTCCAGTATATGATAGTTGATGTACTGCCCGAATGCATCCACAGAATCTTCTCAACATGTCTATCATCCTAGGGATATCTCCACTCAACTCAAAGCAAAGTGTCTTGAAGCCTGAAATTTTATGTTAACCAATGGTCAAAAATATAATTCATGTAATTCAATAGAACAGGTCAGTTTATAAATTCATTCTCATACTTTGTAGTCAGTTTCCTGCTGCATCCCATTACCTAACTCACTGTCTGTCAGAGCCTCCAAACAAATCTCTGAAGACCAATTCAGAATGTTATATTGCCGTAGCCTGTTCCTCTTCAAATGCCTCTTAAGCTGGGTAAGTCTTATATTTCTGTGGGGCTAGTATGATGGTTCAACAGTGGAGGTAACTCCTCACACATCTATTGGATGGAAAAAGGTGAAACTCTGGGATGCATGTTCCTGCAGCAATATCAGTAACTTAGTATGCAGTCACCCCCTTAATGTTTTATACCTGCAGGAACAAGTATTCTGCTGAAGGAAAACCAGATAGTCTTCTAATTGTGAATATTGCCCTGAATGGTTAGTTGTGCCTTTCAGAAACAACGTAGAATGTCCCTATTTCGTATTTCCACAAAAGTGGGGTACAAATACACTTAGGGCGCATGTACATTCCTCATCATTTGTGCAGCACAGTATCAGAAAAGTTGCATGTCAGCCCAAGAAATAAGACACAGTTCACTTTAGAATACTACCCTTAGAATTTGTATCTTAGTTCTTTTAATATGTGTTGCCATTTGCCCCACACCCCTCTAAGAGACCACTGAGCAAGCTGTAAAAGTATATATGTGTGATCGGCCAAAAAAAGTCATTTATTAAGGTCAGGTCACTAATGCCTCTGTCCAATAACAGAGTTTGGTGCTGCAGCCCCAACCATCTAACCAAGTGCGTTTGGCTTGCCCCAAATATTAGCCATCATAATAACATGACCATTATCAGCATGTGATTAGCAGGGTGGCTCGCTCCATGTGACAGGGCATGCAAACCTTAGAAGGAAATAAATGGCATGGTGATTATATTTGATGCCCAAGACCCATGATGGAAATCTCAGTGTGCATATATGTGGTACCACCACAAACCTGAGCTGAGAGAAGATGCTGAGGTAAAGTAAAGACTTGGATTTTGTTGCTGCCAGAGTGAGGAATTGCAAAAAACAATTGCTGCAGGATTTGCAAAGGAAGCTTAGCAACATGTTATGCGAGTGAAGGGGGATCTGACAGGCCAAATATCACAACACCACAAAGGTAGGGCAATGAGAGTAGTCAGTTGAGAAAGGGCTATGTGTGAAGAAAGCACGGGTGCTCGTTCGTCTCCCCTGGTCATAGATATATATAAACTAAGAGAACCAGCTAAGAGCTGCACTCTAGGAAACCCAATCAACAGGATTATTGAAATTAAGCCTCCTGACAGGGAACCCAGTTGTTTTTTTTGACTAACCCTCACACACCAACCTAGTTGGTGGCATGCTTCATCATCGGGTTCCCACCCAGGAACCTGTGTGCCTCCTAGGTGAGCATTGACGTCTGATTACAGCAGAGCTATTTTTTTGTTTTTGTTTGTGAATAGTGGATATCGTGAGAGTGAAAGGTTAAAACTACCTCCAGGGTACCCAATCCTTTATTATATGGTGCCTGGGATGGGTTAAAAGGTAATTAATTGGACATGAGTGAGATAATGGTCTTGCACATCTGCTCAAAATATGTGAAGAGTGAGAAATGTATGTGAGGTGGTCTACATGTTTCAGCCAAAATGTCAGATTAAATGACTTTCTTCAGGACCCATGGCTCAGTGTGAGCCCAGAGCTCACGTAAACCATGCACACATGCCAAGGTGTGCATGGATTTGTAAGGTGTGTGACTTACGTGTTTTACTGTCAGAATTTCTCTACTTCAATCATGAGCACTTCTTGCGACATAGATCCCGGCGGGAAGCAGTGCCTTTTGTCACAATTGCATCAAGGTCGGCCCCCTATGTTCAAACCTGTTGGTTCCTTTCTTCCGAGATCTCAGCGAAATGAGTGTTCACTGGCATTTGATGATGTATGCAGAAATGTAAGTCTGACTCTATGCATATGTGACAAACGTTCATATAAGTAGTTGACTAAAATGGCAAAATCATAATTGGGGCCAAAGTGACACAAATTAAAGTCTACCTTGTTTTCACATAACTGCAAATCTTTATGTGGTGACCAAATGGCAAACAAGGACAAAATGGTTGCATTGCCAAAATATATTTAAAGCTGATATATGTATAATAATTCATGCAAGTTTGATACACTTGTTAATTGTGCCAAATTATTGGTGCTAAAAGGCACTTGATTCTATATCTATTATTTATTTTCATTAGTGTAATATGTGTCCTTCGAAATGATGTGCTATCGCTCATCAAAGCAGTAATTGTTTTGTGAGAGACTACGCTTGGAAGTTACAGTAGACAAACGCCTCTAAATCCTATGAGCTATTGATAATTTTTGGGAAAACTGTGCAAATCTTTCAGTGTTTTCATGGAGAGGATGAATCCCTGCTATAAGCATTGGAATATTTCAGGAATGGTCTTTCAAAATCAATGTTTTTAGCAGATTTATAAGAAAATGATGAATTAAATTTCCTTTTGATCAAATGTTAATAAAGCTGTTTCATAGAAAGGAGCCCAAGGAGGCTTCAGAAGAAGTTGGGCATATTCATTTCACTTTCTCACTTTTCTTGCTCACTCTCTCCGATTCATGGCAGCTATGAACATCCCAATACATTGAAAGGCAATGAGCTGCCACTGCCTCAGTGCATGGCGAGTGTGCCTTCCTTTCCTGGGCATGCCAATTTCAATTCAGCAGTCGCCATACTAGTCCATCTAACCCATTCCAATCACTATCTTGGATATGGAGTAGAGTAGAAATCTTCAAACTAAGGGACATGCCTCCATGGAGAGGCCTGATTTCATCTTGGGGTTTACCTGGCCAAGAGGAAAACATATTGAATATAGTGCAGTGTTTTTAGTGAAAAACAGACTGGCAGTGTAGCAAATTCATATAAGACCATCAATGAACTTTTTTGTCACTCATTTCCGGGCTGGGAGTGGGTATCGAAGGGGAGGTGATTGCTTCAATTAATTCTCTTCCATTTCTGATAAAGGATAGCAATGTGGATTGTTTTACACTTTAGGGAGACCAGTATATTGGTAGACATGGATTTGATTTAATTCTTTAATGGGATAACTGAAAATAAATATAATGTTTGAATTGTTAAATATGTTTACCACTGCCAATTTTATAGAATAGTCATGAGAGAATATAATTGCCGTTCTGGGAGGGAGCAATTTGTTTTTTTTACTTAAGTGAGCACAGTATCAAAATGTTTGAGTCCACTATCCTAAAGCTACATGATATATAAAATCCGCCCTGCCCTTGAGCAAAACCCCCAGCAATCATCTTCCCTAATAACAGTGAATATTAATAGTCAGATAAAACTGTAACATTTAAGTTTTCTCAAACCAAAAAAAGCTTTAACAGAAAAGAACTATGACATCATATATAGCACGCATGGGACCTTTGATCATATACATAAAGCCATCACTGGATGTGCAAAAGATCTCATCTTGAGTTAAGGTTAGAATTATTAAAATGATGGCTCTAATCAGCCTGAATTTGCCAAATCACAACTTTGGGGCCGATTATGATGTCCTTCGGAAACTGCTCGAAATGAATCGCTCTCTGAATCGTTTTCAAACTAATCGGGTCCAGCGAGTCTGAACGACCGATTACAATGCTTCCCAACATCGTTCAGTTGGACTTGCATTGACTAGAGTAAGGGGGTATCATTTTGGTGTTGTGCTTGAGGTTCAGAGTTGAGTTCCAAAGCCTCTAAGGTGAAATTGGGGCTCCACAGAAGTGTCGCTAATGGGTGTGAGCTGCTCATTAAGTATGTGAATACTAGTCGTCTTCAGAAAAGTGGGTAAGATGGTCTCTGGTTGCTGGGGCATTGTGGGTTTTTACTCTTTCCCCAACAGAAAGGAGATGGTAGGCAGGTGGGTATGCAAGTTGACATGTGGCGAGCTAGAAACTGCACATCCTACAAGTGGGTTGTGTGACTCCACCACGCTTTCCATTCCCATGCTTTTCTTAACTCGGGCAGAACAACAAATGCTTCTGAACCACGCATTCCATTTACAACACCAGTTGTTACAACGACTGGCCTTAATGGGGTGCTGTACTTTGGACTAGTATAATTTACTATTCCTACTCCATTCCCTGCAACAGTAGTGTAAGCTTTGGACTTTAAAGCCCAACGCTGCTTTACCTCCTGCATGTTGTTGTAACAATTTGCAATGGAAATGGAATGGGTGGTTCAGATGAACTCATTGTTCAGCCCGCTTTACAAAGGCAACTCGTTATTCGGTGGTCGTGGTATTTACTGTTTCCTCTGCAAGTGTTCTCTTTCTGCACACATTTCCTGAAGCTCCAACAGAACTTGCATGTCCTGGAAATGCCTACATGACACTCCAGGTGCACAACAAGGAGCTCTAGATGAGCTTCTTTGCTGTGCTTTGGCTCTAGAACCGTCGTAGGGGGCAGGCATTGACATTGCAAAATCACCTTCCACCCTTGTGTTTAAGTGAGGCCAAGTCAAAGTGTGAAACATAAAGGGGTTGTCAAGGGATGTGGTGCCAAAATCATTTCTATAACCCACTTAGGGGTGGAAATTAATAGAAGTGAACCAACTCCTCAGCTTTGTTACTGCACTTTCCCTTAACTGAGCTCAGGACCAGGTCTGGAGATCGAAGCTCGGCACACCCTGTCTGGGTAGGTTATGTGGCAATAAACACATTCCCGTTCCTTCCCAGAACTCAAAATAGCATATGACTTCCATGCATCCCTTTAACCTTCTCACTCAAATGTAGCACCGTTTGTGATAGCACAATATTTATGTAAATCTTCCTCTGCGAACAAGGCTCTTTTTCCTAATCACTCACCTGTCGATTTGAAAGGCTTGGCAAGGTGAGCTGGATACAGATCTCTGTACCAATTCTTTGAATTCTAGTCTTAAGTAGATGGAAGAGCAGAGGAAACTAGCTCATTGAGTCCTAAAGGGCCTCCTCAGGTGTGAGGACTGTCTGTGCCGACCCCAGTTGATATGGCTCGGCAATGACACGTACTCAATATATAAAAGACAAGTCATCTATAAAAACCCCAACCATGTTACGTCCCAAAGTGTTACTTCCATGGCCTGATAGTCATTGCACAGCCACCATGTGACTCTGCCCTTACTACAATTTAATCACTATTAACTCTGAACGTTTCCCACCCTATTAAAGTTAGAGGAACGGATAATATCAGTCCCTAAGAAATGTGCTTTGTGTCAGGTTTGAAGTGGAATGATGGGCTTCCTGGCTACAGAAAATGACAGTGCCATTCAGGGATAGTGTCATCTGTATATCTCATTTTACCACCGCCACTCAGCCTCAGAAAAGAGGGGGCACGAATGCAAAATGACGACACCTACAATTATCTCCGAGAGCGTTTGACAAACAAAAGCAATATAGAGTTGTGGCTGTCATCTACACACTCACGCTGCACGCAAAATGTATGTATTCATCTGCCAATCACGTTCGCTTATCCCACAGGGAGAGCATGATTTCTTTCTGTTGAGTTTTCCTTTAACAATAGGATTTAATGAACCTGGATTACTTGCTCTGCTGCTTAGCCAATGTTACAATGAACATATTGAATGAAGGGCTCATTCATGACAACTAAATAGCATTCGGGGAGACTCAACTCTATAATGTCACACAGGTCGCATGTATCAACACCAGGATGCACACTTTATTTTTGGGTAACTGCCTAGGTAAGGCTGTGCAGGGGAAGAACACAGTGCTGCAGCTCTTGAACCTCTCTAATGCACTCTACCCAGTGCCCACTACTGATGTTGATGGTTTCTAGTGATCATCTCAAACGGAAATGATGCAGAGCAGGGTGTGCAGACTCAGGCCCATAGAGAGCATAATCAGAGCTTCCAAACACTGATACACCCCCTCAAAATAAGCACCACCCAAGAAGACTAAAGACAAAGGAGAACAGGGATGAAAATCACAAGCTGTGACAAGTACATTTTGATCCCGTGCCCAAAGAAACCTGCTTTTAGCAAGGATTCTTGAGACGTCCTGACTCCAAATAGGACCTCCATACCAAGTGAGAGATCAGGTGGCATCTGAGCAGCATATCCACCGAGCTAGAATTTCAGTGCAGAGAGAGGACATTGCGGAGCACTGGTGGAGCCCGGCCTCACCCATTCCGCACACCCACTCCGTGAACAGCCACAGACCCAGGAACACGCGAGTCAGTTTAAAGGTTGAACTGAGGGTAGCTTGGTGAGCTTTAATTGGGTGGCTATTTTACCCCTAGTATGGTAACACTGATAATATTGTGTGCATGTTTTTCACAAACAAATGTTATTTGTAGACTTTTTAAGGACTATTAAAGAGGAAAATTATGGGTGGAAATGCAGTGAATTACATTGAATTATTTATTTTCATAGTTGTCTTCTAAGTCACTTATAAATGGACATTTGTATTTCCATTTCATGTTCTTTGAGGACTTAGAAGTCAGTATTAACCTTTGTGTTTATATACATACCCCTTTTCCTTGTGACTGTGGTGCTTTTAGGTGTTCCGCTCCTAAATATAACAGGAGGGATTGTTATGAATTAATTGAACTATTGGCATTTATGAAAATAGAGAAAAGCCAGCCCTTACTTCTAACAAAAGGAAGAGCTCTTCAACCTAAACAATATGAACCTCAGCCTGGCCAAGTACACCTACCCCACACCTCCCGTGCCCTCCTTCTGACAAATGTTTCATCTAAGACATCAGAGGACCATTTGAAATTATTGTATCTGATATCAAGGACCAGTTCACGCTGGATTGTACCCAATGATGGTGGAGTTTTCTTCTTTAAAACATGGGGTAGCACTCATGCAATTTGTGCTGATTAAAACATGTAAGCACTGCCTTTTCTCTTTCGTACAAATGTTGTAAAATGTTACTGACATTAGAGCAACCTCATACAATTCATAAAAGGTGATGCAGAATTACACCATCACTGGTGCAATCCCATTAATCAGTCCATGTTATGTATTCTGGGTGTGCTGCAGAAGCAGTGCTCATCTTGTGGAATTATCTGCACTTATCAAATCTCCTGAAATAATTTAAAGTGGAATTGATTAATCACAACGGAGGAGCAATGGGAATATAGTAGGCCTGGGCAGTAAATTCCGTTCCATAATGTTCATTGGTATACACCAAATGAGTGATTGAGTGATTCAATTATTTTTTTTAATATAAACATTTCTAGGCATCATGAATTGGGAGATATATATATATATATATATGTTTGCTTTTCTTAAACCCAATACCAACTAAATAAACACAGTTGAGTACTCAATCATTCTCGCCAAGAAACCTTTGGAAAATGGTGGTGCATCAATAACATTTCCTCATTTGTTCAAATCAAATGTATTGCATGCAGGTAAAACATCAATCTTAAAGGTACATGCCTTCTACAGCTGTAGGTATAAAACAAAAAAAAAAGCTTTATCCTTCTAGATACTAAAATTTCTACGCGTGATTTACCTGCCAAAAGATTATGGTTGTAAAGCTCCAAGCAAAGATCAACCATAATAATTTTCGTAATATCATTGTGAAATTTCACTCACATTTCTCCTTTGAGAAATTAAGGTACTTGGAAACTGTCATAATTTACAAAATCTCAAACTAACCTCTTAGAAACTGAGTGGAATTGTAACATGTGAAATTCTCCTGTCATTGAAATAAGTAGTTCCTGTCCTACTATTAAAAGCAAGGAAATCCAAATCCTTTGTCAGTGCTGTCAGATCGAAAGAGATAGGCACGTTTCCACTAATGGTAAAATATTGTCACCAGTGTTATAGAACAAGTTCGTAAATATTAATCCTGAACCATCTGATATTAAAAATTTTATTGATAAACTTGACTTGCCTGTACTAAGGTTTGAACACATATATGTTCTTAATTCCGAGTTATTAGAAAGGGGATTAAAAAGAGCAATGGGCGCCCGACACATCAAGCCTCTATCTGTGGTGACTTTCTGAATGCGTTTTATAACCCAACATAACCCAGAGAAAATATTTAAAAAACATGACACTACGTCATTTCATTGCTGTATATACCTGTGTCGGCTCAGACTCGACCTAGCCTATGTTCTGGTCCTCCTTATTGAAGTGGGGCATGCAGGTAGTCAGGCTCTGTCTCTCACACACCACATACACACCACATACCCCTGCACTGTGACTTGCAGCACAGGGCATACTCTTGGATAGCTGCAGTAGCGGCCTCTACCGGACCCGGGTGGTGGGCAGGAGGGAGCGGGGACAATGAAAAAAGTAAAAAAGAAACCCCACTTACCTGTGACAGCCGGCTGCCATCTCTCCTCTGTCCTCTTCTTCCTGTCTCTGGTCCGGAAGCAGGAGGAAGCACCTGGGCCTCCAGGCTCCCCTAAGCCAAACACAACGCTGCAATGCAGCATTGTGATTGATCTGAGCGCTGTGGTTCAGCACTCAGACAGATTATGGGAGCCTTTGCATGTTCCTCACAAGGCTGTGTAAAGCAGCCTGGTGGGGAAGATGCAAAGTGCGCATGACTGCTGGCTAAGCAGTCATGCGCACTTAAGGAGTACACACCGCTCATCTCCCTGCTCTGGTCAGCCCTGCCTTGCCCCAAGAGCCACTGAATTCAATAGGAAAACTAACATGATAATAAAGATACATTACTTTTCATTTTATTTTTCCTTTTGAGTAGAGGAGCAACGTTTCTCCGCCTTAGCGGAGGAGCAGCCACTGGTTAGCTGGCCTTTGCAGCATGGGGGTGCAATGCGAATGTTAATAGCGGGGAACAATAGTTTCAGTCTCCTGCTTTGTAACCAGGCCTAGTGTACCTGGCCTCCATGGAGCACAGCCACACGAAGAATAATACGCACAGACACATCCAAGAGACGTGGAGTTTCTACTGGTTCTGTGTGTAATAGTGAGAATGTGGCTTTATTAGCTATCAATGAACACGGCAGTGCCTTACAGATCCATACTCTCAAGTCGACAGCACACATTTCTTGTGGGTGGGAGCCTCAACAACATCCTCTTTGGCTGCTAGTTATTCCATAGTCTTCAACAAGGATGGTTCTATTGATGACATGTTTAGCTGGCAAACTTTGAGAGCACACCTCAATGCATTTAATTCAAAAGGCATAAGTAATGCGATATAAAAGTCATTGTTGCTTAAAAAACATAGGGGCATATTACCAACAACTAGCGATAATTATCGCTATGTTGGTTTAGCGGTGATATTTTTATCGCCGAGCTGCGGCAATTTTTATCGTTTAGGAACCTTGCTATTATCAAGGTTTATCTCCTAAGTGATAAAAATCGGCCGAAATGCATGAATATTGCTGAAAAGTCCGCGATATTCATGCATTACCGAGCTAATGCTCTTAGCCGTGTTATCCACCTACCATTGGATAACATGGCTAAGAACTGCTCAGGGGCAGGTGTTAGCTTTTGGAGATATTCGCGCTTAGCGCGAATATCTCTAAAAGTTGGTAATAGGAGATAGCGATGTTAGCGACTGTTTCCAGTCGCTAACATCTTGGCACGCCCACTTTGCATGGCATTAGTGATAAATATCACTGACATGCAAAGCGGGGCCCAAGATGGTCGCTTTCTCCTAATAGCTGTCGCTAACTGGTGTTAGCGACAGCTAGGTAATGGGGAGATAATTTTATCTCCGCTTTCTTGGCTTTTAAAGCCAAAAAAGCGGAGATAAACCCCCTTGATAATATGCCCCAGAGTGCCATTCATTCTTCCAATATCATATCATCGTTTTAAAAATGGCTTTATTTCCAAATCATTTACATTTTCTCTTCCATTAACCTTAGTTTGGTGTGAAGATGAAGTGCTTGCAAAGGGCTTGCAGTCCAAACGACCTAAGAAGAGTTTTGAATACGGTTGCGTTGGGTTGTGACAGTTCTTCTACTTTGATAAACGAATAAATTATGGGCTTGAACTATACATTCAACTTTGAATCAATATTGTAGCTCGTTATTTCTCACACCGCATGTCTAAGTGCCTAAAACTGCACGGCCAAGGTGCGGTCACTACTACTGTCAATCATTTGGCTTGAGCCGCCTACTTTCAAGGTCGCTCGGTTGGCACGGTTGAGGATGCATTTGAGTAGCCGTACATTATGCAGCCAGACACCACAATATAAATGATAGCAGCTCTTCTACTTAGCATTCCTCCGAGTGTTTCCTCGAGCACAGAAGCTGGCATCACTTAATGAATGCTAGAGCCTGTTAGTACACACGCATAACCTTTTCTATCAATGAGCTGTGATGTACCGAGCCATCCATCAGGCTGAGGAAACAAGCCTGAATGGAGTGGACACTTGTAAGTGGGACGGAATAAATATGGCCTGCTTATGAGCCCCTGTGAAATTGTCAGACGAGAATTCATATGTTCAGCAGAGGGTTCTTCACAGAGAATCAATGCTGATAAGTCAACAAGGTGAGGATAAAAAATGTAGCTTCAGGCCAGGGCTGTGAATGTGCTACCAATAATAAGGAATCTAAAACCGAGGCCAGCTGTCATTCTGATTGCTTAACTATAGGATACTTCTCGGTGTCCCTTAGTTCTGACGGACACATTTGCCCTTTACATTAATAACATTATTACATACTTATATGCATACATATAGTTTTTGGGTAAGCCTTCTTCGTCCATTGTCTTATTCAGCTGTCATTCACATTTTGCTACCAACCACCATAGTATACAGCATATGAAACTGGTTCCGCCCGCTTCAGCCATTGGCTCTTTTGCCCTGTAAGCAACGGCATTTTACATTATCTTAACTGCGCAGCAGTCTAAAAAAGAAGTACACTTCTGGGCAAGGGCTGGTGGATCAATACAATTGTTTGTCAATGTTTCTTTCTTTCAATTCTTTATCATCTTAAACTGTTTCAACAGTCTCATGTAATCAATCTCATAACTTAAAATAAGTATATAAATGCATCGAGGGGCTCTGTGTCGGCCACTTTCTCAATTTGTCTTTTAAGCAGCTTCTAGCCACCACAACTGACAGCATAGGACAACAGGTCAATCCAATCCAGCCATTGGCTTTCCCCTTACAACATTTTGCCTGGTCGTGTGCACATGTGGAGAAATGCAGTTCAGGTCCAGGGATGTTGGCTAAAACTTGACTTCCCCAATGGTTTTTTTCTTTCCATTCTTTATATTTTTTCACTTTATTTCTTTTGTCATTATTGCGTTCTTAAGTTATGTCTTTAAGGTTATCTTCAGATCAAAGTAATTAAAAACACATGGGTCCTTTAATTTGCACCTATAATAATCAGGTATTCTTGTCAAATGCATCATATCTAAAAAAAAAAATCTATACCTGCTTTAAGTACACATGCCTGGTAGGAAGCACTCCTTGTGCTTGATTAAAATTATTTATGATCGAGTTTTTTTAATGTAAAATTGTTGTTCCATACATAGTGCCACCACTTTTATGTAACGCCATGTTTTCCCTCTTTCTTTTGTTCTTCATGTTATTTGTGTGGCATATGTTTGCCTTATAAAAAAACACCATCTTAACAGTGTACAATAGATGTCTCTGTTAATGCTAGTTTTTAATGTTTCCTATCATAAAAAAGGCCCTATGCAACTGAATGTAGCATTAGGATTTACAGTACATTTAGGTGCATCAACATGTTGTGAATACAAGTTGTTGTTATTGAGTAACGTGAAGAGTAACGCGATTTACTATAAAAAAAAAGAAGGCTTCATAATTGCGAATCTTTATCCACCATCAAACAAGCCAGACTTTTTAATAATTCACAATTATTATATTACTGCGCACAGATAATGCCATCATGAAAAAAATCTGAAAACAGTAATGCACACACCAAATGCAAAAGGTGATATCTATACCATTAGTCCGGCACCTGTACACGAAACAACTGCAGGTGTACAATGAATTAGTCATTCATGCCAATAGAGATGGAAAAAAGATATAGATTCTCAGTTTTGATGAATGACAGTAGGCGGTGTACACTACAGTCCTTTCTAAATCACATGGAAGTCACATGAATCACATGAGCACGTCACTGCTATCAGAGTTCATATGCAGGGGATCTGCATGTGTGAGACTGAGCATTTTGCTTCAGTGTTTAGGCCACTGCTTATTTTCCCACTCCACTCATCTGTAGGGACGCGTCAGTCAAGACGGGCATTGGGCTGAAACTCCACAGATTACCTTTCTGACAATAATCCTCTGCTCAGTTCAGTTTGTGTATCCTCCTTGTCTAGCTGCCAGGTGCACCTGAAGCACCAGAAGAGGAGAATGTAGCACTATTTGCTGAGGTGAGTCTCCACTGACACATCCAGATGAGAGCTTCTACGGTGGTGCAGAGGCACTGAGTGACACAAAGCAGCTGCAAACACTTAGAATTTAGAAATGCAAAAAGACATAGAAATATTTCAATAGATGGTAGGAGATACTCCACTGTACATTGAGGTATTAACAAAGAAGCAAAGTACAAATGTAGGTGGTTTATAATACACGTTTGAGAAATGTGATTCCTGGTTGGCTGAGTTATGCACCTAGGTCAGGCACGAACCACCACTCTAGTCAGGGTAGGCTAGACACACATTTAAAGATAATTCATGCTAACTCTCTAGAAACTTGGCACATAGCAGGCAGGCTTATTTAAAGAGGCAATGTGTAAAGTATTTGTGCAACACACACACAGTAACACAATGAATACACCACAAAAAGACTCCACACAGGTTTAGTGAAATATACAATATTTATCTGAGTAAAATAAGACCAAAACAACAAAAACCCAAATAGCTGAGATTTAAATTTTTAAAGATTAAATGCAAAAGTAGTGCTTAAAAGTCCACAGCAGCCAAAAGGTTACTTGAGGTCACGAAGGACTGGCGCAAATCCAAAGTTCAGGCTGACCGCGCTGGAGGGCAGGCCAGCTACAAGACCCACGCAGGGCCGCAGAGAAAGTATCTTGGATGGAGCAAATCGTCAATGCTGAGGGCTTGATATGTCTATCTTTTCCACGCAGTCGGGTCGTCACTGAGCTTCGCTAAAGTGAAGGCAATGCAGCATCCTCCGGCGGTGCAGTATATAGATCCACTGTCATCGAATAAACTCTGCATCGGCGTCGAAGGGTGATACATCAGTTCCAATTGGCACAGTGGTGACAATGCGTCAGTTTTGAAGAAAAAAGCAGCAGAACCCACTTCTGAGGCCCAGAACTTGGAGAGGGCACCTCAAGCTAGGGTAGGACTCGTGGAAGGCAGAGTCCAGCGGCACCAGCAGAATTTTAGGATGTCTATTGTATCCCTGAGACTTCAGAAAACAGGAGGGAAGACAGCAAACCCTTGGAGATGACTTGGATGGAAGGCAGAATCCAGTTCTCCTTCAGCAAAGTCAGGGAGTAGCAGGCAGCAGGGAAACATGTAAAAAAGCAGTCTTTCCAGAAAAGCAGTCCAGTTGAGTTATTTAAGCAGCACAGGCAGAGGTTCAGTTCAAGACCCTTAAGTGTCTGATTTCAGGGGGGCAGAGTCCCAGTACTTATACCCAAAATTGCCTTTGATGTAGGGGATGTCTTCAAAGCATCTCTCTGAAGTGCACAAGGATCCCTTTCAACATATTCCTGTCTGCAAGGCAATATGTGGGGGTAAATCAGTGCTGTGTGTGTGGACAGGACACTAGGTACCAAAGTCTTAGTGTCCGCCCCTCCCATTCCATCCTTCCCAGGAAGACCCATAAGAATGAAGATGGTTGCTCAGAATGCAGATGAGTCTCACCTTCCTGCGTTTGTGGCCCTTCTTCTGTGGGTATCCCTATTAGTGCTACAGCCCACTAGTAGCATTTGAAGTACATGTCCTGGGTATATGGTATAACACATTGCAAGGGATATACCAGTACACCATATATGCCAATTAGGTAAACACCAATCTCAGCATGTTTAGGGGAGAGTTACATGCACTTTAGAACTGATTAGCAGTGGTAAAGTCCTCCAAGGCCTAAGGCCAACAAAAAGAATCAGCAAAATGTGGAGGCAAAAGGCAAAATGTCCAGATGAAGACCAAACTAAGGATGGCAGGTCTAAGATGTCTACTGGACTCCCATTTTACATTATCAGATTTAATACTTAAAGATGTAATTTATACATGATTATTTGAAGAGCTAAAAGAAATAATTCAGCCGTGATAAAAATTGCTCGTATTGTCCTAATAAATGTATTGTCATTCTGAAGAGAAATGCTAATTCCACCCAATGTAATGATGGCCAGCTGAGAAGAGTTGATACTGTCCACCACTGCACTTGGACCTTACTGGGAAGTGCAAGTACCAGTCACAATATACTAGCGACCCTCCTGGGCACTGTGTCTATTGTAACATAAACTAATGTAACATAAACATCTGATAAACTGGTTTGTAATAAATGTAGTGGTTATATGATTGGTCCCTGAAGTACATTTCGTATCTCCACTACATTTGTACTGTACCGTATGTTTGTGCTGTGCTGTCTTTTACCAACATGTCACAGGCCCTATTTTCTATTTCCAGCAATGTTTCAAATACAATGTTAAAAGTGTCATCCTCTAGTCTGGCAGCAGCTGTGTGTGACATTGCCCAGTTCCTTCAGTGACAGCTTAGAGTTTCAGCAGGAATCTACATTTATTATTCGACTTTTGTCTTTTCCAGACCAGTTTGGCATGCACTATTTAATTTTCAACAATGCCAAACACTATTTTTCTATCTACGTGACTCCAAAAATCTGTATCGTCCTTTCCCGTGTTCTTGCCTTCTTTTGGATCCTGAACATTTGTCTTGCGCTGTCAGTTATGATATGTGTAGCAGAGGAATTTAAGCTTGAAATAACGTGCTTTGTAAACAAATAGTGTAGACTTAAGGTAAAGTACAGTTTTTAACCACTTGTGTGCTCCCTAGTGCTGCCGACGGAGCCCCGCCCACCTAATAGAATGCCCGCACCGTGGTGGAAAAACCGCTGCGGTTAAGGCGTTAACATAACTCTCAATGTCTCTAATCGCCTTTGCTGTCAGCAGTGAAATATTACATGTGGATTTTCAGCAACTTTTTGCATTTGAAGTTATTTTTACAGAGATTAATAGGGAAAATTGTTCACACAACTATGTTTTACCTTTCATGCAATACATAATCATACTTCGTTTAATTTTGGATTAGAAGGAATATTTGACAATAGATACAAAACCTGTAAACATAAATAGTATAAAAGAGAAGTACCAGAGTAACATCCCACTATCGGATAGCTATTTTGGGGGACCCCCTCTAGGGTTTACTTTTAGGTCACGGAGAAGAGGGGAAAGACCAGCAAATGGGGATGAGTGTGATTAGGGTGTTCTCTACTTGGAATATGAGTTATTAATATGTTGTAATTGTAGAATTGTGTTTAGGAATATGTATTTAGATGAAAACAAATGATTTCTGAAATGAGAAAAGAATCTTTTTTATAATGTAATAAGGAAAAAAAAGAAATCAAATGAAAGAAAAAATAACTTAAATAAAAAATAATGCAAAAAAAGTAAGAACATTGTGACGTGTTGTTGCCCCGAAAGTCAGAGGTTGTACCCTGAGAGAATAGTTCAAAGGCCACGAGGGAGCTTTTTTCATTATTGTAACAGCCCACTACCGGAACCAAGGGGCATATTAGCAAGAACCTCGTTAAAATTATCACAGTTTTAGCGGCAGGAAACTGTCGCTAGAACGGCGATAATGGGCTTGCTAACATACGTTATAGAATTCCAATAAAAGCCCAGGTTAGATGTGCAGAACATCTAACCTGAGCTTCTATTAGAATTCTATAACTCATATTAGCAAGCCCATTATCGCCGTGTTAGCAGCAGTTTCCTGCCGCTAAAACGGCGATCATTTTAACGAGGTTCTTGCTAATATGCCCCCCAAAAACTTCTCCAATCACTTATTTATTGTAGCCTTGGCGCTACACAACGATATGTACGCCAAAGCCTTCTAGCGACATATACGGTATACATGCAATTTAAGATCAAGTCACAAAAAAAGATGAAAAATACTTTCAGAAAATTGATAATACTGAGAAAATATGAGAATTGAAGATTTTAGTTATGTGACATATTTAGTTATTTAGTTCATCGTAATTCTCATTTGATCTCTTCAGACAAATGTGTTCTATTAACTTTAAACGCAAAATGGGACAAACATGGGGCTGCAGTGACAGGGAAAACGCAGGGTAAACCCATCAAAAAATCAGGTGCTCCAATTGGCAGGTAAATAGGCAGACTAAAGAGGCCCATAATTGTTTTCTGAGGAGGCTGGCGAAAGATCTCTACCTAGTTTGCCCTATTAAGTGTAATGGCTTATAAAATTATATCAAACTCTCTTTAAATGCATTATTATACTGTTGCATTTTAGGATTGAACGTGGCTTCTGGTTCTGGTCACAGACATCAGGATTATCAGCAGGAAATTCATTAACATATGAGTAAAATTGATCTATGTACCGCACACCTATGAACAACCCGTACTGAATATAGTGTTCACAATCCGATTTCTAGCATATCAACCTCTCGCCATTAATTTGCAAAAACCTCACAGTTTTCTTTATCTTTTTAAGATTTTCATGATCAAATGAAAAGAATTAACGTGGCCATACCCAATAGAACCTCATGGTTTATTGATGGTGTCAGGCAGAGAGCCAATCTGGGTTACTGATTGGAACTTCACACCTGTTTTAGAGTATATTTTGGGGCAACCAGTGTATACCCATTGTTCCCAGTACTTTTCAGTCAAGATTGGGGTGTTTGGATAGGACTGAGGTCATCATTCTTGGAGGTGCTCAGTTGCTTTCTTCAGAATGCTGACCTCTGTCTAGGTGTCGACTGTTCTAGGCTGTCATATCCATCCTCAAATTATGTAAGTTCCATTGTCTGTATAGGGACACAGTGCACGATCCAGGCTGGAAAACCCACGTTGTCTCCAAACCACTGTTTTCTTCCACCAAGCAATGGAAGGGGGTCATATTTGGAAGCCCAGAATCTAAGACACATATACTGGTGACATCCATTGTTTTGGGGATTTAGTACTTCTGAAGCACAAAATCTGCCATTAGCAAAGCATTGCAACACCTTTCTGTAGTCAAAGGCATGACTTTCCAGACATTTTCCGTAACAAACCAGTCTGATTCTGTTTTGTGAAGGAGTGTGTTTACTGTGTAGAAAGCAAAGCTTCCGTAATAATGAGTTGTGAGGGTTTTTGGTTGGGTGAGAACACAAGGCAATTGTCTTAAAAGTTTCTTTTTTTGTTCCTAATGATAAGCAAAATGTTGTCAGACTTTAACTCTGCAACCGATCAAACGGCAACTCTCCTATGGTCTCTACAATTGTGAGTGTTGTATGTGGACTTAGGTGCACCAGTGGGCATGATCTTGGCTTAGCCCAGGGCGTTGATATGCACAATTGGCATTTGCAGCTAGCCAATGTCTGCTCCATCTGCTCACATATTATAAGCCTGTGAACATCGGCCTGGAAGTCAGTTTCTCAGATGTACTCATGCTAGTTTTTGCCTGTCATCTTCTATCATTATAATCCAGCAATGCGTTGGAGGTATTTGTAAGTACTTTGCTTTGTAAATCATTATATGTATCGACTTGTTAAGGTGTCAGCCATTAATTAGCTCAGCGCACCAACCGAGCATTTGGCATGAAGAAAAAGTGTCTGTTTCAGGTAGAAAGTCAACAAAAATGTTTCAAACTCACTTAAATCATGGCTTGGCAGGAAAAAAACACATTCCCACATAGCCCTTACGTCACTGTATTGAACGTCAATATCTTTGTAACATGTACCGAAGGTTTTCATAAATCCTTGTACATTTTACACATCTCATAAAGCTTTCTTCTTTTCACAATTACATAATTTTTTGTCAAAATGTGCTTATTTACGGATTTCTCAGGTGATGTTGCCAAATTCACTAAGCATCGCGTCTCAAGGTTTTACCTTTACATGCCCCCCTTTAAAAACTTGACATAATTCATAAGAAATTACTATCAGTGAGTGCTTCGTTTGTAAAAGGGTAAGTGCCGGAGTCCAAGTTTTGTCCAGAATCCCACAGTTTGCACTACTGAAGGTCTGGGTTCCTAGTCTTGATTCCACCTCATGCCTCTTTAGTCCACCACCAGACACTCATTGCTTCTTTTTCTCACTCTAGCAAATTCTTTTTTTTTTATCCACGCTTTCTCCCTTTGTCACTGTTTTTCCATGTTCCTTCTGCTTTCATCCTTTCATCCTTTTCTGTTCTTCTCTCTGTTGCTCTAAATCAAAGTCTGTTGATGAAAAATAAGTGTTGGCAGTGGGGTAACGAAACTTGAGGGGGGCCCTGACAAGTACATGGAGGGGCCCCCTCCAGAGTCAGTCAGGAGCTCCCAGGCCAGCTCAAGTTCCCCCCCAACTCTCCCCCCCCCTCCCCCGCAGCACTGGGGGTACAGGGGCCTATTATGCCACTGAGTGAAGGTTCTCAAAAGTGAGTGCTGTTGGGCCCAACCTGCAACCACCAGCTCAAGTTAACCACTGATATCAGCCCATCTTCCACACTTCAGACTGTTTTTTGCAATTGAACTGATCCACAGAATGTACTTCCTTCATACTTCAAGATATGATGTTTTCTCTCTGCAGACCTTGAGATGGTGTATCAGTTTTTAAACCATCAACTGTGCCTCGGGCAGGCAGGTTTACATCATATATTCCACGTGTTCCCGTCGTAGTATCAACTGGGTTTGACGTCAGCCTGCTGACTGTGTGCTACAGATGTGAACACTGCAAAGCACACAGGCTGCTGCCCACGCCCCAAAAATGAATACACACATTCTAAAGGGTTCAGAGACCTCCGAGAGAAACTAAGGAGAAGGAGGTGTGAAAATATAAAAGCAATACAAGAGATGAAAAGGATAGGGAGAGAAGGGGAAGCAACAGACAAGCTGGAAGAAGGAGAAGAGCAACACAGAGTGGGGGGGGGTGGCACGGATGTGAAGGGGACGCAGCGCACGGGCGAGAGAGCAGGAAAAGGTGTGAAGTGATGAAGAGAAAAATAAAAGTTCAATAAATGTAAGTAACGGAAAAATAAAAATTGTCCATTCAAAAGGACGGTAAAGAACCAATGCTCTAGGGAAGGGAAAACACTAAGGGGCAGATTTATGTTAACTGGCGCATCCCCAGGGATGCGCCAGTTAACATGCGCCACAGTGCGCCACAGCTCCGCCAGCGACGCAGCTCCAGCAAGGCTCGGGGGTGCCCCATTTTAACAATGCTGCGTCAAGACCTACGCCTGCTTCAAGCAGGCGCAGGCTTTTGACGCAGCATTGGCTTAAAAGTGACTGAGTGAAATGTCATAGATTTCACTCAGCCACTTTTGTGAGGCGCACCTGCCCCGGAACGCCCACCCTGCGCCGGAACGCCCACAAGCGGCGCAGGGCTTTACAACGTGACGCATCTGCCTAGATGCGTCACGTCGTAAATCGTTCGTAGGGATGCGCCACGTTTACGCCGCCTTGCGTGACGCAACAGCGGCGTAAACGTAGCGCAAGGGCCTCATAAATCTGCCCCTAAAAGAGGAAGGAAAGAAATTTGAGTACAGTGCAAGCAATGAGGAGGACTGTGCTCAAGAGGATAAGGTTTTCGTTTCCTAAAAACAATTCTCGCTAATGCCACAGACCATTAATTCTGCATCGTGTAGCATGACAATGGGCAATATCATTTACTGTGACCAGACATAGTACTTGCATTATGTCTACAATGTTAGTTCTTTAAACGCAGTGTATAGTTTGTCCCCAGAATACCATGTCTTTGGAGAGAAATACTACTGGCATTGTTTATAGATAAAGAATAAAGTGCCAGAGGATCGCCGAGTAGCAATCAGACTTGTATGGAGCTCTCTATAATTACCCAGAAGGTACCTCTCGCTGATATATGTTTCACGCTAAGTGCCCTATTAATTCATCTTTTAGCATCCCCCTCTGATGGATTGTAGAGTAGCTGTGAAAATGAACGCACGCCTGCATCTGGAGGCGCGCGGGCGAGGATATTAATAATACCAAGCACTCACAATAATTATTGTACACGTCAGAGGCGCTGAATCGAAAACAATTGCAAAACAACTTTAAAACTTTTCTTCTAAACTTGTTTATGATTTTCCAACAATTGCCCTCTCACAATTGTGACAAAACAAGCCACCATTTCTTTTGGAGGAAAATTATCATTTAAAACTACATCAATCATGCAGTGCTTCTATTGTAATCTTTCAAAGTTTTTTCAAAAAGAGACCGTGGGGAAAAATCTGTGCTTAATTTAAGCCGGTTGTTTTCGGTGCTGGCACCTGCACTTTAACTCTCAACCCAGGCGCTAATACCAGCCCACTGCAGAGTGGCGATGTCTGTCTTATTTTGAGATGAGCAAAATAACATTGGTTAATAATTCAATATACATTAAAAGTGACAATTCCACGCCATTCTTGTAATTTTGGGAGGCTTGGAATAGAGTGCAATGATTAGTAGTTGTGCTGGAACGGTTATTGGCGGTGGTGTCAGGAGCAAGGGGAGGTGCTGGTTCTAGTGGTCTCCACAGAAGGGCCCCGGCGCTTACATATTTTGAAATTAAGCACTGGCATAAATGGGTGGCAAGGGAAACGAGACTTAGCAAGGCTAAACTAGCAAGAAGTATTTACCCCTAGTGTGTAATTTCTTGCTCTGTGGTGTTGTGTCTAGTGTTATTTGAAGGGCTGGCTTTCAGTTTGACAGATCAGATGGTAGGTGTCTTCTACCTGTCTGAATTTGTTTGTTATGTGTGCTGCCAGCATTTGAGTCAGCCTAATAAAGGGACAATAACAGCTTTTGACTCTACTTTCAGGAGATCCACCCCTGAACCTCAAGTCTTTTTTCCTTTTTTTTGTGACTCCATTTCAGACCTCAGCTATGATTTTAATCTTTTTGGCTAAATGCGAACATATAAAGCCTGGCCCTTTTAGCTATTGCTAACATTTTCTTTGTTAGCTGGTTGTCTATTGGTAAGTCTGTCTCTTGTTATCTTCTCTGTTGGTTAATTGTATACTGATGAACCTTTTTCTTTTTATTTCCTCTGCTAGCTATTTTGGTTCTTGCTAACCTGCGCTTTGTATTATCGCTTATTAGCTTGTCTGTTATTGTTAAGCCTGCCTCTTTACATTATCTTCTCCCCTAGTTAATTGTCTACTGGAAGGCCTGCCTCTTGTTGCAGTCTTTTGTGTGAGCCTAGCTAACTGTGCACTCGGAAAGTCTTTCACTTGTTTTAGGGTCAGATTATGCAAGACACTTAAAACAGTAGTATAGTACTTTATATGTGGTTCCACTCAAAGGCCTGTCTTGTATTAACAAGCATTTGCAATGCAATTGGTCTTGCCTTTGGGACCTTATATTTATTTAGCTATGCAGCACATTAGCATGGGTGCTGAAATATCTACTTGTCTTTAACATGGATGGAAAGTAAGCACCAAACTGCGGGACACACCAGGTATGGTGACACACGGAGAGAAATATTGCCTTTCAGCGAGAAATGGTATAGTCCAAAGCTCTGTTATTAATATAAAATCAGGACCTTTGGTGGTCATATCACTGAAAATACAAGATTTGAAAATAATATTATTGTCTACGGGTGCCCGTGGAAGACAATTTCTATGGTCTAGAATCTAGAGAATGCTAAAGTGATTCTGGAATGTTACTGACCTCTGCTGGTTGTTTTCTATCAAGAAAGTTAAATAGAGGCAGTTGCCAGAAAAATAATAAAAGAAAGTTCCTCAGCAGAAAGCAATTCTGGTAATTTACTGACCACTGCTGGTCATATTCTATCAAAACAGTTAAATAGAGGCAGTTGAACAGAAAAAAAGTCCCTGAGCGGAAGCAGACAAGTCCAAGGGCTGATCTCCAGAGCCCACAAAGTACATACACATAACATATATCACGTTATGATAAGTATATACTAAAGTATTTACAAGAGGTCTCAAATACTCGAACTAAAAAGGATCGTGGAAGGGAAGCTATTCTGGAGGTACATGGCAGTCAAATGTGGCCTGAGGCTTCGAGGATTGGTGTACTGTGTGAGTGGGGTTCGGTGATGCTTTAGGACAGTGTTGCTTCAGTAACGTAGGCAGGCATGCAAAGGGTACATGCAATGCTTTATACTTTTTTTTTTTTGTACTTGTAAAGCGCAACATTCATCCTACAAGGATATCACGGCGCTGCAAATTTGAGCAGTAAAACCTAGGGCAGTTTCCTGGGACTTATTGATTATTCTGATGTAGGGAATAATGCAGTTTTTCGTTTTTTCTTAAAGATGGGGTAGGAGTCCGTGAGTCGGAGGTTTATGGGCAGATCATTCCAACATTTAGCAGCAATGTGTGAAAAGGCACGTCCGCCCATCCTGGATAGCTTGATCCGAGTGGTGGCTGCTTTGGCTGAGGCTTGTGAACGTAAGTTCCGTGCTGGAGCATAGAACTTAATTCTATTCCGTAGAATGTAAGGGCCAGTATTGTGTATTGTTTTATGGGCAATGCATAGCATTTTGAACGTGGCTCTTTGCCTCATGGGCAGCCAGTGTAAGGCTCTCAAGCAACTTGTGGCTGAATCATACTTTCTCTTATTGCAAACATCTTTTGCTGCGGCATTCTGGACCAGTTGTAGTTTTATAAATAAGTAGTCCGACATACCTACAAATAGTGAATTGCCATAGTCCAGCCTGCTAACTAGTAGTGACTGGACTAGGATCTGTCTGCATTCCAGTGGGATCCAGGGGAAGACCCGTTTCAACCTTTTTAGTGTGGCAAATCCTTTGCCACATATTGAGGTGACATGGCATTTCATCGATAGAGTGGTGTCCATCTGAATTCCTAAGTTTCTAGCAGACGATGTGGGATTAGGTGGAGAACCTAAGGAAATTGGCCACCAGGTGTTATCCCAGAACTGTTTAGCCCCACCAAAAAGGAGAATTTCTGACTTGTCAGCGTTTAGTTTTAAATAATGCATTGTTACATGAATTGCTTTGGGTAAAATACACAGTAAAGTGTAGTTTTTAAAATGCATTTAAACCATATGAAAATCTGTGTTTTTCCACAAAAAAAGAATTTAACCTGAAATAGTTTGGGTTTTATTTAATTGTATGGGCAAAAATATTCAAGCTCCTCCTTATTGAACTCTGTGAATATAATTTGAATTGGGCCACTGCACATTTCATTGAGTCGTGTAGACACATATAGAGTGGACAACAGTCGTTTTGTGGACCACTGCGTCACAACCAGTAAATTATAACAAAAAAGAAAGAATGTTGCCATGGAAGTAAACACTTGTCAAAAACAAATGTTTGTCGAGTACTGCACAAATGCTGAGAGGTTTGGTGAGTAGACACCATTTGAGATATCTAATGTTTGGATGGCTTTTTTTATACCAAAAGGAAGTTTGGATTGGCTGGTATTTGTAGCGGATGTGGGATGATGTTACTGTGTTGCTTTTCTAGATCAGCTGCTGTTCATTCAAGTAGCTGGTTTACAATGCACCGACACATTGCAAACCCAGTGCACATGAACGAGGCATGTGGTCCTTGGCACTGAAATCAAAAGCCGGTTGGGTCTGTTCATGGCATGTGATGTAGGCACTTGCATTTATATCTGGACTACATTGGAGCTTTGTCACGTGGTGTGTCATGTTAGGTTATTCCTTTTAATCTGGATTTTGTGTCTGATCATTGGTGACTCAGAACATTTTAAAGCTTCCTTCTGCCTGGTGTGATATCTAACAGTGTTCTGAATCTCTTGCACATAGAGTGGCTGGAGGGCGCTCAGGTGTCCAAGGTTCCCAGGTCCACTTAAGAAACCCTTGCCGGGCAGGATTCTTGTTGCATTCTGGCACCTGCAGTCCTGATATTATGAGGACTACAAGCTTCAGACCACCAAGGGAAACATTAACTGGAAGCAGGAGTGCTCCGGGCACAGCACACGGCCTTATGGGGCATTGACATAAACACGTGTTTCAAGTTCATTTTCAAAGTAGCCGCAGAGCTGAGAGATTTACAGAACGCAAATACCTACCCAGTCACAACACACACGGCTTTCATTCAGCACAGCTGCTCTTCCACTATCCCAAACGTACATTGTACTTTTTAAGTGGGAAACCCCTGCTTAATCCGCCATCTCCCTTTATCTGCTCTCCCCATTTCCAATTATTTATGCCTCATTTCATTTATGAGGAACTATTTTGTGTAAATCCAGCTGGGCCAGGCTAAACTGCAGTAAAATGAACGCAGTTAACCTTTATTACGACCGTCATGGATTCAAAGAAACCAAGCTTGGTTGCATGCCGCGCCTTGCTGCGCGTTGTTGCGTCGTGTATCTCCGTGTGACCTTGTGCTGATAGGCTTTCCATTCAGAACGAACAGACTCGTTTAACAACAGTTCACAATGGGATTCTCTTCTGTCCCTCGGCATGCGGCTCGATGTTTGCCTTTGTCCGTCTTGTAAGCCCGTCCTCTCTCTATTTCATCAGTGAAGAACATTGAAAAGGTACGGCATGTGAAAGGCAACCATACCATATGCTTGGTGATAATTAGCAGCATGCATTTTCTCACTTAAGTGACGTGGGGCGTCATAGTTGCCATGGCAACATGCATTCTGTTCCATTGACGTCGTAAGGTGCGTTCACAAGCTCCCGGTTTTTGTATGGGAATGCGGCCTTGGGATGAGAGAGAATTCATCCTTTAAATTTAAACATTGCTTGGCGTCCATTTTTAAAATTGAAGCCCGGATGATTTTCTTTCAGACAAAAGGAAGAACCATGATTGTATTTCTGTCGATAAATGACATTTTTTTAAACTACGATTTGATTTATAGTAATGTATCTGGAAAGCATGATTGTTGGTTCCCCTTTAGACTCTCGATCTTAACTTTTCATGGCGTACAACTAGAGTTACCGATATTCTGCTTTGCACCTAGTGTTGCATATTTAAATGTATACAGCATTGTATCAGGAATTTGAATGCCCGTTTAAAAGACAAGTGACAAGCGAACGCACGTGTACCACACTAAAGCATCTGTCTGAAAGGTTTTTCAAAATAGGTGACAAACTGGCAAAGATTTGCTTATTCCGACTTAGCTGTATATTGTTTTGCAATTTTATTTAATGTGAACTTGACCCAATGTCATTAGAGTGCTTTTTACAAGAGCACCAGATTACATCACACATGTATTTGGTATGTGGAGGGTAAGTGATTTGCCCTAAATCACATGATGTTGAGTGGAGTCAAACTTAGTTGCCCAGTTCCAAATCCGCAACTCTGGCCCTTAAGATACATCTCCTTTAAAAGAAATACCGAAAATCTGTGGCATCATTCAAAAGAATGTGTCATTGAGTAAATCTAGTGCTGCTTCAATGATTTAACATGTTGGCTTAGAAGTAGCAGGTGCTCACATTGAGACATGAACTGTGCACTCAAAGGTAGTCAAAGAACTTAAAGGAATATTCGAGGAAAAATCTTTGTAAATAAGAGCTGGGATTATCTGCATCTATCCAGAGATGACAAAAGACAAAAAAAAACACTATTATAAAGTTCCAAAACGTCATTCTTTTTTTCTTTTATAAGATGCTCCTCCATTGGCTGGACCACAGGTGATGCGTCAATCCAAAATAGGATATTAAATAAGAGTGAGCAACTGTCTCCACTGTATGGGATGGAGGTAAAAAACAGCTCATAACTCCAACCACAGACGCAGCACTATCTCTTACCTGAGGTCCATTTCGCTTTTAGAATAACTAATTTTTCAACTTTTAGGTGTAGGACAAATTTGCAGACAATTTATAATGTAATTGTCCTATAATTCAAAACATATTTTAAATGATGTCGTTGGTGCCTTCCCATTTCCAACAATAGTTAATATCCAGGGCCTCGTTTTTTTAAGATCCATAGCAAGACCTCAGATCATCTGGCAATGAGTATGGCTTCTAAGTACATTGAATGACGAGTAGCAAAAATGTGCTCTGCAATTCCTAATGCCCCTCTTTGCTGTGGCTGAGAGATTAAACAGGGTAAAAGAGGTTCCTTAGGGTTCCTTGGTTCGCCTTTGATAACTGGGCCACAGCATTAACATAACCATCAGTCTAAATGTGCCAGGTGTTACCTGTCGCAGCACTTTCAAACAACAATATTAATAAGAAATAAAGGTTCAAGCCAACTTGATTCCCATGGGGATCAAAGTTTGATGGACAAAAGAACATGATTTGCACAATCCAAAACATACTATAATGTGCAGCAGTACAAAGGGGCAATATTTTCATTACATCTTTAAGAAAACCTAACTGCGTACTAACCTTTGCTTTGTGAAGAATAAAAACTGTGAATCCAAAATGTTATTATGGCCACAAATAAAAAAATATATATATGCAAGAAAGATTAGTGAATACCACTGTTTATTTATGAAACCAAGCACCATGTACTTCCTAAATAAAAAGTAATAAACAAGCCATTAAAATGTACGCCTGTAAACAAGATACATCATAGAATGTCCATTAGCTCTTAATTAGAAGAAACGTCACTTTAATTCTACAGTCTAACAAACAATGCAGCGTTGTGATTAGTCTGAGTGCCATGACACAGCGCTCAGAAGGGGCGGGAGGGGTGGGCATGTTCCCCATGCAGGCCGTAATGCAGCCTGCTTGGAGAACAGGGAAGTGCGCATGACTGTTTTGGGCGGACCGAGAGTGCCGACCAAACAGTCACTGCGCACTTAGGATCGGACAAACCACTCCTACCCCGCTCTGCAGCCCTGCCCCACCCCCTCACACAAAGCCCCTGTAGCAGAAGGAAAAAATAAAATGATAATAACATTACGTTATTATTCTTTTATTTAGTGGGGTGGCGCTCCTCCACCTTAGCGGAGGAGCCTCCACTGCAAACAACTGGACTACTTGATTGCACTGTCACCAAATGTGGACCACAAAAAGGATAACCATCCACAGAAGGCCAATGGCTATAGAAGACTGGCCCAAAAAACTCTCTCTGTACTTCCCATTATAATTTTTTGAAGAACTGATGACATAATTCTTCCAGAGAGTTAACGAAGGAAAAGGTTGAAAAGAAAAAATACACTAATTGACAGCTTTTCCCATGTCATGAGATTAGAAAGATAAGCAATAATAGCACACTAATGATAGTATTGGAAAATGATTATTAATTGCCCCAATGTATCTAAAAACAATAAGAGAACATGTATCTCAAATAAAGGCATGAAATACATCTATGCGTCGCTCCAGGGCTGTGCTTTACATCTGTATACATGGAAAAGCACAAGTCTGCGGAAAAAAAGTCTTGTTGATCCGAATTTGAGAAGGTAAAGTCTGTTGACATTACAAACGTAGTAATATACAAATCAGAAAATAGTTATTAGGTGTCATAATGGAAGCAAACTATAAAGGAGCATTCATTTTGTGAAAGCCCAATACCCAGCCAAGAGATATGAGAGAAGATTGAATGTTCATTTTATTTGTTTTGTTGTATGCCAATAACACTATTCATTGTCTTCAATAGTGTTACTTGAACAATGCCCTCTACAGACCCCTTGTTGTCAGTATCAGAAAATGATAACAACATAAAGAAAACAGCAAGTAGAAAAATGATTCTTTCCAGCGCTGACTTAACTAGATAAAAGAAGATGATTACCTCTGTGTAAAAAAATCTTTACGTATGATTGACTGATGTTTCTTCACTGGACAATTGAAGAGGAAGAAATGAAATATCTCTTTGTGTCCACAATTCTTTTCCTCACAATCTAACACATCACTAAAGAGAATCAAAGTCTCTCGTTACACCCTATGATGATCTTCATCTGTAGATGCTTAAATACAATACGTTCTATAAGGAAACCAAAGAATATCACAAGGCTGTTCCTACTTGTTGGGATGAGAATGTTTCCTGATTGGTAAGCAAATTGTAGCCAAGCCCTCAGTGACATATCCACAGGTGTATGTGCAATCCTCATTTTTTGTTTGTCTAGCTAACATGTTAATTTAGAGTTAATCTACGACTCTCCATGGTAAAACCAGGTTCAGAAACCGGCAAGGTCTGAGCAATCCCACGGAGAGGGACTAACTGGTGGCAATAAGAATGGGTTCTTGGCCCCCAACGACCCTCTGCATCCTAGGGGACTGATCTGTCCTTAAGCTCCGCCCAGATATCCATATTATTCTGGCTTGGAAGTCCAGGCTGGACTGTTTCCATGAGGAGCAAGGTTAAGACTGATTTGCATATGGCTGGGTCTAAACTGGGGTGGCATGGTGAGCAAACAAGTGATGGATTTAACCCAGATCTAATGACTAGGGGTGAATGTTTGCTTTGTTCTGCATTTCATCCATCATTTGTGTGTCTTTAACTTTCTAAAAGTGGCATTTTAAGAATTGCAATTTTAAACCAGACTTTACCATAAATTGTGAATTTAAATTGTGATTCCAGAGACACAAAACTTGAAAGTCTATTTCTTTGCGATTGGTAATTACACTTCCATATGTAGTATAGTAATCCCAATGTTACCCTATGGGAGATATAGGCCTTGCAGTAGTGAACAATGAATTTGAGTGTTTTTCATTGCCATGGCACGTAAGACTTATACGTACATGTCCTGCCATTTAAATACATTACACCCTGCCCTGTGGGTTGTCCGGGGCCTACTTTAGGAGTTACGAATATGTACAAGAAGGGAAGGTTTGGGCCTGCAAGAATTTTATCTTGCCTGTCAAAATAGCAGCGTAAAACTTCACACACTGGCTCTGCAATGGCAGGCCTGAGCCATGGTTAAAGGGCAACTTAAGTGGGTGGCACAATAAGTGCTGCAGTCCCACTAGTACCATTTAATTTACAGGTCCTGGGCAGATTTATTGCACTTCATTAGGGAATTATAAGCAAATAAAATATGCCAATTGTGGATGTGCCAATATTACCATGTTTAGGGGAAAAAGCACAATCACATTAGCACTGGTTAGCAGTGGTAAAGTGTACAGAGTCCTAAAGCCAGCAAAATGAGTTCAGAAAAGTAGAGGAGGTAGGCAAAATGTTGTGGAAAACAACCCTAAGGCTGTCAGATCTAACACAGACACTATTTGGAAACAATTATGAGTGACTCCTGTAATGGGCACACAAAATTAATGGTCTAGTAAGATATATAATCAGCATATACAGAAGTATGAATCTCTCTGGAAACTACTGGCCAGCTGTTTTTCACTTAAATAGCAGCCACAGTGTCTGGGTGCAAATCCTGGAGAAATCGTGAATAACTATGGGGATTATTTGCGATTCCACCAGTAGTTCTCCGATGTACCCTCATGGATAAACTTGAGATCATGGGATATGCTTCCTCCTCTGGTGTCACTGATACACCCAATATCACTAACTATGGGGCAGGAACTATCGGTTTGATTTAAGACCATTTTGTAATCGGCCCCTAAACATTTTCAAATATGCGGTAAAAGGGAAATGAATATAGACACAGACACTAATTTCTCAAATTGCTTAAAAAAACAAGTAACATGTTTATTTGACCGCAAATTTTCAAAAATATAGCCCTTCTTGACAACTTGATCTAATTTAGGAGCACTACATACCTAAAATGAATTGGACAATAACACTGGACCAGAATAAAATGCAATAGCACAACACAGGATAGTCTTATATCTACCTACAGTTGGAAATAGTAAGACCAATCATGTCTTCTTCGCTTATTGCATGAGTGTACTATCCTGAAGAGCAATCTTTGAAAATTGAACAAATTGTATAAGGAACTATGGTTAGATCTAATAATTTTGAATGAAATGATGTACATTTTAGGTTAATGCTAGATGACATATTAGAGTGTCTGAAGTCCAATGTAGTTCTAAATTGTGATTTTTGTTTATTTGTAATACAAATAAGTATGCTCGCACAGAGGCTAATAACTGAATTTACAGCTGTTAAATTCAATTGAACTACTTCTCCCACTGTTTTAAGTGTACTCAGTCGAGTGGTCTTGACGGTGATTTAACACTTTGAAATACAGTGCACACCAAGCCTTAGCACCAGCTGTACTGTCACACTAAGCTATTACTCAAGAATACATGCCAACACTCCTGATTCAGGCGGAAGACAAGCGATTCCTGCATTCAAAAACTCGATTTCTCGGTGGGCTTCAGATTGCAGGGACTGGCTGTGGGTGACTTCGATTTTGCACTGCTAGTAACCTGCTCCTGCAGGCAAGTGCACAACTTTTTTGTCATGCTCTCTGCCTGCAAAACGTACATTTGCATTTCTGATATTCGCTCCTGCAGCAGCACACTTTCTAGTCCCATACATGTAAATAGACCTGATTCAGGCCACAATAGAAATATTCTCCCAATTGTTTAAATAAATCTCCTACTTTCCTCTTCCAAAATGTCAGTATGTAGGCATTCAAGCTAAGAAAACGTTAACATCTTTACCTCTGATTACAAAGTGATCTGGGGATGATTCGAGGCGACGGTTGCAAAGATAAGTGTTTACTTTAAGATATTTTATTCAACCTACAGAACTTTCTCATACAGTGTCTTTAATAATTTTAGAATGCATTTAAAATGGCTCGTCACAAATGTTTGCAGAAGAACACTTATAAATTCATGGCAGTCACAGGAACTCAGCCATAATCAAGGATAACCCGTCAATCATTACTTGTGACCAGAAGGAGGCACTACCTCATATGCAATGGCCATAGAAGATATGCATTAATGGCACCATTTGACTTTTCACCAGATAAACAAATATTTTAATTTTGATGAAATGCTTTACCAATTTCTCCACTATTTTCATTCAGAAACCAATGTACACCGTACTACCAGCTGATAAAATCAATGTCCAGTCAGTGCTTTACTTTTTATTTAAGAAAAGTACTTTGATACGCACAAGAGAGTTATACTACACATAAAACTAGGATAAACAGCGAAAACCAGATGTCTCTACAACCCTCTGGGCCAGAGTTCCGACCCCAAACAGTATTGTAGCACCTAGACAACAAGCACTATAAAATTTCAGTTAACAATTAGCATTGCATATGACAGACCATGTTGCACAGGGTTGTTCTTATTTGCTAGAGCCTTGATATTCAATATTTGTATTGAAAGGATAACTTATTCCCTGTCTGTGGGCTGCAGAAAAAGAAACAACATTTTAAGGTACTAAGTTTCTTCATTTTGTGAGCTCCATGTTAACTGCAACTTTGAAGTTTGGATGGCAATGATAAGATGATTACTCTGAGGGCTTGGAAGTAAAATTAAATATTTTCATGATATGAGTGAGGGAATTTTACCATCAGGCCGTAACGATTTTTTATGCATGATTTGTTACTTGTGGGTAATTCTTGGGGACTCAATTATACTTGTTGCGTTGAAAAATTTTAGCAAAAAAGTTATGGTTAAAGGGCCAGATGTACTAAGAAAGGTTCACAAAGAACTTGTTACAAATTGCAACTAATAGTTTTGGATCAGTGTAGTAATTTGCAAACTGACCTATGTAGAAAAAGGTCGGTACACAAATTATCAATTCCTAGTGGGTCACAATTCGACCTACCTCATGAATTTTGTTAACAAGGTAGGTCACAAAATGCGAACCTTTAATGGCAGCCATCACAGGGATGGTGGCCTGGTTAGGCCAGCAGACCACTGTATATATCTGTGATTGACTTTAAATAAAGGAAAACACTCACAAAGGGAAAAAGGTCCCTTGATGTCCCCTTCCCATTTGTGAATAGCTTATCACCTCCTTTGAGGACATGGTACGACCATAATTCAGTCGCGAAACATTAACACATACCAATCCGATTTGGTATTTGGAAGGGACAACCTAAACATGCCTCTTCCAAAGACCGAAGCTGTATTGGGTCTCAAACCCAAATTGTGATTTGGTAATTTGTTACTGAGTTGCAATTTGTTACCTGCACATAAGAAAATAGATTTTTGGTATTGCAAACGGCCCAATTCGCAAAAATGCATTGCACATCTGGCCAAAAGTTCCTTTGCCCTACAAGTAGGATAAACGCATGAACTTATCTCTTTTTTTGTGACTTTCCATCCCAACATAGACCATGAATATGTAAACCAGTTCCTTACTCGTTCGTACGGAGATGGCGCATGAACAGCGGAATTGTTTTGGACTAATTATAACTATCCCTTCCAGCCATGAAACTTTTCACTTTTGCATCTTGTCTCTTGACACTGCCAAGGATTGGTGGTGAATGAATGGGTGTCAGGAGTGTTTTTGTAAGATACGTGTACACTGTCTCTGAGTCAAATGGGGACAGTGTATCTACCATCTTATTTGATTTTATGATGTAATGTACATATTACAGCATAGGGGGTTTCAAAAACTGTATTGTGCTGTCTTTAGCCATCAGGTACTCCCTGTTGAATGTAGTCTTGTGCTGTCTGGGGGAAAGATTTGGTGTTTCGGACCCTGAGTAATTGTACAGCAGTTAACCAGCATGTACAGATTATTTCAAGTTCACCATAGAAGCTAAGAAACTACTACCGGTATTCAATGAATGCAGGTAAATTGGTACTCGGGTTTCCTGCTACTGAGGAACACAATAACAAACCTTGGGACAGATATACCACTGACTCTAAATAACCTGCGTATTCATGGATAATTTTGTTATAACACCAGCGCTATGTGAAATGCTTCCATGGATTCAGTTTGGAGAATATTCAGTCGGGCTCCCTAACGATTGGAATTTTAGTGCAGAGGCGGGCATCTGTAAGATGACCCTCGTAGCAGCTTTCTTAGTTAACCCTTGGCATTTGCTATCCTAAAAGGTGGGTTTTCAACCTTCAGTTCTGAGGTGCAAGAGGGAGTTCCATATAGTTGAGTCCTGTATGTGTAGCGAACAGTGCCCCTAAGCACCTAGAAGTTTAATGGAGGGCTGTTAACCATTTTCAGGGAAGCCTACCTTAAGCATCTTATCAGCTGATATTGCTGCAAGACCTGTGAGAGTATGTCAAGAATATGTGCTTAACATTGTTTAACCATTCAGTACATGTATGTGTGTACTGTGTGTGGGCAGGTGCTACTTAGACAAAGCAGAAACAACTGCAAATATTTGTAAATCTGATAAAAAGAGAACAGAAATGCTAAAATGAGATCAGAGAAGGTACTATCGTGGGAGATGGAACACCAACATGGCTTGGATACTCACCATTGCTCGTGAAAGTTTAACATTATCAATTTCTTTAGTACCTCGTAAACACATTTGCACAACAGGAGAGTTGTTTGTTATATGAGCAAGATATGCGTGTTTTTAAATTATAGAATGGATAACAGCTGAAAGCGTCACGGTGGCCACGGGTGAATATTGACTTTATAGTTATATAACCTCTTCTTACAGCGCCAAGAAACCCACGGTGTTACCGCGCTTTACAAATCCCACTTAACATAACATAACATAACATATATATATATAATATATGTAAAGACATTATAAACTATATCTTGTACAGTTTTAAATACAAATACATTAGTTTATCTTCTTTGGGTCTTTTCTTCCTTATTCATCTAGAAACCGAAACTAATCCTTTGAACAATAGTTTCAGCAGTCATCTGGTTTCTGCCATCCACTGGAACACAGATAAGTCTGAGTGGAACTACACTCTCTCATTCTTGAACAGGCTAATACACATACACATTAAGCATGAGGGCATAGTCCAGGGTGTCAAAAGCAGAGGAGAATTCTAACCTAGAAAGGAGAGATCCATAGTGTCAGCTGACTTTGATAGAATGTCTTCAAGAAAGTCAACCAGAAATGTACTTGGTTCTATGAATGCGACAGGGCCAGGGCTTGAGATGGGCAACATTGCCATGTTCTTCAGGACTTTTATAGCTTATTAGTCTTCACTTTTTCCAGTACTATAAATGGGCAGAGCATGGTAATTAAGAATCAATGTGTTGTTGGGAAAGCAATGATCCAACGAATATATTAACTACTGGTGTCAACAGAGAGATTTTTTAATGGTCTAGAACAATCACTCCGTTAGGATGGGCTAGGAAGTAGTAAAACCAAGACATAATGCAAACTGGTCACAAGTATAAAGTAGCAACTCTGCTAAAGTTTGGTAGGAAGAAAAGTCAATTTATTGAAAAGAGATAATTGCAAATGTTCCCATTCTTGTAAATTGTTCATCCAGATTCATCACTTCCCATATGAAATATGTCATATGTTAAATGTGGGTTTCTCTATGAGGGTAAGAATTGTGTTTATGGCCTGCATAGACTGCAACCATTTAAGGTGTGGATGAGCCTTGGTGATATGACTGATTTTAGATCCACCATCATTTTTGATTTGGATCTCCATCATTTCACTGGATGGTAGTGGTGTACATTGCTGTGTAAAACCTTTGCGCTGAAAAGTCATTCATTACAGACCATTTCTGCCTTCCTAGATAGCTTAGAAGCTCTCCAACATCTGATTTCTGCTCTGTAGTCACTACAGAGATAAAAATAACTTGCATTTGAGGGTGTTGAAATAATAATTAACAGGCCATTGGGATTCTGATGCTCACTACTTGGGAAATTGTCCATTTCAGATAAAGATTTTGGTGACCCAAACACAGTGACTGCAAACTGTGTTATGTAATTTGCATACAACTCCGAACTGGTGGGTGGATTAAGGTGTGCATGAGACTCATGTTTCCTGCTTTGGAGAATTAAGCAACACATTGACTATGCTGGTAGGACCTCGTCCAAATTAATGCATCAGCATACCAGTGTGCTGTTTTCTAACTCTTTATGTAATAGGCAGGAAGATGGTACAGAACTGAAAAGCAAGTCTCCCACTTACCTCTCCCCTGTCCGACATTATATCTCTCTTCAGCTGCTGCACACTGCTGTATATATACATATTATTGCTAAATGTCTAAACAAGTAATTAATGCCAACAAATGGCTGAGAGGCAGCAGGAGATTTGTGTCAAAAACATGTGACCAATTATTTGCCCTCTACATACTGGAAAACAAGAACAAGTGCTGAACAAAGACCTCTTTATTCCCATAAATTCGTGGTGCTGAGGCTTTTTGTTGTATTGTTTGCATTATATTGCCCAACAAGATGTTTGAAGTGTTGTCAATCACCTCAGAAAACATATATAATACTTTCAGTTTAGTTTTTCTTCAGTCTTGCTAATCTTCTCAGAGAACAATAACAATACTTGCAGTATATTTTTCATTTGAGGATAATATGTTTGCTAAGTGGTTAAAACAATTTCCCCACTAGAACGCTTTGTTGACATCTGGGCAAATTGTTTTAGCATCCGCCCTATTAACTGACAGATCTTGGGCGTGCCTTGAGGAGTTAGTTTCAGTTTAGCGTGTGCTGCAATAAAGCATGCATATCGTTTGCAGTTATTTTAAGCAACAAAAAAGAAATTACGTTTTGGCATTTTACATTAAACCAATAGACTGTATTCTTTTTGCAGAGTTTGCTAAAGTGACTTCAGCCGCGCTGACGTGAATACAAGTTTAAAAATAGAATTTTAGGATATATTAGTTCAGCCTGTGGTTCGGTTTGCATAACTAGAAAGGCTACTTGCCCAAGCTGTCCAAATTTAACACCTTCCCTTTGTCTGTATCCGCGTAAGGCATTGACCTGTTTTAGGGTATTTGCAGTATATCAAGATCTTCTGCTTTACACATTTTGGGTGTGTTGATCAATCCCATTCTGCATACATTTGACAAAGTATTGGCACTCTTATCAGTAATCACATTTTGCTGTGCCATATTTGTTTCCATGCCAGCAAACAGCTTAAAGGATCAATTATTCTGAGCACCCATTAGTAAAAGTCTCATAATGTATCTTTTCATTAGAAGAAGTATGTGGTGTGAATGTCTGCCCCACCCTGTATCAAAAAATGTGTTTTTCAGTTAATATATATTTTTGTAGCCTGAACAATCCAGTCTTTACTGACATTTTTAGAGAAGGTGTGTTCAAAGTTGCCATGCGCACCTTAATATGCGAGTTAATTTGCAAAAACCTCTGATTGGGTTGTTACAGTTTGGTAAGTCAAAGGGAGAACCCACTACAGATTTTCTTAGACTGCCCTTTATTGATGTGTTCGGAGTGACTGCCAAAAGATCATTCCTCTACCAGAAAGTAAACATTACTACCATGCCTGCTCTCAGAATATTTCCTTACCCAATAATGAAAATTGTAAGTATCCACAAATGCTGTGGGCTAGATCCAAAACATGATAGATCACCAGCAATTCGGTGCCTTAAGGAGCACCAAATCACATCAATGTCTAAAGAAGGTGTTGCATGTTGTACAGACTTAAGATCTAGCAAACAGCTCATGATGTTAATTACCAGAACTTAAAACACGTATGTCTGAGCTAGTGTCTAGAATACTGAAGTGGGTGATGCAATAGAATGTTAGTATTTGGTGTGGAGTGGAATTTATTTGATGGCGAAGTGAAGATCATAGGGAAAGTGATTTTGGAGACACTCACTACCTGGGGTAATGAGAAGGGAATCCTCGCTGACCTGCAATATGGGTTTAGACACGGGCAAGGCACAGTCGAGCACAACTTACATTTGCACCTCTTGATATCTAAGGGGGTTCTGTCCATGTTGCCTTTATAGACCTCAACTCAGCTTTAATCTGTGTTAACAGGTATAAGTTCTGCACTGAGCTGAGGTCCCTGGGGGGGGGGACCAGGCAATTGTTGTTTCTTTTATGTGAGACCTACATAATGGCCTAACAGGGGTGGTTAGATATACACCTGATGGGGAATGTTCCCAGTCCTTTGAACTTAAAAAACGCACTCGCCCCTTTTTAGGTCGAGCTTGTAGATCTGTTGTATATACTTTGTGGGATCTGGAGATCAGCCCTTGGACTTGCCTGCTTCCTCCTTTGCTTAGGGACTTTTTTCTGTTCAACTGCCTCTATTGAACTATCTTGAAAGGAAACAACCAGTAGAGGTCAGTAAAATACTAGAATTACTTTCTGCTTGTTCAACTGCCTCAAATTAAATGTCTTGATAGAAAACGACCAGTAGGGTCAGTAAAATACCAGAATTGCTTTCTGCTTAGGGACCTTCTTTTTTAATATTTCTGGGAAATGGCTCTATTTAACTTTCATGATAGAAAACAACCAGCAGAGGTCAGCAAAATACTAGAATGCTTTTAGCTTTCCTTGGATTCCAGGCCATAGAAACTTGTATTCAACGAGCACCCGTAAACAAGATTTTTTTTACTTCAAATCTGAGCACAGAAGGGGATGATTTTATATGAAAAACAGTTCTTTATTACAATACAATTTCCAGCTGATTAACAGTATTTCTCTTCATGTGTACTCATAATTGGTGTGTTCCACAGTTTGATGCTTACTTTACCTCCATGTTAAAGAACAGTAGATGTTTCAGCACCCAGGTTAATGTGCTGCACAGCTAAATACATATAAGACCCCAAAGCCGAGTCCGATTTCACTGCAAATGTTTGTTTATTTAGCATGTACATAAATCGGCTAAAGGAGGTGCTCATCAATATTGGCTCTGATGTCACTAAAGTACGTGAAGAGCTTTTCCAGTACGTTTATGTGCCTACAATGCAGTTTTAATTGCTCGTACAACCAGGAGCCTCCAATGACTTTTAGACACATTTATCAATTTCATGAACAGCGTGGATTTATCCACACATTTTAAGAAATCATATTTTATGGTGGTAGGCCAAAGAACACAAGCTCTTGTAATCTCACAGCACAGGGTCAGGTCTGAACCAGAGTGGAAAAAGTATCTTATCTGCAATCTGTTACTCAATTCAGATCTCAGTTGAAAACCTCTACTCACGAAAAACAGAGGGACTTTACAAAGAACCATCTCATGGCTATATGATTTTGCCAGACACATTGGGCACAAGTCCTTCAAACTTCTATTAGATGTATACAAGGCTAAATGCATCTCACCTTTGGCTTGAAATCTGGGATAAGCCAATATTGATTATGTCCAGATGATAGAAAATAAGTTTTTGAGAAACCTACTGGCCGTTAGTCAAATAATTTCTCTGAAATTATTCATGAAAAACGGGGCATGTCTTTTATTGCAGATTATATTTACGTTCATTCGCATTTACTGTGGTGTATGGTGGGTATGGCACAAGGAGGATTTACATTTTAACAGGCTCATACTTCAGGAATGTTTGCTTTTAGATAATGTAGCAAAAATCCAAGGGCTACAATAGCTTAAATCTTTCCATGAATTAGGGGGACCAGGTCTATTTAACAACCTTAGGGACATAGTGTAAAGGGATCCAGCATGGGCCAAACAGGTTTACTCCTAAAGGTTGGTTACTCGATGGGAAAATCCTGCTTTAACAAAGCAGATCATGCACAAGTATGTCCTGGTCAAATCTGTCGGTGGGACAAAGCTCTATCTCCTTCTGAACATGCCCAGTAGGCAATTTTGATTCCTGACACTTTTGAGGTTAGACAATTTTCACCAGCTCTTGTTTTCAATGCCGTTTGGTATAGCCATCTAATTTGCCAGCTTGTGACAGCATCTTAATTCGCAACATCATGCATATATTACTTGTTTGCCAGAAATATTCTAATCTTCAACATCAGACCTTTTCTGACCTCTGAATACTTCACTTACAATTGACCTGCATAACTCTTCTTACAGCTGCTAGCGACACCGAAATTGTGTTTTTTTGTATCTTACTTTCTTTTTTGTGTCCTATCTTATCTGTAAGCTGTTAGGTATTGCAATATTAGGTACCAACTCTTCGAGATAAATGATGGAAATTTGAGTATTTCTCATTTTTAATTATTTGTTCCTATGTACTGATGATAGAAAATAAGTTTTTGAGAAACCTACTGGCCGTTAGTCAAATAATTTCTCTGAAATTATTCATGAAGAACGGGGCATGTCTTTTATTGCAGATTATATTTACGTTCATTCGCATTTACTGTGGTGTATGGTGGGTATGGCACAAGGAGGATTTACATTTTAACAGGCTCATACTTCAGGAATGTTTGCTTTTAGATAATGTAGCAAAAATCCCAGGGCTACAATAGCTTAAATCTTTCCATGAATTAGGGGGACCAGGTCTATTTAACAACCTTAGGGACATAGTGTAAAGGGATCCAGCATGGGCCAAACAGGTTTACTCCTAAAGGTTGGTTACTCGATGGGAAAATCCTGCTTTAACAAAGCAGATCCTGCACAAGTATGTCCTGGTCAAATCTGTCGGTGGGACAAAGCTCTAACTCCTTCTGAACATGCCCAGTAGGCAATTTTGATTCCTGACACTTTTGAGGTTAGACAATTTTCACCAGCTCTTGTTTTCAATGCCGTTTGGTATAGCCATCTAATTTGCCAGCTTGTGACAGCATCTTAATTCGCAACATCATGTATATTACTTGTTTGCCAGAAATGTTCTAATCTTCAACATCAGACCTTTTCTGACCTCTGAATACTTCACTTACAATTGACCTGCATAACTCTTCTTACAGCTGCTAGCGACACCGAAATTGTGTTTTTTTGTATCTTATTTTCTTTTTTGTGTCCTATCTTATCTGTAAGCTGTTAGGTATTGCAATATTAGGTACCAACTCTTCGAGATAAATGATGGAAATTTGAGTATTTCTCATTTTTAATTATTTGTTCCTATGTACTGATGCAAGTTTTTTCAAAACTTGTATTCAATGTATTTTTAAGGATGCACGCTCATTTTGATATATTGCTTCTGCTCGATGAGGTGTACACTTTTATGAAATTTATCAGAAATCAAATAAAATGTAATGAACTGAGTCGAAGCTAGGAGAGGGGGACAATAAGGGGAAGGATGGAGACCCGACAGGACTTGTCTGTGGCTGTTGTAGCCTAAAGATCTAATATGAAATAAAGAACTAACCTATCTGAGTGGATCCAGGCTCCCATATGAAGCACCACTGCCCCTAACCACAATATTTTGTTACATACCTGCATGAAAATGCAGCAGAACTCTGAGGGCAGATGTTCACCATTTCCGACATGAGAGGAGGCCTCTTGTGAGAAGGAAGATGGACCTGTTACCATAAAGACTACTCTGGGGCCGCCCGCCCTAAAATCCACCATCAAATGATGTCAGCACTTCCTGCTAGACGGGGATAGGGGGAGGGCAAGAGAACGTTTTGAAATTACCTTATAATAAGTATTTGGACAGAGGTTTGGGAGGACTCGAGTGTACTCATGTTTTTGATATTGGCTGACATGTGGCAGAGCTGAGCTTGTGGCATTTATTATTGTGAACATGTTCTTGGTCCAGCGTTTTCTGGCCCCACTTGCTTACCAATGGTCCTCCGATAGACCTTTTTGTCCGACTGAGAGGTGATGGGAGTTAGCATTAACATTAATCAAATTCAATGGGCAGTGCAACCCATTTCGGTGCACAATGAGGACCAGGGATCAGTACCTAGGGTTAAGAATGTGTATTACACATTCAAAATCAAGTTAAGATACACAAGTCTTAAAACCATGCTATAGAAATACAAAATAGCCATATGCATTCCTAACGTGCGGGAGAAATTATGACCTACTAATATAAGGTAAACAAGCAATTCAGTCACAGCAATACAAAAGATAAAAAATTATATTTAGCGGTCACAGAAGAGTCACAAGTTTTGTTGTCTAACCACAAATGAATCTAGACTATCTATGATAGATTTCCTGTTAAATGATGGTTCAAAATGTAAAGAGTCCTAAATCAGATATTTCCATAAAGGAAATTAAGATCAGGTAAGGGAAAATTAGGGAGGGAAGGTGCCAGCATTTAAGAAGATCGGTCAAGAGTCGTCTCATGGTCAAGAAATAAGTGTTAGCCTAAGCCAAACTCAGGAAACAATCAAAATGGTCTAAAGTGTTTGAAAAGCATCTTAATGTAAAGGGGTTCGGAAGAGTTCTGAACTCCAACTGTGTGAACACTGTATTACAACACACAATTTTCCTAGGTAACACTCCCTTTCCTTCTTGGTGCCCAAATTGTGGAACATGCTCCCGCCTGAACTTTCCAGCCAATCCTCACTGGTGATTTTTCGTAAACTTTTGAAGACATGGCTGTTTTCCCTGGCTTATTAATTATTAACTATTACTATATCCCCTTCCTGTTTTGCTGTGACTATCTGTCTGTTATCTGCGTCTTGATGCCCTTTGGGGTTAAGTTATGTGCATTATAAGACACCCATTCATTCATTCATTTATATGCATGCTCGGGGTCCATTGTTCTCGTCCATTTCTCATGTTGCTGTCAGCAACATCGAAGAAATGTCTTACATTGAACATGGGAATAACATCTCCTTCTCAGGCACAAGCTAGTTCTCAACATTGCTGAATAGGCCTTTCAGTTGATGCTCTGGTTCCCCATGTTCTTTCATCAAGGTCTTCTTTTCAGGCTCTCTATCGCTAGTACAGTAATGTATCTATTCTACATCTAACAATGCATGCAAATACCTGCAAGAAATGTCACGTTAGTAGAAAATGGAAAACCATATTTATGCAGCATGGTGAAATACAGGCCTACTAAAGACAACTGCACATTTAAGCACAAATAAATATAAATATCTAGTGCATGAGATTCAAAATACAATTAACATTCAGCAAATCTTTAAAATAATAATGTGTAAGTGTGGTTAAGAACTACATTGAAATCATATATATGAAATATTAATGCACACATTAAATAACTCTTATCGATTTAAGTAAAATCACACTCTACATATGTGAGGATGGTTTCTATATAGTTTGCTAATCAATAAAAGTCATTCAATCATTAAGGCATGAATTTCATCTTTATAGTAAGTACATTATTTACTAAGTAATGATGAATTATTAATTACTCATTATATTCAGTTAAAACACATAATATGAGTAAATTCTCTAATCCTTCAGTGAAGACATTCTTTAATAATGATGTCAGGTGCAACACTTACATTCATTTGTTAAAACACACGAGACGTGCAAAGTGCTTGTTGATGCCATTTATCTGTTAAATATCTGTGACGTATTTGTGACATATAAAGGGTGGGCAATTTGCATTGCACAAACCGTTTCCCGTGCAAACTTGGACACTTTTAGTGTTTCAATTTGGGGCCATTCTTTTTTAAATATAAACTGCCAGTGCAGTCATGGCCCATAATGCTTCGGTGAATTCCAATACTGCATTTGGATTTGTGATTGCAGTCAATTGGGTACATGACCCTTGTACAAAATACAGCAGAGAAGCAGTTGGGAGCATGGCCACTTTTAATGATGTCAGCAGGGAATCAAATGCGCAACCTCATGAGCACTGAAATTAACACACTTACCACCGAGTAACAGATTAGTTGAATGCACTCACTGTGAATGCACCATTGGATCTACAAAGCTGTGCAGGCACTGAAACCAATCACCCTTGCATCCCTCCGGGAGAAATGGGAGGCTGAGATTTAAAAACCACTCCATGACAAAGAGTGGCAGCATGCACTGGAGTTTCCCAAAAAAGTGTTCCTCTGCATGAAGGAATACAATAGGATGGCCCATTTCATGGAGATGGAGTGTTTATGAAAACCCTTGATTTCATCCGAGGCACACCATTTATTGACCGTGCCCACCCAGGCCGCTAGCAGTGGTCCCTCAGGTGTCCTCCAGTGCATTGCTATGCATCCTCTGGTGAACGCAGCGACTGCACTTTATTACAGGTGCCACGCACTTCTTTCATCCTTATCCTGGATGACACACCCGGTGTATTACAGGCTTCGCTTAATTTCCTCAGCTCTATTACGCTTGACATACCTGGCGGATTTTGTGGGTCTCAATAAAGACAAGCGACTTTCTAATTATTTATTGTTTTTGCTTTGTCATACCCAATCAACGCGGTTGCGGGAGATATTGATTGGAGGTCTAACCCTGGGAGTGAATTTTGATGACTATTAAACCATATTGGAGTTGAAATCTGGAATTGGACCTCATTTCAGTCATCTCAAAAATACAGATGTTGCTGCCTTAAACCCTTACAGCAAACTTGACTAAAATAAAGAATTAGGAGGACATCCGTGCATGGACTGATAATAGTCATTGTACTCCAATTGATGTTACTCTTCTCAGCAACATCGTCACTTTGCTTCTTGTGACTAGCTATGAGATCTGGAGGTTGCTAGCTGGGAACAATCTAACCCGGGTGACTTATCTTAGTGAAGCTTACTAATCTTCCAATACCTTCTATTTTGCTCTGTACATAAGCCCTGACGAAGTTCCCGTGGCACTGGGGAACGAAACGCGTTGGCTGTGCTGCTTTTTTCACGAAAAGAATTAATAAAGAAAAGAACTTTCACACAAACCATTAGTGCAACTAACTTTATTGGAGTGCACCTAAGTATGAGCTCAAAATCCGTTCCGCTCGCGGATTTTGCGAATTTTCGGTAAATTTGCGATCCGCGAACTCCCGCGAATTTACCGAGAATTCGCAAATCCGCGAGCGGCGGATCCGGGGGCAAAAGTTAAAGTCTGGCCTGTTGTAACTATTTTACGATGGCGCCGGCAAGCTGCTAGCGCCATCCTAAAATAGTTACTAAGTTAGCTTCAACAGGAAGCTCTAATAGATAAAATAAAGCAGGTGCTCGATTTTATCTATTAGAGCTTCCTGTTGAAGCTAATTTAGTAACTATTTTAGGATGGCGCTGGCAGCTTGCCGGCGCCATCGTAAAATAGTTACAACAGGCCAGGCTGGTGTGCTTTCTTTTCCCAAATCTACAGTGGAACATCAGCTGTGATGCTGGATAGAGGCCTTTGCATCCTTGACTTTCACGAGCACAATACCCGTGCTGTTCTTGTGACCAGGGGCTTCTTTCTCTTCATCTGCTGAACTGATCTTTCTCAGACCTTTTATACACACAAGAGGCATGTGAACTCGCATTGAAGCCATGCCTGTTTGGCCCAGCCCACACACTCGCGGTGTGCACCGTCTTCCCACCACTTACCCACTATGATGGACAGCTCACTCAGGGACCCCTGCGCCCTTCGGGGCGATTGCATAGTAACACACACATGGTCGCTCGAACTAGTTGAAGCTCAAATTCAGTGACTCGTTCAGTAGCCCAAAAACAATCGTGAGCGTCGTTGAGGCTGGGCATGTGTGCCTTCATCCCAAATCTACTGTGGAACATCAGCTGTGATGCTGGATAGAGGCCTTTGCATCCTTGTCTTTCACGAGCACAATACCTGTGCTGTTCTTGTGACCAGGGGCTTCTTTCTCTTCATCTGCTGAACTGATCTTTCTCAGACCTTTTATACACACAAGAGGCATGTGAACTCGCATTGAAGCCATGCCTGTTTAGCCCAGCCCACACACTCGCGGTGTGCACCGTCTTCCCACCACTTACCACTATGATGGTCAGCTCACTCAGGGACCCCTGTGCCCTTCGGGGCGATTGCATAGTAACACACACATGGTCGCTCGAACTAGTTGAAGCTCAAATTCAGTGACTCGTTCATTAGCCCAAAAACAATCGTGAGCGTCGTCGAGGCTGGGCATGTGTGCCTTCATCCCAAATCTACCGTGGAACATCAGCTGTGATGCTGGATAGAGGCCTTTGCATCCTTGACTTTCACGAGTACAATACCCGTGCTGTTCTTGTGACCAGGGGCTTCTTTCTCTTCATCTGCTGAACTGATCTTTCTCAGACCTTTTAAACACACAAGAGGCATGTGCACTCGCATGGAAGCCCCGCCCCAAATCCGCGGATCCGCAAATCCGCAAAATCCGCGGATTTTGCGGATCCACGATCCGCAAATCCGCAAAATCTGCGGATCGTGGATCCGCAAAATCCGCCCATGCTTAAGTGCACCTCCCTCTTCCTATGAACACAAGAAGAGTTGATATAGTGCCTCTGCGGATTTGCAGCATAGTGAGGCAGAGCGGAAAGCTGGGGATATGCAACACACTTAATCCCCCTGAACTGGCTCTAGCAGCACACACACAGTCCTTTGTCTGGTAAAAATCCATCAGTACACAACTCCTTAGCAAGTGATATAGCCTCAGATGCAGTGTACCACAGTTAGGTCACCCCTGTTTGAAGAGTCCGGATTGTTCACACTACCACAGCAAGATGTACATCATAGTGCTAGGACGGTGGACTAGCACTGAACACACAGTACATACTATATGCGATTTCCCTCAGAAACATGTGTGGCATTGATGTGCCTTTTCACATCGACAGTGATAACTAAGTAAATAAAGCACGTGTTAAATACAGAAGCTTAGCTTTATATAATGTCATGGGATATGTTTCGAAGGATGTTTATTCCTGACATTACTGCAATGTATGTACAGTGTGGTATTAAGAAATGGCAGTAAAAATGATTTTGCACAAGAGTTGCAGATTTTGGTCTATTGTGCAATGTTATTCACAACCTAGGTGCTGCTTCCTTTTCTTGTTTAACAAGGTGTGGGTTTGTTCTTGTCTTGGTGAGACTGAGGGAGTATTGGAGAATTTAACAGTTGTTTTGGTGAATGTGTAAGCTGCAATTGTTGGATGTTGGGTGATTGTGAATGAAGGTTCTTTGTTGTTGTTTGTAGCATCCAATGGGTACCCTGTATATCTGAGCAAGCATCTTGAATTCTGAGAGTGAGTGATATAATACAATGTTGGCATGGGGTGAGGTGTCCACCTAGTTGAGAAGCACAGCTGGAGGGAAAATTGAGTCCTAACAGGGCCCATTTGCTTTTGCTGTAGCTTAGAGGTTTAAGGTGAAAGAAAGACCACAACAGACAGCAAAGTTATTATTGCTTTCATTTGCAGGATCCTTTAAATTCGGAGTCCTATCAACAGCACCAATTTGAAATTACAAGCTTACTACAGTTTTACAGTTTCTGTGATGCAAAGGACATCCACTTGAAGCTGATACTATGTTACATATGATATAAATGATGCTGTAATAACTGTGTGGAAAATCCAAGACCAGACAATGAAGAAATGTGAAGTTCCTAATGTTAACCATTACCAATTTGAGATAGATTTGAAGACGAACATCAGAACGAGTACTGTATCACTATAACCACTGCACAAATATGCAATTTATGCAGTATCCTACCAAATGGTATACTCACTGTGAAAAACAGACACTCTTGTGTTAATTCTACAAATCCAAAACCACACGCCTGCATGGAATTATTTGTCTACTGCACTGAAGGCACAGATTTTGTGTATGTTCAGAAAAGAGTTTGCCTGTGAAGCAAAATAAGGAAATACATTAAGAATGGCTGAGTGCTATATACCAAATGATAGTTTTCTGCTAATTAAAAACCTCATGTTTTGTCTGTAGTTTTTCGTTTGCCCAAAATCCTTTTCATCACTTCACAGTTTATTTGTAATGAACACTTGATTGAACATTGCCATTTACAGAACAAGATGTCATGATCAAAGAACACCCGCTCTTTTGAAAATCTATCAATTTATTTGCATTTTGGAAATACTGAAGCCTGTTTCAATATCTAATGGGTAAATGATGTGGAAAGCACCATCCTACAAAAAAACAGTGATATTTTTGGAATACAGCCAATGTCTATCTCACTTGTCTACCTGGACTACACTTGCTCAGCAAGTGCCGGAGAAGCAACTAGATCATTAAGATAGTCGTAATTTGTATACACTAGTTAGCAACTGACAATTTACCACAATGTATTTCTAAATAAATGTGTGAACCTACACAGTGGTTTCAGCCAGTTATCAAGTGCATTTTGACTAGGTTTTTCTGCAGTTCTTGGGACCCGATTGTTAGTCACCTACACCGTTATAATGGACTAACGAGCAGCCATATTGTTGCATTAAGTCCAAAATCCCAAAAGAAGTTACTTCAATTTACTACTTTTGACACCAAAAGCCAGATCACATAAAGTAAGCAGGGGAAGTGCTAAACTAAGGTAAGATCTGCACATGGCTTAGGACTGATTTGCTTGCTTTAATGTTAATGGGCTTAGATTTGGTATATTACCACTTTTTCTCACATGAATTTGACTGAAATGTGCTGTTTTTGGCTAAAACCATCAAAGATTTGTTGAATTCTGAAAAACACTTAGAGCACACAAGAAAACACGATAATGAAGCAGAACTAAATAAGTACAACAGAGCATAATATAACAAAACAGAAGAACGAATGCATCAAAAATAACAACAAATAAATACAACTCAGCATACCAATTACATAAATTGTGCATAGTAACTGTGTTGTGCTAGTCTGATGTTTAATTGTTTTCTTGTGCTGCCACAAATATATATTTTACAAAATAACCAAATATAACCAGAAAATAATATAAAATATATATTTGAAAGCAAATGTTGTAGCAGGCAGTCATACTTAATCATTTTAAACATGCAAAAAAATAATAATGTGCTGATTTAAGTTAGCTCAACTGGCAATGTCATATTAACTATCAAATAATAAATTAGCATTGAAAGGCCTGCTTTCCATGTTGAGCTGTATTGCTCAAGAAGACTTTTTAGGTCTCGCCTGTCGATGCGCATGCGCATCGAGCAAGCGAGACTATGGGGGCTTATCCACTCTTTGTCCAACTTGCAAGGAATCGTGGCGATTCCTTGCAGTGCCCGTGACTTTTAAGCTCAATGCGCATGCGCATTGAGCTTAAAAGCGCGTGCACATGCCCCCAGCCGCCTGCCTTGCCTACTCTCCCGCCCCCTCACTTCTTGATTGCACGGCCGAAGGCCGTGCCTCCCCTACTCTCCTCCCCCCTCCTCCTCCTACTCTCCTCCCCTGTCTGCCTGCCGTGTCGCACCTCTCCCCTCTCCGCCCCCTCCCCTGCCCGCCGTGCTCTCCCCTCCTCTCCTTTCCCACGCTCGCCTCCTGAAAGTAGTCTTCGTTTTGTCTCACCGCTCTCGGTTTACTTTCCTGCCTCCCCCTCTTTCACCCCTTTCTATTTTATATCCCCAATTTTCTCCTTTTTAGTTTTTATTTATTCCAGTTCATGTGTCGCCTCTTTCTTCCTTTGCCCATCCAACCTCCGTTTTTGTTCTTCCTTTGTCCCTGCTCAGCAGCCCCGCATGCCTTCCCCAGCAGCACCGCACACACGCCCCTCCCCCGCTGTCCCCGGAGCAGCGCGCAGACACCCGCCCCCTCCCCCGGTGACATGTCTCTCGCTGCCTCTGTTTGTGTTGGTGCAGCGAGAAATGTTCTGTCACAATCCCGTCCGTCAAATCTGGCTTCGTATCCTCACTCATAATGTCACGGGCACCGCGGCCTGTGCCCTCACACCTCCGACGACCACTCGGTGCAAATACGGACTCTCTCCCTCAGTACTGCGTCATCAGTGCCTCCCACGGCGACCCCCTCTTCCAACAGACCACCCTCCCAGACCAGCAGCCCTCCTCTCCCTTTCACCCCACAGAAACCGTGCCCGCACTCATGACGTACACGCCGTCCTTTCCTACCCACACACCTGCACTCACACTGCCTCTCATCTTCTGCATCTCACGGCGACAGTCTCTCCTATCCCAGGCGTCCCACGCTGAGTCTATTTCAACTCCGGCTTCCCACAATGACCGTTTCTCCCGCCTCATTGACAGTCTCTCGTTTCCAGTGTCTCTATCTCCTGCATCCCACACTGACAGTCTCTCTCGTATCCTGCACGCCACACTGAAAATCTCTCTCATTTGCTGCACCCTACATGACAGTCTCCCACGCCTCGTACACCCAGCAATTACAATATCTTACGTCCCCTGCACGCCACACCGACGGTCTCTCTCGCCTCCTGCACTCCATACTGACAAGTCTCTCTCTCATCCTGCACGCCACACTGACGGTCTCTCTCGCCTTCTGCACTCCACACTGACAAGTCTCTCTCGAATCCTGCACGCCACACTGACGCTCTCTCTCATTCCTATACTCCACACTGACAGTCTCTCTCGAATACTGCACGCCACACTGACGCTCTCTCATTCCTATACTCCACACTGACAGTCTCTCTCGAATACTGCACGCCACACTGACGCTCTCTCTCATTCCTATACTCCACACTGACAGTCTCTCTCGAATCCTGCACTCCACACTGAAGGTCTTTCTCGCCTCCTGGATCTTAGGCTGGCAGTCCCTCTCATCTCCAGCATTCTACAGTGACACTCCTCTTTCATCCTGCATGTCTCAGCTGCCTTTTAAATCATCTACGCTCCGCGCTCCACCAGACAAAGGCACCACGAAGCTTTGCTGAGCGGCTATAACTGTCAATGCCTAGAGCGTGGAAACAAATGTCTGGAGCTCGTGTTACAAACACCCTACAGTTGTAGCTAACATGGCATAGCCTCGGGCAACTAATGGTATAATATTGTGCTCTCCATAGGTACACAGTCCTGGACGGCTGCATTGCCCATTGTTGCTCCACCGGGGCAAGAGCTGTGCCACCCTTTGAAGATCCCCTCTGGCTTTGTAAATAAGCCCCGTCTGGGTTACATATATGCCATTTGGCTATCATTAACATCGAGCAGAAGACCTTTCTGTGCCTCCCCTACTCTCCTCCCCCCTCCTCCTCCTACTCTCCTCCCCTGCCTGCCGTGTCGCACCTCTCCCCTCTCCGCCCCACCCCTGCCCGCCGTGCTCTCCCCTCCTCTCCTTTCCCGCGCTCGCCTCCTGAAAGTCGTCTTCGTTTTGTCTCACCGCTCTCCGTTTACTTTCCTGCCTCCCCCTCTTTCACCCCTTTCTATTTAATATCCCCAATTTTCAACTTTTTAGTTTTATTTATTCCAGTTCGTGTCACCTCTTTCTTCCTTTGCCCATCCAACCTCCGTTTTTGTTCTGCCTTTGTCCCTGCTCAGCAGCCCCGCATGCCTTCCCCAGCAGCACCGCACACATGCCCCTCCCCCGCTGTCCCCGGAGCAGCGTGCAGACACCCGCCCCCTCCCCCGGTGACATGTCTCTCGCTGCCTCTGTTTGTGTTGGTGCAGCGAGAAATGTTCTGTCACAATCCCGGGAAATATCACCACCTCCGGGGATTATTTATTAACAAGCGGGCTCCTGCCCCGCCTCTCTCCTCATTCGATCTCTCTCATTCGGCTTCTTCTGCTGCTCTCCCCTCCTCTCCTTTCCCACGCTCGCCTGGGAGCCCTAATGAAATGTATTGACGCGGGGGCTTAAAAAGTTTGAAGACTAGGGCTCTAGGGCCTATTGGCTTAGCCTGTGGCCAATGTTAAGCTCCAAACTCCTACGAAAGGTGATGTCACCCATCAAATACAGGTAGCCCCGCCCATACTCCACAAACACCCTCTGCCTAACAGCTGAACAAAGCCACACTTGCGTCGAAGTGGAAAGTCCCCGACGATCTCTGTTCGATCTTTAGTCTGCTTTGCTTTCACTTTCTTTTAAGACAGTAAAGTTAGCATTTCCAGGAAAGGAAGGACACCCACGCGCAGTACATGTGAATGCCCTCACCCTCACTCACCCTCAACCCCTCACCCTCACTCACCCTCAACCCTCACCCTCAAACCCTCACTCACCCTCACCCTCACTCACCCTCACCCTCACTCACCCTCACCCTCACTCACCCTCACTCACCCTCAACCCCTCACCCTCACTCACCCTCACTCACCCTCACCCTCACTCACCCTCACTCACCCTCATCCTCACTCACCCTCAACCCCTCACCCTCACTCACCCTCAACCCCTCACCCTCACCCTCACTCACCCTCAACCCCTCACCCTCAACCCCTCACTCTCACTCATCCTCACTCACCCTCAACCCCTCACCCTCACTCTCACTCACCCTCACCCACCCTCAACCCCTCACCCTCACCCTCACTCACCCTCAACCCCTCACCCTCACTCACCCTCACCCTCACTCACCCTCAACCCCTCACCCTCAATCACCCTCAACCCCTCACCCTCACTCACCCTCACTCACCCTCACCCTCACTCACCCTCACTCACCCTCACCCACCCTCAACACCTCATCCTCACTCACCCTCACCCTCACTCACCCTCAACCCCTCACCCTCACTCACCCTCACCCTCACTCACCCTCACCCTCACTCACCCTCAACCCCTCACCCTCAATCCCTCACCCTCACTCACCCTCAACCCCTCACCCTCACTCACCCTCAACCCCTCACCCTCACCCTCACTCACCCTCACCCACCCTCACCCTCACTCACCCTCAACCAGCGACGGCTCGTGGAGGGAGTTACGGTGGGGCAGGAGGGCGGGGAGGGGGAGGGGCAGGGCGGAGGTTGCTAAAAACCGGCATATGGATAATTGCAGGTAAGTAAACAATTCAATTAATAAAACGAATTTCGTAGCTCGCACTGCATTGCATTTTGCGATGCAAGGCGCACTACGAAATTCGTTTTATTAATTAAATTGTTTACTTACCTGCAATTATCCATATGCCGGTTTTTAGCAACCTCCACCCTGCCCCTCCCCCTCCCCACCCTCCGGCCCCACCGTAACTCCCTCCACGAGCCGTCGCTGCCCTCAACCCCTCACCCTCACTCACCCTCACTCACCCTCACTCACCCTCACTCACCCTTACTCACCCTCAACCCCTCACCCACCCTCACTCACCCTCAACCCCTCACCCACCCTCACTCACCCTCAACCCCTCACCCTCACTCACCCTCAACCCCTCACTCACCCTCACTCACCCTCACCCTCACTCACCCTCACTCAGCGCAACCACAGCATCTTCACTAAATATATTTAATAAACTTTAAGCTATTGGCAATATAAAATAAAATCCATTTTATTTACGTATTAATTATTAATTGTTTTTTAAAGCCATTGAGTTTTTTAATATCAATACATATAAGTCCCGTTAATACAAAACATGTTGCTTTACAAATGCTAGAGGTGTCACATTTACAAAAATTATAACTATTGGCTTTGTAAAGAAGAAAGCTATTAATTTAGCCATTTAGAAAAAACAACACATAAATAAAAAACAAAAAAATAAATAACACCTATAGCTCAAACTTTACTACTGCGAGACCTATTGCATTTCCAATGCTTGTTCTCTTTTGCTGTAGATGCTATACCTTTCCAGAAGCCTTCTGTTAGCTAGTAAATAGTAATTTGTCTTGTATTAGACAACTTGTAGTGAGGTTCTTACTTGGAGGAGAAGAGCCAACAGGAAGAATGATTCATGGGTAAAACTGTCTGAATCACAAATTGTGGATGATGAATCTTTTAAAGGACCAATCTCTCTACCCTATTGTGCAGATGTGAGAAGATGGGGAGTTTACATATTCCCAAAGGTTTACTGAAATCCTATTGTACATTGCGAAAGAATATTGTGTCTTTATATTAGAGCGTGTTTCTGGAGTCGAAGGGGTGTTCTCTCACTTGCATCTTCTGGAGATCTATCTATAAGCTTTTTAATACTATCCCTTTCTACATGGGAGGATGCTTAGCCCATTTTCTGATGTCTGCTGATTTATAGCTGAGAATACTTTCCCGCCTGAAATGTTCTTTTAATTAGCATTCAAAGGCTATATGCCTACGCATTTATATCTCTCATAAGAAATAACTCTTTACTGGGTTTTTGAAAGGACACCTTATTCTATTTTCAAGGCAATTTATTTTTAATTAGGGAACTTCCTTTATGGAACAGGATTGCTTTATTATTTCAATGATAACTGTTATTTTGCCAAATATTGTGTTCTTTCTTATATTAAAATATCGATTATGTGATTATATTTATTTCTAGCACTGAATTCTTAAAAGACTAATGATGATTGAATAAATAATCTTAAAGAATTGAAAAATAAAATCCTTTAACTCACAAAAATGTTCTCTTTATTGACTGCACTAAAAGACTTTTGATTATTGCTATGTGTTTGTTGTAGATTATTGCTCCTTTTCCCTTCTCCTTGACAAGGAACACTTGTTCATATGTCCAGTGGTGTTTTTTTTAAATGATTATTATCAAAGATTAATATATAGAATACTGTGCTCCTTCAATTGTGTCATGGTGTTTCCTGTTGTTGTTTTAGATGGATTATTGTGTTAAAGTGTGTTGTATTCTTGTGGTGATACTATGCTATTCTGTTGTTGCATTTTGTTGGTGTATTTTGTTGCTACTGTTGTACCTTTTTGTTGCACTGTTGGGTTGCATTGTTGTTGTGCTATTGGGAGTGAAATTAAGTATTCACTTACTGTGGTGGCTGGGTGCTGCCACCTGAAGTCAGTGTGCTTGTACAAACATCCTTGTCACATATTACCACCACCACCAGAAATCCACTTTAATGACAGAGCGATAAAAAGCTGTTTGCACCTAGCACTGCACTATTTATAGTAATTCACATGTAACTGCGCCATTGAAAAAATGTTATGCGACCCGTGTCCACATGTATTTACTTTAATTTGCATTAGTATTGCTTTGTGCCACTTCCGAGTTCAAAACTGCGAGTGAAGCAATTCACTATTCTGAGTCTACCCCCATTCAGTATTTCTTGCCATCAAGTATCAAGTACTAATATGTGGATTCAAACACTGTGATCAGAATGTGCATTAATGCACATCATGCTAAAGTTTAAAGCAATACAAGAATTCTGTATTCCTTTTCATGATGGTATATTTTAATCAAACTGTTCTTCCTTTCTTATAGTTTTTGTTTTCATGAAATCCACTAATTTCTAAAATTATTTTATTTCATCTCACATCCTTCAAATCTTTGTTTATAATGATGGCTCTTATCTCTTAATCCTGGCCATTTTTCTTCAGGACAATGTTGCACCTTTTCAAACTTAAAAGAAGGGAATATTTCATCCTTCAATTTTCTTTTTTTAAAGTTGCTGAGACATGACTTCTTGCCATCTCAAAAAAAGTTTACCTTCAATGCCATCTTTAATGCATCAACTGTAACGGCTTTCTTTGGAGTGATCAAACATGATTTGGGTTATGATGTTGTAAAGTGGCTGCACTTTTTATTGGCCACCTTGCATGTGCTGGAATATGGGCTTGCATGTCTGTTAGATTTGTTTGCCAGATCTGCTGAATCTTTCATCAGCCTTCCTTTTGATCCACAATGTGGTGCTTTCCCCATTTCTTCCATCTACATAAGGGGATAGTGTAGTATAATTCTTGGAATACTTTTCATTGTTTCTGACTGATAAGTGTCAATTTAATTAATTCTCATGTTTTATTGGATTTTGATGTCTCGGAATTACCATATTTGTAAAAATGATTAACTGAAAATTCCTTATTATGAAATAATAAGTGTGTATCCATGCTCTTTCTCACACAGATGGGTGATTTTAGTTGCCTTCTGTGACAGTGCATGCACTGCATATGCTCTTGTTTCCATTCACTGTTGTTTACAAGAAAGGGCTTGGAGCACACCCATTGCATACCATTTGTTGGCTTCAGTGTCATTCTTCTTCGCAGCCACCTAATTGGCTGGTGCAGGCACCCATCACATCCATTCCTTTCTGTGGAGCACAGAATGATTCCACTCAATTAGTGTTTGTTCACTGTTCTCCCTTTGATTGAGGTACTATTTCCTAACCCACCCCATCCAACTCCCCTTGTGTGGAATCCCTATTTCCTTCCCTACACCTCTCTCATTTTGTTCTTCGTATAACTGCCTCCTACCGCAGCTCGTTATTGCTGGTCGTCCCCCCTCATGTTGCTTTTTTTACCTTCTGCTTTTTTAAAGATATTGCCCAGCCGTGCGGCATGTTCACATGTTGGGAACCCCTTCCGTGCTTAACCTATCTCTCTGTACCTGCCTAGGGTGACCACCCTATGATGTTAAAAGGACTCTCACTCACTGGGATTCCAAGTGGCATTCTTCATCCAAGAGTCCTCGTCTAGGGGGAAGATGTGGGGGGGGGGTGGAAGTAACCAAATAAGTTTACGACCAGAATGAAATCTTGGAATAAAGGTTGACTACAAGGTTCACTTGCCTCATTACCCTCACGAAGCTCTAAATAGGAAACGCTTACATAGAGACCAAATGGGTCTGTATGTATGGCATGCATGAGTATGGTGAATGGAAGTTTCACATTAAATGCACACAATAGGATACTAACGGGATCCTTGTGAGGTTCTGACGAAAGCCAACTAGCCTGGTGAGGCATTGGTGTGATGATTGAAACCTATTGATCCACGTATACGGAGGACACTAATATCCTTAGTGCATCCCCACCTGTTTTTAACTCTTTCAGGGTGCCCTTTGAAAATAAGATTTTCTCTCAGGGCGCCCTACACTATTTTTAATCTAGGATCCCACCCAATAACCAAAAGGTTCCCTCGGAAACCAAGATTGAGTCTGAACAGATACACTATGCATGGACTGGGACTCTATGTTGAAGCATGCCACTTTGAAACCCAGTGTGAAAGAGTTCTTTTAACACCATAGAATGATCCCCTTGGGTGGGTTCAGTGAGATAGTCTGGTATGGAATATAGTTTAAGCCATGTTGCGCATAAGCTTGCTGTGTTGTGCAACATATCTTAAAAATATTGATAAAGCCAATAGATGTCTCGTAGGCGAGACCTATTGGCTTTGCCAATGCTTGTTTCAGTTTGTTCCTGCTAAGGTGCCAGAATATCCTATTACATAACTTCCTCTCACCACAAGTCTGCACTGCTCGTTCATATTGTTTTTACACAGACCTCTATTTTCTGCCTCATCATTCACCGAACAAAACCAAGAACACTTGTTGAGAAACATAGCCCAGGTGGATCCCCATGTGTTGCTGACTCAAATCAGGGAATCTGTGTTCTTTTCATAGTGCTGCCTATTGGCAGTTTTAGATCTGTGGCAATGCATCAGACAACCATTTTTCAGTTTCATAGACACTAATATCTATATGTTGGCATTATTTGCTTTCTTGGGCTTGTTTTGTATACCTTTTACAAAGCACATCCACTTGCCTTGTTAGCGCGAAAAATTGTGAGTAACAATGGAAACAGGAAAAAACGGTTGTGAATTTGGTTGCTACATAATATACAGATTACATTAGGGCTAATTCATATTTGTACGTCCGGAGCCCGTGGAGGGAGTTCCGTGGGGCAGGCAGGTGGGCGGGGGAGGGGCAGGGCGGGGTGTTTTAAACACCAGAAAATGGACGATTGCAGGTAAGTAAACAATTAAATTTAAAAAACGAATTTTGTTGCGCCCCCTGCATTGTAAAATGCAATGCAGGGCGCGCTACAAAATTCTTTTTATTAATTAAATTGTTTACTTACCTCCATTCATCCATAATCCGATGTTTACCACCCCCTACCCTGCCACTCCCCCGCCCCGCCTGCCTGCCCCACGGAACTCCCTCCATGGGCCGCGGCTGTATTTGAGTTGTATGCTTCTACATTTCTACCCTTAGAGTTCCTTATTTGCCCTGCTGTTTTTCATGCAGGACAGCAAGCTGATTAAGCGGTTTTAATGTTTGGAGAGGTTTCCAGGTGACTTTTTTTAAGCTAAATGCCGCAAAAAGTTTATATATTGTGTTGAACCTTTATGGCTCAGTGATGTGTGTACATCACTGAGTCATAAAAGTTCAATGATGAGTCTGGATGGACTCTTCATTAACCTTCCAGACCCATACTAAGAGAGTGGCAGCTACCTGCGTGGGTCTGCTGAGAGGCCTTAAACCCATCCTCAAATATTTTGAACCAACGGTGAGGCAGATCATCATGCAAGCCTTGATATCCTCAAGCTTGGATTATGCCAGCGTGTTGCTTCTGGGTGCTAATAAATCTGAGATCCTAGGACTGCAAAGAGTTCAAAATATGGCCGCGAGAACACTGATAGGGCTCCCTCGTTGGTGCTACAATGAAAAAACTACACTGGTTACCGATCACATCTCTGATCCAGTTTAAAGCCCTGGTGATGGCCTTTAAGATTCTTAAGACTGAGAGCCCGGCCTTATTACGCCCTCTGTAAGACCTGGTATGTCCTGCAGCGCAGTCTGCGCTCGCTGGGGCAACATTTGGCGAAGGTGCCGCGCTTCAAACTATGCCGCATGGGTGGCCGTTCTTTCCAGGTGTTGGCAGCTAAATTATGGAACTCCCTGCCGACCTATATCCGTGGCATTGAGAATATGCTAGACTTCCGGAAGGCCATTAAAACCTTTCTGGTTCCATTACCATAGTCTTTCCCCTTGAAGTTTTCTGCACGGCCTCCGCTTTTGTTTCTTTATCTGGCAGCGCCGGGACGCCCCTTTGCTGGGGCAGCTGTTGCGCTTAAAAATATAATAACATAACATAAGTGCTATTATAACAGATGATACAAGTGCTATTATAATATTGATAGATAGAATTGCCCAGTACAGTTTGGTAAAATCAATTCAGTAGTTTTTCTTGGTAAACAAATGCTATGCCTAAAGTTTCAGGAGAGGGAGGGGAATTAGGGGTGCGATTTCATAAGGAAGCCAAATGAGTCTTAATCGTTTATAGCGCTATAAAAATCTGTTGTTTCTTAGCTTGATGCGCCAGTTATTTCAAGGAATAAAACTAATCCAAAAATCCTGAAATAATTTCACGTCTTTAAGATGTTGTTGGGAACGAGCGCTTTTCATTTCAGTCACAAAACATCTGTCGCCTCAGGTAGGGCTGGCGAAGATGCTCGCCTGCAGAGAGAAAGAATGGAAATGGTGTTGTGACTTCAAATAACGGCCACAGACAATGAAAAACTGTCAGGATTTAATCAAAATAATTAACTGCGCTCAACAGCTGGCAGCGGAAAACTCCTTCCAGGTTGACATACATTCACACGACAAAAGTACACAAATAAGCTTTGCTGAACAGATGTATGCAAACGTTTTCCACAACAAAATGGCATGCGTTGCATTTTGCTTGGGGCCTTCACATGTTATTTGAAAACATTTCAGATAAGATTATGATCAGTGAATAGTAGCAGTCTGATTGCATACATTTAGAGTATTTGTTTTGTAAAGCGTTGTCACTGGGCCTCTTATGTGTACTCAAGAAGGCCGTAACGCATCACCTTCTAATGGTGTGGTACCATCCGTTGAACGTTTGCTTCCAATGGTTGCGCGAAACATAATGTTAAATCGGCTGTTTACTTTCCACGTTTTGTTTGCCAACTGCTTACCCCCTACCAACGATACTCACAGTTCGGAGGAATAAAACTTAAAGCAACCAGTTTTGCTTTGTTAGATATAAAGGTACATTGCCTGGAAACGTCTTATCAAATCTCTCTTCAGTATTACAATATGAACCATGCTCACCCCGGTTCTAAAACACACTTTGGTAATGTCTCCGTATTTCCTTTTGGAAGATACCACTTTTGGAATTTAGGGTCTTGTTTTGTATTTAATGTGTTTCCAGTTGTGCAAAATAACTTTAAGTATCAACATATTTAATCTCCAATTACATTTTAAATATACCAAAAACTAACAGGCACTTTGCGAGTTGCTTGATGATATTATTTGTAAAACTCTTATACCCAATAGAATTTTTTTGCCAACATTTTCTGTAGACATTTTAGCTAATCCTATTTTCAATTAATCTCCAGCTATTCAATAGCCGTGTGCTCTCTGTCCAATTCAAGATAAAACACCTATGATTATATTAAACATTATTAACTGTGCTTCAGGTACTGGCACAGGGCCGGATGGCCGTAGCGGGCACCGGGCAATCCCACGGTGTGCCGCACGGGTGAGGGCAGGCTTGGGGCCCCTGGGGCCGTTTTTGTTACCAGGCTGTTTTTGCAGCATAGCTGCAAAATCGGCCCTGTAACAAAATCAGCCAAAAACGGGCCCTGACAAAGAGCTCAGCGGCACCCACAGCCCCCCAGGGGCAGGGTGGCCGGCTGAGCCTTTGCCAGGGCCGGTTTGAGTTCCCAGTCTGGGCCTGTACTGGCATTTCTCCAGTGCCAGCTGCACAGGCAGAGAGAAAGCTGTACAGCTTTATGTTCACCTTGTGCTGTTCCACAGGTGCACACTATTTTTGTGTTGGCTTTGTCTACTTTTTATTCTGACGAGCCAACAACAGGATACACCTAATGCTGTGCAAGTGTGTACTGTCTTAACCACAGTAGCGGTGGCTACCGTTTGGGACAGGAGGGGTGGAAAGGAAAAATAATTTTTAAAAACTTAAGTAGGCCGGCCGCCGCCTCTTCTCCGTCCTCTTCTTCCTCTCTCCGCCGGCTGCAGGAAGGAGCAGGAAGCACCCAGGTTCCCCATAGCCAATCACACAGCTGCATTACAGCGGTGTGATTGTTCTGGGAACTGGGAGGCTTTGCATGCTCCAGACCAGGCTGTATAATGCAGCTTGGTGGGGAAGATGCAAAGTGCTCAGAACTGTGTGGCCGGCCCAAGGGGGCCGACCAAGCAGTCCTGCCCACTTCAGGAGTGCAAACCACTCCTCTCCCGGCACTAGCCTGTCCAGAACTGAGAGCCACACACTTCAATGGGAAAAAGAAAAGTATAATAGCGATAATTATTATCATTTTCTTTTTCCTATTGAATTCAGTGAGGCGACGCTCCTCCGACTTGGCAGAGGAGCCGCCACTGCTAAACCAGACCTCAAAAGGGAAGGAGGAGATTTCAAACATTGGTATGTGATGCCTATGAATTTAGTCTCACTGAGCAAGGACAGAGCCTCTAGAACTTCTCACTGGAGTTGCCTTGTGAGGAGCTAAGTAGGCATGCTAAGGAAAAACTTAAAACATATGGAGCAAAATAGTGTATTTTCAGGCACAGGAAAGCCTAGCGTGGGAAAGAAATGAAGGTGGACTAGTATAAAACAGACAAGTAATTCAGTCACAGCAATACAAAAGACTAAAAATAACACGATGCTGAGAGAAGAGTTGCAAGTTCAGTTGTCTATGCATGAATAAATCTAAACTTCCTGAATCTAGTCCAAACTAATAGGATGGTTGTATAACCTAAAGGATCTCAAAACCAAAGATTTTCCAGGAAGGAAATCAGAACAAAGCAGAATGTAATTGGCAGGGAAATTTCAGCATCTCAGAAGCTCTGTCAAGAGTCTTCTATGAGCCAGGGAGTACATGGTAGCCTAAGCCACACTTAGGAAGAAATCAAATAAGTATTGCGGTATAAACCTCCATAAGTCTATAGGCAGGAAGGAAGACGTCTGTAAAATCTGCATGAATTTGGGGAAGATTCTGAGTCTCTGTTTGGGTGAACACTAAATTATGACACCCAAAGTCCACTAGGTAATACCCTCTTAGTACGCATCCGAGGGCCATTGTTCTTGTCTATTTCCAAACTGGACATGGGAACGTCATCTCCAGTTATCTATATTTGCTCAATATGCCTCTTAGTTGATGCTCTGGTTCCCCATGTTACTTCATCAAGGTCTTCTTCTCCTGCCCTTTCTCTATCTCTAGTACAGTATTGTATCTATTATACAATTAACAATGCATGTGAATACCTGCAAGAAATGTGACATTAGCAGTTATGCACTATAGTGAAAAAAAGGCATACTTAGAGCAAGATAAAGCATTAAAACAATGGTGCATTTAATATGCATGCATACATTTAAACACAAGTGACTATAAGTTTCTAGTGCATTAGATTCACATTACATGTAACATTCAGGAAGTCTTCAAAATAATCGCATGTCAGTATGGCTAAGAACTACATTTAAACCAAATAGATGAAGTATTAATGCACCCATTACATAATTCTTTAATTGTTTTAAGTAAAATCACATCCTCCATAGGTAAGCATGATTTCTTTCCAGTTATCTGAGCAGAAATTATTGTTTAAAATATCAAAGCACACATTATAAAAGTACCATTTTATTCTATATTGATGGCATTTTGTTCTAAATGAATGGTTTAATGTTCACAGTCATTTAGGGAAGAACACATAGATATGAGAAAGTTCTCTAATTCTACTGGGAATGCACTTTTTAATAATGATAGAATGTTAAACACTTACATTAGATTGTTTATACCATTATAAGAAATCAATTGCCAAGTGCACTTCTATGCATAAATAACAGTTGATGGACAGAATGCAGAACAATGTCATACATTCACCCCAGTACAGTGATCTGGGCCTAAATCCGTCGTTTTTTTGCACTCCACACCACCCCAGTTCAGACATGACCATATGCAAATCAGCCTTGACCCTGTGCCTTATGGGAACAGTCCAGATCGAACTGCCAAGCCATGTCTTTCCTGGACCGGAATCAAGCATCCTAGGACCGGTTTCTGGCTTTCAGCCGCCATCCGCCAGGATAGCTTGACTCCAGAGGTGTGGAGAGCATGGGACTCATGTCTGAGCATACCCATCCCACTTGGGGTGACAAATGTAAAAACAACAGTTGATGGACAGAATGCAGAACAATGTCATACATTCACCCCAGTACAGAGATCTGGGCCTAAATCCATGTTTTTTTTCTCTCTCCACACCACCCCTGTTCAGACATGGCCATATGCAAATCAGCCTTGACCCTGTGCCTTATGGGAACAGTCAAGCCCGAACTGCCAAGCCATGTCTTTCCTGGACCGGAATCAAGCATCCTAGGACTGGTTTCTGGCTTTCAGCCGTCATCAGCCAGGATAGCTTAACTCCAGTGGTGTGGAGAGCATGGGACTCACGTCTGTGCATACCCATCTCACTCGGGAGGACAAATGCAAAAACAACAGTTGATGGACAGAATGCAGAACAATGTCATACATTCACCCCAGTATAGAGATCTGGGCCTAAATCCATCGTTTTTTTGCACTCCACACCATCCCAGTTCAGACATGGCCATATGCAAACCAGCCTTGACCCTGTGCCTCATGGGAACAGGCCAGCCCGAACTGCCAAGCCTGTCTTTCCTGGACCGGAATGAAGCACTTCTATACCATGTGTCTGATACATATTTGGGACTTTTTGTGAAATGGAAATGGTGGGCACTTTTGCGCTTCACCAAGTACCCCTTCAACAAAAGTAGGAATACGTCAATTGTTGCAGCATAAGATGGCCTGAACATAGTAGGTCAGTTCAAGACAAATATATTCAGGCACTTTTTCCCCTCTCAATTCTAATTCAAATGAATACCTAGAAAATTCAGGAATATTTGTCAGCGTAAGCTTTTGGTCCGGGTGAGATGAGGCATTGAACAGCCACATATTCAATGAAAGTTTTGGAAAAGGAGATTTTTCACAAGGAAACCTTTTCCATAGAAAAATATTTTGTCCAAGGACAAAGACTGTGTACAAAATGCAAAATGTACTATAGCACAAGACTTAAAACAACAGGTTGCTGGCCTGCAGAAAAATGACTCCTCTTAGGTTTAACCTGTTCTGCATATACAATTCTTCATAAGTCTTACTGGTGTAAGCTGGAAATATCAAATCCAGAATATCAATGAAACACAATATCGGTACAGCAATAAAGAGGGGCAAGATATTGAAAGATACATTTCTGTATATTTTCTATACCTAACTCAACATGTATGTACCTTGGTGGTGTATATATCTTCAAGATATATAGATGTGGAAATTAAGAATTGGAAACAATTTCCTTTCTCTGTGCCTTTACTTACTTAGTTTTTGATATTTTGTCAATTGCTATTGTTGTAATGATATTCAGTCCCATCTATATTTGGGACTTGATAGACTATGTTTGCTTTATGAATCAGCCTTAAAGCCTTCCATATAATTGCTTAAAAACATGTTCAGGAAATGATCAAAACAACTAAAAAAATTAGCAGCAAGAAAATGCAAGCCATGGGCTTGTTTTTGACACGTTGATAGGCGTTATAACAATTTATTGATAAAAGAATTTTGTTTTTCAGTATATTCTTTAATTTGAGACCAGTATACAAAGCTTAGCTTATTCATCTGTTGGCTATATCCCTTAAGTTGAATTTAATTTGCTGAGACTGTCATAGTTATCAGCAAGAAAGCCAACACAATTTGATTATGTTTTAAAAAGTAAGCACTACTTAAAAATTGCCCAATTTTATTTTGGAAAATAAATACTTTGGGGAATATCACACATTGTACTTCTTTTAGTTGTTTCTATAGTGCTACATGCTACTTAGCTGAAACAAGGGGCAAGGCTGTGTCCTTCTGAAGCAGAATGGGAGAATATGAAAGATGAAAGGGACAGAAATAGTGCATGAGATTAAGCAGACATAAGGGGTAACGTGAATTTTCATTAAACACCCTTAGACAGGAACTGGCACATTCTAATCAAAGGTGAATATAAAGCTATTTGCTTTAGCTGTGAAAGGTTTTTCTGCATAAGCTGAAGGATTCTAAAAAAATTGAATCACAGGGTTTCTCTTGAAGTCAAATTAAAGTTGTGGTGTCCATGGAGTTCAAATGTTGCTTCCCAACCATGCTAATATGTGTGGCACTCATATTTGGCATTTATATGGACAGTATTGGCTTTAATTGGATCACATTTGGATTATGCCAGCTCAATTTAAATAGGAGCCCTAAAATCACCTAAAACTTCAGATTATTCAAAACTGAGTTGTCCACTTAGTCCTCAGTTCCCCCAAATTCTATCAAACCTGTCCCTTACTTTTCCAAATGCACTGGCTTCCTATAAAGGATCAAGTGCCGTTTAATGGTCTGTACAGTCCACCGATCAATTCATGACATATTTCTTTCTTTGATCAGCATTCAGCTTAAAAATGATTCGCCACATAGAATCTGCAATGGACCATAATAGTTTACAGTGATATAGCATGAGTTCAAAATGGTCAACACAAAGAGGCAATAAAAAAAGAGGAATCAATTGGCTATCTTGGGAGCCAAGGAGGTGCTAATTGCTTTTGCTCAACTGCCGGTTCCACAGAAAGGCTAAAAAGGCTTTTCCTTGCATCAATTTATATTCTGAACATCGGCTTTGAATGATACCTTTGATTTATTGGAAGAGCTAAAACAATAAAGCTGCTGGCCCCTCATGTTATGAGAAGAACTCCTTAAAACAAAACAAGACATTTGTATTTAAATCTTTAGGATCAACATTTGTATTGGTTCTACAAGTGTTTACTTTATCTACTGCACTACTGAAGGTTTTAGATATATATATGGTATTTCTATAGCACAAACCTGGCCAAAAGATAGAAGAGTGCTGTATATGGTTAAATACAAGCATAAGTCAATGAGTAATGGGAGAGGAGGGTATTAATGTATTGTAAATGTTGTTGTCTTTAAAGAGGTGAGTCTTATTCTCTTTTGCTAATTGGAGCATCATTGGTTTGCTCCTGATGGACATGGGGATGTTGTTTTATATCCTGGGTGGATAGATGGGAAATGTATCTTGCCTTTTTTTCTGTTTTAAACCTTCTTAGTCTGCAGTCCGATGGCTACGAGTGTGCTGAGAACTGTCACAGATGGTGAGAATTTCTGCAAAATAAGCGGGAATGTTTCTAGTGGCTTTGTAAATTATTTAATTGGTTTTATATATGGTGTGGGCTGACCAGGGAAATATGCAGGTGATTTGATAATATTTCTTCAGGCCCTGAAGGAGATGTCCTGCAGCATGCAGGGTGCCCCTAAGGTGTGCCTGTTTGGTGTCTGGGGAGGCCATGTTGCAGGGCTTTACCACCATGTTGCAGGGCTTTACCACCATCCAGATTGGGAGTATGTCTGCTTGAACAGCAGTTCTGAAGTCGCTTTCTGGAAGAAACAGTTTGACTTTCTTAACAAGAGAGAGTTGGTACCTGAGTGCCTTTGTGTTTGTCAATGTGTTCCACAAGGGTGAGGGTGATGTCCAAGGGGTATCCAAGTGACATCACATTTGGTAAAAGTTGGGTTGCAAAGCTGTCACGGTTCATGTCATTGAGCCAGATTTGTACTGTGTCTTGTTTGCTGTCCTTGGCAATAACATGAATTGTTCTTCTTTGTTGGGTTGAACGTCTAGTAGGTGCTGCCTATCTAGGTCTGGATGACATGCAAGCAGTGTTTGTGGTGTTGGATGTTTGAAGCAGAGGAGAACATCAAGTAGGATTGTGTGTCAAGCTGTCATTGGTATATTGGCACATTTTGATGCTGTTATCTGTTAAAAGAGCTCCAAGAGACTCCATGTAAAAGTTGAAGATGACAGGAGACAGTATAGAACACTGGGGAACTCCATTGGTGATTGGGATCTTTAGTGACCCGGAGGTGCTCTTAGGAATGAAAGGTAGGAGGAGAGGGTTTAATATAATGTTGATATGTATGATGCAATATGCTGTTGAATAATTTAATCATGGAACACAATAAGGAAAAGCAGCCAATAAGATTTAAAGCAGATTCTAGATGGAACTAGTGAACTAACAGAAGATGACAAGCTGGTCAATGTTCAGCACAGCTCTCTCTGGAAATGTCAAATAGCTGAAGCTAAATCGAAGACAGAAAATGCTTTTGAAGAGTAAAGAGCTGGCAGTCTATACCACTGCTCAAAATTAGCATCTGTTAGTTTGACCACAAAATACCCTGGATCTACTAGCACATAACTCGACAGGTATTTCTGGAAAAAGCTGTTTCATATGCCAAGAATCATAATGGCATATCACAACTAGGGATTAGTTCCGGCTAAAGTGAGAGCGTGATGCTGAGAGAAGTGGGAATGTACATCTAGGGTCCATAGTGGGACGAAAGGTTATGTTAGTGTAGAATGTGACTTCTTTGTGCCTGCAGGTGCCAACGGCCACCAGAGCACTGCAACAGATTTCACTAAGCTCTGCACAAATGCCTTCCATAGTTTCCAGATATTCCAGCACTCATTAGATCAATTCCAGTGATAGTTTTGCTATTATGTGCCTGGTGATGGATTATCCTGTGCCTTTCATCATCATATGGAACTGCAGCTTTATCCTCCTTAGCAGTGGATTAGCTGTAGGCTCCTGAACTTCCTGTTTGACCCTGGTGATCCCCCAATTTTCTAGTCGTTGGGGCATTCCACCGATAGACTAGTAAGTAAGTGTAGGATGATGGCTACTGAGATTTTAACCCCACCCCCTTCCTCTAGCAGAAGATTCTTAATCTAAGCTAAATTAACCTATTGATTTCACGGCCTTGATCCGCAAGCCGATACTGCTGAGTAGTTCATTCATGCAGCCAAGCAGATTAAAGGATGACTCTCATTAAGGTATGGTGCAAGAAAATATCACAAATCATAAAGTCTATTAAGGAGGCCAGGTATGTCCAAAGAAGAATTCGACGAGACTCTGTCCTTGTACCATTCTGGATGTGAAGATTAAATACAATCCCACATATAGTGTGTTTAGTGAAAACATCACACATGACACACTCTACCCTGGAGGAGTTCTTTAGGACCGCCCATTCTCCAATTAAGTCATATTTTGTCTGGACCCCATTTCTATACCACTCCTTTCTGTGTGCAGATACCTGACTTGACTCAGACAATAGTCTTGTTTACCCAAAATACATATGTGCACACATGTGTGCAACTTGTTCAGGGACTCTTTACCTGAGCTGTCTGCAGCAGATGACCTTATCTGAAAAGGTGACACCGAAGATTACAGAATACAATAATTACAGTAGTGTTTTATTGAGTGAAACACCAAAAGTGAAAAAAACAAGAGGTGTTTCTGAGTGTGCCCATTTCCTTACAGGAGACAGACTGGTTTATACCTTTGTTGCAGAGCTCTAGTTGTAAAAGTTCCCGCCCTTTTATGACCGCTCAAGGGGGTTATTCACATGATGTATATGCTCACAGCATACATTTTAATAACTGTTTGGCTAACTCAGTGTTCCTTCTGAGAGTCATACAATGAGTACCAATGAGTTGAATATTAATGTTAACTTACTATCAAGGGCCACCAAACAATTCTCTTTGTGCTGTGTGTTGTTACAAATGGTAATTCTCTGTAAACGTATTCATTTACACCTACAGTATGTTACATGTAATGTACATTTAGTAGACATTGTTTTCCTTCTCTAATGTGAAGACAAGAATAAGTACATCAGTCAACAATTTGTTGTTCAGTCTGTATTTTGTTGGCTTTACTTTTAAAGAATGTTTGCTTTTTAATTGAGTTTTAGGAAGTAGTTCACTTTCATATCTGTTAGTGGACTTGTGAAATAAATCACAGTGTATTGTGGAAGAGTTGTGACACCATCCAGATGTGTATCCACAAAAAGGAGGAACCTGAAAAGGCCATATTTATCGGGGTCCAGTGAACATGCCCTGACAATGGCTGAAACAGAAAGAGGTACACAGTTCCCCAGGGCAAAATGGACGTTTAAAAGGACCAAGCAAAGGAAGGAAAAGAGAGAAGGGGAAATTCCCCTTTTGGAACTAAAACCATCACACACTCAGCGAGCTAGGTGTCATGCTTCATCATCAGGGTTTTGCTCCTCGTCAGACAGACTGGCGCTGCAATGTCTGACGGGCACTCGCGAAGGGGCTCTTTATCGGAGATCTTTTGTTCCTGCCATTTGTTGCATGCGGGTATGAGGGCACTAAAAGTAGTGTAGAAGTAGGGAAAATGTGAGAGAGTTAAAAAAGGTCAGGCAATCCACGGATTAATTTTAATGATGTGGTTGCCCACCTTAATAAAAATAGTGAGGGAGAGATACACACTAGTACTATGGTCCAGTAGCGTATCTACTGCCTGTTAGTTTGGTCGACATGTTTCATGCTATTCTTTGCAATTCGTCAGGATCTAAGTAAAAGTAAAGTTCTACACACAGGAAGGGGTATACTACCTTCCTTTGAAAGTAACTGGGCAGGCCAGCTGGTCCTGCTCCAATGGGCGTAAACTAAAGGGGGACGACTGAGAACAAGGGTATTGGGCATCAAACATGGCTGCGCATGCGCGAAAAAGCTAGTAAACAAGGAAGCAGCGTCCCAATACGGAAGTGCCAGCAACACCCCAACGTGGACGCCATCTTAGAGTGTAGGCATAAGTTTGTCGTTCTGTAGGCATGTTGTAACAAACGGAGTGATTATTACACACCCCATAAATTGTGAGGCTGGCAAAGTGTTAGCAGTTATAGATAAGCTAAGGGGTGTGCAACAACTATGTGTAAGTAATGTTGCTAACGTCTCATGAAAGTCTCATGAAAGTCTTGTGATGAGCATGATATTAGTTGCACGGGGGATTAGTACTGCACTATAAATGATGGAGGGTTGGAGTGCCATGGTGATAAGGACATACACACAAGTAGACATATCTGGAGAGAGTGCCCCACGGAATTGAGTCATTAAGGCCCTCGCTGTCGGTTTTAAGGCGATAGACCCATCTTTGTTCAATTCGGAAGAGAGGCTGCTGAGTAATGTGTGGGTGTGCTTCAAGAATAAGCCAGCTGAGACTGTCCGCAGTATAACTCATATCCTTACAATGACCATACAATTTGGTGTGGGTTTTAAGACACCTGATATTACTTTCATGTTCTGTAATCCGTAGCTTGGCCTGTCGCATCGTCATGCCCACGTACTTTTGGCCACAGGGGCAGGTTAAGAGGTAGATACATTTAGACGTGTTGCAGTTAGTGTGGCGTTTCATATGCCAAGTAAAGGTTTTCTGTAAGTATGATCTCTTTGTATGTGTTAGTCTGTGGACAGACTGAGCAACCTCCACAGGGGTAGTGGCCAATCACTGGTGGGAGATCCCAAAGGGTTCTTTGGGTGTTGCTGTCTGGTACCTTAGGTCTAGTTTGTACTAGTTCGTCTTTGAGGTTGGTTGTGCGTTTAAAAGCAAATCTAGGACAAGGGATATTGAGATTGCCAGAATTGATGATACCCCAGTGTTTGCTTATTGTTTTCTTTATGTATGACGAGTTTCTCGTGAAGGAAGTGACACAGGTTATTGTGTCTGTGGGTTCCTTAGTTTGCACATCTAACAAGGCGTCCCGAGGGTTATTCATTGCCCTTTTGTAGGAGTTGTGAATCTGTCTTGTAGGATAACCCCTATCCTGCAGTTTGTGTTGTAGGAGACTAGCCCCCCTCTTGTAATCTGCCATATCCGAACAGTTCCTGTGGACTCGCAGGAACTGCCTGAAGGGTAGGCTGTCCCTCAGTGTTTTAGGGTGATGGCTCTCGTAAAGGAGGAGACTATTCCTATCTGTCTCCTTTCGACGGAGGTTGGTACTCAACCCTGTCTCACTGAGCCAAATCCTGAGATCCAGGAAAGGGATGTTCGATTCAGAGATGGTATTAGTGAATTTCAAGAATGGGTTCTGGGTATTGATCCATTCACAAAAAGCCTTGCAGGTATTGATGTCACCCCTCCAGAGGACCAGGATATCGTCAATGTACCTGCGCCACAAGGTGAGGTTGTCTCTATATGGATTGCTGGCACCCCTGATGGCCACCATCCAGATGTGCCCACTCTGACTTATTACACCTGAGCCCAGGCTGTACCAATAGCTACTCTAAATGCAACTGAAAATAGATTTAGAGGCTACCAGCTCAGCAATTATAGCTTTTGCGGAGAGTCCTTGCATTTCTTTCACTTTTAGCCTCAAGTGAAAATTAGACAACTTTATTATGGGAGGAAATTGGAAAATCTGAGAAGGATTAAGGGTTCTGGTAGGGCTAATTCTTCATATAAAATTGCAAGCTATTAAAGACTAGTCCCTGGGGTCCAAATTCTACCTAAATCACATGACATTGGTTTGGCCACTGGAATCTTTTGTAGGACGTGAATATGAAAGTTGTGAAAATGAATGGAATAAAGAAATTTGACATAGAGATTAGATCTCCTAGTTACATTTGTAACTTTTTTTCAATTTGCTTTTAGGAGATGGCACTCTGAAAAACTGAACATGTTTTTGATTATGGCATGTTGTCAGTGTTCCCCAAACATTCAGAATCGCAGTCAATAACACAAGAGTAATAGCATTTTGCCAGGTTTGTTTAATGATTGCTGAATGTAACCGCAAGCAAGAAGTCCCGGTGGCAGGAACCACCTAATGGTGCTGTCTGACACAATCCATTCTATTTTGGAATGAATCCCTATTCCTCTGTAGAACTTTCACACATTAATATTTTAAAAAGCACAATCAGCCACGGCCAGTCTTTAAATGATAGCAAATACAAAACAATGTATGATATACCAAAACAGGCCCAGGACCTCATTTTCACCATCAAAGTAATCCTGATTTACGTGGAAGTAAGTTTGTGCCCAAATCGGTATTACATGGGCCAGATGCATCAAAGGGTTTTACCCATTCTGTTTCTATGGGAAAATGCGTTGATGCATATGGCCCTTTGTGGTAATACCACACTTTTCCTGTTCAACTTTTTTGTAGAAAATAGCACATATTATAAGATTTGCGGTTTGCAGGGGGAAAATTTGCTTAATCATTATGTCACCCCACATTTCTATGTGATGAATTCTAATTGCAAACTTAATAACACACTTTTGAAAGAACCCACCTTTGAAAGCTAGCGTCAGTCGTACCAGTACATGCATTTGGTGCTGTGTAACATCTCAAACAGCAGTAGCAGACAATTAATAAAATAGCAAATGTAATTAAAAATGTAAGTGTAATAAGACAAAAATGCAGGATAATGAAAAAGTTATAAAAGGCTATATACATATGTGTGTATGGATATATATATTGATGTGTGTGTATTTATATATATATGTGTGTATGTGTGCCTGTGTGTGTGTATTAATACTAGTATCCACGAAAATCAGCAGCATTCAGTATGTAAAGTTATCCTTGTCATTTTAGTTCGTAAGTCACATCGATAGCATCAGTATCAGCTAACGCGTTTCGATCTTGGTCACGACTGGTAGTCCTCTTTCAGTTTTTGTATGTATTCCCATCTTGCTCATAATGAAGAACTCTGGGAAATTTAGCAGTAGCCAACTAAATGTAAAAACAATTTAAATGAAAACATTTACATTTTTTATAGAAAAACAGATTCTATGAACAGAACAAATTGTTCATCTGTGGTGGAATATCTGTTGTCCAGATAAATTCCTCTGCTTGAGGTCATCTTGCGATTTCTTGGGCATTCGATACAAGAGGTCTAAATGATACTCTTCTGAGTGAGCTGTTTGTGGAAATGAATCTTAACACCACTTGCTCACACTAGTTCTGATTTTTTCATCATATTATCCTCTTAGGGAGGTATTGTTTTTAGTCTGTTGTAATTTTTTGTTTTGACCTCGTGTTCTGTTGCATGTGATTAAGCTTCCTCTTGCATGGTAATTATGCCAGCGGTGGCTCGCAGTGAGAGTGCTGCAAGGCGGTGGGATCGGGGCTGGGTGGAGGTAGTGGATTCGGACATACAACGTCCACGAGTAAAGCAAGTAGATAAATAAATAAAACTATTTACCTTGCGCTTGCTGCAACTCGGAGATGCAGTTGATTTACTTGTGGACGTTATAAGTCCGACTCCACTACCCCACACCCTGCACATCCCCTGCCCCGCAGCACTCCCACTGAGAGCCGCCACTGCATTTTGCATATATTATTCCAGATGGCGTTACAATTCTCCGTCATTGTTGTGCTCAAATGGGGTCTTAGTTTGATGTCTAATAATATATCTAGATTATTTGTCCCATTCGCAGAATTCTATCGCCGCCTCTTTCATCTTCTTTAAAATGCTCAATCCATTTGTATTCAACTTCTTTCCAGGTACCGCCTTTTTGTTCTTTCATTAAATGTTTGGCAATTTCATATGGTGGATCTCTGTTCTCAATTGCTCATACATGCTCTAATATTCGTTCCTTACGTGGGCAGATGGTACTTACCACATATTTTAGGCCACATTTGCTTTCAAGAATGTAGGCAACACTTTTTGTCTCACATGTTATTCTCTGTTTGATTTTAATGATTTTCCCATTTTCGTTTTTGATTTCTTTCATATTTTTGCCTATTTTGCATTCTTTGCATGTCATGCATTTGTTGAAGCCAGTCATTGAGCTGTTAAGCCATGTAGCCTTCTGTTTTTCCTCAAAGTAACTTTGTATTAATTTATCTTTAAGGGGATGAATGGGAACATCACCAAAATCAACCAGAATAACAGTTCCTATGAGCGATGTGTTATTGTCCTGTCTTTTGCAAAGTTACACTGCAGTGGAATAATGCATTACTTTAACACTTACAAAAACACACAGTGTGTTATTGTGTAATGTGACTTGTTAAGATCCGGCAGTGTATGTCGATGTAAAATCGAGCTACTATTTTATTCATTATTTATGTTTGGCCGTCTGGTCATTTGTGAAGTATTTTGTTTATTTCAGAAATTCCCTGCTTGTCTCAACATATGGCTGTGCCAGCTGAATCAAATCAGTGATTACTGAGACAAGGGAGGGCTACATGCTGAAGCAGTTTAAAGACTTCACTTTTTGGCACACCATAATGTTTTTTTATTCTAATTGCAGACAGAGCATATGTGAACCGCACTCTTTCATCTCAAAATGTACTGTATAATCATTTACATACAGAGGAAATTACAGTATACTGATCAGTTAGAATAACATTCTCAACTATGCTAGAATTGTAACCTAACACAAAATTTCATATGTGGAAAAAGACAGTATCTTTATGAAACTAATAAAATTAAAGTGCCCATGCTCAATTATATGAAACAAGCCAGCCTGTTTAAGGTACCCGTTGGTAACCGGCTGTATCTGCTGGTTTCTTGAGGCGTTCATGCTTCGTTTGATGAGTAGGCTGCTGTAGTATGACCTGATGGCTATAACATTCAGTCAAGTGTCATGAATATTGCTAATTAGAAAAAATAGCCAGAAGAAAGACTTTGATGATCGAGATATCATTTTTGCGCTCAAGGACTTAGATTTCTTAGTCTGAGCAGTTATTGACTTCTCACTGTGTAAGCCATTATGATTACTGTATCTGTAACTCTGAATTTTCAAATTAATTCCTATTAATATCGGGCAAGCATTGTTCTTTTATAAGAGAGCGGTTGTTTTAGCTATACTAATTGAACATATAAGAAAGTATAAAAGTAAAAAACGTAGAGATCGCATTGCATCTTCATGTACAAGAAAGAAAAGATGTATCATTAATTTTCGATTTTAGAAAGTGCAAATGTTTTGGAGTATATTTTTTTGTATACAAAGGTAATCATTTTGTGAGCATAATGACTTGAAAGTTATATATGAAAGCCAAAATCCTGCTAACTGCATGCTCCATTTTCAATGAAATAAAACAAAAGTTAAAGGAGAGGTTTTATTTAGGTGAAAAGGTCATTCAAAACATACCATGTTAAATTAACAAAACCAGTGAAATGCAGCAGTTTTAGTTATCATAAGTAAATATAATTTCTGCCCTAAGGTAACTATACCTCATGCCCCCTCCATGCACAGTGTTGTTGTCATCATTCATGTCATTTCAGATGTTGCAGTCATGTTAATTCTGGGGAACTGGGTTTGATTCTCAGCACCGACTCTTAACATCCTGTGATTCTAGGCAAATCACTTAATCTCCCAGTGACTAACAAAAATCAATGTGTCCTTATGTAATGCAACTGGTGGTCATCTCATATAAAACACTCTGATACCTGGTACCTTCGGGTCAAGTTTGCACTATATAAAACACTGGAGAATTTTTTTTTTATAGAACATGGCATGAGTGATTTAAAATGTGAGCTAATGTGCAGTACCCCTTAAAACACAAATTACCTAAGGCCCTCTGGAAACCCCCACTAGGCCTATGGGGTCTGGATATCACTACCCTACCCCCTTATATATTTTTAATTTTATTTACTTTTTTCTAGGACCAGTGACTGAGTCCTAAAATGTGCCATTGTACTTTTGATTGATGATTTGGTCGCCAATCAGATCTTATCTACATGTCTGATGGCTCCTTGTTTCTTTCACAGTGAAAATTACAATGTTTTTCAGCGTTAATTTCTCTAAAACTCTTGAATGGGTTTACACTAAATCCCATAACTGGCATTTCTTTAAAATGTGTTGCAGTTTTTATTCCCCAATAGCATACACTCCCTGCACATTGTAGTTACCGTTTCACATTCGCCTCACCACTAGGCAGCTGCCTTTTGTGGCATCCGACTACGAAATTCCTCCTGTTCTCAAGAATGTAAACAACGCAGGTAAGCTTTCCTGCCTCGAGAGTTTTCACATTTACCTCTCTGTTCTGACCGTTCACTTTCTATTCTTCAGTGGTGGTCTCTGGGGCACTCCGGCTGCATACGTCATGACAAAAGCACATTTGCAGTTTTGCCGAGGTGCACCAAACCGCTGAGGGTCCAGAACATTGACGTCACTGCTGATGCCTCAAAATTACCACTTTTCCTCAACAAACAGAGTATTGTCTGCACTCCGGCATCGAGTCACAGGGGCATATTACCAAGGGCAAGTATCGCCGCTTTTTCGGCGAATTGTGCCGAGAAAGCGGCGATACTGCTAGAGCCCTATTAACAAGGGCATTTTAAAGCCTGGCCCAAGCCCACATTGCATGTCGGCGATAAACATCGCTAATGACATGCAAAGTGGGCGTTCCCATGTCCAACCACATGAAAAATGTGGTTGTAGGTGGGAACACCCTATTACCAAGGCAGGCGTTGGGAGGAAAAGACCTGCGATAAACTCGTTTATCGCAGGTCTCCCAACGCCTGCTCTGACCAGGCGTTAAGCATTGATAACATGGGGGTGTGGATCATAAAGCTGAATCCACACCCCCATATTATCAAGGCCAACATTAGCGCTTGAAAACAATGTTTGTTTTCATGCGCTAATGTGCCATATCGCCGACTATCGCTGGATTTCAATTCGCCTACCTGATGCGGATTGATTATTGCGCGCTAAAACGGCGATGAAATCTGGCGATAGCCGGCGATACGGGAATGTGCGTTGTGCGTTTTCCAACGCACTCCTTGGTAATATGCCCCAACGTTCCTTTATTAGCAGAACTGGCTCGCATTGCTCAGGACGCTTTTTGGCTATCTCCTCAGCCTTCATCAACTGAAAAGCACGTCGGAAGTTATTACATTTATAGACTGTACGTATATATATATATATATGTTCCTGTTCCGTCAATGAATGATGCAAGCACACCAGGGGCCTTATTTATGAAGGCCTTGCGCTGCTGGTGCGTCACTTTTAACATGGGAAAAAGTGACGCACCGGTGGCGCAAGGCTTTCATAAATAAGGCCCCTGGTGCGGACCTCCAGACCAACCTCGTCACTGCAGCATAAGATTTTTCCAAAAGAAGATGCAAATCCTCAAATGGATGGCAGAGTAAAGTTTTTATTTAAATTAAAGGACGAATGTCCATCCGACGACGCGTTTCACTCCTCTAGGGAGCTTGATCATATATATATATACCATTTCCGATTCTTCACACAAAAATCGATGCAAGGTTTATTCCTCCATTACTCTGCGATGCATTTCGACATTCACTGCCTTGATCACACAGTGTATTATAGAAAATAGGGTTGAACCCATACAGTCAAAGGGACCTGGGTGATTGATAAGTATACATAGGGTGGTCCCAGACAAAACACAACGAATTTGGGAAATTCACAAATTTCAAAATGAATTAATTCAAAAAGAATAAATCCTTCAAAGTGCAAGGTGTTTTTATTATCACCGCACCAAAATCAATCAATGATCAAAGAAACTTAATGTAAAATGTACACACAATATACAAAAATTCAATATGCCCACGGGGAAGGAGAAAGGTACTAGGAAAGGGATACACATTTACTGATAGTTCAACATCACTAATCAAAGTTTTTCATGTGCATGAATCAACAATACCATCATACAGATTAATAGATCCCCAAGCGTGGGGTCAAAAAACAATGTGCAAGCATCAACACAACTTTTCAAAAAGAAGCTCCTATTGAGCTGTATACATCTAGCTTTCCTTAGGAGTTCTGGATTGTAGAAAGAAGTCTACGTTTCGACCCTGGGGTTGTAGGACATTAAATCCTTACTGCGCGGGTCTTCATCAGGACGTGGAGGGAGGGAGGGAAGGGAAGGTGGGACTGTTTCCTAAACAGAAATAGAAGTATATTAAAACCGGTCTCTGGAGGAGTCCCAAGATAGAAATTAACAGGAAGGCCTGTTACTTTCAAGGTATCTACATTAGATTCAAACAAAATTAAACTACACAAGGAGGTTATACTGAGGATAGGGCCATGACTTTCATAAAAATACCTGGTGAGGAATCAAAAGTGGCCTGAAGGAACGTATCCCTTGTCGTTTGTTGTACCGTAATAATGCCAATATCGGCCGTATCTAAAGACCGTGATAGAAATGATGACAGGGGCGTCAGTTACTTACTATTATCGCCACAAGAAAGACAAATTAATAAATAATCGCCGTTATTTAATATGGAACCTACCCTTGCCTTAAGGTGTGCTTATCTCAAAGGAATCAATCACATCATTATCAAAATGCACCTCCATCGTTATGGGGTAGATTGGTTGAAGGTAGACTATCACTTGTTTCTTCTGAAAATGCAAGCGGTACAATAAAGAGTCATGACATACATGATACGGACTGCCTCATATAGCAGTAAGGGAACGCTGTAAAAGTATCCACAGATACTGCAATTCGACCACTCACCCTGAAGGAATCGATCGATCGCAATATTCTTAGTTTGCACCTCCGTCGTGGCGGGGTGAAAATGGGAAGGTTAGGCTTATCCCTTTAAATCTAGAAAAACGGTAAAAAACCGGGAGTCAGGATATGGACAGGCTGGCGGCTGCATCAAACACAGTGCGAGAGCGCAGGGGCAAACGCCCACACAGACCGCCCATGAGACACTTACCGTGAAAGGATTTCTCAGGAGCAGAAACGACGAAGCGTCTTGCACCGTCAGGCTAGCACCAGGAAGTGCTGCCTTGGTAACCATCTTAGGTTAACCCAGCTAGTGCGAAGAAAGACTAACGTTGCCATGGGGACACTGATGCGGTCGAGGAAAGACTCCCGTGTTCGAGAGATAACTACATAAAGTATATGTAGATTAATATTGAGATCCTGCTAGAGACAGAAATTGCTTTATAGTATATATGGAACATAGTGTGCTATTATTGGAAAATACCGGGTTGAGCGGACAAACTGGTCAAGGCGCTCACAAAATGACGGGCTGTCTCACTGGGTTGTCGAAGTATTAAGAGACCAATACATTATACCTTGCACAGCCAAAAATAAATTGCATTATTGGAGAGAACGCGCGGACCTACCAAGCATGGTGGTCAAGAGCGTGTTTAGACCATACAATACATCTTAGAAAAGGCCTCAAAGATGGGGTCATAACTTTACAGGGTCAATCAGCAGAAAATATAGTAAATAGTTAGGACATAGGTCAGGGTGCGATAACATTGTTATAAAGTCTGCGTGAACCTACCACAAGGTGGTTAAACGCACGATCTCTGCAAAGTGCGGCAGTTTTGTTATAGCGAATGATTCATGAGGTAGTCTGAGTGGGGAAACACACTATTGGTACTTCAAAAAAATGCGTGAACCTACCACAAGGTGGTTTAGACGCTCACTTACTTCAGAGGTTGGCCATTTGGGCGAAACTACTCTCAGATTCATTCAACCCTTTATGCACAGAATCAAAGAAACGGATCCATTTAATTTCCCCGACGTTGAGAATGGGTTCTATACTGCCGCCCCGTGGACCTAATCTCACTTGTTCCAAAATAGTCCACTTAAGGCTTTCTGGGGAGTGATTGAGGTCATTGCAGTGATCTACCATAGGGGCACCTTCAACCTTGCACCTTATGCGGCTGCAGTGTTGCAGGAAGCGTACTTTCGCTCGTTGCTGGTTCTGTCCTATGTATATTAAATCACACGGGCATATTATACAGTATATGACGTTAGTGGAGTTGCAGTTGGTGTGTGATTTTAAAAGAACTTGTTGTTGACCATGGGAAAAAGTTTTGATTTGCAGTGTTGCTGGACAGGCTTTGCATGAGCCACAGCGGTAGTGTCCCACAATTGGTGGTAAGTTCCACATGGATGTTATAGATGGTTCCTTCGGAGTTGTCAGAAATGAGCACACCACGTGGTCGCGAATGTTCTTCGCCTTTTTAAAAGCATGGAGTGGTAAATCACTGCAGTTTACATCCTCTGAGACCAAATTCCAATATTTATTGATGGTTTTCTTTATTGCGTTGCTTTTCGTTGAAAAAGTGGTTACGCAGATCAAACGTTGTTCATTGGTACTCTGTTTAGTTTCTGCTCCTGAGAAATCCTTTCACGGTGAGTGTCTCATGGGCGGTCTGTGTGGGCGTTTGCCCCCGCGCTCTCGCACTGTGTGTGATGCAGCCGCCAGCCTGTCCATATCCTGACTCCCGTTTTTTTACCGTTTTTCTAGATTTAAAGGGATAAGCCTAACCTTCCCATTTTCACCCCGCCACGACGGAGGTGCAAACTAAGAATATTGCGATTGATCGATTCCTTCAGGGTGAGTGGTCGAATTGCAGTATCTGTGGATACTTTAACAGCGTTCCCTTACTGCTATATGAGGCAGTCCGTATCATGTATGTCATGACTCTTTATTGTACCGCTTGCATTTTCAGAAGAAACAAGTGACAGTCTACCTTCAACCAATCTACCCCATAACGATGGAGGTGCATTTTGATAATGATGTGATTGATTCCTTTGAGATAAGCACACCTTAAGGCAAGGGTAGGTTCCATATTAAATAACGGCGATTATTTATTAATTTGTCTTTCTTGTGGCGATAATAGTAAGTAACTGACGCCCCTGTCATCATTTCTATCACGGTCTTTAGATACGGCCCGATATTGGCATTATTACGGTACAACAAACGATAAGGGATACGTTCCTTCAGGCCACTTTTGATTCCTCACCAGGTATTTTTATGAAAGTCATGGCCCTATCCTCAGTATAACCTCCTTGTGTAGTTTAATTTTGTTTGAATCTAATGTAGATACCTTGAACGTAACAGGCCTTCCTGTTAATTTCTATCTTGGGACTCCTCCAGAGACCGGTTTTAATATACTTCTATTTCTGTTTAGGAAACCGTCCCACCTTCCCTTCTCTCCCTCCCTCCACGTCCTGATGAAGACCCGCGCAGTAAGGATTTAATGTCCTACAACCCCAGGGTCGAAACGTAGACTTCTTTCTACAATCCAGAACTCCTAAGGAAAGCTAGATGTATACAGCTCAATAGGAGCTTCTTTTTGAAAAGTTGTGTTGATGCTTGCACATTGTTTTTTGACCCCACGCTTGGGGATCTATTAATCTGTATGATGGTATTGTTGATTCATGCACATGAAAAACTTTGATTAGTGATGTTGAACTATCAGTAAATGTGTATCCCTTTCCTAGTACCTTTCTCCTTCCCCGTGGGCATATTGAATTTTTGTATATTGTGTGTACATTTTACATTAAGTTTCTTTGATCATTGATTGATTTTGGTGCGGTGATAATAAAAACACCTTGCACTTTGAAGGATTTATTCTTTTTGAATTAATTCATTTTGAAATTTGTGATTTTCCCAAATTCGTTGTGTTTTGTCTGGGACCACCCTATGTATACTTATAGATCACACAGTGATCACTTCCTGGTTTGGCATGCATATATTAAAATACAGCAAAGTTACCCGATCACATGATCGGAGCTTTTTCATGAAACCGGAAAACAGACTATTTCGTCAATATAGCACCACAATTTCAAACATTTCATTGTGATTTACAATTCTTGCTTTGTTATACTCAATGTATACATGGAGAGTCTCATAATTCATTGTAAGGGGAGATTTCATTTCAAATCCACCAAATATATCAAACATTGTATGCAATACATTTCTATGTTCTCCTATCTACAAAATTGGAGTTCAATAAAGTGCAAGTGCAAGTGCAAAAATTAATTAGTAAGGACTCAATGATCTTTCACTGATTTCATAGTCCCTCCCATAGATTTGAGTAGTCCAATGGTGGGCAAGTGCCCATAAACCCCTGTGGAACCTCACATACGGGTCATTTTCTATTGTCTTCAAAATCTATGGATCTAATTTCACAGGACCAATTACATTCTCATTTATATGTCATGAATCATCGTGCAACATGGTGTTCATTAATAATAATGAAAACATAATTTGCATTAAAAACTCTTTAAAATCCAATGTGTACCTACTGCATACTAGAATACAATTGAAAACATAATTATAAGATATGACAATTCCATTTTGCGAGTTTCAATCCCCAACGGGCTATGAATATCAATCTGATATACATAGATTTCTCAATCCTTTCATGAGGGTTTTTCATTAAAAATGTATATATATATATATATATATATATATATATATATATATATATATATATATATATATATATATATTACAGCTACCGATACACCAGATGGTGAGGCACTCGTTCGGCGGGTGCTGCCTCGCGGTGGTGTGCCGCGATACAAATCAACGCTCCAAATCCTTGGAAAAGAAAGGCAGCACACCCGGGACACTCCAGTTTTCACGAAAGTTTTATTAACACGACAGACGCGTTTCGGGAAAGCTCCCTTCCTCAATGTCTAAACACACACGCATAAAGCGGCACCATTTTAAGACAGGTAATTCATTGAAATAAAAGAGGAGTATCGCCTCCTGCGATAACGCGGGCGCCATATTGAAAGTACAATTCTCTCATCATGTCGCGCACAAAGCAGTGTTTATGCATTTTTTTTTCATACATTTTTGCATCGACTACGTCACTTTAGACATTTATCTTGCCGTGGATCGGCAAAGCAACCAACTTGGGTTGCATGGCCCTCAAAATTCTACATAGCCTAAAACCCAACCACATCATCAACCTCCATATGTAGTAAGGATGGACTATACATAGAATTACCGTCTGCTGTATCTCATTACCTTATAAGTCTTTACATGAAACCAATACATGTTTTCCATTTCCCCTATTTTATCTAGCAATGAAGCAAATTATCCGTAAATAATGATACACAGTTCAAAAAAGTCAAGAAAAATTCATACAGATTTTCATTCATAATCATATGTGAAACAGTCTCAGCTCAAACCCGAAAGTCTTAATCATTTCTGACTTTAAGCACCAAGGTGCACCGCCAATTCTTCTCCGCTATTCAGGCCATTAGGTGCCTTAGTTTGCAAATCTACTATGTACCTGGACTCCAATCTGCGAAGTCTCTGCATTCTATCTCCGACTCTTGGATTCTCAGGTACATGATCCAGACAGAAATATTGAAGTAAATTTCTGTCCCCTTTATGTTTGATTGCAAAGTCCCTGGCTACTGGATAGGAGAAGTCCTTATTTGTGATCGCCCACATGTGTTCAAGGATCCTAGGCTTCACCGAGTTGATTGTGCTCCCTACATACTTCAGATCACACGAACATTTAAGACAGTAAACAGCATAAGTGGTATGGCACGACATGAATTTGTTGATTTTCTTCACCCCTTTGCATCCCTTAACCTCATAATGTAATGTCCTTCTACTATAGGCACAGGCCTTACATCGGCCACACAGGAAAAATCCCCTTGCCTCCTTTATTGACCCTGTTTTTTTGACCACTGGTTCAAGATGGCTATGTACCAGATGGTCCCACAAAGAACGGGCCTTTTTAAAGGTAATCAGGGGTGCCGGAGGTACATCCGAACCAATAATACTGTCCGTTTTCAAGACATGCCAATGTTTCCTCATAATGGATCTCAACCATGTGGCATCGCGTGAAAAGGTGGTAATGAATCTAAATTTACCCGTGTCTTTCAATTGTTTTTTTAACAGATCCCTCCTTGTTATCGATTCTACCCTAGTTAACGCTTTTTGGAGAAGTTCCTCTTTATAGCCTCTAGCCAGGAATCTATCATAGGTTTAAATATGTTTTACATATTGAAGAATGAGTGGATGTATAAGTGTCTGGATGAAGGATTTAGTAGGTGCGTGACTGACTGTATGAGTGAGTGATTAAATGTGTCTTACTAAATGCATGGGTTAGATGTGTGAGCAGTTGATTCACTAGGTGTATGAGTTCAAGAGTGCATGTGGAAACAGCTATATGGGCGGTTGACTGTGTGCATGGGTGTGTTGGTGAGTGAATGGATATCTCAGGGCTACATGTCCAAGTAAGTACATATGTAAAACACAGTGCATGTGAGAGTTGGCATATATAAATGACTATACATGAGAGCCAGTGAATGTGCGAGTGGCTGTATGGATCATTGTGTACTTGTATCAGTGATTGTATAAGAGAGTAAGTATGTGTTAGTATATGTTTGAATAAGTAAGGTGTTCTGTATATAACTGTATAGTTGAGGAAATGGAAGTGTGATTGATTCTTTGCATGACTGACTAGGTGTGTGAGTAACTCCATGGATGAGTGGCAGTGTGTGAGTGTCTGTATAGGTGTATGAGTGCATATGATAGTGTTGTATTGATGAGTGACTGTATGTATGAGTGATTCTTAGGGTGAATGAGTGAATGTGTGTGTAGACCTAGGAATCAGTGAGTGTGTATGTAGTAACTGGTATTGGTGTGTCAATGGTTTCAAGAATGGTAGTCTGTATTTAACACTGGGTGTATCAAAGGTTATATTAGAGTGTGAGGAGGTGCATCGTATTATCACATGAATGATATCATCAGTGATGTGATCAGTGATGTCAAATGAGATGTCATCATAGATGTCATCAGTGATGTCATCAGTGATGTCACTGACCATGTCATGAATGATGTAATATGTGACATCATCAGCAGTGGATTGCGGGTGCGCGAAATATAGTTAGTACAACTAACTATATAGGAGCAATTTCAATGGTTTTATAAATGCTAATTCCTAACTATATAAGGCCTGAAACCTATGGTTTTTTAAGAGAATTTGCAAGGTTTTTAAAGTGCTAATTCCTAACTATATAAGGCCTGAAACCTATGGTTTTTTAAGTGAATTTGCAAGGTTTTTTAAATGCTAATTCCTAACTATAATACTATATAAGGCCTGAAACCTATGTTTTTTTCAGTGAATTTGCAAGGTTTTTTAAATGCTAATTTTTAACTATATCAGGCGTGAAACCTATATTTTTTTCAATAAATTTCAAAGGTTTTGTAAATGCTAATTCTATTAGCGGATAACGTTTATATATGCTATTATCCTTCTGGAACCACCTGAGCAGCCATCTTGTTTCTCAGGAGAAGTGAGGCACAAGAGAGCACAAAACAAGAGTGAAAAACGCGAAAAGGGGGCAGGGTAGAGACCCCCTGATCCCCTAGCCCTTCTCAGGGGTTCCCAGAAGGACCACCAAGTGCAAAAAATATATATATATATTTTTAAATCGCGGTGTGCGTACCCCTCAATTTTTTCAATGTTTTCTTTTTTTTTTTTTTTTTTGCCCTTGGGGGTCCTTCTGGGACCTCCTGAGAAGGGCTAGAGGGTTAGGGGGTCTCTACCCTGCCCCCTTTTTGTGTTTTCCACTCTTGTTTTGGGCTCTCTTGTACCTCAGTTCTCCTGAAAAACAAGATGGTGGCCAACACTTCCTGGTTTGGACAGTTTGAAATGTTGACAGTCGACCGCCAGCCAATCAGAAACTCGCTCGCGCACGTAAGGGTACGCGCACGTACGCGTACCGTACGTGTATGGTGCGCATACGGTGAGCGCATATAGATATATAATTATTCAATTTTATCAACAACTACTGGAGGGATTTTCACCAAATATAGAAAAGGCACTACTGCATACCTGTCCCTACCATTTTGCCAAGTTTGGTGTAATTCCGACACTCAGATTACTGCGAGCACGCACCTAGTATTTTATAGAGAATATTTAGAGAGAAGATAGTTTGCCCAAATGACAAATGGGATTTCTCAGAGCAGTCAAAAACAGTGCACTATATTACATAAAACATGCAATATTCCCAGTGGAGGTGCAGCACTCCAGTCAAAGGTGAAGCAGTGGTTCGAGACCACCAGTTTACCTTTCAGTGCAAGGTGGCCAGCATGCTGCTGTAGAGTGTGCAGCTATGACCCACGAGTGAGTGACCACATCCACATTAAGGTAAAAAGATGCCTTTGGGGTTCATGAGACTTTCATGGTACCCTCCCAGGTGAAGCACTGAACGTACACCAATTTACACAGTAATTGCACCCTCTTGCAACCTGCTCGCTCTTCCAAGGGGACAGCCACCATGAAAATGGGACCCCCCCCTCGGGCTCTCTCAGGTGCAAAATGTGTGCTAATGTGATCTATATTGAGTAGTAGCTGCATAAATGGCCACAAACCCCCTTCTGTGATAGTATAAGTGACCCATGTGCAAAAAAAATGCATCCCTGGAGTACTCTCTGTAATATAGCCCACTATTTTAAATGATTTTCAGTGCACCAGAGGAATATATATTTTAAGTACGATATTTAGGTAGTTTTTAGATGAGCGCCTTGAAAGAAGAATCCTAGAGAAATTAGATCTGTAAAAAAATAGAATTGTCTTTAATTGCAATTTCACACACATTTAATTTTTATCATTAATTGTGAGATTGTATGGGTACAACATTTAAGATAAAGCTGAAAATCTGTCAACAGCAGATGATATATGGTTCCAGGCCGGGGGAATAACACAGGCCTCTGCAGCCCATGTGGGGCCTGGGGGCGAGGGGGGAAGGATCATTCGGTTTAAGGCCTATGAATAGCTGTGAGATGAGGAGTCGCAACTATCAAGGGCCCCTCAGCTCCTCCCGTGGGGGTGGGACGCATCATTTTGCGTTAAACCACTGATAGGTCGAGTTTGCAACCAGCATTTTATTTCAATTCACTTTGAAAATTGTGGTTTTAGTTTCCACCACAAAATACGGCATAAGCTCCCTTCGCATAATTTAACTATAAATAACACTGGCTAAACCAGAATTAGCTTTCAAATTTAGCAACAAACAAAGGGTGCGCTTTCAAGGTTAGATTATAAAAAAGAAGCGAAAGAAATCGCCTTCACCTTTTTGCCTTCTGGCATCCCTGAAATGACATTTTATTACATTAGGCCTTGATTCGAATTGTTATTAAACAACTCTTCGTAGTCAGTATTTGTGTTTGCTGTAAAATGAGTTTGCAAGCGCCTTGGGGCTTCCGTAAAACTACACAGCATAAATTAAACATTAATTTTTGTTTCATATCAGATTGGGAATAATCACATTGTCTAGCGATGAGCGACAGCCAGAGAAATATTGAAGACAGGAGAAAATAATTACCCTCCGTATTACACTCAAGACAAGCGCTTCTAAGCCACCGCACCTGCCAACTCCGTCTTCCACTCAATAATGAGCATGAAACGTGGACCTGCTACAGCTGCAGCAAAATGGCTGCGGGGCTTTTTTGAGATGAGTGAACACAGCAGGAGGGTTTTCCAGATCAAAGACTGACAACATATGTGAGGAATCCATTTTACGGCCTACGAACAGGTTTGAAACCATTTCTGAATCTCATAGGCGCATGGTGAGGCGAATGGCACCATAAAGAAACAAACATTGGCATAGCCAATAGGTCTTGCTTTTGGGAACGTATAATTATTTAGTGAAGCAGGACAATATCCTTGATGCAACAACATCAACTGTTGCATGGCTAAACACTTATAAGGTCCCAAAGGCGAGACCTATTGGCTATGTCAATGCTTGTTGGGACTGGATCGCAGAATAGCGCTGAGCCTGCAAAGGGAGCACCCAGCCATGCAGAGGAGCTGCTCTTTTTTTCCATCGGGTTTGACGCGTCGCCTGAACTGAATCCTCACTACTCAACCGATTTTCTATATTTTTGGTTTATTACCACATTTAACTGTATAAACCAGACATCATCAACACAAACAATTACAAATTAAGCTAGCCAGACAGCGCACGCTCGGAGTCTAATATTTAAACAAGGCTCCGGGGATTTTCTCCCCTTTAGACGAGGTGGGGGCGACGCTCGCCCGGAGAGTGAGGGCTCGTGGTGTGGTGAGAGCAGCCGATGACCCCTTCTGTACGGCGAGGGACGTAGGAAGCTGCGGTAAGTACTTTAAACTTTTGCCCAGTGTCTGAACCCCAAGCTTCCTGTGAGGGGCTCCAGGCGTGAGAAAGGAAGGGCTAGCTGGTCCTGCATTTTCTGGGAGTGGCAAGGGTTGAAGGTGAGTTTGAGCTAGGAAGGGGAGAGGAAAGCTCTAAAAAAAACTACACCTATTGTGAGCTGCCATAATGCATTAAGTATCAATAACTCTTCTGAACTAGCTCACCATCACCAGTGCGGAGCGTCTATGCGCTATTATTGTCCTACAAATTCGACATGGGTATCATTGGACTCAGAAAGTCAAGTCTGTCGTACTGCGATAGGAGTTTGTGTCCCCTGAGAGCTTAAGCCTTTAAGCTGAGTTAAGTCGCTGCAAAGGTTTGTGTAACTTTTCTATGTACTTCAGATAGTTTTCACTGCTGTAACGGGATGTATGATGATACATCGCCAACCGTAACAACGCAAGCAATTGCCACGCTGTTGTTAAATCGTAAAAGGCATTACATCATATGCATTTACTGCGCAAGCTGTTGCCACGAGATTGCAGTGTCTCTGCTGCTTTGGGGCATTACAACGCAAGTCACCAAATCACCTGCTCTTACATCGTTCTTTTCACTGAGTTGTGTGTGTTCATAAACGAAACCACCATTGACAAAGCCAAAGGTCAGCAGACAATGAAAGACCTATTGGCTTTGCCAATACTTATTCTCTGTGGTTCTTCATAGTTTTTGGAACTTAATGCATGACCATCGCCTCCGCTACCTGTGGGTGTTAAATAATTTCAAAAACATTTACTAGAGGAAAGTTTATTTTTATAAAAACGTATCTTTTTTGATACAGCTAACTCGACGTAATTACATCTGCTCGTTTTTGCAAAATTCATCAGGAAAATAACCTCAAATCTTTCACATATTACTGACTAATATGCAGCATAATACATTAAAAGGCTGCCGAAGTGCTTTAAAACGGCACCACTTTTTATATTGAAAAATAGTGATGATGTTGTGAGCATAAGCAATCGTATCTATCGGGCATTGAAGATGTTCCTTTCCTTTTTCTACCGCTTTCCGCTCTTTGACAGGTTCAAATGTCCAAAGATGCACTTAACAACTTTCCCTCTATTGATGTCTCATTATCCCCCTCTTTCGAGTCCATCTCCTTTGATGCCCTTTCGTCTCTGGTTTTCAATCTACTGCTTCTCTAGTAATGTAGTCACCTGTGTGCTTTGGCAGAAGTAGTGTTAGGGCAGTTTGCCTCCTTCCCGCTTCTCTCGTTGTGTTCCAGGCTGCTAATCTTTCTTCTATTTTCCTTGAGCCCACAGTGACAACCACTCCGCTGCATGTCCTCGGGCTGTGAGTGGCATCAGATATGGTTTCTGGCATCTCGCTTGCCCGTGGAATCTGAAAGCAGCCTATTCAGCTTTAGTGGGAGTCGAGCCAGCTCTGCGGCTTCAGGGCCGCCATCTTGCATTCTTCTCTGGGCGTCTATAATGTGTCAGCATGCTCTTTTACAGTAAACAAAACAACCTATTCTCAACTTTGATTCACCTTTCATCCAATCCTGAAACATGCAGTGGCTGAATCTGTAGTAAATCTTTGTGTTACTCTGCACATTAATGTGCATACCCAGAGGACATTAGGATCAAGGTGTTGATTTTTCCCCTAAAGGGCGCTTTTAAATGTTCACCACTTCAAGCATAATAAATATGAACCAGGCAACCAGCTATTAAACAGTACGTTCAGATATAGAGTGCTGATGGAAATCACAGCCGATATATTCAAAAAGGATTCTAGTGGATACAGTGGGTAGCCTGTGGGTTGCTGAAAACAGAGGTGGGAGGGGCTGTTGGTATTAAAAGGTGTCAGTTTGAGTCAAGGTGGTATACAATTTAGCCAGTAGTACTTTGCTTATGTTTTTTCTGCTGGACACAAAGAACAACTTCTAAAAATTACATTTGATTAAAGTAATCTAGTAAAAAGCCACTCACCAATTGAGTTTTCCAAATGGGAAAGCATATCGACCATTATTTCGTCTTTAAGCAAGCAACAAAAGTAAAAGTTCACACTTTCAATACTTGCTGTCTAGGATGCTCTGCCTCGCATCCATTTAGTGTATTCTCATTCAAGCTAAGAGATTGGTCATTTGAATTGTCTGAACAAATTGAGTCTAAAGTAGTCGTTTGTTTGCACGCGCGCTGCGTAGGTGAGACCTAAAAAAAAGGCTTAGGAGCGCTTCCAGGCCAATCAATCACGTGTACATATGACCTGATAGTTGCTTTGAACAACATAAGGATTAACAAAGACCATGCTGATCGTAGAATTTTCAAATGGTAGGTAGACTAAAAAAGTGACTGCTGGAATTAAAATGCCACTTAAGTTGAAAACTGGATAACGCTTTATGAATCATGTTCCCTCATAGGGATTGTCCCCAGAAATAAGTATATTAGTCTGAAATCTACTGCTGCTGATCGAATTCACAAGAGCCGGGACTATTTTATTTTTATTAATGTGCGTTACATTTTATAGTATCTCTCTTCAAGCTACAGATAATTGTGCCTGGCCCCATTGTGGAATATGCAGACCCACACAGAGGTCAGAAAGAAGTCAAATGTACTCTTCCTTTGTGGACGTGGTCCCATGTAGCACTTGCTTGACACTGACAGGTCCTAATTTAAGAAAACATGTCACTACACGTTAATGTTGACACAAAACTGGTATTGGGAACTAACTAGTAAATTCTGAGCAAACATTGTGAGATTGCTAATATACATGCTAAAATAGGACCTGGCTGACCCCACTTGAGGAGAACCTACTTAGAGTTGAGGGTTCAAGCCCACTGATCAGTGCTCCACTGCACCCTCTCTAAGATCGCCCTATACAGGTACCACAACATATATACATACATGCATGCATACATACATACATGAATGTATGGTTGAAACCTTTTCTATTCCTTGTTGGGGGAACTATAAGATATGCCAATGTTAGAAAGGTATATTCATGAACTGCACTTTGCTCTTGCAGTTGCATTTATGTAGCTCTTAATTCACCATAAAAAGAACTAGCAACTAGAATGCCAGAGGGTGAGCTGTGTTGGGAGGATGTTGTATTGTATTGTTGTGTATGATGGAAGGGTATGGGGCTTCTGCGTAACCAAAGGGGTCTGCTTCTCCTGTTACCTGTTGCTGCAGTTAAACAAGTAGTGGAATAAAGAAGAAGGAGGGATAGAATACTTGAGCTTTGTTATTGCTCTCTTTGAGTACAAGGGTGTAGAGTGTGGATGTGGTGCATGTGGGAAGGGTTTTGGTGTTTTGTACTATAAGTACACGATTGCGCTGCTTGTGCCACTGTGAATGTGTAGTTTTGCTTCTGCCTGGAGTAGAGTAATGATCAGTGGTGAAACAAAACTTGAGCCCGCCCCCCCCCTGCAAATTGCAGGAAGGGCCCCCCTGATAGACTCAGTCAAGAGGTCTCAGGCCAGGTTTACTGTGCTGATGGGACCACTTGGAGCTTGGGCCCCGCACCATCGGGGCTCAGGGCGTCTATATTACACCACTGGCAATGTCAATCAATCGATCAATCAATCAATGAAATTCTCTTTCTTTCAGTTAATAATAACCATAAAAGATACCGCCACGCAAGTCATGATTAAAAACATTCTGAGCTAAAAAAAAAACATTCAAATGGCAAGTGGGCAATTGAAAACAACGTGGAAAAAAGCATGGGTGTTCCCAAATGGGTCATAACTATATTGCCTCCGGCAATACAAGGCAGGACAATAAAACCACATGACTTAAGTGCTAGTGCATTTACATATATTATGTAGAACAGTCACCAAGTTTAAAGCCCAAACATAAGACGACAATACATAAATGCCCCTTTTTCCCTTGGTTACGCCGTTACTCTTAAACAAACAGTGACAAGATTAAAAGGCATAAAATTGTACCATAAAACAACTATTTACAATATGAAAAGTAGCAGCATTGGGAATTAAACCTCACTTGTCTGGTCATCACAATTTCCATTTTGTGTATCAGGGGCAGACAAGGGTGTTAACATCGCCCTCCTTCTAATTGCCCAAAATGGCCTAGGAATCTTGCAGTTGTACAAGCAAATAAAGGGTTTGCGTCCGATTTTAAAATGTGCAAGGCCTCTTTAGAGTTTTGAGTCCCTAGTTTCCTGCACGTAGGAGCTAACCATTTGCTCCTTGGTTTCGCTTAAGCTGTGCAGGCAAAAAGACCTGACCTATTGATTTATAAGGGCAGAAACAAGAAGGACAGCCCTTGGGTTGAGAATTATTTATCAGCCAGGAATTGGTAAAAGCGTTGATTGGTACGCTACCATGCCTGAACTGGGCATACAATTTGCTGTCGGCTGAAACCTTGATAATATCAAAATAGCTTTCCAAAAGACAACTGGTTTTCCAGTTTATAAAAACATCTGTTAGGCTACCCTGTTAGATTTTCAAAAATTTACTGTGCTCAACCCATGCCCAGTACAATAGCTTCACTTGGCCTCTGGTATAGGTTGGTGGATAAACCGTAACCTGATTTGGGCAGCCAATGCTTGACCGAAGACTATCTACATGTTTGATCCAGTCAATCTTTCTGGTAATATCCTAAGCAGAGACCTCACTGAAAGCTGCAGCATATGGTGCCCCTGGTAATAATGTAGAGTGATGAAGTAGAGGGGTGAAGTAGAATGAGAGATAGTGCATGCATTCTAGCCCCTGACTCCTTCTCAGGAATATCGATACTGGTTGTTAATGTTGATCCCAAGTAATCAGATGTTTATACCCTCCTTGTTTGGGATAATCGATCTGATTGATGTTCAATGTGTTCCTCCATCATACATCTGGGAAGAGACAGATTTTTTCTTCTTCCTGGATTCAAAGTAGTTTTGAATATTCTTTGTCTTTGTTGTATTGGAATTCGATAATGTTTTGTAATGGAACATAACTTGTGGAGGTTTATAGTAAGTACAGATGGCTGTGGCAAATTTGTGTCCACATGATCATGTGCAATGCTTTGTGCTATGGTGCTGTAGGTGCGTAATGCGTGGTTATTGTTTTTTGTGCCTGGTTAGTGTGTCCATATTAATGTATAACTTTTTTAACCATGTAGTGATGTATAGTTCTAATAGTAGTGTTAGCAGAACGTTGGCTAAAGCCATGTGAGACTCCATGAAGATTGAGTGCTTGCTAAAAATGATTTACAACCAGGAAATTCCAAATGGCACCAATTACAGATTTATTTTGGTATGGGTTTCACCATGCTGGGTACCATCAGCCACGGCCACTTCAGGTAAGAGCGGTGGGGCGATGGGGTTGGGTGAGGGGGATTTCGAGAGACGAGCATGAGGAGAAATTAAATACATAATTTATTTTCCCTCGCTTTCATCTCTCAAGATCCCCCCTCAAGCGGCCACACCACTCTTACCTGAAGCGGCCACGGCTGGGTACCATTTAGTTGAATAGTATTTGGCTTCAAGTTGGCATATTATGCAGTGGTCTTTCCCTTTTGTTTTCAAATTTTCACTCCCATCTAGTGTCAAGATGTAGTAACAGATATGTTTGGATTTTTCACATGCAAAGTTCCTAGTGGGTTTTCTTCTGCATTTTGGCAAACCGTAATTAGTGCAAAACCAACCTTCCCTTAATATTGATTACTTCAGGCGTGTTTTTATGATGCTCTTCTAGTGCGTGCAAACAGCTGCTGAGAACCGTCCCAGGTCCCAGAAATATCAAAATATTCCCAAAACGGGAACATTATTCACAAACCGAACAGTTGCACTGCAGAAATGGGAGATAATCCCTACAATTCAACCACTTCCTCCAAGGTTTTTTATGACTGTATACCAAATTTCATACCAATCGATTCTACCAATGTTCTTGCACATTTAGTCACCAAGGAGACAGAATAGTTGTGCCTGAATACTTTATTCACCAGTTTCAAATGTCGCCTAACGGCCATCAAAGCTTTCAACAGTGGCACTTGAGGTCAACCATTTTTTAAAGAAAGCTCTTTGTGTCATACCCAATGCATTTTGAGCCTTGCTGGCTCTTCGTCAGGGGTCACTGCAACATATTAAAATAAAACAACTCAACTTGCTGCTCAATACAAACATGCTATGTGAAATGAAATGTTACAAAACCCAATTCCTCAGCCAAAACGACCCTCTTTCCATCACCCAACCTCATCATTTAAAGAATACCCACTTGCTCTGACTCATATTTACCTATGCTCACTACATCCTCAATCCCCCTGCGCTAAAAGTGCCCTGCATCTCCATGTGATAAATCAAACAACTGGTGACAGTGAAAAAAAAACTTGATTCAAACACCCGTTAATTAAAAAAAGAATACTTTACCCTCTGTTAATTACTCCTCTTACAACAGTAACTCAACCCCACCTTCCAAAACAGCTTGACTGCCCCATGTCACACTAAATGTATACTTAATTAGTGAACATGTATGACAGCACTATACTGCAGATGTACCAAGGTTTACAAACATTTACTCATAAATACCAAAGAAGTGTCATGAGACCAAGAAATAGCACAAAATAATGCAACATTCCTGTTAAATATAATGTGTGTGTCCATTCAGCATTTTTTTGTCTTCATATTGAACGGTTCCTTTGGATTTTTAGTTCTAAAAAGTAACTTCATTTGGTGCCCAATTATGTTGTTCGAGCCCTTGGATTAATTGGTACCACATTTTGCATGCAGAAAGCATGAAATAGAAAGACCTTCATATCCAAGTTTGGTTAAAATTTGTTAAGGTGTCAAGGCAATTCAGGACTCAAAAAAGAGATTTCTAACGGATAGATTTGCCACTTATAAAGACGTAAATATGAAAATTTAAGACATCTAAGCGTTTAGGGTAAAGCACCTTGGGTGCACTAGTTGATTATACTGATGTGTGGAAAGATTATTATAATGAACACTGGAGCTCACTCTGTGTGGTCCAGCGCTTCAGTACCACAAATACCCCAGACAATAAATGTGAATCAGAGGAGCACCAAACAATTTCAAAAGATTTTCAACCGTCCAAAATGTTTGGGAGTCTTCCAATAATAAGTCCTTAGGCAGTATGTTGAATTCAAGAAGATTCTTTATTTTTTCTTTTTTTCAATGATCACAGTTCAAAATCCATATAACAAAAGCAGTCGCAATCTTCGGTGCACAGACATAATATCGAGTCCAAAATATCGTTTGGACATAATATCATGTATTTAATATCTTAATATCGAGTGGACAAAATATCGACAGGACAGAATATCGACTACAAAAATATCGTTATTAAGGTAAGTGAAGTAATATCGACTGTAAAAAATATAGATAGTTAAAATATCGAAGTATATAATATAGATAGTAAAATATATCGAATTTTTAATAACATATAATTTTTTATAGTGTATTTTTATGTTATCATATGTGTGAACATTGTGTATTTATGTTATAACTAATTATATTTAACGAATTTTGTTTTAATAATTTTTGCATAATTTTAATCTGTATCGGGTTGTGGGTTTATAGGGGAATAGGGTGGGAAGTAATTTAATTATAATTAATTAAATATGTAAATTTATTTATTGATAGTAATTAGTAATTAATTGCTAATTATTTATATTTGTTAAATAATTTAAATAAAATTGTTAATTAATTTAGAGTAATAGTATAATTGTTAATTATGTAAATTAAACTAATTTAATTCTGTAGCGGGTTGTGGGTTTATAGGGGAATAGGGTGGGAAGTAATTTATTTATAATTAATTAAATATGTACATTTATTTATTGATAGTAAATAGTAATTAATTGTTAATTAATTTATATTTGTTAATTAATTAATTTAAAATAGTTAATTAATTTATATTAATTGATTAATTGGTAATTATGTAGATGTAACTAATTTAATTTATGTAGCGGGTAGTGGGTTTATAGGGGCATAGGGTGGAAATTAAATTATTAATTATTAATTAAATAATAAAACTAATTACAATTTATTTATTTGGAAATAATTGTAATATTTGTTTGTTATAAAATATTTATTTGTTAATGTTTAATTAATTGGTATTAATAGGTGAATAATGTAATTAATTATTGTTAATTTTTTTTTTAATTAATTATTATTAGATATTTTTTTGTAGATTTTTGAATAATATATGAATTATTTACTTTCCCTAATGTTGTATTCTCTGGAGTGGGAATAGTAATTTTAACCCCTACGCTATCCAATGCTTTCCCTACTGTTGCACCTACTGGAGTGGGAATAGTAATTTTAACCCCTACGCTATCCAACGCTTTCCCTACTGTTGCACTTTTTGGAGTGGGAATAGTCATTTTAACCCCTACGCTATCCAACTCTTTCCCTACTGTTGCACCCACTGGAGTGGGATTAGTAATTTTAACCCCTACGCTATCCAACACTTTCCCTACTGTGCACCCACTGGAGTGGGAATAGTAATTTAAACCCCTACGCTATCCAACGCTTTCCCTACTGTTGCACCCACTGGAGTGGGAATAGTAATTTTAACCCCTACGCTATCCAACACTTTCCCTACTGTTGCACCCACTGGTGTGAGAATAGTAATTTTAACCCCTACGCTATCCAACGCTTTCCCTACTGTTGCACTCTTTGGAGTGGGAATAGTAATTTTAACCCCTACGCTATCCAACGCTTTCCCTACTGTTGCACCCACTGGAGAGGGAATAGTAATTTTTACTCTATTGTTATTGTACGTTAATAATATTGGCTATTATTTGATTATATTTTGTTACTATATATATGTTTTAAGAAATATGATTAAATATTTTTTATTTTTTTACTTTCATTAATTATTTACTTATCATTAGTTAATTTAAGTATTCTTAAGTATATTTTAGTACTTAGTTTTTAAAATTAATTTAATTTAATAGTGTTTTTAGTAAAGTCGATATTTTTTAAAACTATATTTCTGTAAACGATATTTTAAACTCGATATTTTTGTACTTACCTGTTTGTAGATAGAAACTCGATATTTTGTCAGTCGATATTTTTTACACGATATTCTTGCAGGTCGATATTTTGGAATTCGATATTATTTCAGTGATCCGCAATCTTCTTCTCTATTAATATAATTTGTATTCCACGCAAATTCCAAACAATACATAAGCTGACGCGTTTTGTCCTAAAAGGACATCATCAGTACTGAAATACAAAAAATAAAAAATAAAAAAATCAACACATAGCTCGTATTTATGGGTTTCTACAAAATTACATAGTTAATATTCACCCAATTGACAAATCCTATATACAAATCAAAAAGTCACTCTGCCTATATCCATTCTATGTAAATATTTAAAATTAATGAAGGAGAAAATCATATACTAATGTCAATCAAATGAATCCCATGTGAAGTTTGTTTTAAAGGCAGATACATAAATAGCAGTTCAATATTTAAGGTGAGGACCAATTTGATTATACCTATCATCACAAGTGTTAATTTGTTCGATACTCAACTGGGCATTATGAAAGAGGATACTATGAGGGGTACGTCATTATGAGCTCATAGGTATATATCCTTGACACTGTATTAAAACAAACTTTGAAAATCTGAAGGTAAATAGACTAACGTTCTACTGGTCATTCTTATTCTTGCCACATTTGTAAACAGTGCCATAATCCATGTCAACTCCTCTAATCCCAAACTGAAAAAATGCAAAAATCTGTGTGTTTGTTTTCTAGCACACTGAGAGTTGATCCATTCTTAACTCCAGGTTCAATTAAACTGCCTTTTTGGTTTTTTATATGTATTTGTTTAAAGTATTCCACAAAAGCCAACTCAATAATTTCAGTCAGAAAGATTTATATAATTGTCAAAGTACTGTGAAAAATGTGTGTGCAATTTACAGGTTGTTAATTATAGTTTTCAAGGGTAATTTTATTGTTTGCATGACAGTTTTGTTGGTTAAATCATTTTATTCAGATATGGATTACATCAGATAAAGATGAAAGATACCTATCTTGGAGATGATTTAAAGCAGAAGCTGACTATTCTGATGTGGTTTGAAGACGTTCACTGTTTCATCATACAAGGAAAACTAATATTTTTTGCCATTTCCAAAGTGATCACGATCCAACTTGGAGCATGAACCGTGTGCATAGACTTAGATGCAGTTTTATTAGAAAACAATAGTTTGGGAGCAGAACAAACGTATGTTAAAAACGCTTTTTAACGGCATCTTCTTTCTATACTTTTTTTTGCGTTGATGCATTTGGTTTTCCGCTTCCTATTGATGTCAGCTGGAAGTTCTCTGTTTTCAAATGCCTCTTTTATCAAATTCCACAGCACTGAAAACTTGGCACAGAATACTTTTAATTATTTGTACAGACAGAAAATCAATTTTTTCAACATGGGAATGTATTGGTTGGTGGTATTTTGCTGTCATTTTTTATTAAAGGTTAAATATAAATAACACAACACTATTAAAAGTATGAAGCTGCTTGTGGAACTATCAATTCAGGCATCACGTGGTGGAAATGGTTCCGCGAATTATGTGGCTGTATCCAAAAGTGCATAGTATTTTTGCTTATTGAATGAAGGGACAAAATTATCCATTAAATTCTATGCAACACAACTTTCGTGCCACCTGTAACACAGGTTTAAATTGCTGTTATAAGCTCACAAAATTTGTACAAGGGTTTGTGAAGCAGAAGCAAGCGGGTGTTGAAGAACTAATGAACATGAAATATCTGCTCATAGATTTACCCTGAAGAGATGATGTCTTAGTGACAAGATTTAGGGACGCTGATATCTGAAAGAAAAAATGACGTTTTTTTGTAATGAGCTGGAGGAGGAGCTATGCAGATGAATAAGAGACACAGGCACCATGAACACTTTTAAGATAAATTAGGAGATTTAAACTAGAAAGCAATCTCAGATTAGGGTGCTTAAGGATCTTTTTTCCATTTCGATTGTGAGTGGACACGAAGAGAGTAGTGGCACTGGTGATGCTCCATTATTGGTGAGTGATTACCTGAGTATCCCTCAGCACTCTCGGCGATGTGAAACAATAAGGCAATATTGATAGTTTTGCGTGGTTGTAAAATCTTTTTATGCAAGGTATTGTTAGGTCACTGGAATTCAGCAATTCTGGACAGCAGTATGCTGCGCACAAGTGAATATTTGCCACTTTTGGGATATATAGTCCACCATCTGCCGCAAAATTTGCAACTTTCTGGAACAAGTAGTATATAGCTCTAATTGATAAAAAGTTGTTTTAAAAGTTGTATGAGGCACTTTGGCAAAAATAACTGGTAATCTTTAGTGGGTTGATTTGTTATATACATACATTTGAAGAGGTGAGAGCCTTGTTCAGTTGATGTTAATATCCATAAGATATTAACTCGAGTAAATGTCTTTAGTCACTGTGTTAGAAATGGGGGTCTCTAGTTGGCAAAGTTATGCATCTTGCCCAAGTAGGGACCCTTGCTTCTAGTCAGGGTAAGGGGATCACACACTCTAGATAATCCCTGCTCACCCCCTTGGGAACTTGGCACGAGCAGACAGGATTATACCAAAGGCAATGTATAAAGTATGTGTACCCACTGCACTGTAACACAGTGAAAACACCACATAAGCGACACCACGCCAGTTTAGAAAAAAGTAATACTTTATCTAAATTGCTATGAGACCAAAAATCACAAAAATCTAACATAAATATTATCAACAGAATGAATGCAAATTGCCCAAGAGTGGGCCTGGTAAAACCGGCAAGAATCTGGCCTTAGAAGAGGGAGTGAGAGGTTACTCACAACTGAAGGTTGCCCAAGTGATCCCCGGTCCAATCACGGCATCCCCACAACTCCTGTGGCTGCTTCTTCCAGCTGCGCCACAAGGGCTCCTCTCATTTCACTTGTGCGTCTACAGCTTCCCGCTCTGGTGTCAGGCAAAAACCAATGTGGCATGGGAGCAGAGGCGTGTCTCCAGCTTTCCGCTCTGCTCAAACCCCAGGTGCATTCTGTCATCCCTCACGGCGGCCGGGAAGATGACTCTGCAGTTCTCCTCCAGCAATGGGCAGCCAGGTGGGGATGGACATCCTCCTTAGCCTACATGGTGGTTGCTCCAGCAACACAGGGACACCATCAGGGTACTTCTGGTAACTGAGCCACATTGCTCATCTGTTCTAAGCCTTCCGTCTCGGCTCAAGCTTGGACCACTCTTGCAGTGGCTACTGGGCAATGCAGGAAAAACCTGCTTGAAGTTTCCTAATCCCAGTCATGGTCCATGCTTACACAGCACTTTCAACACACCACCCACGGGTGCGGGTCAATTTATCACACTCTGGTGCTGTGGCTCCATTCCCAACATGGCACAAACTTCCTCAGCGCCGCGGGTGCTGTGGTGGGAGGAGAAAGAGCAGACCCAGGAAATCTTCAAGATGAGCGCAGGGAAGACCTTGATTTTCCAGAGTCTTATCCAACAGGAGGCCAACACACACACACCCTTGGAGATCTTCTCAAGCAGGATACCACAGCAGGGTAAAACAACTCCGTTCTTTTTTCGCTACCAAGAGCATTTGCAGGCCAACCCAACCCTCACACAACAGAAAGGGTAACGCTCCTCACACAGCTCTTCAGCTCTTCTTCTTGGCAGGGTCCTTTTATTTCCAGAAGTGATCTAAAATCCAGGGGTTTTAGGTCTACTACTTATACCCCATTTTCCCTTTGTACTCTGTGTGGCAAGATCTCTGAGCTCAGCCCAAACCAATTCTGTCCTCCCTTGTCAAGCTTGACCGCAGGAGGTGGAGCCAACATTGTACAAAGAAAACACAGCCTATTCAGGTGGTAGTAAAACTCCTCCCACCACTCTAAATGCAGGCATGGTCTATTCAGCCTAGCTATGAGTTACCCAGGAAAGGCAGGACACACCTCAACCTCTCGTGTGACTGTCAAGAGAGAATGCACATCCGCAGCACCTGCCACTCGAAAACCAGACCATGAATCCACAAACTGGCAGAGGCACACAGGATGGTTCCTAAAGTGGCATTTCCCAACACATGATTTAAAAACTACCTTTTCTAAAAGGTGTGTTATTAAATTCTAAGTCAGAGAGCCAAATCTCTAGCTGTTCCCAATTTAAAGTTACACATATAAAATGTTACAGTGCAGCTCCAATGATAGCCTATGGGAAAGCTAGTCCTTGCAATAGTGAAAACTAAATTGGCAGTATTTCACTACATGTAAAACACACCAGCACATGTCCTTCCTTTAACATACACTGCACCCTTCCCAAGGAGGTAAATTGGGCCTACCTTAGGGGTGACTTATATGTAAGAAAAGGGAGGGTTAGGGCCTGTCAAGTGGGTGTTCTTGCCAGGTTGACTCAGCAGTTAAAAACTACGCATGCAGGTGCTGAAGTGGCACTTCCGAAACACATTACATTTGGTTTACAGGCCCTGGCACACCCAGTGCACTTTAATAGGGACTTACCAGTAAATCAAATATGCCAATCATGAATAACCAATGATAATCAGTTTTCAGTTTCAGTTTTTAACGTCTTTATTTCGAATTTTCTTCATAAAAGACATGCATAATAATACAAAACATATAACAGAAATATGAAAATTTTAAACAGACAAGGAAAAATTTGTTTAAAAAACTCAATTAAATGTACATAAGAAGACGTCTATAAAAAAGGTTAAAACATGTATATATAGAAAAACAGTTCATTAATACTGCCCAAAATATGGTAGATAGGCTATAGCAGACTGTATTAATTTTTCAGCTTGAAGTGCTACGAACATACCTAGTTCTAATTAACCAGGCCCACCCAAGGAATTTTGCCAGCCCTATGGATAACCATTCGGCTGTGTTAAATCTCAGGATGATCAGTGCTTCTCTGCTCGCCCGGGTGTTTAGTCTATTACATATTGGCTTCAACCACTTGTGGCGTGGTTCGTGATAAGCAGTACATACAAATAGAAAATGACCTATTGATTCTTTGCATTCAGAACAACAGGGACAAGATGTGGACTCCGACTTCTGCCAACCACTAGTAAAATCCCTTAGTGGCAAAGTACCTATACGAAACTGATGGTAAAGTTTCCTGTCTAAACTTTTTAGGATAATATCCCAATAGGTCTCTGTATGTGGAACTACTTTATGAATCAAAAACAAGCCTGTCAGGTTAGGTTTCTCCGAAAGCACAACGTGTTCTTCTTTAACCATGGACCAGAAGAGAAGTTTAAAATCTTTCTTTGGTGGAAAGGTGTGAGAACCCGGCTCGGACCAAAGCAAAGGAAGGCCCATTCTAGTAAGAGTATTCTTAATAGACTTAAACCAGGGTATTTCCCCTGCCCCCTGTTGTGCTCTTACATCCTGTATCTCCTGGGCAAACATGGCAAGTTCCGGGGTAGACCATATGCGTCTCCATAACGCCACCATCCTATATTGGGCTTGATGTTTAATAGAATAAAAGCCCATATCCATCATGAGTGGTAGTGCTGGCGTTGATGGAGGGAGACTGACTAAATTGCGGAAGAATTTGTTCTGAATCCTATCAAGGACAGCCAAATCCACACTCCCCCATATGTCAGCCCCGTATAGTATGGCTGAGCTAATTTTGGCGCTGTAAATTTTAAGCGCAGGTAAAACTCTTTTGGTCAAAGAACACCGTTGCTCCTTCACTAAGCAGCCAGATAAACGAGCAAATTTCAAACTAAGCGCCGCTATTTGTTCTTTCCAGCGTAACCTATAGTCCATTTTAACACCTAGGTATGTCATGACCTCAACCTGTTCTAAGCTAGACCCATTCATCGTTACATGACCCTCAGTGGTTTATTTTTTGTCAGGACCATGAGCTTAGTTTTAGAAATATTAATTTCGAGGTCATTTTCATTACAAAAGTCCACACATTTGTTAATAGCCATCTGAAGACCCATCTGAGTTTTAGCCAAAATTAGGGTGTCATCAACGAAGATTAAAAGGGGAAATTTGGTCCCACCCAGTGTTGGTGCATCTGTCGGGGTAGCTGAGAGGAACTTAACCACCTGGTTGATAAAAAGTATGAATAGGGTAGGGGCCAGGACCCTGTCTCACTCCACGGGTCACGGGGAAGGAGTCCGTTACCTGACCCTGGCGACCCCATCTAACTCTGGTGAAATTTTCCTCATGCATCCTAATTGTAAGATCTAGGAGGGCAGTAGGAACACCCATCCTCCTTAAAGCTGCCCACATCTTTCCTCTGGGGACCAAATCAAACGCAGATTTGAGATCCACAAATGCTGCGAATATAGTGCCTCCTCTCAAGAACACAGTTTTCCAGTAGATCATAACAAATCTGAGTATTTGGTCAACTGTGCTAATATTAGCCCCAATGATAATCACAAATTACACAGGGAACACTTGCAGGAGGGGAAACTGTTTGTAGCACAGGTAGCATGAAGATTACCTTATTTTAAAAGGGATGTGTCTCAAAGTGAGAACCAGGCTCTTGTTTAGGGAAGAACTTTGGAGCCATCTCCATTGAGTGACACAGGAAGTTTTGCAGTAACTCGCAAAAGTAGGAAGGATTTCTGTGGAAAAGTTGGCAGTATTGAATGAAGGGAATATTACAATTAGGGGTGGGCCGAATTTGTGTAGTCGCACTACGCAAAGTTCTTCGAAACTGTAAAAAATGTCGACGAGCTACGCAGAATTCTGCGAGCACGCGGAGTTGCTTGTTCCGCCCGTTCGCGATGCATTTTTCCTGTTCGGGGGATGCTGTTTGCAAGCTATGGGGGAAATATCTTGCCCTTGCAGTCGCAGCCATCTTGTTTCACTTGTCCAGCCCTCTTGATATGCGTGTTTCCTGTTTGCAAACGCGGATGTTCGATGGCTTGTCCGTATGATGTGTTTGTGATCACACACTCTCGTGTGATCGCGCGGCCAGACGCAAACGGATAGGAAAACTTGTCGGCGAATGCAGGGATCCCGGTATCACCATATCTTCAACAAAGCCAGCACAGCATCGCACCGCATCTCCAGAGAGTAATCAACATTTCCTTTGAGACAGCAACCTTCCCGGAAAGCTGAAAGCACCCGAGATCAACTCCTTACTCAAGAAACCCAAGGCGGACCCCAAGGACCTCAAGAACACCCGACCCATCTCCCTGCTTCCGTTCCCGGTGAAGGTCACCGAGAAAATCTTCAACAAACAACTGACCCTCTACGGTGAGGAGAACAACATCGTGATCCCATCCCAGTCCAGTTTCCGCAGCAACCACAGCACCGAAATGTCCTCATTGCCGCCACCGATGACATCAGGACCCTGCTTGACAAAGGAGAAACAGCGGCCCTCATCCTCCTAGACCTGTCAGTGGCCTTCGACAGGGTCTGCCACCGCACACTATGAACACCGAACACGCCTCTACGACGCCGGAATCCAAGAGAAGGCCCTGGACTGGACCATATCTTTCCTCTCCAGCAGAACTCAGAGCGTCTGCCTCCCCGCCTTCTGCGCCAAGGCCACCGAGATCATCTGCGGCGTACCCCAGGGCTCATCCCTCAGCCCAAAGCTGTTCAATATCTACATGGCACCCCTCGCCTACGTCGCCTAACAGCACGTCCTCAACATCATCTCCTATGCCGACGACCCCCAGCTGATCCTCTCCCTCACTAAAGACCCTCTCACCGCCAAAACCAACCTCCATGAAAGAATGAAGGACTTCGTCGAATGGATGAAGAACAGCTGACTGAAGTTGAACTCAGACAAGATGGAGGTGCTCATCCTCGGCCCCACCCCCTCAGCCTGGGACGACTCCTGGTGGCCGACGACCCTGGGAACAGCTCCAACACCGACCGACCACGCACGCAACCTAGTGGTAATCCTCAACTCCATCCTCTCCATGACAAAACGGGTCAACGCCGTCTCCTCTTCCTGCTTCAACACCCTCCGAATGCTCCGTCACCCAGGCCCTCGTCACCAGCAGGCTGGACTAAGGAATACACCCTCTTTGCAGGAACATTGGCCTAGCTCCTAAGACGGCTGCAACGCATCCAGAACGCCTTGGCACACCTGATCCTCGACATCCCCCGCCGTAGCCACATCACACCCCACCTGAGAAACCTGCACTGGATCCCTGTCAACAAGAGGGTAACCTTCAAGCTCCTCCTCCACACTCACAAAGCTCTGCACAACACCCGCCAGCATACCTCAACAGACGACTGGGCTTCTACATCCCCACCCGGCAGCTCCGTTCTGCCGGCCTCGCCCTTCCCCAGTTCCTCGCATCCGAAGAACAACCGCCAGCGGCAGATCCTTCTCCCACCTCACCGCCAAGACCTAGAACACCCTCCCACCAACCTACGGCAGACCCAAGACCTACTGGCCTTCAGAAGACTCCTCAAGACCTGTCTCTTTGATCAGTAGCAGCACACTCCCTCCCCCCCAGCGCCTTGAGACCCTCACTGGTATGTAGGGGTCAAAAATCATGGGAGCGTTTCTGCTACCTCTGGGGTCTTTTCAGAGTGTTCTAGCGTATTACTGACATACCTTGATCAGGGCGATATCTAGCCAAAAGCATTGTCTTGAACAAGGAGGGATGCGCAGACTAAGTAGGCTGTTCCTTCTTAAGGGCAGTTATATCTACACATCGTTTGAAAAATAAAAAATACAAAAGAAAGAGACATTAATGGTCCAAAGGGGTCTATGTCTATATAGAGTTAAAAAACAGCAGCAGGCTGTTCTCTAGTCAAAATATAAAGTCACATTATGGCCTACCTAAGCGGTGTCACCACAGTCCGGAAGAAAGAACGTGTATTATTACGGGAGTTTCTTTTAAAGGGGCGAATAGGAGGAGTCACCCACTTTTCACTCTCCTAATCTCATCAATTTATTCTGCCCCATAGGAGGAAAAAATAAAAAGGCCAAAAAAGACATAATCAGTCAAGTTATGGCATGTTTTTAGCCGCGGCATGTCAGCTAAATAACGTCATTAATACGCAGGAGCATAAAGAACCTCCATCAAAAAGAAGTTGATATGGCTGAGATTTCGATCAATACCTTATCACTATCGATCTAAAACCCCGATCTGGTCGACTGAATCTTTATTGCCTGTCATTGAGAAATAAAGTGCATCTTTACCAAATTAGTTCCCCCAGTAAAGGACTCTGCTTCAAAGGATCACAAACAACTTCTAGCTTTCAAAGGTTTATTATAAGTTGTAAGTACAAGCATCTCAAGATGAGATTCACCAAATACACGGGCCCAACTACATACACGTGTTCTCTGAAAGCCCTCAGACGAACAACGGAAACTATCAATACCAGTTCTAAAAACAATAGTGCCGTTAGCATAGACACGTATTGAAATCTATCGCTCATTACAGGCGGAAAGAAATTACAGGTTAGGCTTTCCCTACCCTGCACTAGATGGTATCCCTACTTAACCAGGTCTCTACCTATCAAAGGTGTCAGCAGTGAATGACTCCCATAGGAAGCCACCCACTCTCGAACTCTTGATGAAAACCTATAGTTCTCCAGTCATGACCCCTCTCTGCCTACCCATCCGCTCTCTTAAGGGTCCTCAGGCATCTGCTCTAACTCCACCCAGGGGTGCTGTCCCTAATACAAAATCACAACAACATTTAGGACGCCCCTCGTGAGACGCCCCTCACGTGGTGTAGCTTCTGGCTGTTTCCATGATGAGGCCTTGCGGTTAGAGTCGACCTTGCTTTCCAGACGCTTCTCCGGCCCGCTGATACCCCTTAAACATTCCGGAACCCTCCTACATGTCTGGTCCATTTCAAGAACAGGCTTCTATTCATATTTAATAATTGAATACCCCCTTTTCTCTTCCAGACAGACATTTGGAGCCAAGTCCCAAATCTTATGGTTTTCCACCTGCGTCACAACATTCCCCTTTCCAGACTAATACGTGTAAATCAACATTTAAAGCTTTCCAGCCCTACAACAGTTTTATAATATTCGATTTCTTCTTTAATTGTTAGCATGTTAATACTCTTATTCTACTGATTAAGTAAACACATCTGTAAATCAAAAACCCACTCATTAATTCTAAACATTAGTGCAATCCACATTGTATATTTCAGTCGCCTTCCCCCTCCCGCCTTGCTCAGGCCCTGAGGCCTACCACGTTCTACGTTTCCGTATGCCATCTTGCATTTGACAACTGCACAACATAGATTCAAGAATATTCACGTTGAATAAAATCACATAGTATCACATTTTGCGAATTAATAAAAGAACTCACATCTATATAATATAGTCCTTCTGAATAATATAATGTAATCATAACATGAGTGCGGTCCAAGAAATGAAAGGTATACCAGTCTGATTCCTTCTGTCATGGCCATGCATGAGGCCTGTCTCTTTCCGTGCTCACAGCACGCCATCTTCCTATTAGCAGCTACATTTAACATGGACCATGATTAATCACATCTAATAAAGTTATACATTGCACTCATGTCTTCATTAGTTCCACTTCTATATGCATTCTCTAAGTTAACCACATAATTTCAGAATATAGATGTAGTTACTATCAGCACTCATGGCATTTCTCTTCATGGTTTGTGCTTACTACGTATAAGTGTGATGCATTTCTACATTTTGGTTAGTTTGCGCTCTCTCAGTTCCCCCCTTTGATGACCTCTCGGGGTCATCATTAACATTTAAACTGCAGTGATTGCTAGCATAACCCGTTTCTGTGTTTGCAAAGCCCTCAGACTTCGGTACTGACTATCTTGTATGGCAGCCAATCTCTGCAGCTGTTTACTTCGAGCTCTCTCTGACCTTCTTGATCTGTACCATTTGAATACCCTCACCAATCCCCACAACACAATCCCACAGATCAATATTATGATGATAGGTTTCAGTATTTTCCACACAAAGCTTTTGCCTAAGGTGGTGAGCCAACCTCCTGCGTCACTTATCCCCTGGCCCACCTTTTCCCAGACATTTTCTCTGCTCAAGTCTTCGATCTCCTTGTGAATATCAGTTATGTTCCTAATAACTTTATCAAGGGGCTTCGAATTGTCTGGAATGTAGGTGCAACATTCTTGGACCTTCAAAGCCTTACAGACTCCGCCCTCTTTTGCTAATAGGACATCTAAGGCAAGACGGTTCTGAAGAACCATAGCCCTTATCGATTGCATCTCTCCTTCTACCAGCATTAAGGACTGAGCAGTACTGGCAGACAACCTGTCTACGACTGTTGCTAGCCGTCTAATTTTAACATCATTAAGAGCTAATCCCAGAAGTGGGAACACAGCTCCAAAGACATCTCCAACCATTTCTGCACTCACATCTCTCCTTCCTCTCGATGATGTCTTGCCCTCAATTATCTCTAAGTCTTGGGCATGATATATTTTAGGGAAGATAATTGCCAAGTAACATGAGCCATACCAATTATCAGGTAGCTTCACGTAGGCATTTCTCCCACATACAAAATATACGTTAGGAATCACTTGCATTCCTTTCAGGAAGTCTTTGGTGTAATACTCCAAATTGAAAGCATGTTCACAGCTAACCTCTCCCACGTATACATTTTCATAATACGTTTTGGCTCTATGGAGACATAACTTTCCTCTCTTTGTTCTATCTAAAGCTATTGGACCACTACTACCCTTTCTCTTGTGTGCCTTTTCTTCTTCGGTCCAATCCGTTTTCCATTGTCCTGATTTCTTCAAAATCTTTTGTCTCCTATTCCGATCATCCACCTGCCCTATGAACTTCTTCTCGACCTCTGACACCTTACATGTCAGGTTATTTCTGCGGGCATGTGAAGTGTCTAATGTAATCCAAGGAATGAAGAACTTGGCCAATCTGTCTTCACTCTTCCAGTAGTCCCATTTGTTCATTTGCTTATAATTTGGGACTTCTGGTAACACTGAGTCATAATTGGAGAAATAGTATTCAAAACTATCTCTCCCATAAAATATACTAAGCAATAAGCTACATGTAATGCCATAAGTCAGCGGGAGGTGATGATAACGAATGCCTTCATCCACAGATGCCGGCAACTGCATGCAGACATAGCAGTCCTTGACCTCCATGGCATCTACATATTCATACAGTAATTTTGCATAAGCATTTGACCTAAAGTCACCTTGGGACTCATCTACATGTAACCTGCGGGCTTCTGCAGCCAATAACGCTTTCTTGTGTGTGTTTTCCCCTTTCTCACCAGCAATGGTGGGTGTAAGCGCTTCTGCAGATGCCACATCAGTTACCTTTGCCTCCTCCTCACGTCCCTTTACATAAGAGACCGTTACCACTAAAGCTATTAGTATTATCACTCCTACTATTAGTGTACCTATTATACATTTCGCTCTGCGGTTCTGAGTACCGGCCTCCATTTCGTCAGATAGTGTGGTTCTCTCTTAACTCAGCACAAAGTTCCCTCCTTTTCTTCGTTCCTTTACTGTCTCTTTTACTCCTTTTGTCCTGAGAACCACGCAACTGGAAGCTGACAACCCTTTCCGCCAAAGTCCTTTTTAGTTCAAATACAGACAACCCTAGCCCTTCTCCATCATCTCAGGGAGAGTCCCTAAGAATCTCTGCTTCCTAGGCGCTAGGTAATCTTCTTTTCTTCACGCTTATTTACAAAGTCTTTTAAGCATCCACTATCAGGCGCTCGCCTGCAGCTTCGACAGCAAAGTTCAATATTTCCAGACGAAGGTTGTGCTCTTCTGCGGCTGATATCTTTGAACCAAAATCAGGGAATTGCAATTCTGTGAGAAACATGTCCTTTATCTTGCTGAGGCGGGGAGGACGGGGGAGCATGAATGTCAGAGACCCTTCTTGTTCGACACCGGGCACTAACAATCTTATCTCCACTGTCACGATGGGCTCAGAACTGGACACCACCACCGCTCTGATCCTCCCCGTCACCGGTTTCGAAGCCATCTGTCACCAGATATGTCCACTCGGGGGTGGAGTATCTTCTGTTAGGCACACGCACTCTTCTTGACCTCCTCAACTCTGGTGCTTCAGCGCCCTGAGCACCGTCTTCTGGGTCTGAGTCTTCTGATATCGGAGGAAGGGTTCTCTCCAGAGTTGACCTTAGGCTAGAGCTCCTTCTCTGCGGCCAATCAGCTTCTCCGCGTACCCTTCTACTCCTTCTTCTCCTCGTTGGTTCACGCTCCCTGTCAGACCTGTCAGTGTCTGACTCGTACTCCCAGCTACTTTCTCCTTCAGTAGCGTTGTCTGTTTCGCTGTTGTACTGACCGTCCTCAGCTTGGTCAGACTCGTTCCCTGCTTCCTCTGGCACCTCTACAGCTTGGCTAGCCCCCTCTATGGCTTCTCGGTCCGCCTCTGGACGTCTATCCGAGAGAGGAGCTGTTTCTATCAGAGGTGCTGGAACTCTCCGCGTATGCGACGCGTGGATCCAATTGGGCAGGCCTCCCACTTTCACGGCTGTGTTTGTGGTCAGGATGATCTGGAAGGGCCCACGCCAACGAACATCCAAGCAGCTGCTTCTTACGTGCTTCTTCACCAGGACCCAATCCCCAGGAAGCAAGTCATGACAAGGGTCCTGGCACGATGGTACCTCGGCAGCCTGCACCTGAAGGGACACAGAATGAATGGCGTCAGACAGTCCCTTACAATAGTCCAGGATCATATCATCTGTGATGCTAATCAATGCAGCAGTTGGGACAGAAGGTAACCTCATTGCTCTTCCCATCAGTACCTCATGAGGAGACAAACCAGTTCTCCTATCCGGGGTACTACGGAGGCTCATAAGGACCAATGGCAACGCATCAGGCCAACTCAAGGATGTTGATGAACACACCTTTGCAATTCTGGCCTTGATGGTGCCATTAATCTGTTCCACAATTCCTGAAGCTTCCGGTCGGTAGCTGCAATGTAGTTTTTGATCAATATTTAAAGCTGCGCAAATCATTTTCACAAGCGAGCTGTTGAAATGCGTTCCCCTATCCGATTCCAAAGAGGCCGGCACCCCGAAGCGCGGGATAAGCTCCCTGAGCAATATCTTAGCTACTGTGAGGGTGTCGCACCTGCGTGTAGGATATGCCTCAACCCATCTAGAGAAAACGCAAACAACCACCAGGATATAACGGAGGCGGCTGCACCTTGGCATTTCGATGAAATCTATCTGTATTCGGTTGAATGGACCTCCTGACCTCCCTATGTGGCTCAGTGCAACTGGTGTCTTCTTCCCTACATTCAACTGCTGGCACGTCACACAACGCTGGCACACTGCTTCAGCTGCTACTCTGAACTTGGGGTTAAACCAGGTCTGTCTAAACACTCTCAGCATAGCATCTCTTCCTAAGTGGACAGGACCATGTATTTGTCGGGCCATTGGGCTCACCATCTCATTGGGCAACACTGCTCTGCCATCTGCTGAAACCCAGAAATGGGCCTCCCCCACCACACATCCTGCTTTTTGCCATGTTTCTTTTTCACAGTCAGGAGCATTTTCTTGCATTTCCTTCAGTTCGTCCCAAGTATCAACAGTTTCCAATATCATCGCTAATTCAGTCCTTACATTTATTCCACCCACTTCCACCTCTGTGAAAGAGTATCCTGTCTCCGCGCAATACCGTGCGACTTCGTCGGCATATCTATTGCCTTGTGACACGAAGTCCATGTTTCTGGTATGCGCGGTACACTTTACAACAGCAATACCTGCTGGACATTGCAATGCTTCTAACAACAGGCGCACAAACTCTCCATTGCGAATGGGAGAGCCTGAAGAAGTCATGAAACCTCTTTGAGACCACAACTGCCCGTAATCATGAACTACCCCGTAACCATATTGACTGTCAGTGTATATGGTGACTCGGATTTGATTGCTTGCCAGGCAAGCACGCGTCAGGGCAATAATCTCGGCCACCTGAGCGGAGTGTACTCCTTCCAGGCATCCAGCTTCCACTACTCCAGTAATTGTGCAAACAGCATAAGCTGCTCTTAACTGCCCAACTTCGTCTCTTACACATGAGCCATCGACAAAGAAAATTTCATCTGGGTCGGTCAGTGGCTCATCTACGATGTCGGGTCTTGGTTTGGTGCATAGTTCAGTCACATCGAGGCAGTCATGGTCTGTACATTCTTCATCATCTTCGATATCATTTGGAAGTGGCATTAAGGTAGCAGGATTTAAAACAGAGCATCTCCTGAGGGTCACATTCTCTGCAGCCAGAATGACTTGTTCATAGCGCGTGAGCCTGCTATTCGTCAGATGCTGAGTTTTAGTCCTGGTCATCAACAATTCCACTGAATGGGGCACATGTACCTCTAACGGGTGCCCCATCACTATATTTTCACATCTCTCAATGCTGACACCTGTTGCAGCAACGGATTTGAGACATCCGGGCAACGCTGCGGCTACTGGGTCTAAAGTAGCCGAGAAGTAAGCGACTGGTCTACGGGCATTCCCATGGATTTGGACTAACACAGACAGCGCGCATCCCTCTCTCTCGCAGCAGTAGAGCAAGAATGGTTTATCGTAATCTGGCATTCCCAGAGCCGGAGCACGACACAAGTCCTCTCTCAGCTGCAGGAACGCCATCAAACAGTCTTTGTCCCATGGTACCGGATCACTCACTTCCTTGTGCGTCAGTTTTTGCAAGGGCTTTGCTTTCAGTGAAAAGTTTGCAATCCACTGTCGGCAATATCCCACCATTCCTAGGAACATTCTGACTTCTCTCTGTGTTTTAGGCGCATTCATCTTCATGATGGCCTCTATCCTGTCTGGTGACACCTTCCGTTTCCCTTTCTCAATTCTGTGTCCCAAGTACTGCACCTCTGTCAGGCAGTACTGCAATTTCCCCGGGGACACCTTATGCCCATTTTCGGCTAGATGGTTTAACAAAGCAATAGAGTCCACCCTGCAAGCTTCCTCTGTCTCTGACGCCACAAGGAGGTCGTCTATGTACTGGACCAGAACTGACCTCTGGGGCAGTACTAGACTTTCAAGATTTTTCTTCAGGAGCTGGTTGAAGATCGATGGGCTCTCTGTATACCCCTGAGGAATACGACACCATGTTAGGACGCGACCTTCCAGCTTAAATGCGAAAAGAAAATGGCTTTCTTCGTCCAAAGGGATCGAAAAGAAAGCCTGGCAAAGATCAATCACAGTGAACCATTCTGCTTGGAACGGTATCTGAAACAGTATCACTGATGGATTCGGTACCACTGGACAACATGAAACGACTATGTTATTAATCTTTCTAAGGTCCTGCACTATCCGAAATTTCCCATTAGGTTTCTGCAGACCCATAATCGGGGAGTTACATGGACTACCCACGATTTCCTTCAGTATTCCCTGCTTAATCATGGACTCAATCACGGGTTGTATACCTGCGATCGTTTCTGGTGTCAATTTATACTGAGGTGTTCTTGGGAACTCAGCATGAGGTTTCACTACAATTTTCACTGGGTCTACTCCTTTCACCAACCCAATCTCTTCCCCAGTGAAATCCCACACTTCTGGAGCGACTGTCTCCCTCAAGTCCCAGGGGAGCTCGTCTACTGTCAGAGTGGGATACAGCTCCACACATATTCTGGAATTCGCGACTTTAAAGTCTGCATCATCATCATTTGTCAGTACCTCCACTCCTTGCGGAGTACAGTATATAGTGCAGTTCAATTTGCACAAAAGGTCTCTTCCTAGCAGACATACAGGACTAGAATCGCAAACCACAAACTGGTGCTCCTCACTGTACTTCCCTATTTTCACCTGCACGGGCTCAGTCAAGGGACTGGTCATTCTCTTGTTAGCGACCCCCACCACTTGTATGGTCTCCCCCGACATGGGCAGGCCTGGGACTGCGGCTGATCTGATCGTGGATCGAGTGGCTCCTGTGTCCACTAGAAATGTCGTGGGGAACCCTGCCACTTCGGCCTCAACATAGGGTCCCCTTTGGTCTACTTCCAGGGCTGCCCCGAGGATGCAGTCATCTCTTTCCACTCTCTGTCCCGTTAGTGGGTCCACATAATAGCATTCCTCTCCTCCTACAAACAGGGGCATCTGTCTATATGTCTTACCCATAGTCCCTACTCTGGGTGCCTGCGGGAACTGGGCTCGGGGAGGAGGCCCCCCTTTGAGCACCTTTCCCTGGAATTGCGTTATCCCTCTTGTAGGCGCACCCTGAGTCTCTTCCTCTTCCACCTCTTGGTCTCCTATCTCAATATTATAGGGACACTCGCGTTTCCAATGCCCCAGCTCGTTACACTGGTGGCACCTAGTCGTTTTCTTTAAGGTAGCTACATCTATCCTAGGTCTAAAGGTGGAGTTCTCCTCATTGCCCTTGTTCTGGCTGTATTGTTTCCTTCCTCCAGTACCGGTTCCTGGTTGCTGTTGCTGCTGTCCTCCCTTTCCTGCTGCCTGCATCTGTACCACCATCAGTTTCTCCTTTAGTTTCTTAGCCTTAGAATCTATCTCATCACAGCAGTACCTGGCATACCTCAGTATTTCATCTAGGGGTTTGTTTTGCCAACAAATCAAGTGCTGCTGGATCATTAAACTAATATCCGGTCTCAGGCCTAGGACAAACTTGGACACAAACTGCCCTATGTCCCTCGGATCCATGACATCCAGACCGCTATACTGTTTAAACGCCTTCAGCAATCTCTCATAGTATTCGTGTACTGTCTCTTTGGGTTCCTGTCTCGTTCGGTCAATTTTTACCCAATCTATGTCTTGCATTGGCACTTTCTCTTTCAGCCACGTCATTACTCTTTCGAATTTTGCCATCACACTCTCAGCCGGCCCATTAGTCCTAGCGTCTCTCTCTGGCTCTATGATGGGCCACTCAGCGCTAACCTTGCATGCGGTCCACAAATCTCCTGGCACCACTATGTCAAACAGTGTGTTCAAATCTATCCATAGGACCTTTGAGATTTTTACGAACCTCTCAACTTGCTTATACCACTCCACAGGGTTTTCCCGCAGTTTGGGGAAAGAGGTGGTAAAAGCAGCTAAATCCCCCCTACTCCAAGGGACGTGGACGTAGGTCCCATTTGCGACTTCCCTCAAAGGGTATGTCTCTACTCCCTGCTGTCCTCCTGGGGTCATCATAAGTGTACTTCTCCTAACGGTCCCTCTCTTGGACCACCTCTCTTCCCACTTATCTAGGGCCCTCCATGTCCTTATTCCAGTGATCAGTTCCTTTATGTGTGTTTTCAATCCGATGGTTCGCCTCTCATCTAGGTCTCGGTCTGTGTAATGTAGCCTGTGGTTGCCTTGTAAGGCTTTGGTTCTTGACAGGTCTACCATATACTTGCCTGCTAGTTCCACTAATTTCTCATGGGTTGCTCTCGCCTTTCGAGTTACGTCCTTTGCTATGAACAGAATTTCATCCTGCTCATACATGTCTATTCTTTCTAGGGGCAGGGTACCATCTACCATGTCATCCAGATCTGACTTTAAGCTGGAGACATCGAGTCTTTTGGCTTTTATTTCTGCTCGCAATAATTCCTTCGAGGGAGGTTGACAGGTGTCTCTCCCATCCCAACTCCGGGCCCTACGTTTGGGTTCTGGAGAGTTGGGGAGTGCTCTCTCTTGTTCCCATCTCTCCAGATCCCAGGCTCGGCCATCCGACCTTGGAAGGTGATGGAACACGGGCCTGTTACCCCCCTTCTCACCTTGCCCATTCTCTCCTCTCTTCTCACAGTAAGTTTCTCTACTACTCTCCTTTCGGTCTCCATTCTCCCTTGGCCTCGTATCACTCAGTATCTGATACGATCCCTCCTGGTTTCCCATATTCCCTGGGCTGCGCTCATGTCCGTCGTCGCAAGGACTATGGTACGGCCTCTCGCAACTCCCACTCTGTTCCCTCCTGCTGGGCTCACAGTGGATACACTTAAAGCTATCCCTGTACTCCCGAGCCCTCCTGTCTTCTTCATTATGTATCGGGGGAGACACCCCCCCGTTCTCTGGGCCCCCATTTTCCAGCTTTGATCTACCTCCACTCCGGGCCCAATGGGTGAATCCCCTACTGTCTTTCTCCCTTCCGTCCCACTCCGGACTGCTCTCTTCAGCCCCGCAGTGAGTCCGGGCTCTGCTGTCCTGACTTTCCCTTTCAGCTTCTGCCGCTATAATGTTCTTTTGAGCCTCAACTGCCTCATCCCATTTCTTCATGTACTCGTTGAACTCCTGAAAAGATTTCCGTCCTGGTCCCCTCATATCCTCTGGCCATCTAATATCCCCCAGATCGCCTGTTGTGTGTGCTGGGGTGCTCCAATCTCTTGGTATCGGCAACTGACTTGGGGAATTGATCGTATCCTTCCTTCTTGCCATCTCTGCTCTTTCTCTGTCCCTTCGTACCCGCTCTTCCCCTCTAGCCCTGTCTGGGTCATATACCGACACTATAGGACCTATGGTAACAGGTACCTGTAGTGCATCAGGTAATGCGTAGGATGTGGCACACGCCGTTTCTGGCGCTCTTTGCACCACAAACCTCCCGACCACCTGTGGCACTTGGCTAGGCTGGGACAGTTCTTTCTTTGCAGCGGGATCCCAATCGGAACTGGGAAGCGGCCCATGCTCTCCTGCATTGCCCCCCCCTTTCTCGGCATCTCCTTCTGCTCTGTTATACGGAGGCGGCCTGTCTGTCAATAATCTGTTTATCAGGCTGTCCTCCGTCTCGCTCTCGTCATCCTCCTCTAGGGGGCTTTTATTTCCGGGCATCTCTAACACTGGATACAATTTGTTTACTTCCATGTTATGCGCCCTCCATCTTTTAGCATCCTCATCCCACTTAGCATCCTGTACTGCTCTTACCGAGCGTTTCACTCTTTCCTGTCGTCTGTTCATGTTCTTTTCATGCGCTGCCCTAATCCATGCATTAAGGGCTTCAAACTGTGTTGGTCTAGGCAAGGGTCTCGTAGCGGTCATAACTGCTTTTAGTCTGTGTAGCACCTCTAATCTATACGTCCCGTACTTCGGGAACGTGAGTTCCTCATTTCCATCTGTCATCTTACTCCACTCTGAAATCCACAGAATCGTGTGCAGCCCAACATTTACCCCCATGTAATGAGCTGGCGTACCCTCCGGCGGGGCTTCTTCCCCCTCGTACGATCCCCTGCGCTCTCTTTTAAACAGCGCTCTTAACCATTTAAAACACTTCATAATTATGCGCAAGATTTCCAGCTTGAATACTTTGTTTACTTCCTGATGACAATCCACCAATCCTAGCGCGACTTCGCTAGCTGGCCTATCGCAGCGCGGTCTTTCACCGGCCGACCAATCCCAGCGCGGCACCTTCTGACGTCACTAGTCTCCGCTTCGCAGCAGCACCCCTCCTTTCTCAACTCTCCTCGCGGTCATGCATGCGTCCCATTCACACACCGAAAAATGACTACTTCCGACCAAGCGGTCACTTCTCTCGACTGTACGTCCACAGTCTATCTGTAATTATTAACACAACTGACGAGATGTCTGTCGTCTCTCTGATAGGTTCTTTACGCACACAGTAACTTCCGACCAGCGTCTGTTACTCGCGCACTCACTCCCCCTATCTGGTCCTTCGAGTGGTCACTGGTACCTCATGACCCCCTTCACCCTGGTTAATAATTACTTCTGGGTGTCCGATACACCCGAACCACTTAAGCTCTCCTTGAGCCTAAGATTTCCACCGGTTGCGCGCGCTCACAACCTGTTCCACAGTCTCTCTACAGTCATTCAACTCCGCCAGACATTACAACATAGATACAATACAAGACACCGCAATCTTAACACGCATGACCCTTTATACTCACTCTCGACCGATACTGCTGCTTTTCTGTCTCACGTCATCCGGTCCTTCTTCCGCGGGCGGTTCTTCCGATCATCAATCTCTAGGGGCCTGGGGGTAATCTAACCTGGCCTAGATCACCTTCCTCAAGAAGGCAACCATTCTCTATAGCTACCAACTGATATGGCTGAGATTTCGATCAATACCTTATCACTATCGATCTAAAACCCCGATCTGGTCGACTGAATCTTTATTGCCTGTCATTGAGAAATAAAGTGCATCTTTACCAAATTAGTTCCCCCAGTAAAGGACTCTGCTTCAAAGGATCACAAACAACTTCTAGCTTTCAAAGGTTTATTATAAGTTGTAAGTACAAGCATCTCAAGATGAGATTCACCAAATACACGGGCCCAACTACATACACGTGTTCTCTGAAAGCCCTCAGACGAACAACGGAAACTATCAATACCAGTTCTAAAAACAATAGTGCCGTTAGCATAGACACGTATTGAAATCTATCGCTCATTACAGGCGGAAAGAAATTACAGGTTAGGCTTTCCCTACCCTGCACTAGATGGTATCCCTACTTAACCAGGTCTCTACCTATCAAAGGTGTCAGCAGTGAATGACTCCCATAGGAAGCCACCCACTCTCGAACTCTTGATGAAAACCTATAGTTCTCCAGTCATGACCCCTCTCTGCCTACCCATCCGCTCTCTTAAGGGTCCTCAGGCATCTGCTCTAACTCCACCCAGGGGTGCTGTCCCTAATACAAAATCACAACAACATTTAGGACGCCCCTCGTGAGACGCCCCTCACGTGGTGTAGCTTCTGGCTGTTTCCATGATGAGGCCTTGCGGTTAGAGTCGACCTTGCTTTCCAGACGCTTCTCCGGCCCGCTGATACCCCTTAAACATTCCGGAACCCTCCTACATGTCTGGTCCATTTCAAGAACAGGCTTCTATTCATATTTAATAATTGAATACCCCCTTTTCTCTTCCAGACAGACATTTGGAGCCAAGTCCCAAATCTTATGGTTTTCCACCTGCGTCACAACATTCCCCTTTCCAGACTAATACGTGTAAATCAACATTTAAAGCTTTCCAGCCCTACAACAGTTTTATAATATTCGATTTCTTCTTTAATTGTTAGCATGTTAATACTCTTATTCTACTGATTAAGTAAACACATCTGTAAATCAAAAACCCACTCATTAATTCTAAACATTAGTGCAATCCACATTGTATATTTCAGTCGCCTTCCCCCTCCCGCCTTGCTCAGGCCCTGAGGCCTACCACGTTCTACGTTTCCGTATGCCATCTTGCATTTGACAACTGCACAACATAGATTCAAGAATATTCACGTTGAATAAAATCACATAGTATCACATTTTGCGAATTAATAAAAGAACTCACATCTATATAATATAGTCCTTCTGAATAATATAATGTAATCATAACATGAGTGCGGTCCAAGAAATGAAAGGTATACCAGTCTGATTCCTTCTGTCATGGCCATGCATGAGGCCTGTCTCTTTCCGTGCTCACAGCACGCCATCTTCCTATTAGCAGCTACATTTAACATGGACCATGATTAATCACATCTAATAAAGTTATACATTGCACTCATGTCTTCATTAGTTCCACTTCTATATGCATTCTCTAAGTTAACCACATAATTTCAGAATATAGATGTAGTTACTATCAGCACTCATGGCATTTCTCTTCATGGTTTGTGCTTACTACGTATAAGTGTGATGCATTTCTACATTTTGGTTAGTTTGCGCTCTCTCAAAGTTAACAAAGTAAACTTTCTTATGTTACCTGATAAGCGGACGATGTCCAAGTTAGTGTTCGCCCTCGCTCTTCACAGCATTATTTTAGGCGATTGGAAAAGAGGCGATTAGACGTTCGGATTTCAACACAGGTTACCTAAATGTGCAGGGGCCAAAGTTAAAGTCAGAATCTTACCACTAAGAAATGATTAGGCTAACGTTACGGGCTTTAGATGCAGCGTGGTGCGCACTTACCGAGTGGCTACAAAGTAGCGTAGTCAAACGGGGAGTCTGGAAACCGGAAGCCCTCAGCACTGCGGAAACGCCAGGAAAAAGTCAATCCTCCCGTCTCTTTTTAAAGCGATGTTAATTGATAGCCTCCCATTACATAGCTTCTACCGGAGGAAAAGTCAGAGCTCAACGATAGACTAGGGAGTCTCTTTGGTGAGCCTAAAGAGTCGGCCATCTTCGGGAGGGGTTCAAGTATACACAAATATCCCTCCATAACTGACAGCTGCCCGGAATTTTTATCACAGGGCTAGTACAGTCCGAGTATAAGCTCAAAAAAGAAAAAATAGAATTATTAGCAATCCCCAACGTGAAAGGATCGACAATCCCAGGGAGGTCCCGCTCATATAGACTCTCGGGGACGAACCGGGAAGTTTTTCTCATTGTGCACTTAGATAAGTTGTGCGTTCCCACTGGGGGTTGAAGGATATAGGGGTCTCGCTTGAGTAAAGGCATAGATAGTCAGAAACTCCCCGGCTGGATCACTCCTCGGGTCAGGGAGCCAACGGTTAACGGATCCATGTCCAATGGTGGATCTAAGTAGGAAGTAACAGGTAAACGGTGGGTATGCAGGATCTAGGGGACAGTTGTCCCTTAGTTACTAGCAAGTTTCAGGACAAGATTCTGGCTAAAGGTATCTCTCATGCAAGTTACTCACGGTCTGGGGCGAATCCCGAATCAGGGTTTTGGGCTCAGGGTGAACTGAAGGGCCACAATCTACATTTAGGGATGACTATCCAGGTATGAAAATTATGTGATAGCATTAGGCCAAGGGCACTCGTCGTTTAGGCCCTTCTTTACAGAGTTTAGAAAAAATATCCAAAAGACCTAATTACAATCACAGACTAGCAAACAGAACAAGAACTACACCACACCACACCACCACCACCACAACCTCCTCAGTACATTCTTGGAAGAGCATCATGAGAAAGAAAGAAGATTTTCCCAACTGCTGGGGAATGAAGACTAAAGAACTCCTGGTGCCTGCTATCACCCAGGGACTGAGGCGGCTCTAGAGGATCATGTGGTTCATCTCCTGCTACTACCAAAATGACACAAAATTCCTTTCCTCGAAGAAGGTCTATTAGACCATCTGGGACAGTATCATGAATAAAAGCCTTGCTTGTAAAAATCAAAACGGATGCCAAAAATCCCGCAGAAGGATGGAGGGGCCATAGGAAAGACCAGAAGTTACTTTTTCAGCATGCAAACAATGTTGTGACTTAGTAATTGTTTTGACTTTCAGGGGGACATGGTGCTGAGGTCACTGCAGAAATGTTGCACCTCCAGCTGCCATAAATATCAGGTTAATTCAGTTGAAAAGAAGTCATCTCAATTGGGTTTTGCTGTGAAGGCATCTTATCTTGTTGCTCCATGCCCGCTCTAAACCACCCTACGCTGCCCTACTGGTTGTGATTTTATGAACCAAAAATGTTACCAAGTCTGAAGGTAGAACTTGAAACAGAGGAGAGTTGAAAGTTACCCTAGTAGAAAAGTCCGCTCAGTGACTACGAACAAGATCCAGGTGTTTTTTTAATTGGAGATTTGGTTTGGGAGCATGTTGATGATGTATCCAACTTCGATGAATTCTTGCCAGCTTCCACATCCTGCCTTGTTCTGTTAGAGGATTTTGAGAACCTGAAAACCAAGTCCCACTGTCAAAACGTTTTCTGATGTGGCCTGCTATGCTTACCTGATACCCTGCTCTATCATAGTCGGCATGAAATTGTTTGTAGATCCAGTCTGTTGCAAACACTGACTTTCAATTCATGGTTTCTGATTTCTTGGTGCTTTCTCCTTTAAAAACCTTAAAATCCTTAACTCTGGCTCCCCTTATTTATTTTAAACCATTATTGCTTCTTTTTGTTTTTTACATTGTTCTTGATTTTTCTAAATTGCTTTGGTAACTGTATTGAGGTGTGCACTTAAATATAATCTTCTTTGGGACTGCTTAAACTGAGCACACGTTCCACTTGGAAATTGCTTGCTGCTTGTATCAACACTGCCAAGAGTTGAACAGATACATACTTACCACTGTCTGGTGGTATAGCCAGAGTGTGTTTATTAAGTGGGTAGGAGTAAACACCTCCAAATGAAAAATCCACTGTCTGACAGTCAGAAGAATTGTTTTACATGGTCTGTTAAATATGCATAGTTTTTTCATAAACTGTCCATTTTCTACAATATTAAGACTGTTTCTGTTTGCTCATAAACATGTTAAAATGCAAAATAACTAGATGATAATTAAACAGAATGTGTCCACAAATTTGCCTTAAATTCAAAATAGCCACAGAACTTGTTTTTCCATACAATGTGATTTTGCTTTCCATTTGCCACTTTTTTAGCCAACATAATTTTGTTTTTTATTCCTGCAAAATTCCTTTGCCGCAAAGAATAGAAACATGATTATGACATTACTAGCATTGATTGGTTATGTATTCCACACATTAAAATGAAACTCAAGTAAATCTATCTAAATCAATTTCCTGTCATACCCCTGCACATATACCTAATGGTTCAGGTTTTCGTAGAGATACAGCAATTAAAACTGACATTGAAAGCTACGTTACTCATCTAAAATAGAAATGTTATTTCTTCAAACTGGACTGTAATATTTTTCTCTAGAGGGAACAATAGAGCCATTATTTACGATCATCAACTAAGGATATACAATTTAAGATGTTGCAAAATAAGCAAGCAAAAAGAACAGTCCAGTTCCTGGAATTCAGTTTCTACGGTTAGTGATTCCTCTGAACATTGCATGGCAATGTGTTTAGGCTAGTAGAAAGAAGCCGAACAGGATAACACTTTGCATCAAGGACTAGTCCAAAATCAAAGACACATAAAAATTGATTTGCAATACAAATTGGTAACAGAAACTCTCCACCAACCACCAAGTGTTTAATTTCAGCAGTAAGTTAATTTCCTTAAATATTGCACTTAATTTCAGCAGATGGGTACCTTATCCTCTAGTATGAAGTATTACTCCAAACCTGGAACATAATATTTTCATTCAAAATCTACCAAAGAATTAATTTATGAATTATTCAATTCAGAATCATTCTGAGGACTACTTCTGATATGTTCATGGAAAAATGTATTTACACATGCGTAATTTGAACTAGTTTAAGGTACAATCTTTATTAAAAGAGTGTAATTTAGCATAGCACTGCCTTTACATCGTTTTTGTGTTTCATCTATTTGTTTTCTCCCACTTAAGTTTTTTCACATAATAGTCACACACTGTACAAAGGTTTTTTTTAAAACATCTCTAAGGAAAAGTGAGACTGGTAATGAGCCATGGCAGCATGGGCTGCATGATAAATGTTAAAATTCCAAACTGCAAGGAAAATTTATTAACCATTATATATGCCCAGGCATATTGGGGAGAGGATGTAGCCTTACGGCTAGAGAGGTCAACTTCAAAGATGGGGAACTGGGTTCGAGTCTCGGCAACGTTGCTCAACATCCTGTGATTCTGGGCAAATTACTTAATCTCCCTGTGCATAACAAAAATGAATGTGTCCTTGTGTAACAAAACTGTTGCTATGTAAAGTGCTCTGATACCCGATATCTTCTGGTCTAGTTCGCGCTATATAAAACTAAAATAGTATGTATTGCAAAAAGTGTAGTTTTTTAATGCACCTTAACTTGTATTGCTTATCATATGAATACGCCGGATGCGCCGGATGCGAAGGAGCAGGAATGTAGCCATGACAGAAGTGTCTTCCTGAAGGAAGTTAACAGTGAAGGAGCCATGTTTTGTGTTCAAGAACTGCACTGGACCCTCAGGTCGATGGTTCTTTGTATCCGAGTGAAAGCATGGAGGGGAGAGAATTGATTGGCAGGCCAATCATTTCAGTTCCAATTTATTATGACTCTCAAGAATAAAAGACTCCCAATTTAGGGCCTCATTAGGATGGCGGACGGACCTGCGTCCATCCGCCACCCCGGAGTAGGAGGGACCGTCCGCAGGGGCAGCAGCGGTCCCTCCGTGCAGATTAGGATGTGACCACCACCCTGGCGGTCACATCCTGTATATTTAACATTGCGGCGGGAGCTGCTTGAAGCAGCTCACGCCACATTGTTAAATAAGCCATGTTTTCCTCTGCGTGCACGAAGCTGCAGGCACTGTGTGGTGCCTGCCGCTTCGTGCATGCAAAGGCAGGGGGGTACCATAGGTACTCCCCATGTGCACCCCCCACCCCCCTTCACCCCTGGGGGCCCACAACGGGCCCCCAAAGAAAAGTCCGTATGCCTTTCCACAGCGGAAATGCCGCAGTGGAAAGGCATAGGACCGATGCTATCCTAATATGGCTGGCGGTGTCTGATAGACAACACGAGCCATGTTGGAGCTTTTCCGCCACGGTCAGAAGGCAACCGCGACGGAAAAGCGGCGGACGGAAAAAAGATCCCCCAGCCATCCTAATTTGGCGGGGGGTCTTTTTTCTGTCCGCAGCGGTTAATCCGCATCCTCCGGGCCGGCGGTGGCTTCCACCGGCCCGGAGGATGCGGTTTAACCGCAATCCTAATGAGGCCCTAAGTGTGGTTAGTTTATTACAAAGCCAAGAACAACTGGAAATACAGACACCTCAAGATGAGGGTGTAGAAATACATTGGAACTAATACAAAGCCAAATTTGTGGGTGAAGTGTAGACGTTGCAATATGCACAAGATAATTAGTTTGAGAATCAGGATACAAAAGATTATCAAGCTGACATCCAGGTTCCCCTTCATTGCAAGTTTGTGGATATAAAGCATATGGGTGTCCCTCCACTAGCTCTAACATGACATCCCTTCATAGCATTTCCTAAGGCAAGATCAGTTGAGGTGTCAGCCCGTAAAGTCTTCCTAAAAAGTCTCTTCAAATCCGTTGTGTCATGTAGCATAAAGCTTCAGAGCTCGTTCCAAGATGCTCTCTCTCTCAAGGCAAGGCAGAAGTTCCCGGACACTCTAGTTCCAATACATCAATACCAGGGTGCTTTGAAGATCACACCATCCAGTCAGGCCACCTCCTCGTAGATAACTTTCCATTAGCCCGCACTGCTCCCAACCTTTGGCGAGATGACCTTGATTCCCAGGCTTGCCCTGATAAGCTAGTACAACGGTTCTCCATTATCAGTATCAATGTTCAATGTATCCCCTTCTCCCTAAGTCTAATTCCTAAAACAAAGATGTTATTCTAAGTAACAAAGAGGATTCTTCCACCTGCACCAGAAATGCGAGAAAGAACAAATCCAACAAGCACATGAAATTCATCTATTAAATCTAATGCGTGAGCTTCCAGGGAAAATGCATTTCAGGCCTACAGAAATCGGGCAACATAAGGAATGGCACACAGGGCTTGTGAAAATATATACAAATGATCACTTTTACTGAGCACTTCTAATTTAATTCATTACATAAGCACATCAAATACGTGAATAATTGTCAGCAGCATGTACAATTTCTGCATGTTATTGTCTTCAGCTAAACACATGTGGATTTGATGTAAATCTTTGCATGAAAATATCCCTTACATACCACAATTCACGTGATTACAGTTCACTTTCTAATGTCACATGTTAATATGACATTGAATATATGAATGTGCAGACTACTTGTGATTATGATGCAGCCCTACAAATGAAAACGCTAAATTTGTTAGTAGTCACCTGAAGAAGATATAAAAGAAACTTCAAGCTAATTGCATTCTCCAAACATTTACTTAGTTTGGGATGAAATTTGAATGGCATTACTCTTTGATGCAGAATTCCCAATAATAAAGCTACTATGTCTGCTCGAATACTTAAGAGAAATTTCGGGGGAAAATGCTGCTGCCAAGGTACAATTATCTATCACGAGTGGCTGCTTGCAGTCCTGGTTATGTTCTGTTGCATTTAGCATTATTTTCTTAGCGCAAAATTCATCCTTGTGTCTCTTTTGGATGGGAGGGTACATTTTGGGCTAGGAAACTCACAATAAATGCTGGGATTAAGTTGGGGGAAAATCGTACCCCAAGTACGCATTTAGAAATGCGGACTTCATATTCTTGCATAATTCTATGGAATCTCATGGAACTTTTTAAGTAATTCTGCATTCTACAGAATTACACTAGTTAAGCCCACCTCTACTGATCTCCACAAATATATGCTCTGTGTCTTTGAAATACTATCTGTACCCTGAAAAAGTCATGTCTCCTTTGGTTTAGCACAGTGGTGTTGATTCTTTAGTTCTAAAGGAATATACACACAAATTGCATGCTAGATAGATGAGAGCCATAGTCAACAAAAGCCTTTTTAAGTATCCTAAAATGTCAGATTTTTCAAGAAGGTCAAACATTCTGAAACATCTCTGAAGTGCATTCTGGATCTGTGTATTGCCAAAGGATTCAAGCTTTAAAATGATAATGTTCCATGATAAATTTTCTAGGAGGAAACTAAACTTCGCTGGAGCTGAGTAAAAGGTGGTCTCAAAAGTAACAAGGTGGTGTGTTATGCATTTATTTATGAATTAGAACAGGCAACTTGAAAGTACTTTCTCCTTTAAGAGAAACCAGTAAATGGATGTAAGAATGGATTTCAAATGATCTCTTCAGTTGAATAATCTTGTTTAGCCAAGTTGCTAAATTTTGAAGGACTTGAACTTTATTATTTCAGAATTTCCATTGAGGACCCCCTCAATGTGACTAGTTACTTGTAAACTTCTATGTGACCTAGAAGGACATGTGACGGTTATATTAACAAAGACTTCTTTTTTGTTTAATGTAATCAATACATCATTTCATTAAGCTGATACCTTGAAGATTTAGAAAGTTCCAGAGTCCCATTTCTGAATATTAAATGCAAGAGCCCTGCAAAGGGCTAACTAACACCTTCAAAGTGATGACTTCCGGTGTGCAAGTAGCGTGCCTCATGTAAATCAGGGAATTTATGTTACTCAAGAGTATGTACCCATTAAATAAAATGACAGACCGAGCATAAAGGTTTTTCCAAATTTCCGTCAGAGATGCAAATCATTAGCTTGCTGAAAGCACATCCTCCAAAGCAGGCTTCTCTAAGGAGTAGCTCCCCAGCTACCCTTGAGTAGCTCTCCTGTGTGAAATTCCGCCCTACTAAATAAGAAGCTGTTGCTAAGCTGAATTATTATTTTTATAATAAAATTGAAAAGTGATTATTCAAGATGAAAATCTGTGCATTTGCAGAACTCATAAGATGATGTTTGGATTTCCAAAATACTTTTAAAGCTGAGTGATAAGTCATGTGACGTTCAGGTGACTTATTACTAATATTATTTCCTTGGTGCTATGAGCATTGAAGCTACAGTTGGTATATATTACCTATGTGAAAGGATTTCAAATTGACACTTTTCTAAGTTACTGCAGGCAACCCTTCCTAATGCACTGAGGTGAGGCCAGTAATACACATATACATATCCCTCAAATCAAAAACTTTTGAGTATTGTGATAAATGTTTCTTACGACACTCAATTTGGAGGCTGATTGATGAATTATTTGAGACCGAGGTCTATCCTCTTGGCTTCCAGTAGCAACAGATTATAAATGCAGTACCTATAGACATCAAGTGACTTTTGAAAGGCTATACAAAGAACACATGAACAGAAGTAAAACAGAAATTACCAAATTAATCAGAAATCAAAAGTAGCCTCAGTAGACATTTAAAAGGGCATAGGATGTCAGAATTAAAAGGCATAGATTTAGTTTCGTACACACCACAATTTTCTCTTTGATTGCCTTGTAGTCAAGGAGGATATTTTTCAAATGTTTGCATCTTTGGAAATGTTTGAATTTAATCTTGCTCTCATCTCAGCTTGGCATCAAAGGATAGGCATTTTTCCTTGGCACAAGTTGATTACTTTTCCAGAGGGATAGGCATAGGATTTGTAAAGGATTCTGACATCAAACTGTGATTACATTTTTAACAAATGTACTCTCAAGACAGCCTTTTCACAAGCAGATAGTGTCAGGCAGTGGAATCCAATTTGTGTTGCAGCCGATGAAAGAATGTTTTAATGACACAAACATTGTTCAAGACTGGGTGAACAGTTGCCCAATTTATTGGAAGGTGAGGCTACGTTACACAAGACATGTGGGGCCAGCACATTGTTTAGGGATAGCTGATAGATTTAGTAGGGCTACCGAATTTTTCAATAAAGTTAGATTTGTGTGGAAAAGGAAGAATTGGTGGATCAAGAAGTAAAGAGGTTGTTGCAGAATGGTGTGATAGCATACATTTTAGTAGAAACAAGGTCCCTCACAAGTAGTATATTACGTGGGGAACAGAAGGAAAAAGGTAGTAAGCCATTGAAAATTTGTGAGAGCTGAACGATTATGTTGGGTATTACCATTCTAAGATGGAAGAATCAGTCTGTTGAGAAACTTGTTGAGAAAATTAGTTTGGTTGACATGGTTCAATTTGAAGGGTTCTTACTTGACCCTGCCCGGCTGTTGGTAACTTCAGGAATTTCTTCAGTTTCTTTGGTGATAAAAAATGTTGGCTGAACTAGTTTTAGCTTTTGTCTAACTTCAAGACCAGGCTGTTTTACAACTACTCATGCTTGCAGTGCAAAGTACACGGAATTATGGGCCAAATGTATTAAATGATTTTGCAATTGCAAACCCTGAAATTTGCAAAATCATTGGGTTTGTCTTCTCAAAATTCCCTTTTTGTAATAAACAAAGCCCATTTTACTAGCAGAAAAATTTTTTTCATTTCAAGTTCAAGAAGTCTTTATTCGATTAATTCATCATAAAAGACATAAAATACAATATAACACATGAAACATTTAAAAAAAGTATTAAATCATTGGCATCAAATCAACTTCTTATAGAACTATACAAAAGTTTAAAAGGGTGTCGAGCACGACCATACTACCACAGTATACACAATATTTAGACAATCACCACTGGGTTATTTTTGATAAACCTACATCTGAGCACCCAGGCCCACCCAAGAAACTTTGCGACCCCCACAACAATAAACGGTTCCAGGTTAGTTTTTAACAGTCTCATAGCTTCCACAGCCGATCTGGTGCCTAGTTGTCTACATACCGGTTTAAGCCATTTGGCTCTGGGGGCTATATATAGTGGGCACACATACAAAAAATGATTCAGACTTTCCCCAATGCCATGACACTTAGGACAAAACCCCGATCTATCTGTTCCCCACTTTTTGGTGAAGTCCCCTATGGGAAGTGAACCACATCTAAATTGAAAATATAGTTTGCGGTCCAATGGTTTTGTAATAGTGTCCCAGTACCCTTCTAGCATGGGAGTGTCTTTATGTACAATAAACAGTCTAGAAAGACTGCTCGAGCTCATTTTTAAGTAGGTGTTGTGCGTCACCCAATCCCAGTAACATTTTTTAAGTTCATTTTTTGATGGGAAATTGGCTGACTCGGGCGAGCACCACAACTCACCAAAGCCCAAAGAAAATAAGGTGGCCTTGAGATCTCTAAACCATCCAATTTTAGTGGCACCAGGACTATTTTTTACCTCCAGGCAAGCTTCTGCATAATGTTGGAGTTCTGGCGTCGTCCACAGGCGGCGCCAAAATCTTAATGGGCGAAGTCTTGCTTGATCCTCCACCGTGTGGCACCCCAGATCGTATAAAAGGGGGATTAATGGAGTTGACTGAGGCAAACCTGTTGCCATCCTTAAAAACTTGTTTTGGCATGTTTTAGCGAGTCCAGATTACTTCCACCCCAGAGCTCTGCACCATAGAGGACTGCTGATAAAACCTTTCCTCCATAGATCTTAATAAGCGGCGACATAGGCCTCGTGAATGACCCTTTGTGTTCCTTGATCAGAGCCCCGCCCAACTGTTGGTGTTTCATGGTCATGAGCTCGATCTGATGGGTCCAACTCAAGGTGCCACTATAGGTAACTCCCAGGTAAGTGAAGTACTTTGTCTGTTCCAGGGGGGTACCCCCCATGGTGACCCTAGCCTTAACCTGTTTGTGCCCCCTTAGAACCATGAATTTGGTTTTGGACACGTTCACCTCCAACTCATGTTCGCTGCAGAAACTCTCGAACCTTGACAGTGCGTTCTGTAGGCCCTGTCTGGTTCGTGAAATCAAGAGAGTATCGTCAGCGAACATGAGCAGGGGGATTTTCATGCCAGCCAAACTAGGAGCATCCGTGGGAAAGTTGTCAAAGTACTTGGTAACTCTATTGATATATAGAGAAAACAAGGTAGGTGCCAAAACACATCCTTGTCTGACACCTTTCGCCACTGGAAAGTTCTCTGTCACCTCACCGGGTTTGCCCCATCTTACAAAAGCATATGTCTCTGCATGGAGGTTCACTATAAGGCGGACCAAAATAGGAGGCATGCCCATTTCTAGTAGGCAGTTCCAAAGCCCGGCCCTCGGGACAAGGTCAAACGCAGACCTACGGTCTACGAAGGCCGCAAATAAGTTTCCTTTACCCAGGGTAACCGTCTTCCAGTGTAGGAGCATAAAGCGAAAAGCCTGGTCCAGGGTGCTAGCATGAGGTCTAAACCCAGCTTGAAGCGGGGTAAGAACGTTGTAATCCTCTATCCAGGCCTGAACCCTTGATAGAACAAGACGGGTTACGATCGTCTGTACCGCGTCAATAAGACTGATCGGCCGGTAGTTCGATGGAACCGACCGGTCACCCTTCTTAAAGATGGGCAAGATCTCAGCACCAGCCCATGAATCAGGTACCTTGTCACCCCTGGCCAGCGCATTTACCAATTGCAATAGATACGGTACCCATAAATCTTGGTCCTGCTGGAAAATATCTGCTGGGATACAGTCCGGACCAGGCGCTTTACCCCTAGGGATGGCATTCAGGACTGTTTCAACCTCTTTGGCTGAAAACACAAGAGTGTCAAAAGTTAAAGGCCAACTAATGGGAACCTCCCTGTCACTATGACATCTAAACTGTTCCTCAAAATGGGACACCCATTTCAGTTGATCAACAGATGCGGGGCTTGGGCGATCATCCTGTGACTGTCCCCACCTGAGGAGATGCCAAAACTGCTGGAGGTTCCTAGAGCCGCAGGCCTCAGCTAAAAGAGTCCAGTGCTCATCATCCCATGCTGCTTTAGCCCGCCGTTTGACTTCATTATATGCCTTCCTGCTGGTTTTGATTAGGGCTGGGTTCTTAGATTTTAAAGCCTTAAACAAAAGCGAATGGGACTCGCGGCAGGCTTCGTTGTACCAATTAACAGGTTTCCTTGCCTTCCCTATACCCTTGTTAACAACATATTTCACAAATAGTGACTTTAGGGACAAAAACAGGCTGGCATGAATATCAGAAATTTTAGAAATTGACCGATCCAGGTTAACACACTTATCAATTTCCCTTAAAGAGTTAGAAACCAGAGTTCTGATCTTCATGCGTGCATTCACATCAACAGAAACCTTTGGCCATCGAACCCGCCTCATATCATTAGTTAATACCATGGCCTCTTGAACGGGATTGAGTTGTCGCACAATCGGCCCGGCAAAACTAAAGTCCTTCAATTCTGCTATGAGTGGTTCGTGATCACTTTCTGGTCGTGGTTTAACTATCATGTCCAATACTGTGGGCCACAAATTTATGTCAACTAGGATATAATCAATGCGACTGCTATGTCTGCCATTGAAGAATGTGGGGTTGCCCAACCTGTCCGAGCTTACGCGACCATTTAGGGCACGCAGCCCCCAGTTCAGGCATAGACCTTTGATGAATGTGGCGGCTTGAGACCACTTAGTGATCGGGGGTAGCTCCAGTTGTGGAATCCCCCACATCATATCCTCTGCCTCAGTTAATAACTCATCCTCCCTGCTCAGGGGTTCAAAACAAGTATTGAGATCACCCATTACAACCACATGACCTGTTAAATGGGTAGAGCCTAGGAACTCATCTAAACATATTAGGGTGGTTGAGACTCGACCACCCGGAATTCCCCTAGCATATACATTGAACAACAAAATGTCCAGCCCACTATTAGATTTCATGCTGATTATCAATATATCAGGGCAGTCGATGTGAATTTCCTTCACAGAAACCCCTGCAACTTGACGAACCCACGTAGTAAGGCCCCCCATGGCCCTGCCTCTTTGGCCTCTAACTGCAGGTTTGTTAAAGCTCAGGAAGCCTGGAAGATACACTGGAAGGGTTGACCATGTCTCCTGAAAAGACCAAACGTCACCTTGTCCGATGAAATCAGCCCAGTCAGGTGTACATATACAGGATTCAATTCCAGCCACATTCCAACACCCCATAGTAGTGCCCTTATCACAAACTTGGTCACACGGTGCTGTAGAGTCTATTGGGAGGGGTTCACTGGGTTGGAGAGGGGATTCTACAGGCAGAGGTACATCTGTAATCAACCCTACCCTTCTCAAGGATGTTAACCCAGCCTGAGTAGTTTGCTCGGGGTGTACGCCCGTGAAAGAAACATCCATGGATTGCAGTGAGGCGGGTAGCAGAGCTGATATGTCAAGCTCTCTTGAATAAACTAAACATCCCTCCTCACCACACTGGGGTCTGTCTTTAGAACTTTCAACATTACATAGAAGGATACTCGAGTCAACTCCCACACTCGGAATGTAAGGGTCGTCATCACTTTTCTCCTGTGCTGGTCAATCATTAGTCGACAGCCCTGATAATGGGTCGTATAAGTTCCTCAGGGGTATGTTCCAAAGCTCTTCAGGATGGGTAGGCCTATTGGAATAGAGATTTGCTGGAAAGAGGCTTGGGGGCGGCTGTAACTGTATGAAGGCAGGTGTTGTAGGAACCATAGGGTACGGGGGTTTGTTTATGAATGGCAGATCCAATAAGGCTGGGGGACCTAAGGGCTGGGTATATGACTTAGCCCAGCCCGGCGTTTGTACTGGGCAGTTGTAACTAGATTGAATGTAGGAGCGATATTGCGCCTCTGGGTTAAACTGGGGACCATGAAAACTTGGTGTAAAATTGGTCCATTTTAGGAGGCTTTTGGTGTTTTTAATATTTCTACCAGGGGGATGATCTGTTGGATTGATCAGGGTCTCAGGATAGAAATAACTTAGGTTCCTTGTAGAGATCCCTCCCTCATTGTTTCCCACATACCAATCTGTAAGATGAGATACAACTCTATGGTCCCTGAAGTTAATGATCACTATGTCCCCCTCTATGTCCTTAGGGCGCACCCCAACCCACTGACATCTTCTGACAGTAACAATGTCCCCATTAAGATTAGGAGGAAGGGGTCTATTTGTTTTCAGCCAAAAGATGACTTTGTTTTTTAAGCTTTTTTTTCTATCCCCTTCCGCAACAGGTGGCACACCTATCATAACAATAACAAAATTTAGAGAGTCTGGGGGCAGGTCTACATTTTTCCTCAATGGTAGAGGTTTGTTGGTTTTACCATTGGAACCAGCAGGTTTACCCATCCCTTTCTTTGACTGCGGTGCTACTCCCTTAACAAGTGGTTTGCTGACTACCACACTAGGGTTTGCTTTAACAGTAGGGTTTGTTGTAGAAGATTTAGCAACCGCAGACAGTGCTTTATTTGAAATAGTAACTGCTTTGGTAGCATTAATAATATGTTGACTGGTAGTACTAGTAATTTTGCCAGCAACAAAGGAAGAACCGGCGGGTTTATTGGATGGGCCCTTGTTCTTATCCAGGCAAGAGGAATGTATAGGCTCAATGGTCGCCTGTAGACGATCCAGTTTTTCACCCAAAGTCCTCACACGCTCTAGCAGGGGAAGCATATATGATTTAATAAGCTTCTCTATAATACCAATGGACACCTCATTTACCCCTACAGTTGCTAACTCTGGGGATACATGTTCGTATGTATCTGGATGAAGAGGCTCTACAGTATGTGAGGGCCCTGACTCAATAATTGATTTGGGTAGGGGTGGTGGTGGAGTCTGGCAGCTACGCCCTTTCCTTTTTACCCCGCCCTTTCTCCTTTTTTTCCTTGGTGGAGAATGTACAACCCTCTTAGCCTTATCGGACGTGGTTCTAGATTTACATGCACTCGTTTCAGGTATGTTCTCGCCTGGGTCGATACAAACCAGTGACAGGTTGGGCAGCATGGGGCTTGGATCTACTTCCCTGATAAGGGTCTCGGGGATATTTGTTTCAACAAAGCTTGAGTGATCAATAGGGGGACAAACTAGATGACCTCCACTGGTAGCACTGCTACAGGGCGGGGAGATAGCAGGAAACCTAAATATACTAGGGGTAAGGTTAAGATCAGTGACATTGCCCTCAATAGAGCTCAAACCTTGGGCGGCTAGTTCTTGTGTATTATTTGGAACTGGCAGTGGGTTTTTCTTTAGCTGCTCAATTGAGCGTCGGCGTTCAGCTCTTCTTTCTGCAAGGAGTAAGTCCATATCTACCTCCTTGGTAGATTTCTTAAAAAATGTGTCTAAGGGGCCAAGAACAGAGACACTCACACCGGGCGGGGCAGAGTGACTCATGTCATAGGAGGATAGTTTAGACTTATTGGCACTTAGTGAAACAACTAAAGAAACACTACTAGCTATACACAATGCGGGGATACAAGGACACAGCAAACAACAGTCAAGTTGAAAATGACCTAGCCCAGCCCGGCCTCCTGCGGCCCGGACGGCCACAGACGGTCCCGCCCTTGTCCCGGGCTTCTCCCGGCGCCCTCCCGCGCGCTCCCGCGCAGCGGGGATGTTACTTCCTCTTTGTAGCTTTACAAAGATCTCCGAGGGGGCGGGGCCGGCAGGGAGAGCAGCCCAGCTGGAAACGGGCGCGCGGGGACTCCTGGTCCGTGGAGTCCACCGCTCTATCCTCGCAGCCCTGCCGGTCAACAGGTGAACAGGTGAGGCCCCTTAAGTTCAACAGCCGCTGCAAGACCGCGAAGCGGGACCCACAAAGCGGGTCCGGCGAGGCGTGGCGGCTTACAGCAGGCTGGGTCAGAGATACTGTGTGGAGTTCACGGCGTCAGTAACAGGAATCCGCTGAGGGTGCTCTTGGATGCCGCTTAAGCCTTGCGGTGGTGGGGGCGGGGCCGGCAGGGAGAGCAGCCCAGCTGGAAACGGGCGCGCGGGGACTCCTGGTCCGTGGAGTCCACCGCTCTATCCTCGCAGCCCTGCCGGTCAACAGGTGAACAGGTGAGGCCCCTTAAGTTCAACAGCCGCTGCAAGACCGCGAAGCGGGATCCGCGAAGCGGGTCCGGCGAGGCGTGGCGGCTTACAGCAGGCTGGGTCAGAGATACTGTGTGGAGTTCACGGCGTCAGTAACAGGAATATATTAGTTTTTGCGAGCCATACCAACTTGCAATTTGGAAGGCACTTGGAAGGGGCATTCTTTTCGAATTGTGATTTGGTATTTGATATGGTGTCTGACTGCAATTTAGGTTACAAAGCAGACCAGTGGTAACTGATTCTCAAACGAGAAATTAACCACTGCCTTTTCTCCCTGGTGTTTTCTAAAATGGGATTTAGCTTTTTTAGGCAGCACCATTTCCTTCAGCTTTTTTCGTTTTGGAATTCAAACAAAGGGAAGGTAGTCTTCTGTTCATTGTGGACCACCATACCTGTATCCGTAAACAATTACATGTAGTCACAAATTGCGACCTGCCTAATTAATATTCATACGGAAGGTTGTTCTGTGACCGTTTATCAATGATGATTTTGCGAACAAACCTAAATGTAAATAGGTCTGTTAGCAAATCAGAGTCCATTCACAAAAAGTTGGCACACAATTCATGACCACGTTTTGTGAATAGACTATTAGTACTCACGCTCAAAATTACAAGGAAGCTTTCTGTATAGATCACCTTTGTTTCTTACATTTGGCTGGATTTGATGTGGTAACGCTGCCTCTGCATGTGCTTGCGCCTCAAAGCAGGGCGTCTCCTCAGTACGGGCAGGGGAGCGTCCCCCCCCTCTGGTCAGTCAGTCAGGCGGTCTAGTGAAAAATAACATGACCGCTGACTGGATGAGCCGATGCCAGCAGTGTAGGGAGGGGCAGGGCTGGGCATAGCAGGGAGGAGTGGTAGGCGCACTGTAAGTGCGCTTGTCTGGCCGGCAGCCTTAGGCCGGCCAAACAGACATGCGCACTTAGGTTTCTCCAACCCTTGCTGTGTTGTACAGCTGAGTTGGAGAAACGTCACAGGAGCCTAGGCATTGACTGAGTGCAAACCGCACTGCTCAGACCAATCCTGGTGTTACTCTCATAGCGTGAGAGCAGCGCCAGGATTGGGTGAGGAGCCAGTGTCCCAATGCATGCTGGAACTCGAGGAGAGCCACAGCCGAGGGCCGAGGCGGCCATGTACTCTGGTAATATTTGTTTAAATTATAATTCCCCTGTCCCACCCCCAGTTCAGGATTGCAGCAACCACCACTGCCTTATAACCAAACATGTTTACTTTGCAAGTGTTTGTTTCTGATTTTACTTGTCATGGGTGCAGTGGCTCAATATTCCAATAATGATCCACAGATCAGGTGTTCCCTTGATTTGGGAGCAGTGTTGCGTTAGAAAAATCCCAACGGGAGAAGAACAGTATCCAAATGGCACCCCACCCCCATTTCTTTTTAACATGCGCCGTGCATCGGCGCCCATCATCTGGCGCGGCCCCAGTGATTATCCGCCGCCTGTCACCCATTCACAGCGCAGCATTCGTTTCAATGAACGGCATTCAGTGCATGGCACGAGCACAATGAACCCGCGCGCAGGGTCTGCATGAAAACAGTATTTACAACCAAATTCGTTATCCGATCTTGTGTGCATTCTCGGTTTAAAGAACATCCTGATTATTATGACTCTGCGAGACAACAGAAACGATAAATTACATTAAGCCGTGTAATTGGATTAACATAAATAAGATCATTCATCTAATCCTTCCCCTCCCCCGTCCCCAAAAGATTAGAAACAATTAAAATTGTTTTCGTAAATGTCAAAATAGGGAAAGGTTTATAAACCAGCTGATACAATTGCAAATGTTTCAGTCAGCTTGGACGTGACGTCTATGTCTTGACACAGAAATGTATATTAATATGTGAGTCGGAAGCTGTGTGTTGGGTCTGCCATTTGTGTCACCTTATTGCTTTGTCAATTACTGGCTTTGTTGGTAGGGGTGAGCGGGGAGATGCAGTCAAGTGAGAGCCGACCACTATAAAACCTGTTCATTCCAAGCCATTAAAAATCAATTAATGTCATGAGTCATGGTTTGACAATTCAGTTACAGTCAATGGCCTTCCCCTGGTAATTGCATCAGTTCTTTGTGCCGCGTTTGACAGGGGCCTGCCTGCATCTGTCACTGCGTAGCCACGCACTTCAACTTCCTATACAGTAAAGTCCAAGGGTTGTGCTGACGTCATCGTTGGCGGGACTGTACCAAAGTGCAGGGAGGAACGAGTATAATACAACTGCGGATTTCAGATCTAGTATCAAAGAAAGGAGGAATGAAAAGACTTTGCAGTTTAGCTCATCAAATGAGCTAATATCTGAGGATAAATTCATCTCTCATAGCAGGGTGTGTTTTATTTTTGATTGCTATGAACAATAGGGTCTTGTGTATAGAAAATTAGATATTGTAAAAATATGGTTTAATGTGATGATTCACTTTAAATGAACATAGACTTGGCATTAGACGACATAAAATGTGGGTTATGTCGTTAAAACACCGTTTCGTCTCTGTTCTATAGACAGACCTTTCTCAATTTTCTATCATGTGCTGTTTGGCTGCACCTGATAGGATGCGTGAACGACCCCAGATGTATCTTACATTTATTGGCTGACTGTGCTTGAAATGTGCCTTCTCCTTAGACAATTCTCGTCTGAGCACCATAGAATATCAGTTATCGGAGAAAGAAGCAGAAAATACATTGTGCTTTGTAAGACCCTGAGACGTCGTGGGCCTTATCTGTCATGGAAGATTGTCGTTTAGAAAATGGTTTTGCAGAGTAGGCATTTTAGTGGAATACATACAATTCAGCTGAATTGTAGGTTTCATTTGAATGGGTTAGATAAGAACCTCTGGCTTCCCTTCACAAGGTACTGTACTGCGGGGTAACAACTAATTATGTCAGTGTTAAAAAGTGGGGCAACAAAAATGTTGTGCTTTAAAAAACACACAAGATTTGACAAACTCCGTATTTAAAGACGTGTTATAAGTAACGTTTCTTTCAGCTGTATAGTATGGTATTTCATCTGAGCGGTCTATTCTGGTGTAAGGCAATTTCTATTGTTGTGTTCAACGCCGCATGAATAGTATGCCATCTTCTGGGCAATTTAAGAACTGACCGTTAGATAAAGTCCTCCTGGGCTAACCATCTTTAACGTATGATGAAATATAAATATACATGGTAAAAACTGATCACTCGATCGGCACTTACGGTTAAGGTTTGGACACGACTTCAATTAAAAAGCACATTTGCACTTACCAACAGCTTGGCCAATCATAGTTCAACCCACCAAAAATGTTGCATTTTTGAAGCTGTCTCAACATGTTGTCAAGGGTGATGACTGTCTTTACCGATGTTTAAAACATACATGACGGGGACTTTTGCAAATGTTAAAATCTATGGTCAAAGAAGTTATCATCAAAACATGCAGATACCAGGTTATTTATAGTAAACAACATAAATATCCTTTCCTGCAGCACTTTAAAATTCCATGTTTGAACTTTCATTGGATCGCTGCTCATCAATGAATAACAATCGGAACATACCGTCTGATAGTATCTGCTTTGCATAAAATTGTTCATGTAAATAATCAAATTTGTAGGTTATTGAAAACTCCTGCCTTACCACTACCTACGTTTTTAAATAAGGGTATTTAAAACACGCACATGTACTTTATTTGGGACACATGTTACATACATTATTAATTAGAAAACAGGCTGGCTGTTTGCCATTTCAGAGCATAGCTACGCTCGAGTTTTACATAGGGGAGGGGTTCCATGTAAGTTAGACATGTGTTGTGGACGGAGGTTATACCTAGCATCGAATTAGATGAGGTAATCAATATTGGGGAAAAGGTGATCTTCCTCAGTCCTAAATGTGGCAAGAGAACTGGGAATTTAAGGAAAAATCTGCACTACTGTTGAAATACCATACGCTATATAGGAATAGAAGGTGCTAGGTCCAGACACGTGATCCCCACACGGGCCTTAAGGAAGATAGGCAACCTACCACCCAAGAAACTGATTTTGGAAATTGGACAGCACACTTCAAAAATTATGCACCATTGCAAAACAGTTGTTAGAAACGAACATACAGATAAACTAAGTATTAGTTTTCCCAAATGTTCACAAAAGACACACAAAGTTGTGACTTTGATTTTCTTTCTTTTATTCAGTTTTTGTTCTTTCTTTTCTTTTTTTGATAGTTGCGAATAGCCGACGCGTTTCGTCCGTTGCCGGACTTCTTCAGGGCTTAAAATAATCTTTCTGATTACGCTTTTCACAGCCGTCTTGGTCAGGCTTTCAAGGAGTTTCTTTTATTAATTGAAAGATCGTAAGCTAGATCACAGATCCTAGTAACAGTCGGTGTCGACAAAAGACAAAAGCAGGCCCACAGTAAGGTCAAGGGGCTGGAGCATACAGGAGCATCGCGATGTGGCCTTCTGGTTCTGCGACTCTACTGCTGCTTCCTATGGCAGTGAGTTAGTTAAAGACTTGTTTGAACAGGTTATATTTCTGTAGTCTTCTGAAAAGCAGGTAGGTAGACTATGTTTTTAGGTTGACAATACTCTCTAAAAAGTGGGTCTGTGAACTGTGCGGACTGAACTCCTTTGTTGGATTGTTGTTGAACAAACAAAAGTTAAGTGTAAGTATGTAGCTGGTGTTCAACTTTTGCTAGAACTGCAGGCTTCTTTTTAGGCCTGGGTTGAAGGCGCAGTTGTTACTGATGCTTTATAATTTAGGTAGTGTGTGTTTCGGCTTCACCAGGGAGATTATACTCTCTATCCACATGCTATTGGTGGTTAGGTGTATCATTCCACCTTCTTGTGGAGTGCGTGCATTGCCATGTATGAAGAACTATTCTATATCTGAAAAGTACACTGAATCATCACAAATTAACTTATTTATCACATATACATTGTATACAGAAATCACTTGTTTTTTGCTTTACTTTTTCATTGCTGTGGACTTCAAAACATTTTTAGTCGACTCAAAATGCAAACTAGACCTATTGGGTTTGCCTGTGCTTGTTCTTATAGACCTTGTTGTGAAGCAGGTGACAAGGAACCCCATAAGGCGCTTTTAGAACTCTTTTAATGTCGTTTTCCTGCTCTATGGTAAGACCCAATCAGACTGACAAACGTATAGCCACTGTGGCTGTTCACTTAGCTTGTGGATATATTTAATTGTAAAGGTCTAAATATAACAGGGCCAGACTCCAGGTGAGCTTCACAATATGGGTAGATTGTATTAGTGGAATGATCATTTTAAGCGTGGATAATTGGAGGTTGGATCTATGTAGCTAAACCACTGTGGCTTCCTGGGTGAGTTAGTCGATCCTTATGCCCAGATTTTTGACTTCCTGCATTGGCCTGATCCTGTCCCCTGATTGGTGGGCCACAATAACATAAATACCCCTTTTTTCCCAAGTAGTAGTAGTTCTTCAACTACTAGTAGAGATAATCGAGGCAGTCTGTAATAATGGCCTGCTTCCCTTCTTAATTTCAAGGTGAAGGTGATCAGTGAGTTCTTGGGCTACATGTGGTTTAATTTGATTACCTCTTTGATTGAGTCCATAGAAATATTGATTAGCAAGAACATGAGACTTCTCACCCAAATCCCTTTTTTTTAACCCGCATTGTAAAAAGATTTGGATTAACCTTCGTGATGCAACTGAAATGTACAGTCCAGTTTCTCAAAAGTCAAGAAAAGGTCAAGAAGTAGGAGCGCAGATGAATGACATTTGTGTGGGAAGCGAGGGCGTATTCTCTGATATTTCCTAGTTCAGTCATATCACAACAATTAGTTGGTTACATAACTTATTATCATGGAGTACATCACTGTTCACATATTCGTTTTCATAATGTTGCTGTTGTATTTGATGTGAACACCATGAGTAATATAATATGTGGCTTTTTTGAATGATTGTGAAATAAAGTGGATTATTATTTAGGGTGGGCAGTGATCCTCCCCGAGAATCACAACATTAACTTGCCAGGGTTAACCTCAAAAGTCACTAAATTAATCTGATCTCAACACCCTGATAGCTATAGCACAGATCAGACAGACTTAACATAGGGCAATGTGTAAAGTATTTATGCAGACTGGAGCAGTTATAGAGTCAAAACAACCCCCAAAAAATCCCAACCAGAATTAGAAGCCAAGAGTAATATTTAAATTATGAGTATATTATAATTAACAAAATGCCACCAAAATGACAAAAATCCAGTAAGGGAAACCAGAGATATAATTGCTAAACATTTGTTAGTAAAAATAGCATCAAAAAGTCCTAATGATGGTCTTTGGAAGATGTGGACCAGGACCTGGGAATGATTTAAGCCAGGCAATGATGGAGCACGAGTTGGATACAACAAGTGTGTTTGTGTCTTTCAAAGATTTTCCCTTCTGACATTTTTTAATGGAATTCAAAATCCTTCAGTGCGTCAAGCCTGAAACTGTTTCTGAAATTAGATACCTTTGCAGCAAGGTCCCATTAGTGTTTTGAAGGTCTTGGAAATCAAAAATGTTCTAATTCACAATTTTTCAGAGTTTCTAGAGCAGCTCCGTTGGGCCACCGCTAGTGTTCCCAGGACTTCAAAGACAACATTAGGGCCCAGGACTCACTCCAGCAGAGGCCACCAGCAGTCCAGGCCCAGTTAGTACTGGCAACCAGTCACTTCAGGATAAAGGACTCTAGCAGCATGATGTGTCCCTGAAGCCACACAAGTGGCCAGCCAACTGGTCCTTTGAGTCTTGTGTAGATTGACTCTTAGCCCCTCCCTAACCAAGAGGGTAAAGGTTCCCAGGATAACCCTACCCACTTTATCATCAGCTTCTATTTGCCCTACTGCAAAAAATCCGCAGTGCACCTTCCTCCTGAATCCAAAATGGGAGAGCCCTTCCTCCTATATGCAGGGTCCTTGTGTCACCAGTAAAATGAGCAATCTCTCGCACCTTTACCCACTCCAAACTAGTTCTGTGGGTAGCTTCTCTCCCACTGAATTTGGAGCCACCTTGGCAAGTGGGAGCCTGGAGAACACAGACTTTCTCCCTCCTAGGCCTCTCGATACACTAAACAATAGATTGACAGGTTTCACCTATGTCTCTTTCAAGTTCATAACATGCCTGGAATATTTCCATCTGTCCTTTGTGAGCTTATCACATGCCCCACTCTCAGTCCATATGCTGAAATGAAATGAACTACCAGCATTTGTAAAGCGGATAGCTACCTCCGGAGAGGTGTCCCGGCGCTGGGGGCCGTCAGGGAAGAATAAGCGAGCTATTGCCCAGAGTCACAATGTGCTGGGCTAACGTGCCGCCTGCACTGGGGATCGAATGGTGTGCCCCTGTGTTCTGGAGTCAGCCGCCCTGGCCGCTGCCCACCCAATTGTTTACCCAATCTAAAGCGTTGTCCTACTCTGGGATCAATTTTAATACCTTATTAAGGTCAAGCACTGGTTGGACAGCTGCTGTCAGTCTAATGCAAGTAAGCCTTCAGGAGCTACAGCCAGGGAAAGGGTAACTTTCTAAGAGTTAAATATTTATTTCAATCTAAACCAATGCATTGGATTTTTAATAAATATGAAAAATAGACTTGGAATGCCTATTCTAGCTGTATCTTGTCAAAAGTTTGTAATACAGTTTATAATCTATACATTAACATTTTCTAGCATCCAGCTACAGTCCTGACAGTAAAAATTGCATTTTGGGGCTAGTCACTGGAAGAAAATGCAAAATTTTAATTTTACATATGTTCCACTTTTAAATATCAGGCACCCTACCTTGTGGGCAACAATTTAGGGGTGACTTTTTAATATTTAAAAGCACTGTTTCCCAAATGTCAGAAAGGATTATTGTGACAGGTTTTGCTAGCACTTTATAGACTGCTGCAGTCAATTAATCATTGTAGGGCTGATGTCATGTTTTACAGGCCCACTATGTGGATGACACAATTAAAGCTACAGTCCACAGGTGGCATTTACCTTGAAAGCATTGGGGGCATTTTCTGCACCATATATTAAGAAGTTGTAGGCAAGTTAAATATGTCAATCAAGAATAAGCAAGGGTATCAAGGCGTTGGGGGAAGGGGTGCTGCTACTTCTCGAATAGCCAGGTCTTGAGTAGCCTCCTGAAGGTTAGAAGGTCCTGGGTCTGCCGTAGGAGGATGAGGAGGGTGTTCCAAGACATGGCAGCGTGGTGGGAGAACAATCTGCCACCGGTGGTCGCTCTTCGGATGTGGGGGATGGTAGCGAGGGCGAGGTTGGCAGAGCGGAGCTGGAGGTTGAGGGTGTAGAAGGTGAGTTGTCTGTTGAGATATGCCGGTCCGGTATTGTGGAGTGCCTTGTGTGCGAGGGTGAAGAGCTTGAAGATGATCCTCTTGTTGACGGTAAGCCAGTGCAGGTCCCTCAGGTGGGGTGTGATGCGGCTGTGGCGTGGGATGTCGAGGATCAGGCGTGCAGAGGTGTTCTGTATGCGTTGTAGGCGTTTCAGGAGTTTGGCCGAGGCTCCAGCGTAGAGGGTGTTTCCATAGCACAGCTTGCTGCTGACGAGGGCTATTGAAAAAAATAATCTTCACAATGTATGTCAAGTCTGTGTAAGTTTTGGAAGAACAGTGTGTATATAATTCAAGCAATCGTAACTAACAGGGGGAAGGGTAGTTGCAAAAAGAAACCTACAAATTTATTTCGATACAAAACTATATTCTTTTTAATGAGTTTTCATGTTAAAACCAAACATTATATACATCTACATTACACGAAAAATGACACAAAACACAAATTATACAATGCTATTAAAATATAATCACACAATATTAAAAAGGAAGAAAGTGGCAATCAATACTTTCTGGAAGTACCCTTCCCCCTGTTAGTTATGATTGCTTGAATTATATACACACTGTTTATTTCCCTGTCCTACGAATTATTAATTCTAATCAGTTGTTCACATTATACGTTTTGGAAGAAGTCATTTATTTATGTACAGAATCAGCCTTTGTACCTATCTCCATATGTCCATTGAGTTTATAATCCCTATATTTGTCACTTCACTTGATCTGGAACTTGTGTCTTGCTCCCAGTGAAGTGAGAGTTCTATTCACCATTGGTAAGAAATACAGTTTGTTCACCTGTTAGATGTTCATAAGCATCTATTCCAAGGTCTGTGTAATGGTTGATTCAGCTACAAATTGTGTTTCCAATTACAAACATTTTGGATTGAGAATTACAAGGAATGTAGGATTACAACAGCCATACATGTTATGATATGTCTGCAGTTAAAGCTACTTAAATCACCTCAGCTTCTTCCTGGAAAGTTTCAGGTGATCCGTAAAAGGGGGTTCCCAAAACACATCTTCCCTATGCAATTTTCCGCTGGAAAATTAGACATAGCTACAGCTAAAATGGCAAACACTTGCCAGAAAACTAGATATTGATCCAGAAACTGGGCTTTTTTTTAGAAGCTGTAAATCCGTTCAGTTGGTTTAGAGAATTTTAGATTTTAAAATATATGTATGTATAGAGACATAGAGCATCCATAGATTCAAGAGATCACAAGTTAAGCTATGATTGGCTGCCACCACATCAACAAAGAAATTTAGGGCTTGGGGACTAGCCAATAGCCAATATCCAAGCCAATAGCCGAGCCATGCACTGACAATTACCTCACATATTACATCAAAACTCAATGGTTATAAAAATAAATTCTAGCGAAATATGAATCTTAAGTTATACAACAAAAAATCCTACTGGGCCAATGATTAACAAGCCAAAATGAAGTCCTGATATATTACATTTCAATTTGAAAGTCACTCAGAAAGCAAAGTTATAAAAAAATGACACATTTCAAACACTGTTGAAAACAACCCACAAACTCTCTAATACCTTATAAACTAAAATAAAACAATTTCAACAAATATTTTTGGGAGAATCAGATATATGAAAATCACATTCAAACTCTGTAACCACAACTATTTCGAGGAAAATAATCCAATTAATGATAAGCAATTATCATTTGCTAGCTCTAGATGCTGGTCTGAAAATAATGGTTTCCAATGTACCAGAGATCTTTAACCCCTTCGATGCTCATGACGGAACGGTTCCGTCATGAGGCACAGTGGAGCTGTGCTGATGACGGAACCGTTCCGTCATGAAACTATAATGATAATGGAAAGGGGCGACCAACTCGGTCCCCCCGAACGTATGGCCGAGTGCCTCGATCCCCCCGGGAAGCCATTTTTGGGCGGGAGGCGCGTCTCAGCTGGTATGCCCGAAGCGGCGTAGCTGGGGCGCGCCCGTTCCCGCCCTAGAGTGGGCTGGCCTAGACACTGACGCAGCCAGCCACGCCCCCGGGGCAGGCAGGGGCGGGTATACGCCCGCCCTGAAGACGGATAAAAAGGGACGCAAGACCAGAAGACATCCTCTTGTTCTTGTGCTCTGAAGCTGCACCTCCTCGCTGCACGTGAGCTCGGGACAGAACGAAGAGCCAATTTTGAGCGTTTTAATCTTTCTTTTTGTCTTCTAGATACTTCGTCTGAAAGATGCCCAAGAAAGGCGCGAAGAGAATGTCGACTGACCAGATGGTTCGGGTCCTCATGAAGGAAATGTCCGAAATAAAGAAGCAGTTGGCGGAGCGAGACGGAGAGGAGGGATCGGGGCGTCCACCGGCCGGAGGGAGGCCAAAGAGGCCGAGAAGGGGGCCGGTCGGGGGAGACGTCCCGGTTCCCTGTTCCCCGCTCGAGGCGCCAGCCCCGGTACCGGCCCCGGTACCGAAGGAAGGGAATCCGATTCCCGTCATAGTCACCCCGACATCCGCTGGGGATATGCCTCCCGAGTTGGCGGCACAGTTAGCAGCGTGGTTGGGGGACAGTAGCGAGGGCGCCACGGCTGCCGAAGCGCAAGCACTCATGAAACAGTTGCGCGAGAAACGTGATACAGCCAAGGTGCCCGTGCCGGATGCGGTGATAGACAAGCCACGAGGGGCGGAAGCAGCGTTCGGTGCAGGTAAGCGGCCATTGCCGATCGCGAGGGATGAGTCAACACCCTCTCGTAGAGAAAAATTGGGGCAGCATGTTCCTTTGGCAATAAAGGAAAAGATTTGGGCTGGGGAATATGTAAACATTTTCTCCTTGCTTGTTGATCATTATGAGGTTGAAACTGTTAAGAGTCAAAAGGATCTGATGCATCCAAGTGTTTGGCGCGCAAAAATGGCCGCCTTTAAAGTGAATGAGAATATTGGCAACTGGGGCAATGCATGGGGAATTTTTACGTCAATTTTGGGGGAACGTAGGCCTGAATTGCTCCCTGAGTTTCCAGTATATCAGTCACGAATTATGGGGTACTCGACATCGCACCAAGGTAACCAATGGTTCTGTTATGACAACCTTTTCAGGAAAGCAATGGAGCATAACGAAAGTTTAACCTGGGACTGTTATGATTCTTTGACTTGGGATAAAATGAAAGAGTCAGGGATGTTGAAAATGCCGTTGGTGGGGAGTACTGTTGGTGAGTCCTCCCGCCAATATGGGGGGACGCCCTTTCGGTCGGGCACGGGTACTGACGATTATCCGAGACCCGCCGGCAATACAGGGAAGAGGGGTTTCTGTTTCAATTTCAACAAAGGTAAATGTACTAGGCCCCCGGGATCTTGTAAATTCAAGCATGAATGTAGTGGTTGCGGGCACCCCATCCTGAGTCCTCGTGCAGAGCCAAAACGGGTGAAAATGGGGGTAGAGGAGGCGCCAAACAGGTCTAATGTAGTCCGAGGGGCGCCTTTACCAACCCCGATTGATACCTTGGCGATGATTCCCTGGCTCAGCGAATACCCAGATCGTACTTCTGCTGGGGTGCTGCGAAACGGTTTTTCATATGGTTTCCGCATCCCGGTGGGGGACTTTCAGGGTGTCGGGACGTGCAAAAACCAACTTTCCGTCTTGCAGCATACGACTGTAGTACAGGATAAGATCCGGAAAGAGGTTATCCGAGGTCGGGTTGCCGGCCCGTTTAGTGTTCCCCCGGTACAGAATTTTGTCTGTTCTCCTTTAGGGGTGGTCCCCAAGAAGGACCCAGGTGAGTTTCGATTGATCCACAATTTATCAGCTCCTCATGGCCTTTCTGTGAACGATGCAATTGATCCAGAGGTATGTTCGGTGCGGTACTCATCATTTGATGAGGCCGTAGCCATTTTGAATCGCCTGGGGCCCGGGACGCTGATGGCGAAATCAGATATCGAGTCAGCGTTCCGTTTGCTCCCGGTATACCCGGACGACCAACGTCTTCTGGGATTCATGTTTCAAGGTTCGTATTACATGGATAGGTGTATGCCGATGGGGTGCTCTATATCTTGTGCATATTTCGAGAAATTCAGTAGTTTTCTACAATGGGTTTACACGAAGGAAACGGGTTTTCGAAATGTGATGCATTACCTTGATGACTTTCTGTTCCTTGGGGCCGCCGGGGATGACGAATGTGCCCGGGCCTTGACTGAATTTTGTGTATTAATGGATCGATTTGGCGTGCCATTGGCACCAGGTAAAACTGTGGGTCCCACGACTTGCCTCGAGTTTCTGGGGATCGAGTTGGACTCTAGTGAGGGTTGTTTTCGTTTACCAGCTGCCAAAGTGTCGAAATTCAGGGCAGCCCTGCAAATATGTATAAATGCATCTAAAGTTACGCTGCATCAATTGCAGCAATTGGTGGGGCAGTTGAACTTTGCTCTAAGGGTGATCCCGATGGCCCGCCCCTTTTCCCGGTCAATTGCCCAGGCGATGGTCGGCCTAAAAGAGGGTCATCATCGCACGAGACTATCGGCTGAGGTCCGCCAAGACATGCGTATTTGGTTAGCATTTTTGGCGGATTTCAATGGTCGAGTCGTATGGAACAAACCGGCCTTGTCCTCTGAAGAGCTTGGTCTATGGACGGATTCAGCGGGAAGCATGGGCTTTGGCGCCATCTTCGGCACAAAATGGTCGGCACAAAGGTGGCCAACATGGTGGCATGAAGAAGGGCTGACGAGTAATATTGCTTTCCTTGAACTGTTTCCCATTTTGGTGGCCCTCAGAACCTGGCCCGATGGATTCAAAAATCACTCTGTCATATTTTGGTCTGACAATATGACCGTTGTAGAATGCATCAATAGTCAGGCAGCACGTTGTAAAATGATTTTAAGGCTGCTTAAAGAAATTGTCTTACTGTGTATGCAACTGAATGTGGTATTCAGAGCGAAACATGTCCCAGGGGTGATGAATCAGGCGGCTGATGCACTGTCTCGTTTTCAAATGCAGGCTTTCTCGGGTTTCCTTCCCTCAGCGGACCCAGAGCCGGCACCCTTTCCCAAAGCTCTCTGGTCTCTCGGTGCCCCGAACTTCGTTACCTCGTGGGAGAGAGTCTAGCACCAAGGACGAGGAAGGCATACGAAGGGGCGTTTCGGGCTTATTTAGCCTTTTTGGGGACGGAGAGAGGGGGGCTTTGGGGGCATGAGGATTGGGTAGTACATTTTCTGATGTCCTTGCGTAGGGCTGGGAAGTCGGTGGCTACAGCCCAGAGGCATCGTGCTGCCATTTCCTTTGTTGCCAGGGCCCATAATATCCAGGACCCGACAGCGTCTTTTGTGGTACAGAAAGCGCTGCGTGGGTGGCAACGCCTTGAGGGTCGCAGAGTAGACGAGAGGCGCCCGATAGGTCTGGATAGGTTGTCCCAGTTGCTGGCCACACTCCCCGCCACATGCTCGTCTCAGTTCGAGGCCTGTTTGTTCCGAGCTGCTTTTACGCTTGCATTTCACGGGGCGATGAGGATAAGTGAGCTGGTGGCAAGGAACAAGCGGGATGTGGCGGGGGGTTTGTGCCGGGAACACGTTCAGATCAGGGGTGAGACGGTGACTGTATCCTTTGTCAGGTCCAAAACCGATCAAGATGGGATAGGGGACTGCATAGTCATTCGCAGGATTCCAGGGTCCTCCATGTGTCCGGTAAAGTGTTTAGAAGACTACCTAGCACGAAGGGTGGCATCATGGGGGGGGACATTGTTGAGACACGCGGACGCCACCCCACTGACGAGATTTCAGTTTCAGCGGGTGCTTGCGATGTCAATTACCGCAGCGGGCTTGGACCCGGGCGAGTTTGGGACCCATTCCTTTCGGATAGGGGCTGCCACTGAAGCTACAGCCAGGGGTCTTAATGTGGAACAAGTAAAACGAGTGGGGCGTTGGTCCTCCAATTGTTATAAGAGGTATGTGCGGTTGCACATGTTGTGAAGCTGTAATAATGTACTCACGCTTCTTGTCTTTGTTTGGTTTTCAGTTACGCAAGCCTTCGAGGCGGGGCGGACTATGCAGTCGACCCAGCACCAGGCCAGCGGTCAGACATCACCGGCTGTGAGAAAAGAGGTGTGGGTCGTGGGCCACTCATACGTGAGGCGTGCCGCAGACGTATTCGAAGCAGGTGACATGATTCACGTAGCTGGGGAATACGGGTACAGAATGTCCTTCTACGGAAGGGGCGGTCTCTGTATTGACCAGTTTCAGGCATTCTTTGAGGGTTTGTTAGGGCGGACGAGGTCACCGCCGTCTATAGTCATAGTACATTTAGGGGGCAATGATTTGGTCACCACCGGTAGACGACTTCTCCTAGAGGCAATGCTTTCCACTGTAAGTTGGTTGGCAAGGAAAGTTCCGGGGTGCATAATTGCGTGGTCTCATATGATCCCACGAAAAGTGTGGCGGGGGGCTGTTTCGATTCGTGCTTTGAACCATTCGGTTAGAAAACTTAATAACAAAGTGAGTAGGTTGTTCCGTTCCAAGACATTGCATTCTATCTCGCACGGTTGTATTAATGATGACAGTATGTATTTAGGGGATGGTGTGCATTTGTCTCGGGTGGGAAATGAGTTACTCATAGGAGACTTCTTAGCATGGTTAAAAACGTTGAAACATGACCTTTAGGTAGGACTTTTGTGGGGGGCCCGGATAGCCGGTCAACTATCCGGGCCTGTGGCGGTAAGGTCATGATCGGTGAGCACTAATTAGTAGATCCCTATGAGTGGGCGTCACCCAACACGGATGGGAGCGCTCGGGAGAGGTGGCCATTGGCCCCTCAATGGGGAGGCGGTCCCTTCTAAGGATGGGTCGCCGGAAGTAAAGGAAAGGCGGTCAAGGCCCCTTCCTTTGTAGGAGGGGTTACAGCCCCCTCCTGGGGAATTTCCCGGGGCCAGTGACATCTGCGACGGCAGATGCGGTAAGTTGTGTGGGGTTGGGATAAGGTCTACGATACCTTCTAGATACCTCACACGAGTATTCGAACGACCTTTAACTGGCGTCGAGTCTTTAGGTGCCCCCGTCAAGTCAAGGGAAATTGGTAGTAGTTGCACTTGAGGTACGCCTCCGTGCTGTCGCCCATCCCAAGTGGGAGGGGTAAGTCTGGTTAGGGATCTTGACACCGGTTATGACCTTGCCGTTGGCCCTTAAACGTTAGGTTGTACAATTTCAATATGTCAAGAAAATGTTTTGAAGGATGCTAGTTCGGCTAGGAGAACCTCTGTATTAGAGAATCTGTTAAGGTTAGCCAAACATCGCAATATGGTAATGAAATTGTACATAACATGAAACGTTTAATGTTTTAAATTTTGTTTTAATAAATACGGCCGGGATGGTCACTCCATCCCACTTCCAAAAACTTCAAGAACTGTTTCCGGTTTCCCTCCTTTCGGGGATTGTGTTGAGAGGGGGTGGCGGGTATCTCTGCCATATGGAAAGGGGCGACCAACTCGGTCCCCCCGAACGTATGGCCGAGTGCCTCGATCCCCCCGGGAAGCCATTTTTGGGCGGGAGGCGCGTCTCAGCTGGTATGCCCGAAGCGGCGTAGCTGGGGCGCGCCCGTTCCCGCCCTAGAGTGGGCTGGCCTAGACACTGACGCAGCCAGCCACGCCCCCGGGGCAGGCAGGGGCGGGTATACGCCCGCCCTGAAGACGGATAAAAAGGGACGCAAGACCAGAAGACATCCTCTTGTTCTTGTGCTCTGAAGCTGCACCTCCTCGCTGCACGTGAGCTCGGGACAGAACGAAGAGCCAATTTTGACCCACCCACCAGCCCCTGAAGACAGCCAGTTGTTTATAATAAAGTTGATTAATTTTGCTTCTGTTTTCGTTTACAGGTTGTAGTGTCATGTTGATGTTGAGTTAATAAAGAATGGTCGGTTTGAGTACGTTTTGCCATTAAAGAGATTCAGATTTAGTGTTGAATTTTATGCATGCTCTTTCGGTCATAGTGGCCAATGTATTCTTAGGTTTAGTTAGCACTGTCGTATTTATTTTTGGTAGGCGGTAAGGTCATGATCGGTGAGCACTAATTAGTAGATCCCTATGAGTGGGCGTCACCCAACACGGATGGGAGCGCTCGGGAGAGGTGGCCATTGGCCCCTCAATGGGGAGGCGGTCCCTTCTAAGGATGGGTCGCCGGAAGTAAAGGAAAGGCGGTCAAGGCCCCTTCCTTTGTAGGAGGGGTTACAGCCCCCTCCTGGGGAATTTCCCGGGGCCAGTGACATCTGCGACGGCAGATGCGGTAAGTTGTGTGGGGTTGGGATAAGGTCTACGATACCTTCTAGATACCTCACACGAGTATTCGAACGACCTTTAACTGGCGTCGAGTCTTTAGGTGCCCCCGTCAAGTCAAGGGAAATTGGTAGTAGTTGCACTTGAGGTACGCCTCCGTGCTGTCGCCCATCCCAAGTGGGAGGGGTAAGTCTGGTTAGGGATCTTGACACCGGTTATGACCTTGCCGTTGGCCCTTAAACGTTAGGTTGTACAATTTCAATATGTCAAGAAAATGTTTTGAAGGATGCTAGTTCGGCTAGGAGAACCTCTGTATTAGAGAATCTGTTAAGGTTAGCCAAACATCGCAATATGGTAATGAAATTGTACATAACATGAAACGTTTAATGTTTTAAATTTTGTTTTAATAAATACGGCCGGGATGGTCACTCCATCCCACTTCCAAAAACTTCAAGAACTGTTTCCGGTTTTCCTCCTTTCGGGGATTGTGTTGAGAGGGGGTGGCGGGTATCTCGGCCATATGATTTTTCAGCACAGGAGGGGAATATGTGTAGCAGCGATGAGGTTAAATCACACAAGTACAAGAAAAACGGTGCCACATTAGTTGTATTGTTAATGGCAGTGTTTATTAACGTTCCTTTCAGAGATGGAGTGCCCATGAAAGAGCTGAAATTACATTGGGTCTTCCCCTGATCAAAAATTCAGAATTGGACCCAGTCATCGCGTTTTCTATCAGCACTTTAGCATTGTCTTTCTAGCAATGGGAGGAACAACAATCTGCTCTGGTTATGTATAGGAAACCTATTAAAATGTGCTGATTAGAGAAAACTTACAATTGATACTTTTTGACCTGTCCACAGTATATATTACTACAGAGCTCCTCGTGATAAAAGAACAGTTCATGTAGGTGTTGGAGTTCGATCCATCAGACGCACTTTGTGATCATTCCCAACTGTCTCAAAACTTGTATGAAACATAACAGTAACAGAACTTTTTTTTCCCAGGTTAACTTGTAAATTCCATTGCAATGGAGTTCCAGGAGTAAAAGTAAGGTTAATTCTAAAGCAGCAGGAAGCAGTCTTTAAAATGTTTTATGAGAACAATCATTTGTACATATAGACTAGGAATTTACTCAGTGGCCAAGTCCTGAAAAATGTAAAATTGTTTGGAGATTTACATTGGTGCCTGAACATATGCTTTTCTCAATTATAAGTTTTTCCATAAGTGTACCTAGAAAGCAGAACCAGGGGCAGATTTCCAGGCATAACACTGGGAATGTTATGTGGTATATCCTGTGGCAGTGGCAGCTGGTGAATTTAAAAAGTGGTGAGGCATGAAAAAGATTTTGACTGAGCAGACAGTAAAGAGCATGATTTAAATTCCCAAGCGAAATATAGGGTGCACATCACAACAGACTTCCTTTTTAGTTTACTAATCACATTTTTATCAGATGGGGTTTATATCTCTAAGTCGGAGGCGATGTGGACTTGTGGCTACAAGTTCAAGTTCAAGTTCCAAAACTTGTATAGCGCACTACTCACCCAGAGGGTCTCAAGGCGCTTGAGGGAGGGTAGTGATTTACTTATCGAATATCCAGGTTTTTAGTTGCTTTCTGAAAGAGAGGTGGTTCTGAGTGAGGCGGAGGTGGGTGGGGAGAGAATTCCAGGTTTTAGCCGCTAAGTAGGAGAAGGATCTTCCCCCCATGGTGGATCTGTGGATGCACAGAATAGTGGTGAGGGCTTGATTGGATGATCGTAGTTGGCGGGAGGGGGTGTAGAAGGATAGACGCGTGTTGAGGCATTCCGGTCCCAGGTCATAGAGGGATTTGTGTGCGTGGGTGAGGAGACGGAACATTATTCTCTTGTTGATAGGGAGCCAATGGAGGTCTTTCAGGTGGTCGGAGATGTGAGCATGCCGAGGGATGTTTAAGATGAGTCTGGCCGAGGCGTTTTGGATGCATTGGAGTATTTTCTGTAGTTTGGCTGTGGTTCCGGCGTAAAGGGTGTTGCCGTAATTCAATCGGCTTGTGACCAGTGCGTGGGTGACTGTCTTTCTTGTTTCGGGGGGATCCAACGGAAGATCTTTTTGAGCATTCGTAGGATGTTGAAGCAGGATGATGAGACGGCGTTGACTTGTCTGGTCATCGAGAGGGAGTAGTCCAGGATGAAGCCCAGGTTACGTGTTAGAAATGGGATCCCTGGCTGGCCAGGGCTTGCGCCAAAGTCAGTCAGAGATCACCACTCATAAGTCAGGGCAAGGGAGTTACACGCCAAGATAACCCCTGCTCCCCCTCTAGGTAACGTGGCGCGAGCAGCAAGGCTAAACTTGGAGGCAATATGAGTTAAGTATTTGCGCACGCACCCCAGCAACAACACCCAAGGCCCACCACAAAGGAAACTCCACACAAGGTTATATATAAAAATAGCCTTTGTATTATACCAAAACACATTAGATAAACAATGCAGAATCAGGAAGCAGTTTTGAATCCCAGCAAATCTCCTTGTGCCAAAGAATGTAATGTAGTCTGTGTCTTTTGTGAAGCGCCTTTGTGTCCTTAGGCAAAGTTCGCTCTATGTAATCTGCCAAAAACAAAATGTGAAGTCTACCTTTCACCAATGCTCCAATGTCACCCTCCAAGGACCAAGGCCAACGCACTAACATTTGATGTCAGAAAGGGATATGCATCACAGAGAATTAAAAAATATCTGTGAGGATAAATAGTTTAACGGATTGTAACATAGCAGCAAATCAAATACCAATAAGACTAAAACTCTTCAAAAAAGCAAATTCAAATTGAACTAAACATTTTTGCTTTCCCAACACAACGCTCATAAATATACCGTACAGTTTTTAAAAGATGGTTTAGAAAAAAATGCATGTGAAATGATAAAATATTTATACTTTTCATGCATCAGGTGGTAATTAACAGTAACAGTCACATTTATGAGGCGTATTTTTAGGCAAGGCTATTGTTCATTCTAGAAAAAATGTGTTTCTTCATGAACTTTATCATCTTTTTGAAGTATGGTCTAAGCAGCGAAACGGCGTTTATTTTATTTATTTAAAGTTGCTTTTGCTCAGATGGCAGTCTCTTCTTGACAATTCTGTTGACCACTTGCTTCGATGTTGCTTCACAGGTGTTTTATCTGTGGGTACAGCCACTAAAGGGAGGAAATGTCCACTGAAAGAATGAGCCACGAAAGCAGACATTTCAGAACCCAGTGACAAGGTCATATCTCTCTACACTCTTGCTTGTTCTCAGACCTGCCGATGAACAAGTCACTGACTCAAACATATACTGTTCTTAAGAAAGTTTCTGTTTTTTTTAACATAATCTTTGATGAGAAAATTATGTACAATCACACGCATACAAACATTCATACACAATCACATACACTGGCGAACGCTCACAGACACATAACATAACATAACATGTATCTGTAAAGTGCATGTTCACCAAGAGGGGTTTCTTGGTGCTGAATAACAGATGTTTATTCTCACCCAACTCAATGGTACTCATTTTATCGACCTCAGAAGGATGAAAGATTGAGTGGAGCCGCTGGGATTTGAACATGTGGCCATGAGGTCGAACACAGGCCCCTACATTCTCCACTAAGCCACCAGAACTGGCTCATACATAAATAAACTTAAAAATGTTGTCACTTAAACACATGAGCTGGAAACTTACTTGGGACATGATTTGACATGCTGCACTGCCTAAGGTTACTGCGGCATGTCAGATATGTAATACTCCTACGACACGATGGGCTGTAACAGCCCACGACTGCCACATGCGGAATACAGCCCAGGGGACACCTCTTCTGGTGCAAGGTGATATTGCACGTTTTACATGTAAGCAAATGATCAGTAGGTCGTTTGTTTTCATTCAAAAGCCGAAACATGTAGTCAGTAAAATGTAGAGTGAGGCATGATATTTGGAAAGTCACCACCCCATGCTCCCTATGGTGCAAATCAGGAATATCGATGGGGAAATATCGTGGAACAAAAATATCGCAGCAGAAATATCGTTTGGAAGAAATATCGCCAACAAAAATATAGATGACAAGAATATCGACTGCGAGGTAAGTAATATCGATTACAAAAATATTGTTGTAATAAATATAGTTTACAAAAATATAGTTTACTAAAATATGGATTTTTTTAATAATGGTATGTAATTTAGTGTTTTTAATAGGAATTGTTTGTCATTTTATTATATGTGTTAGAATTTTTCTACCTATTAATTTATTTTAAGTTTAAGTTTGCGTTATTAGTTCCGTAGCAGGTTTTTGGTTTATAGGGGAATAGGGAGGGAAGTAATTCAAGTACGAAAAATTTATTTATTAATTAATGTGTTAATTTGTTAATTAATTATAGTTTATTAATTAGTTGGTAATTCATTTCAATAAGTTAATTAATAATTAAGTATGTTAATTGTTTAATTTATTTTAGGTGTGTGTTGTCGTGTTTCGATATATAAATGGTGTGAAGGGTGGTAAGTAATTAATTGTTTAATTAATAAATAATAACACATTAATTTCTAATAATTATTTAGTAATTATTAATTGTAATTGTGTAAATAATTTTAGGTGTGTGTTGTGTATATATGTGTAAATGGTGTGAAAGCTGGTAAGTAATTAATTGTTTAATTAATAAATAATAAAAAATAATTTTAAATAATTAAATAGTAATTATTAATTGTAATTGTGTAATTAATTTTAGGTGTGTGTTGTGGTGTTTATATGTGTAAATGGTGTGAAAGCCGGTAAGTAATTAATTGTTTAATTAATAAATAATAAAAAATTAATGTTCAATAATTAATTAGTAAATATTAAATGTAATTGTGTAATTCATTTTAGGTATTTGTTGTGGATTGTATAGTGCTAAATGATAATTTTTCTATCTTTGTTAATATTAATATATTTATGTTTATATATTATGTTAAAAGTAGAAATACAATTTATTGAAAATGTTGATATTTTTATTTTTTATTGTTTTGGGATTCTGCGCTTTCCCTACTGTTGCACTCACTGGAGTGGGAATAGTAATTTTTACCCCTCCGCTATCCTGCGCATTCCCTACTGTTGCACTCATTAGAGTGGGAATAGTAATTTTTACCCCCACGCTATCCTGTGCTTTCCCTACTTTTTCACTCATTGGAGTGGGAATAGTAATTTTTACCCCACACGCTATCGAGGGCTTTCCCTACTGTTGCACTCTCTGGAGTGGGAAGAGTAAATGTTACCCCTACGCTATCCAGCGCTTTCCCTACTGTTGCACTCACTGGAGTGGGAGATGTATTTTTTACCCCTAAACTATCCAGCGCTTTCCCTACTGTTGCACTCTCTGGAGTGGGAAGAGTAAATTTTACCCCTACGCTATCCAGAGCTTTCCCTACTGTTGCACTCTCTGGAGTGGGAATAGTGATTGTTACCCCTACGCTATCCAGCGCTTTCCCTACTGTTGCACTCACTGTTTTTATTTTGTTATTAAATGTATGTATTTTTTTAAATAGTTTAATGAGTTGATTAAATATAGAATATATTACATTTTTTCATCTATATTTTTACTTATTTATATATTTTTTTTATATATAATAATAAAGTTTATAAATTAAATAAAGATAATAGTTAATAAAATGTATTTAAGTTAATATATGTGTATGTACACTTTTTTGTGATTATATAATTTAAATGTAGTTTATTTGTTAGAATTAGTTAAAATATATATTGCAATTAATTTAATTTGTTAATAATAATAATATTAATATTTAATTAATTTAATTTAAGTTATGTTATTTTTTAAAGTTGATATTTTTTACATCTATATTTTTGAGTCGATATTACTGCACTTACCTTTTTAAGTCTAGGGAGGTGATATTTTTGTTATCGATATTTTTACATCGATATTTATTTCATCTATATTTTTGATATCGATATTTTAACATGGATCCCCCCCCCCTATGGATCAACCACCACTTATTCTCCCTGTGTGGAAATGTACAAGCATAAATTCCACCACAGCACATGGACACTCTGTGCAAATGACTATTTATGGGAATGGAGACATATAAACATTGATTATTATATTAAGAATAAAATCTCAACCCTGACCACATAAAGTCTAATAAAAGTGGCACAATAGTGTGAAATGCCTATAGTGATACAACTAGTAAGTATACCCATTATGCAGCGACGGCTCGTGGAGGGAGTTACGGTGGGGCAGGAGGGTGGGGAGGGGGAGGGGCAGGGTGGAGGTTGCTAAAAACCGGCATATGGATAATTGCAGGTAAGTAAACAATTTAATTAATAAAACGAATTTCGTAGTGCGCCTTGCATCGCAAAATGCAATGCAGTGCGAGCTACGAAATTCGTTTTATTAATTAAATTGTTTACTTACCTGCAATTATCCATATGCTGGTTTTTAGCAACCTCCACCCTGCCCCTCCCCCTCCCCACCCTCCTGCCCCACCGTAACTCCCTCCACGAGCCGTCGCTGCCATTATGGAATATAATAATGCTGTTCACACAATATGAACTATCACATGAACATGGTTGCAGATTTAAAGTTCAGAAACATGAAGAGCAAAAAGTGGCATTAAAGCTAAACTATCTTTCTAATCCACTAGTCAATAAGCATTTTTATTTTACAACTTTCGATGTAATAGACAGTGCATCAGTACAAATGGCATTGCGCAGCTCGTCCATATAGACCCAATACCCAACTAATTTAATATAGGAGATTATCAAGGGAGCTTGTAACATCTGATCAACATTTTCAGTGATCCTCCATTACATTTGGATGGAAAAGAACGTTATGAATTTGTATTACTTGGCAGCTCCTTGGTAAGGTCTACAAGCATTTGTTTTAATATCCTAGGAGTGAAGCAGGTGCAGCTTAGAGGTACTTATCTAAGTACTCTGTCAAATATTTGTCCTTCAAATGTAAGATAAGTAGGTTTAATATCAGTGGTTAAAACTAGCATCTCACTGCTTCACTGTGTTCGTGGACACCAAAGCAAGCACTCTGCCAGCTTAGTTTCATGGAGTTTCCTTGAAGGCACAAATCCACTGGCATTAGGATGAATGGGCACGTGATCTTTGAATGTTCTAACATGTGACCTTTTAGATTCAACTCTAGGATATACCGCCCTAAATCGCGAAAATTAAAGTTTTATCTTGGGCTAGGTCAGAGCAATATATAATTATACTGTGACTTGTTTCATGCACACTGCCCGGTCCTCTTTGACTCCCACTGTTCAGGTCCAATTTTTTCAGTTTTTCACATTATATAGCAGTCATTTATCGTGCTGTCATTAAGGGTTTCAGGATTATAACTAATATCTCGTCGTAGTAACCGCTGTATATGTATCTCTAGAGGACTTTAGTTTTGAAATGAAGCTATCGGCTCTCTGTTTGTAAAGGGAGCCCAGATAGTGTCATGTTGTGCTGTGTCTGTCATGGTATTTCAAGCAATGAACTGATGCATCAGAGATGGTTACTTTGTTTTTTTAAACATACAAACATTATCTAGATGGATAACGCATCTTGTTACCTAGCTTACAATTTTCTGAGGAACATATGATTATATATTTGGTGAGGAAAAGTAATAAAGTTCTTCCGTACTGTGCATAGCTTAAAGTATTGTTGAGATATAGATCCTAATTTTCAGTAAATACTTCATCATTTTAGGCAACATTTTTGAAAAAAAATGTCCAAAAAGTGATCGCTTTTTAGACCTGTTTTCAAATGATATGTGAGTCTCCATACTTAAAACCCGCTGGAATGATAAGGGTTATTCCCAATACTGTGTCACTGTTTGACACCGGAGCATTTCTCCCCTGCTGTGTTTCTGAAGTTTTGATGCCAGTTATCATTTAGAAGGACTTCTAGTTTTCTGGCTTTAAATATCTATAACATTGGCTGTGTTGTTTTTTTCTGTACTTGTTTGTACTTTTTATTCTTCACGCAACAGTACCCAGGGTTCTCTATTTTATCTCTTTTGTTTCGGTAGAGGTGTATTTAAGGTGATTTATGGATCGTGATGCACTTTTCCATTACGTAAATGTATTGAAAAAACATAAACTTATTGAGGAAAAAGCTTAAATATAAACAGTCAGGAAAAATTTGTAGTGAAAGTAAAAGATTTATAATTTTTTACCAATATAATGAAAGTTTTAATTTTATTATGCAACAGCAGCAAGATTTCCCTTCTTTCAAAATTGATATAACATTCGAGAAATGCTGATAATGCTAAGATTTTGGTAATGTGTTACACTAGATATAGATAGCAAAGCAAGTGTGTTGTATGTCTATATTTCTAAGCCACAAGTAATACATCAGTTTAAAAAAAAACACACACACACACTTTTATTTCCTTCCCCACACAGAGAAAATGCTCCTGATCCCTTCTGTTAATAAAATGCTTGTTGATGGAAAGAAACCTACCCTTGAGAGTACCGGAACGAAAATTAACTTAAAAAGTGATTTTTTTAAAATGCAAAAGAGACTGTTAAGTGTGTGTGCCTAAAAGCAAATATATTCTTCGTTCCATTTTCAAGTTAGTGTAACCCGGAGAATTGGGAAATAGGCTGATGCCATTTAGTGAGCAAATAGTAGATGGAAATCCAAACTGATGGCAGCAGTTAGCCTGATAAATTCATCCTGAAATCCATAGTTACTGCAGTGCCTCAGACACTGTGAAGAGTAGCTCGCATGCAAGAGAAGCATTGAACGCTGCGCTCAGTAAGGCATATATATCAGTGTGTGTGAGAAAAGGTTTTCCCTGCGGGCAGGTTAACAGAGTGATGGGTTTATCAATCTGTTTGCTAATTACACTTGCTTGCGGGTCTTAGGCTGTGTTCAGTCACACCGAATGTTTTGAAACTTAGGTAACAAATGTTGCTTTTTTTCATTTAGGGGACAGATACGGTGGGGATTTTTGAAACATAAATGTTAAATTGCTAAATTTAAATCTGCAGGGTAAAATGGAAATGCAAAGTTGTGTAGAGGGATGTGGGGGACAGTTCTTGTCCAAGCAATTTGTAACATTAATGGTAAGTGGTGCATTTTAAATCTAACATTCTCAATCATGTGATTCAAAATATGTTTGGATTTAAATACAGTTTTGCAAGGTAGCTTAAGTAATCTCCCTGAGAGTTGTACGAATTAAGAAATGGACATCCTGTATAGAATGTGTACATGCCTGACCCTTTCTTAGGTGACTTATAACAATCAAACGGTCTGAGATATTAATGCTGAGCAGTTGCTTCTGGAAGGGCTATAGCCCCTCTTAGAGAATGTACCACCCTCTTAAAGAATTACTGGAAGGAGAAATAACTGTTGAGGTTTTTCCTTACCCCCAGTGACCTTCATAGATTTCAACTGTTGGATTCTCCAAAATGCTGGTCCTGCCCCCATGTTAAGGGAGATCTTCTCCATATGTTCTTCCAATGCCCCCTAATAGTCAACTTGTGTTCTAACGTTTGGTTCAAATTAAACAATATTCTCATGTCAGACATTCCTTTTCACATTGAACATGTCTTCCTTGGTAACCTTTCACCTGTATTTGATAATCTTAGAGATTCTGGCAATGTTATCAATTTAGTTTTAGCTATTACTTTTCAGATTATTACCTCTGATTGGAAGGACACCTCAAAAATCCTCTTTCAAGCATGGTGGAATTTACTATGTCACCACCACAGAATGGACAGAGCTTATGCCACTTCCACTCCTTTGCTGATTAAAAGAGATTTACTATGGTTACCTCCAGCTAACTTTTTATCTAGAAAGTCACCTTAACTCTTATTTTTGTTATTTTATGCCTTGTTATATAATGTTATTCAAATTTATCCATATTGTAATTATTTCTCTATTTTACTCTTCCTTTTAGGTCTCTTCTCTTTTTCCCTCCTTCCTTTTCTCTTCCTTCTTTTCTTTTCTTTCTCTTTCCCCTTTCTCTTTCTTCCTTTCTTTTTAAAAATTCTTTCTAAAAATGCATTTCCACTTAGTATAGTCTTATTTCATAAGGATATTTTGTATTATTGCTTTTTATCCATGATACACGTTATTAGTTTGCTGCTTTTTCTAGACTCTGTACTTATGTTTTACATTGTTCTATTATTTGAATAAAGCCTCTTAATCTTAAAAAAAGAAATAACTGTTCAGGTGAGTTCCAAAGTCCTCCAAGAGTTGACGTACATTAAAGCTCCAGGAGAGGAACATTTTCCCAGCAAGTTTTATAAAAGTAATAAAATGGCCATGGCGCTCTTCCTGTTTACAAAGAAGCAGAAGAAACCAATGGCCTAATGAGTACAATAAGGCACTATTTAGTCTTTTATTCAAAGCAGATTAAAGACTCCAGACAGTGTGGCATTTATCAACCCATATCTTTGAACAATACTGATAACAAAATACTGGCAAAACCTCTGGCAAACCATTTCATACCGAGACATTTTCATAAGACCTAAGTGGCCCAGCCACTCATCGCGAAACCATATAACCTCTTAACCAATATATACAATGGCAGGTGAGAAATTACATTGATGACAAGTTCCTCCTATCTCTAAATGCAGGAATAGTGTTTGATAGTGTTGAATGGGCCTCTTCATTCCAAACACTTGAAAGAGCGGGATTGGTCCAAATTACATTACTAAAGTAAGGTGACGGTAAAGAGCACTGACTTACCACATTGACCGTGGCAGTCACATCTTCAAAGACCTTCTTGATTCACAATGTAACACATCAGGGGTGTCCTTTCTCCCTCTTTATTCGTGTTAGCTCTAGAACCATTAGCAGTTCCCATTAGACAGGGTGACTAGATGAGAGGTATAGCTGCAACTTCTGGGCCAGTGAAAGAAATGCTATATGCCAGCAACTTTCTCCTCACACTTAATGTACGAGACATGCCAATACTGCACCTCTATATTTGTTATACCCACACCTCATGTGCCTGATCGATGCCTTTTCAGTATTATTTGGGTACAGGATCAACTGGGCTAAATGATGTGCTCTCCCTGTTGGACCTGGCCTTTTTTGCAGGGTTATCCCCAAACTTTTTGCCTTATTCCTCCTATTTTTTCTGACTTGTTTTTGTTGGCTTTAGGACCCTTGGCCCTTTAGCACTGCTGATCAGTGCCAAAGTGCATATGCTTTCTATCGAAATTAAAATTGGGATTCGTTTATTCATGATTGGCTTATGTGACTTACTGGTAATCCCCTAGTAAAGTGCACTGTATGTGCCAAGGGCCTGTAATTCAAATGCTACTAGTGGGATTGCAGCACTAATTGTGCCACCCACTTGAGTAGCTCTTCAACCTTGTCTCAGACCTGCCACTGTCTGTGTGTACAGTTTTGAACTGCCACGTCGACCTTGCAAGCCCACCCACTTGCCAGGCCCAACCCGTCCCTTTTACTACATGTAAGGCACCCCTAAGGTAGGCCAAAGATAGCTCCATGGGCAATGTGCAGGGCATTCATAAGGTAGGACATATATTGGTGTGTTTCACAAGTACTGATAGTGAAATACTTCTAGTTTGGTTTTTCAGTATTGCGAGGACTATATCTCCCATAGGTTACCGTTGGAGCTGCCTTGTAACCTCTTACAAGTGTAAGTTCCAATTGGGAAGAGATAGAGATTTTGAGCTTGGGGTCCCTGAACTCACAATTTAAAAATACATCTTTTAATGAAGTTGGTTTTTAAGTTGCATGTTTGCAAATGCAACTTTTAGAAAGTGGGCATTTTTTTGTTTTACCATTCTGTGTCTCTGCCTGCCTGTTGTCATCCACGTCTGAGGGAGGGTGACAGTTGGGCTGATTGTGCATTCACTCTAGACAGTCACACAAAGAGAGCTGAGGTGTGCCCTGCATATTCTGATGGCCATCACCAGGCTGATAGGTCTTCCTTAGCTAGAGTGGTGAGAGGAGTTGTCACTGATAACTGAATAGGGATGTGCCTGCCCTCACACAAAGCTGTTTCCGCCCCCTGTAGAGTATCTGGAGCCATGTCAGAGAAAGGCAGGGTCATGTGACTACAAAGCATTTCCTTTGAAGTTTGCCTTCTTCAAAGGCAGGAACTGGTATTGATACTGGAGATGTGGCACCATGACTTCAGAACACATCTGGAATAAGAGGGCATTCTGCCAGGAAGAAGAGCTGGATGCTGTAGGAGGGGACTGCCACTCTGCTTGTAGCTTTGTTGTGCTGGACTGATGATTGCTGTTTCTGTCTTGGGAGTGAAAGGACTGGACTTTGCTTTCTACATCTTGCTTGCCAATGTCCTCCAAGGGCTTGTGTGTGCTTGTATCCTGTTAAGTCTCAGGCCCATCAAAGACTTAGGGGGTCATTATGATTGCGGTTTTTCCGCATCCTCAGGGCCCGCGGAAGCCACCGCCGGCCCGAGGATGCGGAAAAACCGCAGCGGACTGACCAAAGACCCACTGCCACATTAGGATGGCTGGGGGTCCTGGTTTCTGTCCGCAGCTTTTCCGCCGCGGTCGGATTACAACCGCGGCGGAAAAGCTCTAATATGGTGACGGTGTCTCTCAGACACCGTCCGCCATATTAGGATGAGCTATCAATTATTCTTTTCCGCTGCGGTTTTCCGCCATGGAAAAGCATACGGAACTTCACTGCGGGGGCCCGTTGCAGGCCCCCTAGGTGAAGGGGGGGTGGGGGGTGCACATGGGGGGTACCTATGGTACCCCCCTGCATGTGCATGCAGAAAGCTGCAGGCACCGCGCGGTGCCTGCCTCTTTCTGCATGCACATGCAATGACTGCATTTTTAACATTGCCGCGGGTGCAGCTTGAAGCCGCACCCGCCGCAATGTTAAAAATAGAGGATGTACCGCCAGGGGGGCGGTCACATCCTAATTGCACAGGAGGGAACTCCACATGCCATGCGGAGGTTCCCTCCTGCTCTGGGGTCGCGGACGGACGCAAGTCCGTCCGTGATCCTAATGAGGCCCTTAATCTGCAGCCCTTGCACTCATTTGCTGGGAGTTCAGACCTGCCAAGTGGTGGCAATTCCACTTCTGTGTCTTGAAGGTGGCTTTTGTTGATCAACCTCCAAAGCCTGTTTTTCCTGATGCAACACTGCTGCGTGGCTGAAAAACCAAAGCATTGCTGTGGTGCGGCTGAAGAATTGATGAGCCCCTGCCATGCAACTGATATATCACCGTAGCCTGAGTTCTGAGAACTGTCTCACTGACGTCCGTGGCACCCACTCCGACTCCAACTCAGGCCCACTGTGCAGCGGAAGAAATTGACGCATCACCTGCTTCGTGGCTGGAAAATTGAGATAAATTACTCAGCTAATTCTGTTTAATTATTGGTGGCAAATTTATTTGCTTCAAAATGTTAAAGAAATTCCATCAGTAATCAATGAATGTTAACAATTTTCCTATTCCAAGTCCTCATATAATAATTGTTTATCCCCTAAGTATTCTGGTCCCTTTCAGCAAAGAACAAGATTCATCAGAGGACCTAAAGGGATTAGTAAAGAACTTTATTTTGATCACTATAGATCATCAAAGTACATCGTAAAATAAGACAATTACAAACACTCAATACAAATAAGACATGACATTATAAATAAACATTCCCAGTCTATCTACAGTTGCAGTACAGGTCAGTCAAAGTGCATCAATGTTTGAATGCAAAAAAGGATCATTATGATAGCAGCATAATTAAAGGATAAAATGACATCATTTTTAAAATTTAAAAATTAAATCATAAAATGCTTAAAAGGAGAATACAATATATTAGTAATTAATTTCATTTAAAATAGCACATGGCCCACAATAGGACCTTAGCGGGCACCATAAAATGAGGGATTAGTATGGATAAGTATGGTTGCTGAGGTTATTCAGAGATAAGTATTTGACCGATGAAAATAATTTATGAGGCCCAACACATTCACGCTACAACACTAAGAAAGGGGTGAGTAAGGATTATCTTAGCCTTACCCTGACTAGAAAGAGGGTCCCTACTTGGACAGGGTGCCCCCATTCCTAACACTCCCTTTGACCAAATATCTGTTTAGAGCTAAGGACACTGAATACAGTTTTGCATGGAAATCTTAAAAATTAAAATATCTAGCAATCATAGTTAACATAGGCATGGAGAATATGGTAATGAATGATTTACAGCCATTGATACCAAAAACGTATAAGGAGTTCAGGTTAGTAGATTGTCCTCTCACTTTGGGAGTGGAGTACAGATGGTGAACATGATGACAGCCCAAATGTTCACAAATTCGCATGGGATGCTACCACTTCCAATTCCAAAATACTGCACACTATAAACAAACATATAAAGGACTTTATCTGAGGTGATAGGAGACACAGGCTTAACCCTTCTATATTACATGCTGATACTAAAATCAGAGGGCTGTGATTAGCTGACAAGTACATATGTGATCTTGCTCATTAGCTCTCACAATTAGTGTATTTAGCGATGAACATGATAATCCACTGTCATCGGTGTCAGTGTTGCATTCCTCTCTAGATGACCTATCCAAAAAGAGAGCCCTTTACCATAAACAGAGACAAAATACCCCATCCATATCCAGCCACAATAAAAGCCATGCTTACAACAAGAAATTGGTGGTGAATGGACATATATAACACAATGCACCAATATGATAAAGTGCAGTTATCAACATTGACAGAGAGACCATTACAGTGGCCAACATGAAACAGGTGTGGAATATGAATATTAGGAGACTTAGAAGTGTACACACTGAAATCTTAAGAGACACTCCAAACTGAGTATGGACTTCTGCCCTTACATTGAAGGCAGTACAGGTAACTGCAACATTGTAAACATGCAGGAAGTGCAACCATACTATATAGGCCATATAGAGCGACGGCTCGTGGAGGGAGTTACGGTGGGGCAGGAGGGCGGGGAGGGGGAGGGGCAGGGCGGAGGTTTCTAAAAACCGGCATATGGATAATTGCAGGTAAGTAAACAATTTAATTAATAAAACGAATTTCGTAGCTCGCACTGCATTGCATTTTGCGATGCAAGGCGCACTACGAAATTCGTTTTATTAATTAAATTGTTTACTTACCTGCAATTATCCATATGCCGGTTTTTAGCAACCTCCGCCCTGCCCCTCCCCCTCCCCGCCCTCCTGCCCCACCGTAACTCCCTCCACGAGCCGTCGCTGGCCATATACCAAACTTTCATTGATGACCTCTTTTCATGAGGATTGGAAAGCCTTGATGAAGATTCATTATTGTAACTTGAGACAAGATGGACTTAATTTCTCATATTTTAATTGATCACAGTGGCCATGCAAATTAAAGAAGGTCTGACAGATAATGAATGCTAATTCTTGCAGATGCAAGACTCCAAGATGAGTCCTTATGCTTATAATGTGGGTCTGTCCACAGTCAAACATATATTGGACAGTAGTATGGCAAATGCTACAAGACACTACCACCTGTTCATTTTAGGAGGCAGCCAAGGTAGCCAAGCTACATGCCACCTCAGATACATAAGACTGCTACCTCACACTGATGATAATGAGTTTTAGTCCACCTCACACTAATAATAATACGTTTTAGTAGCCTTCATGGTGGCTCAAATCTGTATCCTGTGATATTGGAAAAAGCCAAATAGCTCCAATCCAAGAGTGGTCAACTGGACTTTTTAGACTAGTTGCATATGAGAGGACTATACAAAGGCTTAAGGACTGAGCTCTGATGTTTGACCATGTTTGGGTGCCATTCTTACATTCTTGTGAGTCACATGGACAGGACTCATTAATTACTAAATCAATCAATCAAGAAATGTATATAGCGCGCTACTCACACGGAGGGTCTTAAGGCGCTTGGGGGAGGGGGGGCTGCTACTGCTCGAACAGCCTGGTCTTGAGTTGCTTCCTGAAGGAGAGGTGGTCTTGGGTCTGACGGAGGTGGATGGGGAGGGAGTTCCATGTCTTGCCTGCCAGGTAGGAGAAGGATCTTCCTCCCATGGTGGCACTTCGGATGCGTGGAACGGCGGCGAGGGCGTGGCTGGTCGAACGAAGCTGGCGGGTGGGAGTGTAGAAGGTCAGGCGGTTGTTGAGGTACCTGGGGCCCAGGTCGTGGAGGGCCTTGTGTGCGTGGGTGAGGAGTCGGGAACGTGATTCTCTTGTTGACGGGGAGCCAGTGCAGGTCTCTCAGGTGTCCGGAGATGTGGCTGTGACGGGGATGTCCAGGATGAGTCATGCGGAGGCGTTCTGGATGCGTTGGAGTCTCTTCTGTAGTTTGGCTGTGGTTCCGGTGTAGAGGGTGTTTCCGTAGTCCAGTTTGCTGGTGACGAGTGCCTGTGTGACCGTCTTCCTGGTTTCGGTGGGGATCCATCGGAAGATCTTCCGGAGCATGCATAGGATGTTGAAGCATGAGGACGAGATGGCGTTGACTTGTCTGGTCATCGAGAGGGAGGAGTCCAGGATGAAGCCCAGGTTGCGTGCGTGGTCCGTTGGTTTGGGTGCACTGCCAAGGGCAGGGGGCCACCAGGAGTCGTCCCAGGCGGAGGAAGATGGTCCCAGGATGAGGACCTCCATCTTGTCTGAGTTGCGTTTCAAACGGCTGTTCGTCATCCACTTGGCTACTTCTTTCATCCCTTCGTGTAGGTTGGTTCTGGCAGTGGCTGGGTCGTTGGTGACGGAGAGGATCAGCTGAGTGTCGTCGACGTAGGAGATGATGTTGAGGTTGTGTTGGCGTGCGATGGCCGCGAGGGTGCTCATGTAGATGTTGAAGAGGGTGGGGCTGAGTGATGATCCTTGTGGTACGCCGCAGATGACTTCGGTGGCCTCGGATCTGAACGGGGGCAGGCGGACTCTCTGGGTTCTTCCGGCGCGGAACGAGATGATCCACTCCAGTGCCTTCTCTTGGATTCCGATGTTGCTGAGGCGTTGTACTAGGGTGCGGTGGCAGACAGTGTTGAACGCTGCGGAGAGGTCCAGGAGGAGGAGGGCCACTGTTTCCCCGTTGTCGAGCAGGGCTCGGATGTCGTCAGTGGCTGCGATGAGGGCGGTCTCGGTGCTGTGGTTGGCTCGGAAGCCGGACTGCGAGGGGTCGAGGGATCCGTTCGTCTCGAGGAAGGCGGCAAGCTGTCAGTTGATGGTCTTCTCGATGACTTTAGCAGGAAACGGGAGGAGCGAGATGGGGGCGGTAGTTCTTGAGGTCGGTGGGGTCTGCTGATGGTTTCTTCAGGAGGGCGCTGACTTCGGCATGCTTCCAGCTCTCCGGGAAGGTGGCGGTGTTGAAGGAGCAGTTGATGACGTCTCGGAGTTGGGGTGAGATGACGGAGGCGGCCTTGTTGAAGACGTGGTGGGGGCATGGGTCAGTTGGTGATCGGGCGTGGATGGTGTTCATTGTGTGGATGGTGTCTTCGGTGCTGACCGGGGTCCAGGCACGGAGGGTAGTGGTGGGGGGCGTCGGTTCGGTGGTTGGGTGCATGGGCTGTGTGCCGAAGCTGTTGTGTATGTCGGCGATCTTGCTGTGGAAGAACGAGGCGAGTGAGTCGCAGAGTTCTTGCGAGGGGGTGATGTCGTTGGTTCCGGCGCTGGGGTACGAGAGCTCTTTGATGATGCTGAAGAGTTCTTTGCTGTTGTGTGCGTTGTTGTCTGGTCGTACCGTGAATGCTGTCTTCTTGGTGGCGTGGATCAGCTGGTGGTGTTTGCCGGTGGCGTGCTTGAGGGCTGTCATGTTGTCTGTAGTCGGGTCTTTGCGCCAGGCTTTCTCGAGGGTGCAGCAGTTCTTCTTGGAGTTCATGAGATCGTCGTTGAACCCGGAAGCCTTCTTGCTGCCGGGTCTGCTGGGATGGTTTTTCAGGGGTGCAAGGTCGTCAGCGCAGTTGGTGATCCACTGTGTGAGGTTGTTGGCTGCCTGGTTGGGGTCCGTTGAGCGGGCGGGAGGATTCAGGTTCAGGGATGTGGAGAGCTGGTCGGATATGATCTTGTTCCTGCTCCTGCGGGGAACCTGTTGCGGGTGGTGGTGGGTCGTGGTCCTTCCTACTAAGACAACATGTCTCTCAAGAGAGGACACACCCAAATACCCTTGGTATAAATGCCAGAGATATAAAAATACCTGGCGCCTTGTAGGAAATTGGCTTATTAGTTGAGAGGGTTGGAAGCCCAAGTAAAAAACACTATCCTTGTCAGGGTAAACCACAACATTTGCTATATTAACCTGTGCTTAACCTGCCTGGTAGCTTACACAAAGCAGTCAAGCTTAATTTAGAGGTAAAGTGTAAAGTATTTATGCAGCACACAGTAGTAGTAAAGGGATAACATAGCACAAGAAAAATGCCAAACCAATGTAGAAAAACAGAGCACATTTTAACAAAGAATGTGATGACAAAACAAACTAAATCCAGTCAGCAGACCCAGAGATATGTAATTTCCAAGTTTTAAGTAAAAGGAGCGCCATAAAGCTTCAAGTGACAACTGCGGTTATCTGGTTGAACCCAACCAGGGTAAAGTCACAGGTTCAGGCCAACTGCAGTGGAGTGCAGGTGGAGTAGAGGACCAAGTTCAGCCCACTGGAAGGTCTGCTTGGTTGTTCATGAGACAGAGATGGAGGGCTGGTGTTTTACAGCATCAATTTTGATGAGGCTGCCTATCAGAAACAGCAAGCTGTTGCAATGGGAAGTCCAGCATCAAGTTGTGTCTCACTACATCAGTTATGAGAGAATCCTCAGTTGGACAAGGAAGGGTACCCTCTGATGCCAGCCAAAGGTCCATGACCCATGAGAGCCCTCTTGGGAATCAGAATTCACTGCAGCAGAGGCCAGCAGCAGGGCACAGGCAGGTCCATTTGGGTGTAGTCAGCTGGGAAGATGCAGAAGTCGTCTCTGGAGTTTTCCATGTCCCTTTAGCTCATAGAGTAGCCAGTCAGCTAGCTCTTGTAGTCACTCTGATGGTACTAGATACGAGGAACAGGTCCAGTCTTCTTGCTCAGGCAGCAGAGCAATAGGGCAATCCTTCTAACAGCTGGGCAGAAGATCAGTCCTTCAGAAGTGATCTGAAGAGTGGCTCCAAAGGTCAAATATTTATACGTGGTGCCAGCCTTTGAAGTGGGAAGATTCCCTATTGTAAGGTCCCTCGATGCGTAAGTAGTGGCAGTCACGCACTCTAAAGGTCACAATGTTAAATTACAACAAACTGTGGGTTACTGGACTGAGAACATAAGAAAACAGAACCTCAAGACGGCCGCCAGCTCGAACCGTGGTCAGCAGTCTAGTGTTTAGCGAGCTGTCAGCGGAATCCAGGTGAGGGGCGTTATGAGAAGAATCTGCGCACTTCACCGAGGATATAGCCCTGAGCGGTAGCGTTTTCAGAGTTCTAGTTGAATCTGAATGTTAGGTCTGCGCTGAAACACTATCAGAACATCTATGACCTTATTGAGGAGGAAGCTCCGGACATATTTGCCAAGACTGAAACATGGCTACAGGATGCTGACACCGCTATTACAAATCTAGCCTGCCCACCCGGCTATTTTATGTACACCTTGAATAGGCTGTCTAGGGGTGGGGGTGTAGCGTTAGTGGTAAAATCCATCTATTCCTGTGTCTGGAGTGCCCTAAACATCTCTGGGTGTGAAAGTGCCTTGTTTAAGGTCTCTGTTAGCCCTGAGTTTACCCTGTCCGGGATGGTCGTTTATCGTCCACCCGGCAGTGATGTGGCGTTCAGAAATGCTTTCCCCGATATTGTTGGCCCTTTGGTCGCAGACGGTGCCAACTTCTCTATCATGGGTGATTTAAATCTGCATTTCGACACCCTCTCTGGCTTGACAGTGCATTCCATCTCCTCCGACCTAGAGGCCTTTCAACTTCCCCAGATGGTTTCCCAGCCTACCCATTTGGGGGGGCATATTCTGGATCCCTTGTTCACCAATCTGCCGGGGATTCAAATCACCTCTGTTTCTCCGGTGGAATGGACAGACCACTTCTTGGTGTCCATCCTATGCCCTGTCTCTGCCACTCCTTCCATCTCTACGGCTAGACGGGTTCAGAAGAGGGCTTGGAAAAAGCTTAGGTTAGAAGACTTTCATCGTCTTCTATTAGAGGAGCCGCTGGGCCCTTTGACGGATGTAGAAAAGGGGTATGACCTCTTCTGTTCTTGGATCACTAGGGCCTTGGACTCTCTGATACCTATTGTATCAATTAAAATCAACTCCAGAGAGTCGAGTCCCTGGTACGATGGCGCACTTCGGGCCCTAAAGGGTGCCTGCAGACGGGCTGAGAGGGCTTGGAGGAAAACCTATGGGGCTGATCTAAAAGCTGCATACGCCAGGTCCGTCAAGCTCTACCATCGAGCCATTTGCCGAGCTCGTGCGGCTTTTTACGCCACTGAATTCCGGAACAGTTCTAATCCGTCGAAAGCCATCTTTAAGGCCGTAAAAGATCTTACGACGAAGCGGACTACCTCTATGACCGTAAGCTCCCTTTCCCACTGTGAATCCCTTGCATCCTACTTCTTGGGGAAGGTCCAAGCTATTTATCGGACATTCCCTAGCATAGGGTCCAGTGGGGAAAGTACTAATGGGGCCCACCATCAGACTACTCTGCTTGTCTTCCCCCCCTTACCTTGGACGGCTTTGACAAACTTGCGTTGCAAGTCAAATCTGGATCTCCATCCGATCCAGTAAGGCCTGCTCTCTTCCGAGATCAGGCTTTTATGGGGCGTCCAGCTGTATGTTCCCTCGTCAACCTCTCCTTGGAAACAGGAGTTGTTCCAGCTAAGTGGAAACAAGCCGTGGTGTCCCCAATTATCAAAAAGCCCACCCTGGACCCATCCAAGCCGGAAAGTTATCGCCCCATCTCGTTGCTACCCTGGCCAGCCAAGATCACTGAGGCCCATGTCAATCTGGCCCTGTCTGAACATCTGGTACGGACCAATGCCCTCGATCCCACACAAAACGAATTCCGTGCTGGGCACAGTACGGAAACTGCGTTACTTGTGATGGTGGAACATCTCCGGGCAAGGTTGGATGCTGGTCAAACGGCGGCGCTTATTTTGTTAGACCTTAGCGCCGCCTTTGACACGGTGGACCACAGCATCCTCCTGCATCGGCTCGAGGAGACTGGCATTGGCGGTCAGGCGCTGCAATGGTTCCGCTCCTTTTTAGATGACCGCTCCTTCTGTGTTGCCATCCCTCCCTTCAAGTCCAATTACCAACCGCTAGCCATGGGGGTTCCGCAAGGGTCCTCGCTGAGCCCCACGTTGTTCAACCTTTACGTGAGACCGCTGGCTGATGTCGCTAGGCAGTGGGGCCTAACTTTGGTCTCATATGCCGACGACACACAGCTGGCGGTTACTCTCAGCGGGGATGCGGAAATTGAGGCCCCCAGGTTTCAGTCTGGACTGAAGGCGGTGGCTAGCTGGCTGACAGGCAATTGCCTTCAGCTAAATGCCACTAAAACGGAGGTGATGGTCGTCGGTAAGGGAATGGAGCTGTGGGGCGACCACTGGTGGCCCTCAGAGTTGGGACCTACTCCGATCCCGGTATCGGAGGTGAAAAACCTGGGGGTATGGCTGGATGCGGGCCTCTCCTTTGTAGGGCACACTAAAAAAACTGCGGCCTGCTGTTTTGGACTCCTAAGGGGCTTGAGACCTGTTCTCAAGTTCTTTGACGCCCCAACCAGGCAGCTGGTGATCCAGGCTACTATCATCTCTCGCCTGGACTATGCCAGCTCTCTCCTGGCTGGGGCTAACCAGGCCGAGCTAACCCGCTTGCAACGGGTTCAGAATGCTGCGGCGAGGGCGATTGTTGGCCTGCCCAAATTCAGCTCGGTGGCAGGTGTCCTTCGCTCCCTACATTGGCTTCCGGTTAGGAAGCGTATCCTCTTTAAGGTTCTGTGTCTTGCCTTCAAGATCTTGAGAGGTATTGGCCCGGAAATCCTGTCGAGCTGTCTTTCCTTCTATGTTCCTACCCGTAGCCTCCGTTCCCAGGGTTTGGCCCTCGCGGTGGTCCCCAGATTCAGGCTCAGTCGCATGGGAGGCCGCTCGTTTAGGGTAATGGCCGCGTCAGCATGGAACTCCCTGCCTGTTGAAATCCGTCTGATGGAGGACCTCTTGACCTTCCGGAGGGCTATAAAAACCTTCTTGTTTTAGCTGTTTTGTTTTTATTCTCCTGTTGTGTTATGTTCTACCTTGTCTCTGCGCCGGGACGCTCCTTGGCTGGAGTATCCGTGCGCACAATAAATTACCGTAACATAACATAACATAACATAGTTGTGAGGAGATAAATAGGTTAACGTAGTGTAGGAAAAACGTTAGTTAGTACTTTCCAATATCAGTTCCAGTTTTTCCCGAGTAGTTCGAGTGTGCTCATATAGTTGTTTCTGACAGAATACATTACCTGATAACATTTGTCGAGTCCCCGCAGTGTATCACAATAGAAGACGTCAGCGGTAATCGGCAGCTGAAGAAGAAGGGGTTTCCTAATCTGGACGTCGCAGTCTTCACCAGTCTACAGAACCGCAAGTAGAAAACCTACCACGGAAAAGAAATAAACCTCAGAATATATGTTTACGAAGTTATTCATTCTGAGATAAAAAGTTTTCGCATAATGTATTAGTAATACTTACCAAGTTCTGAGTAGAGCGAATCCATATAGAGGAGTCACAAGAATCTGAAAGGTCGTTTAAAATATCCTGAGAGAAAAAATCGAAAATACAGAATTTAGCAGAGTTTAATAAGAGGACAGATACAAGATAAACACCATTTAGCAATAGTAAGTCCGAGCTAACTAATCTTAAATATAGTTATAGAAAGGACGAATAACCCGAAGATTAATCACAGATTTACAAATGTGTAATTACTTCATAGGGAGATTGCAACAAGAGCAAAATAAGGCACCCAGGATAACTGAGCAGAAGGACAGGCAATAGAGTGAGTGAGAATAAATAGTTTTTGGAATAACTAATTTTAGTGAGAGTAATTAGAGACACAATAAATAATACAATTGTGAATTACAGGAAAGAATCACTAGAAAGAGTACAGCAACATTTGTGCCAAGAAATAAGAAGTAGAAGAGAGGGCAAGACTCTTGGAGACAATTGGTAGGTAGAGAGTATTGCGGATTCATAGAGAGAGAGGAAGAGAGATCTAGGGTCTAGGCTAATCTAAATTTATTTTCCTTCAGGATCCAGAGAGAAAAAGGTCTGCAGGTCGGACTGAGGAGTGGAACCAACCAATAGTGTCTCTTCTTTATTATTTTATCCAATTTTCCCCCTTCCCCCCCCAGAGGTTATACGCTGGAGTCTCGTTACCCGAGCTCTAGGTTGTTGCCCGGGTCGGATTTGGGAGCCAGCATCTCCGTTCCTGTGCAGTTACGAAAAGAGTATCCTTTAAGTTCTGACAGAGTGAAGTGCCCAAGTTGCACCTTGCACCCGAACAGAGATGACGGAAGAAATAGACCTGCAGGGTTTAGGAGTGATCTTAGACACAATACAGAAAGAGTTAAGCGCTGTCAGAGAGGAAAATCAAAACCTTAAGTTAGAGATTGTAAACTCAAGGAAAGAAACGGCAAACTTAGCACAGAGACTTAGACAACCTTTTAGTGCAGGACAGGACACACAAAATCCTCTTTTAGAGAGCACAAACAGGATGACCACCCAAGTGATCCCTTCCTTATCCCCAGTGATTCCCTTAGCGGCTCCCAAGCGATTTGGTGGGGACCCACAAAAGGCGCAAGTATTCATCACTAAGTGTTCCTTACACTACATGTGCCGCCCTTCGATTTTCCCTGACGCGCAATCAAAAGTCGCTTTCGCATTGTCTTATTTGAGTGGAGATGCAGCCGCCTGGTCCATGCCACTCATAACAAGAAATGACCCGATTTTGAGAAATTATGAGGAGTTCAAGGACGAGTTTCTACGAATATTTGACAGAAGGAGAATATCTCAAGTAGTTGACAATGAATTGCTGGATTTAAAGCAAGGGAATCGAGATCTGGTATCTTACTTAGTGCAATTCAATAAGCTTGTGGTGGAAACAAACTGGCCAGAGAGCAAACTAGCAGCAGTGTTCTATCGCGGCTTGAAAGATAAACTGAAAGATGCCTTGGCTGGAATCCCGAACAGGCCCACCGAAATATCTGTGTTAGTAGACCTGGTGCTGGAGATAGACTTCCGTCAGGGGGAAAGAAAAGGCGAAAGAAGGAGAGAATTTAGGTCTTCAGTTCCGAGATATGACTGTGTCCGGTCAGAGAGTAGTCAGAGTAACGAAGGATCATCGGGGTGGAACCCATGCAAATCGGAACGATACGAGGGCCTCTGTCAAAGGAAAAAAAGAGAGAAGAGGCGTAATAGTAATTCATGCATGTATTGCAGGGCTGGAGGGCATTTTGTCAGGAATTGCCCTAAGAAGCCCAAGATGAACTACAAGCCGAAGGAAACCTAATAGCACCACCTGTTGGAGGAGTTGAACAGGTGGGTGCGATTTTAGAAAAAACTCCCGAAGAACATCGAGTGGCCAACACCCTTCAGTCGGCAGCTCCTCATTTGAATCTATCAATGGAAGTTAAGTTCAGAGACATAACCTTAACAGGAGTGTTGGTAATGATAGATTCCGGTGCTACGGGAAATTTTTGTGACATAAAATTTGCTCGTAAGGTTGGATTACAGGCGATCATGAAAAGTAAAAGTGAACCAGTAAGAGCGGTGGATGGAACCAATCTGCCATCTGGTCCCATAGTCAGCCACACTGAGGTAATCCCACTTATTTCAGATGATGGTCATGAAGAAAGAATCCAGTTTAATCTGATTGATGCTCCCCAGTTCGAATTAATTCTTGGTTTACCCTTGGCTCACCGAGCACAATCCCACCATAAATTGGAGTAACAGAACTATTAGAATGGATTCCAAATATTGCATGGAAAATTGTTTTGAAGCCCAGGAAGGAAGACAAGAAGTCGAAGTTAGCCAGGCTCGCTCATTGTGCCAGCTGGGAGGATCAATATGTGTGATTAATACGCAAGAAATTCCTGAAGAGTATGCTGATTTCCAGGATGTATTTAACGAGGGTGGAAGCTGAACAACTACCCCCACACCGGGTCTACGACTGCAAGATAGAACTAGAACCAGGCTCAAATCTGCCCTGCAGTCGAGTGTATGCATTACCTGAGAAAGAAAATCGCCACTTAAAAGAATACCTGGACAAATATCTTGCTAATGGTTTCATTCGACCTTCCCAATCCCCGGTCTCGTCGCCTTTATTTTTTGTGCCGAAGAAGGAAGGAGATCTGAGGACCTGTATTGATTATAGGGCAATCAACAGAATCACTAAAAAGAACAGATATCCACAGCCCCTTATATCGGTGTTATTGGACCAGGTGAAAGGAGCCCAGTTATATACAAAGTTGGATCTGAGGGGAGCCTATCACCTGGTCAGGATGAGAGAAGGTGACGAGTGGAAGACGGCCTTCAGGACCCGCTTTGGATTGTTTGAATATCAGGTCATGCCTTGCGGACTTTGTAACACCCCGGCGGCCTTTCAACACTTCATCAACGACGTGCTGAAGGAATAAATAGATCAATGTGCCATTATGTACATAGATGACATTCTGATTTATTCCGCAAACCAGGAGAAGCATCAAGATCAAGTTCGGGGTGTCTTACAAAAATTAAGAGATAATAGACTGTTTGTTAAGTTGGAGAAATGCACTTTTAACGTTACTCAAGTTGAATTCTTGGGTTTCGTCATTTCCCCAACGGGCATACTCATGGACCAGCGGAAGATAGAAGCAGTAATAAATTGGAAATCCCCAATGAGTGTGAAGGAGGTTCAAAGCTTTATTGGATTTGCGAACTTTTACCGAAGATTTATCAGCGAATTCTCTCACAAGATTTTGCCACTCACTAAATTACTTAAGAAAGGTATTCCATTTGAAAGGACCAAGAAAGCTGAGAAGGCGTTCAATTCCTTGAAACAAGATTTCACCTCGGCCCCAATACTACAACATGCTGACCCGAATGAACCCTTTTATGTTGAAACCGATGCCTCTGATCAAGCAGTTGGTGGAGTTCTATCCCAACGAAACAAGGTTACAGGACAATTGCATCCGGTTGCTTATAGATTAAGGAAGCTATCTCCAGCCGAGTGTAACTATACCATCACCGAAAAAGAGCTTCTGGCAATAAAAGACGCCTTTAAGGAATGGAGACATCACCTCATGGGAGCCCAGCATCAGGTGACAGTATTTACCGACCACCGAAATCTGACATTTTTAAAGACTGCTAGAACTCTGACTCCACGACAGTTGCGATGGTCACTTTACTTCGCCGATTATGATTTTGTAATTACCTTTCGGCCAGGTACACCAAGAGGCTATGGAAAGTCTACAGATGGCTAAAGAAATATATAGGAGTTATGCAGACAAGAAAAGGCGAGAAGGTCCTCCCTTAGAAAAAGGAGACAGAGTCTGGTTAAGCACTAAGAACTTAAGACTGAAAAGAAACCGAAAGTTCCAACCTTGGTTTATTGATCCTTACCCAGTGGAGGAAAAGATTAACCAGGTGTCTTACCGACTAACCTTACCATCCAAGCTTAAGATTCATCCAGTTTTCCATATCTCATTGCTAAAAAAAGGCCCCCAGCAATTTGCGGAAGACACTACCACCAAAACCCCTCTATCTGGAAACTGGAACCAAGTACGAGGTTAAGGAAATACTGGATTCAAAAAGTTCAAAAGGAAAGATGTTTTATTTGGTAGACTGGAAAGGATATGGTCCAGATGAACGATCTTGGGAACGAGAGGAGGACGTTCATGCTCCAAGATTAGTTAAATCCTTGCATCAACGATTCCCTACAAAACCAAGAGGGAAGGAATCTATCTTGTTGGGGGTTACTGTCAGGTCCCTCGATTCGCAATTAGTGGCAGTCACGCACTCTAAAGGTCACAATGTTAAATTACAACAAACTGTGGGTTCCTGGACTGAGAACATAAGAAAACGGAACCTCAAGATGGCCACCAGCTCGAACCGCGGTCAGCAGTCTAGTGTTTAGCGAGCTGTCAGCGGAATACAGGTGAGGCGCGTTATGAGAAGAATCTGCGCACTTCACCGAGGATATAGCCCAGAGCGGTAGCGTTTTCAGAGTTCTAGTTGTGAGGTGATAAATAGGTTAACGTAGTGTAGGAAAAACGTTAGTTAGTATTTTCCAATATCAGTTCCGGTTTTTCCCGAGTAGTACGAGTGTGCTCATATAGTTGTTTCTGACAGAATACATTACCTGATAACATTTGTCGAGTCCCCGCAATGTATCACAGTAGAAGACGTCAGCGGTAACCGGCAGCTGGAGAAGAAGGAGTTTCCTAATCTGGACGTCGCAGTCTTCACCAGTCTACAGAACAGCAAGTAGAGAACCTACCACGGAAAAGAAATAAACCTCAGAATATGTGTTTACGAAGTTATTCATTCTGAGATAAAAAGTTTTCACATAATGTATTAGTAATACTTACCAAGTTCTGAGTAGAGAGAATCCATATAGAGGAGTCACAAGAATCTGAAAGGTCGTGTAAAATATCCTGAGAGAAAAAAATTGAAAATACAGAATCTAGCAGACTTTAATAGGAGGACAGATACAAGATAAACACCATTTAGCAATAGTAAGTCAGAGCTAACTAAACTTAAATATAGTTATAGAAAGGAAGAATAACCAGAAGATTAATCACAGTTTTACGAATGTGTAATTACTTCACAGGTAGATTGCAACAAGAGCAAAATAAGGCACCCAGGATAACTGAGCAGAAGGACAGGCAATAGAATGAGTGAGAATAAATAGTTTTTGGAATAACTAATTTTAGTGAGAGTAATTAGAGACACAATAAATAATACAATTGTGAATTACAGGAAAGAATCACTAGAAAGAGTACAGCAACATTCGTGCTAACAAATAAGAAGTAGAAGAGAGGGCAAGACTCTTGGAGACAATTGGTAGGCAGAGAGTATTGCAGAGTAATAGAGAGATCTAGGGTCTAGGCTAATCTAAATTTATTTTCCTTCAGGATCCAGAGAGAAAAAGGTCTGCAGGTCGGACTGAGGAGTGGAACCAAGCAAGAGTGTCTCTTCTTGTTCTTTATTATTTTATCTTATTTTCCCCCTTCCCCCCCCCTGAGGTAATAGGCTGGAGTCTCGTTGCCCGAGCTCTAGGTTGTTGCCCGGGCGGATTTGGGAGCCAGCATCTCTGTTCCTGTGCAGTTACGAAAAGAGTATCCTTTAAGTTCTGACACCTATCCTACCCTACATCTCATTCTAAGAGGTTCTCTCCTTCCCCTGGCAAGGCTCCAAACTGTATAGAGTGACAAAAGACTGGTGTCAGAGGGCAAGGTGCTTAACGTATCCCTCTCCACAGGCATAAAGCAGCAGATCTGGAAGCAGGGAAAACTTCTACCCCTTCTACCGAAACCAACCACAGATCAGAATGATCCGGCCAACTACAGGCCTATCTCTCTCCTCCCAGTTTTTTCTACGGTTTTAGAGAAACATGTAAACAGAGTACTCTCAGAGAACATCAAAGATAGAAACCTGTTGCATCGTTCCAAGTCTGGATTCAGGTCAAATTTTAGCACAGAGGCTGCCTTGTTGGAAGTAACGGAACACATTAAGGATAAACTTGATCAGGGAGATATGGCAGTTCTCATACTGCTCTACCGGTCAGTGGAATTCAACACAGACCTGCATGAGAGACTTCTTGACAGGTTGCGGAACATGGGCATGGGTGGGACCGCATTGGCCTGGATTACTTCTCTTCTGAAAGATAGATTGCAGGACATCTTGACCCTCCTTTTTCATCTCCAATGCCACATACAAATGTAGGAGTACCATAGGCCTCTATTCTTAGCCACACCCTCTTTAATATATATATGTCACCTCTAGCATCTTTGGTAGAGAAAAATGGAGTTAAGATTATCTCCTATGCTGATGACACAAAACTGATTTCCACATGTGAAAAAGGAGCCGACTTTATTGGGGACAGCATTAGATCATGCCTCACAAAGGTTTTCAACTGGCTCAAAATAAATCAGTTAAAATGCAACCTTGGACAAATCAGAGATTGTCTTCTTCAGTCAACCGGCAGTGAGTACTAGAGTACATGGTGGCCATGGAGTTGTCTTCCCCTCAGTTAGCCCAAGAGAGGGTTAAAAACCTGGCACTGTCATGGTCAATGCCCTTACCATGGGCCCTCACGTTCAAACACTGATTAGCTCCTGTTTTGGTATACTTCGTATGCTAAAAACATTCCTCCCTTTGCTGTCATTGGACAGTAGGAAGATCATGGTTCAAGCCTTGGTGATGTCAAAATTGGACTACGCTAATAGCCTGCTCCTGGGCATGCCTGACTACCTTATCCAGAGCCTAAGAGAGTTGCAGAATGCAGCGGCTAGAGTAGTGTAGTAAGAAAATATTCTGTAAGATTGCATGCGAGATATAAATACACTCCTTTGTAAGGCGGTGCAAAGTTTTAAAGTTTGTCTGCAAGATGAAAGAACTTTCTTAGCTCTGAAGGCCAGTGGGTAAACATTTACTGCTTTGCAGCAAAGGCGCGGCGATGCCATGACTTCAGGCCATGTGGAATTGTAATGCTGACTGCAGAGCTGCAGCCGTGTGCCTGCTGCTGCCCACCGCTCTCAGCGGAAGCTGGAACATTGCTCAACTAAGACACAGGCCCACGTCCGCTGCTCGGCTTTAAATCCTCCTTTGATTTTCAGAAACTTCGCTAAGCTGTCGATATTGTAAAAAAAATGTCAACTTGCAAGATGGAAGTCTTTGTAGTTTCACACATGTCTTGTGCTTTAATAATCATGTAAATGCATGTGAAGTATGATCTGATCGTCATCATCCTTTCAGATGTCCTATCCAAGAAAACATTGCAAGTGTGTGGTAGAAACATCTGCACATAGCGTGCAGGACAGTGGCAGAGCATACTGTTTCACCTGAAAGCACCACCCATCTTGGCTACTGTACCTTCAAGATCCAGCTGCAGCATTGACTCCCTAGAGAGCTCTAGCATAACAGTGAGATTTGGATATTGACCTGCCAAACTATGAGGGCTAAAATATTGTCTGCCACTGTAACTTTAAGGTAAGTATGCGTAGTTGAATATAGATTTCTGAAGTCCACATATATTTACATTAAATATATATAGATCTTCGAGGAACGTAGATGTCAGCCGCAGTCAGTGCAGCAGCCCGGCCCGTCGAGGGAGTTCCGGTGGGGCAGAAAGGCGGGGCGGGGGAGGGGCAGGGTGGGGGGTGCTAAAAACCAGAATATGGATAATTGGAGGTAAGTAAACAATGTAATTAATGAAACGAATTTCGTAGCACGCCCTACATCACAAAATGAGATTAATTAAATTGTTTACTTACCTCCAATTATCCATATTCCGGTTTTTAGCACCCCCCCCACCCAGCCCCTCTCCCGCCCCGCCTTTCTGCCCCACCGAAACTCCGTCCACGGGCGGTGGCTGCCGTGCAGGTAACAGCGGAAGGACAGTGGGGCCGGAAAAGGGGGCATTTCGAGGGACGGTGCTGAGGGAAAATTAAATAAGTAATTCATTTTCCCTCTGTATCGTCCCTCGAAATCCCCCCTTATACACTGCCCCACGGCTATTACCTGCACAGACCACGGATGGTAGATGTTGAGAGAAGAATAGGATACAGGGGTTTACAGGGTCTCTTCAATGCGCTCCATGGTAGCACCATCTCACCACAATCACACCACATTCTGTTAGTTTTCAGAAAACGTTTGAGGGCCTGCAACTGACATCAGAGGTGGATAGTCGCTCACACTTGAAGTGTCTTAATCTCAAAGCTATTTTACTGGTGTGTTCAAATCAAACTATCTACCAAGTTCACCCGCAGCCACGGACCACATCCTCATTGGCATGTACCATCCACCACTGAAAACATTCAATAACATAATCTGTTGCGACTAAGTGGCACGTATTGTCATAATAACACATATCCAGTCATTAATTTATAAATATATAGTTAAGAACTAGGAGCGAGCAATAGTAGAGATTCTAAAATGCATTAGTGAGTTATTAGACTCAGTTTAAGCTAGCTGTTTTTGTTTTCTTATCACTGGAACAAAATTGCAGACAACTATAATGTGCCTCTTTTCAAGATTTTTTATTTTTTATTCATTTGAATGATAAAGTGTTAAAAAATTATCAGATTGTTAAATCACGTCTTTATTGCAAGCCTAGTTTAAATTCTGAACTCCTTTTACTCCTATAGGTGGTTCCCCTTGGCGGTAGGCCTATGGGTTTTTATGGTCGGTGGTTTTTAAGATGGGAGGAAATGAAATGTCTGCTGTAAAATATGTTCATGGGAGCGCTCACTGTTTGAAATCTCGGTGAACTACAAAGAGTAATTTCAAATAATAAAGAATAATTCATGCTTTTTGGAAGCGCTTCAGTTTTGATGTAATTTATATTCCGAATATGTTCTCTATGAAAGAAACAGAATTTATTAGGGAGTTTTGCATTTTTACATAGGGTTCAGCTTTTCCAAATTGGACTGGAACTTCCAAACCCTTAGATAAACTAAATGTTCTCAGTTTAATGGACGCACATAATATGTATGAATCAAGGGGTTTTGCAAGTGTATTTCCAAAAGTAGTTACATTTCCGTGCTCATTAAACCATGGGTGCTTAAAGTACCAGAGGGCTTTCATAAACGGAGAAATAAGCATGGGCAAGCGTCGCACCACTGCTGTTTCAATAAAAAATTATTGAAATAAAAAAGCAGGAAAAATACAATTATTTTATTTTTTGTAGGTTCGGGCTGGGTTAGGGTGGAGCGGGGCTGGTGTCACAGGGGAAGGAGTGGTTTGCACACTCCAAGTGCACATGACTTTTTTGGCCGGCCATCTTTGTCCGGCCAGTCAATCATGCGCACTTGCATGTTCCCCCTTAGGCTGCAGTGCATAGCCTGGTGAGGGACATGCCAAGGCACCCATTCCCCATCTGAGTTCTCTACCACAGCACTCATACCAATAACAACGCTGCATTGAGCCTGTGTGCTTCCTGTTCTGGCTGCGGAGAGAGGATCGAGGAGAGGCGCGGCAAGGAGGTAAGTGCTTATTGTTTTTTTTTGTATTTCGTACCTGCACCCTCCACCCTCGTTCCCTGCCAGCTGCTACTGGAAATACGTTGTCTGTTTGTTTGGTTTTCTCATTTGTAATGCAAAAAGTACATTTGCCATTAAGACAAGCTATAAAGGATTCAATAAAGGCAAACATTGAAAATTAAAAATACCCAAACAGATAATACTATAAAATCCAATTATCAATTTAAATATAAACCATAGACAAGAGCATAGCAAATATCATCAGCGGACGTGTTTATTAATGTGATGAAGTAACAATTAGGGCAAATAATTGTGGGATTGTTTTTGAAAACCTGAAAAGGATGCTTCAGAATTAAGCAGTACTGTAATAATAGCTGCATCCCTATCAGCACAGGTTTCGTTCAAACTTGTGTAGTCAAAACACTCAGCTGATACTGGTGCAATCCCCACATCTAAAGAGAGACAGAGACCCTGTTATCAGTGCACGGTTAAGCATTTGGGTTTCAAGAGTTTAAACATGTGCTATATTCATCACAGAGTGATATTATGTGGGAAGGTACCTTATTGAAACGCAGGTTTGTCAAGATTTTCATGGTACAAAGAGCATCCTTCTACATAATGACTTTAAAGCTATTGGGATAACTCAATTGGTTGATTTTTCTACCAAATAAATCTGTGTGCAACTTATGGTTTGCATATTAAAATTCTAGCAAGTCTTCGCAGCTTGCTATCCTTATACGTTTACTATGGATAAGTTTGAGTTTGGAGACAGTAATGTTGATAACTGCAGATTCTCGGCAAGAATGAAGCATTTTTTGTTCCATCTGTAGAGGTAACACATTCCTGAAAATGCATGAATGAACCACATCCGAGTCCAGAATAAGTAATGCATACTCACTGAAAAAGCATTGTAAATCAAGCCCTATGATAACGTGATATTGAGGGACTCACATCTATTTTAGCACAGTTTTTTCATCAGTTCCCTATTTACTCCATCCACGTCTAGGACAGGGGCGGGGTCACTGCTGAGTGACAGCAGCAGGTGGGAAGGTGGGCTGGCTATGCACTTATGCTTAAAGTGCACATTTCTTTTAGGCCTGCTGTCTTGCAACGGCCAGCCACACATGCACACTTTAAACATCTCTGACACATCTCTAACCCAGCGCGCCAGGTAATCTTTGCTCATTTATTGTGCGCACTCCCAACATCCCCCCTCCTACCATAGATGTCAGTCGCTACTGTTGGCTTCATTCTCAGTCTCATTTCCATGCTTCTTACTCGATGGCTCTAGTTCATCTTCTTGTGTCTGTCCCTCCTCTGGAGCATGGCTCTTCTACAGCATTCCATATTGGTTAAATTGTATCTTTCCAGTGCTTTCAATTCAAGGAACTTATTATTTCGTTTTCTTTCAGCATTCTAGGAAGTGCATGTGGATTTGTTGCTCTTACCATGAGCTGCTTGCCCCTCCTATTCCCGCCCCTGCACTCTTTGTTGCTCCCCAGGTCGTCCATTGCTTCCTCCACCCCTCCCTATGCAGCTTTTTCAGACATGAAATAAGGTTACAATGACAACCGCCATTACTATAGCTTAGGAAAGACACACATCTGGCAAAGTGTTAATTGTTACGTTGTGGCATCATACCCATGAAGACTGGCAACCCTTCTCTCCTTTTAGAGAATCTCTTATTCTGTAAGCAAACTGAGTACAGAATTGCATGCCTTAAATTACCCATACATCCATGGCATCATGTTTGCATTACACATCTAAATGTCAGTTTGCAGAGGAATGTAAGGGAATCCTAAATAGTTGCCAAGTAGGGTTCACAGCTTCATCTACCTCAGCTGTACGTGCATTTACCATCTTAACCATGTAGACATAATGCACCATTAAAAACTTTTACCTACATTGGGAAAATAGAGTTCATATAGTGCAGCATAATATAATTACTAACGGCAACTTTCATTAAAAGATATTGAAAATAATTTCCAATCAAAGAAAACAAAAATGCTTGAAAGAAAGAAGAGCAAAAATGAAAAGCAATCCCATTTTCACGTTACGTTGTTAAATGAAAATGTTATTGAGAATATCTAAATAAGATTAATATTATTTTCAATTACAGTGTTTCTAACCTCTTAGTACATAGTCACCAATATGGTTCATCTGCATGGCTAAGGTTTGCTGATATGGTAATTTTCTGACATTTTTTTAATCTCGCTTCGTGGCACAGGATAACAATTTTGCTGAGAGAGAAAAAAATATTGGGCTACTTCAATCATTTTTACAGCCAGTCTTGTTTGCTTCATTACACCATAGGGCTCTAGCAATTTGCCTCTGAATAACATTGACGGCTTTTACCTTTCTTGGAGTGAGAATGTGAATATTACTTCGAGAATCCGCTTCCTTGGGAAAATAATTTACAAAGGAAATTTCATCCCGAGCAAAACGTTTCCTCTAATTGCTGAGGTGTAGCAAGAAGGCCAACTTAGCAACCACGTAAAAACAAACGTAAAAATAAAACGACAAATAATGCACAGCTCTGCCTGATCATGCATCAATGAATATGCGTGGATACATTCTCAAAATGGTATTTATTCTCAGTCGTAGTAAAATAGTAAGAGGGATGTTGTAAGGGGCTGCTCACCTCATTTCAGAACAAATAGAACACATCCACTGAACATAAATATTAATGACAACAGGAGGGGCCATTAACAAACAGCAAATGCACGCCTCTAGAGATTTTCATCCTTAGCCGGAGGCAAGGACATCTGGTGAAGGTGATTGTTTACTGCAAATGAGTTTCATTAATGATCATTAACAGTAACACAAAAGAGAATACCATATTGTATACTGGGCTAAGTGAAGAGAATGCTAGAGATGGTGTTTGTACATGATTTTCTTGGTTTGTGACTGAAGTCTGTACTTTTGATGGTGCTGCCATGAATGTAGTCGTTGGCTAAATGGTTTATTAAAAATAATGTGCAATGATATGTGTTAAATGCAAAATTCGTACTTGGCAACCATTCTTATAACCCATTGTCCTGTAACATAGCCATGAAACATGGATGGATTCTTAACTTGACAGACAACAGGAAGGATGATTCATGGGAAGAGGTTTTTGGAAAACAAGAAAGATCCAACATTCAATGACACATGTCTGAAAGATGATTGTCTCTGGTGAGAAGATGGGGAGCAAACCTGTCCCCATGAGCATGCTGAAATCTTATTGGTCAACTTGAAGAAAAAAAGAATTTCAATGTTGTAACATTGAAAATGTGCGTTTATATTAGTACATGTTCTTAGAAAGAGCAATAGCGGTATCCCCTTTTTGCTGTCTCTCTGAGAGGAGGCTCTTTGTTGAGTTTCTTAGACATCTCTTGATGAGAAGTCTTAGCTTATTTCTTGGTCCGTTGTTATTCAAGCTGATAATCATTTTCAGCTCATTATGCTAAAGCTTCATGCTTAAGCTAGATTCTCTCATCAGAACTCCTCATGAGTATCTGAGGTGACACCGTTTCCGTCTCGCTTTAAATCTTGATTTATTTAAGTTCTTTCTTAATAGAACACGCTTGTTGCATTATTAGTGTAATGATTGTATAATTAAATTGACTAATATATTGATTTAACTTGGTAACACATATCAATTGATTGATTACATTAACCTTTGATAATGAGTATTGGAAAAGAATTATATAATAAAGAAGACAAACGAAAAGAGATAAAATAAAACACTTTAAACTCACTCTGAATCTCTTGATTGAATGAATTAGAAGGAATAATAATTGATAATATTGTATATTGATCACAGCTCTCTACTTTGTCGACAGCAAAGATCTAGCAACCTGGAAGTGGGGTTTCAACTGATGAGTATTTTTGATGTCGAAAGAATCCCCATACTCCAACAACGGCACTTACAGAGCAGTGATTTAGTGATAGTAATTTGAATTCATCTGTTTCATCCATACTTGTTCATTAGCATCTGGGGTTATAATAAATAAACCACCCAAGTGATGCAAATTTGTACTAAGAAATATTTTGCAGTAAACACCTCATTACAAGGTAATGCTATTTCTTCTTTTCATTGTATGCTACTTTTGGCTGTTTAGTGGAATAAAATTGTCATGTTTATACTTTATTAACAGGAAGAGCAAAGAGGAGGTTGAATTGAGAAATGGGGGTATAAAGTGATTACACGGTTCCTGGATATTTACTTACATCAAGTTGGTGGTCTGGATGAGAGTGCTTTAGCACCTTAGCTGCTATGGAACGTCCAGCTCCAGTGCTGAACGTTCCATTGCGCAGGTGCCGCTGAAACGTCCAACGGCCGACGGCAGCACTCCCGAGGTAGTGGTGCCGTCGGCCGTTGGACTGGGCTCAGCACTTATGAGGTTAGAGTCTGGTGAATTGTTTACTCGTTATGTTCCACTGGTTTACTTAACACTTACAAAGTAAGGATATGCCACCAGTAGGATGCAAGTAATCTGCCTTCTTTTTTGTTGGTTGGAGTGCTAATTATGTACTTACCCATTCCCCTCTGAATGGTGTAAATGGCTGGTGCTCTTCTCTGGGCTGGACTTTGAGTGACAGTCAAATTATATAGATGTTGATAACAATTTCTACAAAACAGCAAACAAGCATTATTATGGGCTAGGAATAAGAGGGTCTGGGCACTTGCATCATTGTTGCTCCATCAGACCAGATGTCATGGAAAATGCTGATAAAGTTATCATTACTTAAAGACAGGTGAGCAAATGAAGTTAGTTCAGATCACAGAGGATAGGACGTTTTATGTTAAGAATAGTTAATGTAATGTACTTTGAAAACTTCACAGTTCTTTCCAAACTAAGGGGCTCATTATGATGGCAGGCAGACATCAGTCCACCCGCCATCATAACGGTGATGGTTCAGACCGCCAGACTTGCGGCGGTCCCACCAGCCCAATTAGGATGCGCTCGCCATGCTGTCGGGCGCATCCTGGCCTTTTACCATTGCGGACGGAGCTGCTGGCTGCAGCACCATCCACAATGGTAAAAGGGCATGCACAGCATTTCCCTACACCATGTGGCAGGTTGGGTCAGGGAACTGCAGGGGGATACCATTGGTACTCCCCAAGGGCCCCCACACTGCCCCTGCAGGGGTCCCGCAACGAGCCCCCAATGCCAATCCCCACCAGCCTTTCCATGGCAGCATCACAGGGGGTACTATGGCTACCCCCTAAGTGCACCCTCCCAAACCTACCCCCAGGGGGCCCCCAACGGGCTCCCAAAGCCAATGCCCGCCAGCCTTTCCATTTCTATGATTTGAAGGGATTAGATTGACTGTTGGCCGCTGGCAAGGATACAAAGGTCAATTGAAAAGTAGGGTTGTAATGGGCACATTTATTGGGTTCCCTTCTTTACCAGGTTCATTGATGACTGGAACCCTCCACAGCTATCCTGTGTTGTCAGATTAGTATGAGGCCATTTAACTTTGTCAGAAAATATGGACCAATTCTTGCTCTGGTCATGATCTTCTTAAACTGGTATTCCTATTCAACATAGTAACATGCTTTGTCAGTATTTAGCAATAGCATCTTTTTTTCGTATTGATCTGAATTACCACAATAACTATAGTAGTGTCCCTATGTGATTTTAAGAGGGGAGACCCAAGTCAAATCCCACCTTGGTTGAATGTTGCATGACAGCTCGCAGCCTACTGGCAAGGACTTTGACAAATATTTTACTGTCAGTGTGGAGTAGTGATATAGGTTGATAGTTGAAGCATAGCATAATAAATGTGTCTTATTTTGGAATAAGGGTGCTACGTATACATTATCGATGTTGAACTATGAAAGTCATTGTTGTCAACATCTTCGAACAACTTGTAAAGGAATGACTACAACCTGGTCTTTGTGATTCTATGAAAACTTGTGTCCTCCTGTTCCAATATACCAATCCCAGCAGTCTACAGGTTATGCTTGTTAAAACCAATAAACAGCAAAGGCATACCACAATTCCTAGAAATTCTAACTGTTATAAGCTATTACCGAAACACTCTCACCACCAACTTCCTACATGTGGCTTCTCATCCTGTCATTAATGTCCTTTGCTATTTCCTCTTCAGCTATCCTAGCTTCAAATTGTTTTCTGATGTCTAACATAAGCTGTGGGGTATTAACACCTTTTAAGAAACCTTCCCCTGCAGGCTTAGTATCTGAGTGGTCTAGGTTTTATAGGTGGTCACAAACTTAGAAAGTTATTTAGTGATACTCACAGATTGGGTCAGTTGTTTTCTGTCTTTGTCTGAAATTGCCAAATCGACACGCAAAGAGTGTTTTGCTTCAGTTCAGTGGCCAGGAGCCTGCCCATTTTTCCTCATGTTTTTGGTACTTCCATTTGATACATGAAATCGCATATTCAGTTTGAGACATTCAATTTCTTGGTGAGTCTCTATAGCTATATGTTTCTTTACAACAAAGTACCTCAGAATAGCCCTCTAAAGCACAGTTTCCCTGCCGCCCAAAGTGTGTAGCAGGAAGCGACTGATCTGTCATTCTAATTCAGGAAAAAACATAAATGTGATTGCAGCTTCCTTTTGTAATTGTGGCATATAGAGCTAATGGCGTTCATGTAATTTGCTACAGTAGTTACACAAAGCCTACAAATATGTGTAAATAATACCTGGGAATGGTCTAAGACAGAGGACAGAACAGAAAACAATACCAGCTATTACAAATTTTGAGGTGAGATAACAGTCAATTAATGTGGAAGCAGTAGCGGCTTCTGGAGGGAGTGCTGTGAGGAGGCGGGGGTGGGGGAAGGGCAGGGTGGGGGTAGTAAACTCCGGCTTATGGCCGATCTGAGTTAGTTAAAGAAAGAAATAAATAAAACAAATTAAATTGCGCCCGCTGCAACGCCAAGTGCCTTGCAGCACATGCAATTTAATTTATTGTTTTATTTATTTCTTTACCTTACTCCGATCGGCCGTGTACCGGAGTTTACTACCCACCACCCTGCCCCTCTCCCGCCCTGCCCTACTGCCCCGCAGCCCTCCCTCCAGGAGCCGCTACTGTGTGGAAGTGCCATCTTAGAGGATTGCATAGTCTCGTTGTTTGCGGTGTAGGAAACACAATTGTTCAACTGATGAATTGTCTAACATTTCATCTGACAGAATGTTTGTCCCTGATCTTGCAAACGTCAGGACTGCCTAATGTTCTAAGTAGACCTGTTCTTTGTCATATTCTAGTTACCTCTAGCTAGTACATTTCATTTCCACATTTCGGTTATGTACCTCACTGAATCTAAGAAATCCTAAATAAACTAAATCAATTGAAGCCACAGGCACTGCTATTTGCATTGACAAAAATATGTCTGTCCAGTTGATACGACCAGATTTTTATGGGTCTCACTGGCTGGTTTTCCAAACTGGACAGCTGGATAGTTTGGTGGCTCTTGTCATAGGACCGGAGCTAGATCGTTGGAGCCTAGATAGTTCATAGTCCTTTGCACATCATGCAGTGAGGGAAACCATTCACTACCAGAGATTCAACAGAGATTTCCAGGGAACAGTATGCTTCTCTAGGCACGTTTGATTTGAACAACAACCTCTGAGATTTCTAATATCCAGCAGTCACGGCAGAAGTATCATTGAGTTATACCTCCAAGGGGCCACAATTAGTTGGCTAAGTCAACAGCTCACATGAGATAGATATGGCCATCATTAAGACACATTGGATTTCCTTTGTTTTGGAAAGGGAGACTGGGAACATGTTGTGTTTAAGAGAAGGATCACAGATTGAGACATATATGGGAAAAAAGTATACAATCAATCAAAGTTTTCAAAGCTGTGGGCAAAACCAAAAGTTAAGAGGGTTTGCAGGTGAACTATGCACTCCGTAATCTTTTATTCCGCCCACCAGGCCAGTCCAAACTAACAGTGGTTATGGCAAAGCTGGGAGAGTAAGTGTAAACATCATCCTGATCTGGTCATGTGATACCCATTAGTCCCATAAGTTTCAACAAGGCAGATAGGGGTGTTTGTTTAGTCTAGTCAGCATATAAAGAGCAAGTGAATGTGACTTTCTGAAGGGGAAATTGTTTCTAACTTTGGTCAAGTATATTGGCACACAGGTGCAATGTCCTCTGGAAATTTACAATTATTGTCTCACAGGTGTCCAATTTAAAAGTGTCATCAGTTAGTTCAAGGGGATTAAGGTTCCTAGTTTGGTGGTTTCAGTGGTGTTCAAGATCCAACTTTGTCTCAATGCACAAACCTCTCAATGTTTCAGTCCTGTTCTGCTTACCTCCTGGTGCTACTTTCTTACTCAAGCAGTTCATTCAGTGCAGTGTTGGGACGTTTGTTGTGGTGGTGTTTGAGCATTGTCAATTTATGTTGGGAGAAGTGCATGGCACTCTTTTCAAGGGTTTCTAGGAGTATTACCAAATTCTCTGCTTCTTGTAATTCCTTTGATTTTGAATCGATTTCTCATCAGCAATGTGCCACTCATTCATGCAGAACTAACACTTGATATTCCTATCATGAGAGAAATCAGCAGATCTGAATATTTGGCTGTCACCATATTGATACAGGCCAAACTTGTTTTGCTGCCTCTATGACTTGCCCTTGTGGTTCACAAAGTTAATATATCGGTTTCAGATCTTTTGGTGTGGGGCACTCTGGAGCCTCCAGGGAACTCATCCATGAATGAATGAATTTGGATTTGTAGAGCGCAACTAAACCCGTATGCATCAAGGCGCTAAAAGATGGTACAACGGTTTGGTACAACTGTTTGAGAAAGAGGTGGGCAGATCACAGGTAGGCTTCTCGGAAAAGCCAGGTCTTGAGTGCTTTACGGAAAAGGGTGTGAGAGGCAAGCCCCTTGAGGTCATCAGGGAGCTTGTTCCACAGTTTGGGTGGAAGGGAACGAAAGGCCCTTCCACACCATCTGGCCTTGAGGACTCGGGGAACAGTCAGGAAATTTTTATTGGCAGAACGAAGAGCCCTGCCGGGGACATAAAGGGACATGAGGGAGCGAATGTCTTCTGGCCCAGTCCCATTTAGGGCGTGGTGCATAAGGCAAAGGCCTTGAAATTAATCTTGGCCTGAATGGGGAGCCAGTGCAGGTTCCTCCTGATGGCGGTGCCTGACGCACGCTTCGGGGCATCTACGACAAAGCGAGCCACTGCGTTTTGCACAATCTGAAGGCGTTGGACCAAGCCGTTGTTAATGCCTAGATCTAGTGCATTGCAGTAGTCCAGCCAGGAGGCAATAAGGGCCACCGCGACCTGTTTGCGTGCTTCTAGGGAGAGATAGTGGGTGATTTTTCTTAAAATTCTTAGGGCCCCACAACAGGTAGAAACTGTCCTGCTAACCTGTTTATCAAGGGTAAGGGTGGTGTCCAGGATGACACCCAGATTTCGGGCTAAACTAGAGGGCTTGGGACAGACACCAAGGGCAGAGGGCCACCAGTCCATTGACCAGGTCTCGTGTTTGCCTCCAAAAATGAGAACCTCCGTTTTCTCCCCATTCAGTTTGAGGAAGTTCTGAACCATCCAGCCTGCGACTGCCTCCATACAGTTTTTGAAATTTAAGGCCGCTATGTTCACAGATTGTGATATGGAGACCACAATCTGGGTGTCGTTGGCGTAGGAAAGAACTTCCAGCCCAAAGGATCTTACAAGCCTGGCGAGTGGGGCAACGTAGATGTTAAAGAGCGTGGGGCTCAGGGAGGAGCCCTGGGGGACCCCACACTTCACAGGTTTGACTAGCGGGAGAAAATCGCCCAGCTTCACCCTTTGCTTCCGCTGGTCAAGGAAGGATGTTAGGAGGCTGAGTGCTGGACTGGCCACTCCCAACTTACTGAGGCGGCTAGCTAAGATGGAAGGAGACAGGGTGTCGAAGGCCGCAGTAAGGTCTAACAGCACCAGTAAAGCAATCTGGCCCCTGTCAACCTTAGTGCGGATACTGTCGACAACCACTGTAAGCGCCGACACACAAATACATCTAAGCTTCTCGTAAAACCAGACGGGAGGCCCTGCCATTTCAAAGGCGAGCCTGGCCTCCACTCCTTTGACAGAATACCATCTCATGTTTTGAGTGATCCATACCAACCTGGCAGGCATTTCTCTGCCTTAGGTACACGTACCAGGCATAACATACTTAGAAAGGCATTTCTGGCATTAAAAGGTAAATATTTACAAATTGTAACATATAAACAACATGGTATTTCTTGCAGCGTTATATAAAAATCAGTAGTGATATGTTTAGCATACGTTTATCCTCATCTCCATGGAGTAATAAACTCCTAAGAATAGCGGCAAAATTAGATGTTAAGTGTAGCGTGAAATGTGGGTGAATACTATAAATACATACTGCAGGAGTTTCTTCTTTACTGCTTTACATGAGCGCGGGTGAGACTGAAATGGTCCTAGTGTGAGGTGTGTTTGCAAATGCAGTGAACTAATTTACTATTCGTTGGGTGTTCTAGTCTGTGATATTTCTATGTGCTCTTGTTTTTTCATGTTTTTTCATTTTTCCTTAAATTTTTAGATGACTGAGGAGTACACCAGATCCTTTCATGCTGAGCTTTCAAAAGAAGTTGAGTAAAATAAGCAAGGTGATTGCTTCCTGTTCAATTTGTAGTATGTAATAGTTTAATATTTATTACGTTTTATATAGTGCGAACATAACCCACGGGGGTATCAGAGCACTTTACAATATACAGTTATTAAACGTTAGATGGTTGAGGTAGTAAACATACAATCGGTATTCACTGTTCAGTGCAATAGAGATAGAACGTAATATATAGAAATACGCATAGACATGTGGAGCAATCATTAACAATAGGGGCTTTTTCCCACAGAAAATCACAGAGTAGGAAGTGTAGATTTCATGATGATCTTTCTTAAAACGTCACACATGGCTTTATCTTGTGTGCATTGTTGTTTGTGCGGCTACCTCTCAGTAGTGTAGCAAGGCTGCTGTGGGCCCTGTGCAAGCAAGGAAAATGTCCTCTTTGACTGCTGTTGGGGTAGTAAAATACATAAATGTCAGGAATCAATGGAGCACTTAAGGCTCTGGGCCAGGGTGCCACTGCACTGGCTGCACCAATGTTTGAAGTTTATTTTATTAAGTGCACTGTTAATTAAAAACGTAGCACTAAGTGCCAACATAAACCTTTAAATAGGAAATAGGAAGCTAACTCTAAAGTTAATGACAATGATTAAAAAATGGTGCAAAATGTTAAAAGATTATGCCTTATGTGACTGATATGTCTGTAAGATAGAATACAGCTTCTGTCCCAGGCTGCCTGATTGTAGTAAAATGACACTGCAATGCAGATTGCATGAGAGAGCTTGTTCAGGGGCCTTGAGTGGCCACAGGGGTTATAGCATCAACTGAACTGGGGATTCTCTGGTCAAGTTTAATCAGGTATTTTGAGAGTCTGCAACATAGCTGTATGCCTGTCGCATTAAAACAAGCTAGCATGGCAGACCTGCAGCCACGCATCCTCCTCTGATTCCAAGCTGGTCTTAGAATAAATCGTTAGTCTTTTATATTCGCTTTACAAATGTAGATCTGATGGACCAAGGTCACAGGATCTTTTCTGCAGGATCGGCAGAGCTCCTTCATGCTGGTTCACTTCCATGGAGGTAGATGTGGAAATGACGGCAGGCAGCCCACACTAAACCTCAGGAATTATGTTTTTAACTGGGCTTTGATGGCAATACCCAAGTATGGTTGAGGTGTTAGCTTGGTGTAGGACGTAAATGTGAGCCAAGCGTGCCATCTCAGTGCAAATGCCTCTTTGTCTGCAAGCAGCGAGCAAGTTTTATCATGCTTCTTGACTGTGATCTTATTTGGGAGTAGGCAGAGAAGGCCTCCCATTGTTCTGTTAGACTTAGTGATGCCGGGGAGCAAGCAAGGTAGTATCTGGCTAGAGAGTGGTCTCTACCTCTAATTTCTGTCGATAGGTGATGGTTCAGGGTCTCACTGCTGGCTTCCTTACGTTTGTGGCAGAGTTTAATGAAGGCTCCTTGCTTCCTATAGATTACTTCACTAGGCCGAACTTGAGGCGCCCTGGGCTAAAGATGAGTATATAGGCAAGGAAAAGACAAACGTAATTAATTTACTAATGGCGTTGTCCAGGAGACCGGCGTCTCTCCCCTTAAAGCTTCACTGCCATAGGCAATGGTGGGAGCTAGTTTCGCCTTAATTATTTTCAGAAGCGCTAGAAATGTGGATGATCTGCTTTGATGTGCCCGAAGGCAGCAGTGAGAAAACTGATTTCGGGCTTATAAGCTCTAGGTGTAGTTTGAAAGAGCCCTGTCTAAAAGCATACCCAGATACTTGTCTTCTTGTACCCCCTCAATTTTGTCCTTGCTCATATGCCATTGATGTGGACTCTGTTGTGGTTTTCCCGGAAGCATTATTTTAGAATTCTTCAGGTTAAACTCCATGGTGTTTACATTGGAGTAATGGGCTGTGGCCTCCAGAGGCCTTTGGAGGCCAATTTTTGTCCAGCTAAGACGCACCCAATTATAAGCAGACATCAAACACAGGAGTAGAGATTGTCCAGCTTAGGTGCATAAGAATTAACTTGTGCCAGGCTAGGGGGCAAGTCAGCTAAAAAGGGGTTGAAGAGGGTGAGGGCTAGCACACACGCTTGCCGTAGCCCTTGATGAGTTGAGATCCTTCCCGATAAGTGGGCGTCATCTCCAAGATAAATTCTGACCAAAGTGTCAGTCTGGAGAAGTATTAAGGCTCTCAGCCGTGAGTGGGGTATGTTTCACCTGGCCAACTTGTTCCACAGCTTACCTCTGTCCACTTAATCAAAAGTAGTCTTGTAGACTATGAAGGAGAAGTGAAGGGGCTGCTTAGTTGCCCTAATTTGGTCAGTACTGCCATGTCTAGGAGGTCTGTAGTCTTGTCTACTCCTTTAGTGAACCCTGTTTGGTTGAACAGGATTAAGTTCTTATCAGATGCCCATGATGCGAGGTCCTCAAGGAGACAGCCATCAAAATATCCGGATTCCACATCCAATAGAGCTAGTTGACAGGGTCAGTGTTGGTGCCCCCTTTATAGATCAGGGTGATTGTTGAGCCTTTCCATGATGAGGAAATAGTGTTTGAAATTGTTAGACCCTCATATACTGATTCCAGATGCCTTGCCCAATACGATTTGTCTTATTTAAACAAAACTGTTGGAATACCATTTGGACCCAGTGCCCCATCTCTTCAGCTTTTTAAGATTTGCCATTCAATTGTTGCTACTCAAAGGGACAGAGTGCTTGAGGCTGACAACCTAGTTTAGGTGATATTGGGATCGAGAGTGGCCTTCACTCGATGTTCGCTGACCTTGTGCAGGCTCAGCTTAGGGCCTCAGAGACCAAAGTGTTTTGAGAGGTATTGATACCATTTCTCATCAGGAACTGACTATAACTTTTAATTGGGATAGATCGTTTTGGTTGTTCACTACCTTCCAGAATTTGTTGCGCTTGTTGAGCTTAAGATCATGTAAAAGTTTAGCCGAATGATTATCGGTTGCCTCTCTTTTCATATTCTACAAGTGTTTTCTGTACGTGAGTCTAGACTTTACCAGTTTTGTTTTCAGCCTGTTGTTGCTTGGGTTTTTTGGGCATGCACAGAGGTCTTGATTTAGACTCCGTTTAAGCTCTTTAGATTTTTTGTTTTCTACCGGTCGGGGAATGCTGTACACATGTCTGGAGCATCGGCCAGTGGATTGATTTGTGACAGTTCTTCCTCCATGGACCACCTGACATTTGATCCTAGGCCGACTTTAAGTCTTGATTCGTGCCCGGGGATCCGTGATTGGGTCCAGAGGTGGGCCCTTTCTAAGGACAGATGATGCGGTGGAACTTCCTCAATTATCATCGCATAGATTTTGTCCCTATAGGCATTAAAGGAGCCTGAGATGATTGGCCCTCACAGGCACTAGACGTACTTGTTATGCTGGAGAGGGAGGTGCCCTTTTGTTCTTTCATTAAGAGCTTGACAATATGCTGAAGCTGATAGCTGGGGGATGTTGTCCTGGGATGAACAAGCAGCACAAAAGAGCAAGGCTAATGCACTGAGGGTGGGAGCTCACTCTTGCCTGAAAGCCACACCCTAACCTACCTGCCTGCTTCCGCGATCAGGGGACTAGACCCGGTGTGGCGTAACTAACCTCCACTACCCCTGCTGACCTGCTCCCTACCATACCCTACACTCCTGCACTCGCTCAAGTGTGCACCCCCAGCCCACTCCTGTGGCTTCAGCAGTCACCTTCATTGTTGTAGCCATGTCCGCTCATGTGCTGTGGTATGGGACCTAAGCGTCTGTTATCTCTGCATAACACGGGATACAAATATTTACTGCCAGTGAGCTGGCAGTGCTTGCATGCAGCAGTTTGCATTGCTGAGGCATGAGAACAGAGCCATACTGCCACTATTATCAATACTTTTACTTCGATGCATGTTTTATTAAAACTGTTAGTACTAAAAATGAATATTAGTTCCACTACTTGCAATGTTGTTGCTAGTGCTAAAATTACTGTTAGAACTAATACAAGTACTAATGTTTCTAGATGTAGTTTGCTTGGGATAATAGTGTTACTAAAACTACAAATGTCATTACTTAGAATATTACGTTTAGCAGTGACAACTAGTGTTATTAGAAATAATACCACTATTAATACTAGGACTATTACCACTGCTAGTTATCATACCAGCACTATGTTGCAGTATTAAATCTCGTCTACTTGCAGCGCTGCTGATAATATTACAAGCTTTAGTAGTACCACTACTATCACTGGAGCTAATTCGTATTGTATAACTTATACTTTTAACACTTATCCGCCCGCACCAGTGGTCATAACCACTTACATAACTGTTTTAGCAATACTAAATCTACTGCTGCTTTTTACAACTTGTGTTCAATTTAATATTTGGTTGTCTGGCCTTTACACAGAAATATATATTTGATCTGTGCTCTAGAAATAGATAAGGGTGTTAGTGGTGTAACAGTCAAATATGGTACAGGGCCACATTCTGGAAACTGGAGCCAACTGAAATGGGAGCAGAGATGTAGAAGGAACTTGTGAAGAGACCACAGCTTATATGTGTTCTTCCCACCTTGTGTAGCTATTTTTCCTTGCTAAGTAGAAGCCTGCTAGAGCCAAGAATCTGCCTTTTGTGTCTTAGAATCTTCCCACAGGCAGACACATTTAGAAAGGCAACAACCAATAAGCATTTTGCTACTGGTCTCTGCTTCATGCCCCTTTATTGGGTGGTACCGTGTGAGTCTTTGACTGAACTTGGAAGCTGGTAACAGGCTCTTCACTTGTTATAAGACACCATCACATCTGATTAACCCATGTCACCTCCGAAATCCTTTGCTCACTTTTACAAGTTCAGCTATGTTATGCTCCCAAACACAGAGGTTGAATTCTTAGAGAAATATGGTGGAACCACTAACTACAGTCATTGCTTTCCTTCATTTGTTCTTCCCCCTGATTTCACTTTCAGTTTTAGAAAGAAAATCGTATTTTAGGGCATAAAACAATGTACCATTTGACTAAGTGTTATAATATGTGACTGCTAATGTACATCAAATTATGCAAAACAGTTATACTAGGTTGATGAGCCATAATAGGAACGAAACTGGTTCTCAGTTGCTAGTGTTCCGGTTCAGTGAGAACCTGACCTGGCAGTTCTGGCAGGACTATTGCCCTTTAAGCAGGGTCAAGATTGATTTGCATATGGCTGGGTTCAAACGGAGGTGGCGTGGTGTGCAAAATAATGATGGACTGGGATGCAGCCCATGTAATTACCAGTGGCTAAGTTTAATTCTAGCATTCCATCCGCCGCTTTTTGTATGTTTTTTGTACGCTTCCTTGAAAATGTACGGCAGACATTTGATCTGGAAATGGATCAACTGGATAAGTATACGGTTTAGAAAGGCCCTATTTGGTTTCTATTTGGTTTCTAGGCAGCTGGATGCTACTTAGAATTCCATTCCTCAGGTATGAGAGTTGTGAGTGGATTTGTTAACGCAAATTCAGCCACCAATCGCGTACTATCTCAACAGACTGCAATGTTACTTCAGTTCACGTTCACTTATACCTTCCACTTATTCAGTCAAGAGAACTGTGGGGCATAGTACCGAGGGCCTTATCGCCGCTTTAGCGGGAATTTTTCCCGCTAAAGCTGCGATAATTTAATCGCCCTATTACCTAGCTGTCGCTAACACCAGTTAGCGACAGCTAATAGGCGATAGCGGGCATTTAGGGGCCCACTTTGCATGTCAGCGATAATTATCGCTAATGACATGCAAAGTGGGCTGGCCAAGATGTTAGCGACTGGAAACAGTCGCTAACATGGCTATCTCCTATTACCAACTTTTGGAAATAATCGCGCTAAGCGCGATTATCTCCAAAAGCTAACGCCTGCCCAGAGCAGTTCTTAGCCATGTTATCCAATTGTAGGTGGATAACATGGCTAAGAGCATTTGCTCGGTAATGCATGAATATCCCTAACTTTTCAGCGATATTCATGCATTTCGGCCGATTTTTATCGCTTAGGAGATAAACCTTGATAATTTCAAGGCTCCTAAGCGATAAAAATAGGCGAAGCTCGGCGATATAATTCTGGCCGCTAACCAAGCTTAGCGATATTTTTCGCTTAAGCTTGGTAATATGCCCTTTCATTCATGGTCCAGTGACTGTGCTGTCCATTGCTCATAATGTTGAAGCCATTGTTTAATACAGTAATTTGAGAGGCCACAGCCAAGCTTTTATGCTGTGACAGCGTTTCATTAACATACGTTCTTTGTGTCTCAACATTATTGAGAGTGAATACAGTGGTACAATTCAAAATAATGAACTTTTCCAAAATTTGGTGAGCTGTCCCTAAAATTTCATATTGGTAGGATGTTCCACAAATGGTCACTTGCTTTGGTATTTGCTGTCGGACGGTTCAATGCCCAGAGCTCTCTGCAGCACAGGGACGATAAATGTATTTTGGTTTTAATTAAAGTAATTAATACTTCTGTGATTACAAAGTTGCAGTCTTTTTCTGTTATATTACTTTTTCTCCACATGCCGTCTTTTATAAAAGTTCTAGGTAGTATCTGCGAATAAATGTTAACAGTTTTCATAACACAAAGATGTGCCCTCATAAACGTATTTTAAGTATGACCTATATATTTGGCATGGAAATACAGTTATCAGCGAAATATTTGTTATAATGTCATATTTCTAATTCATTTTACTGAAAAGTTTAGGTTACCACTCTAGTTTTCCCTTTCAAAGTTAGAATATCCCCCCTGTACTTGATCCAAGTTAAATATGCATGTGGTATTAAATAATAAAAAATTACTAACAAGCCAGATGCTTCGGTATTCTTTGAATTCATATTTTATGCAGTGGGATTAAATGTCTGTGATGTGTAACCATATTTCCCAATTATTTACAACCATTACTCTGACATGTATGCCAAGGAAATTACCTTAGACGACAGGGGGAATCGCACATACCTCTACCAGTATTCAGCTTTCATATCACCAGATAAATATAAAATGAAATGGGTTCGGTGGCAGTTTACAGGAATATAGAATATGAGCAGACCTAAATACCAGAAACAAATGTTTATTTTGTGTGAACTCACTTTATAAGTGCTTTTCATACTGCCAGATCAGAAACAGACTCTTAACTAATTCACTGCTGAAGTATTTTGAGTCACTATGGACTGAAATATAGATGCTTGGGTCCTTATCGAGGCAAAAAAAAAGGAAATGGATAGTTGAATACAGGAGAGATCTTCATGGCTATGTTCTTTGACTACTCACCCCAGTATAAGTATCTACTGACTAATGAGGCAACCTTGTCCCAATTTTTCTGAAACAAGGCTTTTCACCACTTTCATCTCACATTAACATAATTAAGTGCTCAACACTAAAATTACTTGGCGCTAGGATTACACTCTGGGTCACTGTGCATGCTGCATGCATTTTATTTATTCGTTCACTATTCCTTGTTTAAACCACTAGGATAAATTCTTCTAGGAACAGGGGTGATGTCAGAATTCCAGTTATAGGCCCTATTCTCTGGTGCATTTCACCTTCTTAAAATATTGAGGCCTGTTTGCAGGCTCCAGTTTGCCTGTAACCAGAAGACTATTTAAGATGTCTCTTGAAGTAGATTACGTCTCTACATTTGAAGTATCACAGCAGACCACCTTGGCTACCAACCAGTCTAGAAATAAAGGTGGTCGTCTACAAGATAAATGCTAATTCTTGGAACAAATATAGAGGTAATCATATTGTCATACGCTATCCACTGAAGGATATTTTAATTGAACTACTGTAGAGTATCCACACATGGTATAAAATCTATAAATTGCATTTGTTTATGTATATTAACTAACTGTGCTCACTAAGACCCAAATGTCACTTATAAAAACTAAGTAATTCCCGAGACATATTTAGTTTTATAATTTAAGTGGCATACGTATTTAGCTTTGGGAGTGATTTCGAGAGAAAAAGGAATTATGAATAGCCTTAGGGATTTGAGGTAACAAGATGGGCAAAGAGGATCAAGAAAATGCAAGAGCACATTTCAACATGTATGCAATCAATGAAAATGTTATATATGGTCCAATCAGCGTTTTGTTGTTGTAGCAAATGGGTGCTAACTGTCAGTGTCTGGCTTTTAACATCAGATAAGACTGTTGCTGTGCTGCTAAGGCAAGAGGCACTGGACTGGGTACACGTCAACAGGTGAGTACAGACAGAATATGTGAGAATACCATTGTACGCAGCTCAGTATCTGCACACAGGCAGCCTATCACAGAAGAGATACTGCAAGGATTGGTACTGACCTGGGGTAGACTTTATAACATGAGTAGGCATTCATGGTGTACATCTGCAGTGTTTACTGGAAAATTTGTACTATTTCTCTAACACCGCTCCCCAGCAGAGGGACTGTTAGAAATTGGGTTACTGGTTCACTGGCGTTTAAATCCTGGTTAAGCAATAACCACAATCCTAGTCGGTGAGGCACAAGAAAACCCTAAATTATCCCGTGCTCACCTTCTGGTTCCTTGGCACAGAGTAGTCAGGCAATTTGTAAAGCATTTGTGCAACACTTCAAACAATAAATCAGTGAAAACACAACACAAAAAGATACAAGACCAGGTTAGACAAACAGAGCGTACTTTAATAAATAAAACAAGATCAAAGTGAAAAAAATCAAACAAGTAGAACTTGATATATTGAATTTAAAATTTTATAGTGTAAAATAGCACCTAGAAGTGAAAAGCACTATTTGGGATACCTAGTCACTATCTAGGACAAAGTCAAAAGTTCAGGCTGACTGCGATGGAGCATGGGCAGTTTACAGGAACCCAGTTGAGCCCACTGAACCATGATACCTTAATCCTTGTTTTGGAGCGCTTGAGTGAATCCACGTCAAAGATGTGTTGTGCAGAAGTGGCAATGCGTTAGTTTCAAAATGTGATGTGGCTGCGGTGCGAGGTCCTGAAGTGTCGGCGTCGAGAATCCTGGTGACAGGCCTTGCAATGCGGAGGCAGGTGTCGAGGATGCAAGGCACAGTGTAAACTATGCATCTGTTCCGATAAGCGGTGAAGTAATGATGCGGAGGTTCCACACAGTCGTCAAGGCTGCCATTGACAAGAGATGTGAGGAGCATGCGCTAATAAAAGCGTTGCATTGTGCCAGTAAAAGTAGTAATCACACATACCCAATGCTCCGTTGCTTCTTTTATGAGTTTTTTGTAATGTGAGCACCATGCGTATGTTACAGGGCACCTACGACCGTGAATATGGTACTATCTGGCAGCCCCAGGTTCATAAGGGAGAGTGCAGGAACATCTGCCCTCCTATTAGGGACAATATAGCAATCTGTTCTCCAATTACCTAAACGGGTGCCTCCGTAGAGTGCTCTTGCGTTGTGAATACAAGGTCCCGTGCCACAAACACTCTGGCAACCAGGCAACCCTACCAGGTATGCACCCACTGGAAGAGGGGCCCACAATCATGGTGGTCTGTGGGGAAACCCGGCTCGGTCTTACTCACACACAGTCCTAAATTTAGGAGTCCTAATTTTACTACTCCTAAACTGACAAAAATCCTAACTTTAAGACTTTCGGTATTCACAGAAGGCATTCAGAAGTCCTAAAGCTAGGACTCCTAACTTCTGTGAATACCGAAATGAGCAAGTACTTTCTGTGAATACCAAAATGAGTAAGTGCCTTCTGTTAATACCAAAATGGTAGTAAGTTTAGGATTTTGTCTTAAGTTAGTTCTGTGAATTGGGCCCCATATTAGGCTTTAGTGACAAGACATGAAAACTAAACTGCCTAAGTGTGCATGAACTGCCCAGTGTGCATGTACTGCCTTAGTGTGCATGGACTATCTCAGTGCGCATGAACTCTCTGTCTGCATTTGACTAAACCGAGTCCTCAAGGTTTAATGACTGGGGAATCCAGGACCTGGTCCTGGAGGCTGGAGCCCTCGACGGCACATCTAACAGTAAGAAGGCAGCCAGCTATCTTAAAAAGAATATAAGAGTGGGAAATAATACTCTTCTGTCCATCCTATTGTGGAACGTCGCAAGGTTAAAAAGACTGCTTAGCTGTAAAGCAGCATGACATACTTTGCCTACAAGAGACATGGGCCACTGAACCTCTAATTCTCTCAGGTTATTATGAGATTCACATAGCAGCAATAAAAAGCAACATCTTCGGGAGAGCAGCAGGTGGGCTCTCAATTTATATCAATCACACCCGCAAAAAAGAGGTAAAATCAATAGAAACCAACTCCCCAACCTCCAAGCAGTACTGATCGGTGGACTTAAAAGCAACAACATCGCAATTCGACTGTTGATAATCAACTGTTACATAAACCCTACCACAAGGCAAAAAAAGCAAGCACTAAAATCATTAACTAAAAAAATGGACCACCTTATAAACAAATATCCCTCTCATCTTCCAATCATCGTAGGGGACATGAACACCAGGGGCTTGGGGGATGGCACAAGGGAACCTCCAAATATACCAGAATTGGCACCTCTACATCGGCTGCTTTTTGAGCATAACATGGTTTCCACCCACGCCTCCAAGAAAGCAGTTGACCCTCTATGGCTTCTCTTGCCCACCTTCAGGGATAAGTCAACAATTGATTACATCTTTATCGTCGAAAAATTGCTAACACACTTTAAAGACTTTGTGGTGGGAAACAGGGATGAAAGTGATCACAGGCCATTGAGGGTCACCTTTGATATAAATGGGAAAACCGCAAAACACCCCGGAAAACTGTGTACCTTAACCGATGAAGAGCATCACGGAGTACTGAATAGAATAAAATGGTCCACAAAACTAAGTCCAGTACTTATGGAGTGGGTCACTCATAAAGAGGAGTGCCAAACACTGGCACCTCCCCTGGAGCTCTGGAAGGAGCTACTCGAGGAACTAAAATCTGTGCTAGGACAGGTCAGTGGCAACCCCAAAGCTCAGGTCCTCCATCCGCAACATCACTTATTACAACCAAACCCCAGGGACCTAGAGCAAACCAAACGGAGTCTCTCAAAGGCCTTGAAGGCGAGAAAAAAAGGAGTCACAAATCACCTCATACTGGAAATAAAAGCGCTTCGAAGAGAACACAGGAAGAAAATATGAAAAATTCGAACAAAGAAAATCGAGGCAGAGTGGCTGAAAATATTCAACATGCTTAAAGAAAAGGGACATACTCGACTCTGGAGACACATCAGACAATTGTGCCACACCGGTCAAAGCAAAGAAAATGGGGTGGCAGCCGCCGAGTGGGTTAATTATGTAAAGCAACTGTACACAACAGACCATTAAAGAACATACACCCAAGAACAACAAATCCCACCGGCAAATGAAGAAGAGGCCAAAAGACTATTTATCAATACGATAGAGATAACCACCCTTATTAAGAAAATGAGGACAGACGGCGCACCGGGTCCTAACGGAGTGCCAGCGGTGGTGTTCAAAGTGTCTCATGGATTCTGGCCGGACCGGTTAACCCCACTCTTCAAGTATGCCTTTGAAACGGCCTCCATTCCGTCATCATGGAAAGGCTCAATACTTTTCCAGATACTTAAAAAAGGTGACCGCACAAAACCCGAAAATTATCGGCTTTTGGCTCTGCTATATATCAAAGCAAAGGCATATGCTAGTGTTGCTGAAGGAACTAGAAAGCTGGGTAAAGGAGTACAACATCCTCCCATTTTTCCAAACTGGATTTTGACCTCAATGCTCCACCATAGATAACATCCTAGCACTGGGCCATCTGTCCAGACGTGCAACTCAGCCCTCTCAACCCCCTCTGTTTTGCTGCTTTGTAGATTATAGTGCAGCATTTGACCGAGTGGATCGTGGTAAGTTATGGAGAAAACTTACCAACTGGGGTACACCTCAAAAGTTGTTAAATGCGATAATGGCTCTATACGATGGGACCTGGGTACGCATCAAGACCAGCCAAACGTTAACAATTAATGTCCCAACTAATAACGGCCTCAAACAAGGGTGTGTCCTTGCCCCTTTACTCTTTAACATCTACACATCTGACTTGGGTCAAGCCCTGGAGGGGGCAAATCTAGTTATTCCAAAGTTGGGGAATGTGCGGTTTCAAATCCTCCAATACGCGGACGACCTTGTAATCTTGGACCATACTAGGTCAGGCCTACAGAAAGCCTTAGAAGCGCTACACAGATTCAATCAAAAGAATAATTTACTGGTAAAGCAGGAGAAGACCAAGATCCTCATCGTTGGGAAGTACCATCGAAAGAAAACAGCTCAATGGTGCCTAGGTGACCATCAAATTAGATCTTGTAAAAGCTATAACTATCGGGGTCTCAGGCTAATGGAAGGGGCAAAATCAACAGCTCATTTGAAACACCTAAAAAACAAAGGGGCCGGAATCCTCTGCAGCTTGAGAAGTCTTAACCGAAAACTACACAGTCCATCCACTGAACCCATTCTGAAAGTCCTAAAAGCTAAAGTAGTGCCCTCAGTCAACTACGGCCACTTAACCTTTCCTGCTGCCCTTACTAACTTTTTCATGAGTTACCAAATTTCCGTATACAAGAAAGTATTAGGCATCCCACGACAGGCCAGGAGAGCAAGAGTAAGGCTGGAGCTGGTTCTATCTCGCCCAGATACTTCCTGCCTTGGCGACACTATAAAATACTACATTAGTACCCTGCGAGCTCCAGCAACAACCTTGAAAGCGCAAATCAAAACAATCTTTGAAGAAAGCGGATCCCCATGGCAAGCGCAATTGTCAGTAGCCACAAAACTGCTAGAAATAGATGCGCAAAACCTGGACAACGCTAACATTTCAATAGCTGCATGGAAAAGAGCTGTGAACAGACAGGTCAAGCACATATCACACGTAAGAGACCTGGAAAGTGTGCATCACCATCCAAATCTTTCTTCATTGGACGCCTCCTATAAAGTGGGAAAATCACAGCCTTATCTTGAGCAAGCACTATCTGTCCAACCCCGAAAAAAGATCACTTATATGAGGCTCCTCGCATTACCCATCGTGGACTTTAATCAAAACTGGTCCTGCCCGGATAAATTAGCAGCATGCAGACTTTGCAATTACCATCAGGAATCCTGGCTCCATTTATTGTGTTGTTGTCCAAAGTTAGCTAGTGAGAGGCACCGTTTGGTCACCCCAATCTGCAGAGCGCAGGGCCTCACACGATGCAGCGAAACCTCTGACTTGTGCTTTTCTTCAACCTCAACTCAAACAGTTGCACGGCTGGGGAAATTCATAGAACTAATTCGAGCTGCACTGTCCGTGAAAATAGAGCCTCATAAAGAAAACAGTCGACCCGGAAGTATGGGTGCCGCGGACATACCTCCCATTTAAAAACCAATGCACTTTGTACTCAAACTGTATATCCAGAATGTGACACAGTTTTTAAGGTTTTAGGCTCCACCAGTTCGTAGTAACAAGCAGGGAATTTAACTTATTTGTTTTTAATTAATTCTTTTATATTGTTAGTATATTGTAATGATTTTAAATAATCGAACAATAAAAGACTTTTCACGTTTCACGACTGGGGAATCCAGTACTTTGAACCCTCCCGTCAACAGCTGGGCTATGACTCTCCCTCTTCTGTATGTCACCTAGTCAGCGCTTAATTTGAGCAGGTGCTTTCCGGTGCTCAGCACCCGCACTTAATTGGTTTCCGGTGCTTGGCACCGGCACCTAAATATCAACACCATACTTCGAACTGTCTACCACATGGAGGCGCTGCTCATCTAATTTAGAGATGAGCAGAACAAGGGTTGTTTAGAAATACAATATACATTAAAATGGCTAATACTTACCTCCCCAGCCATTCCTTTAGCTTTGGGGACCTTGAATAATCTGAAGTGTCACATTTATAAGCGAGAGAGATGGTTAGTAGTTGTTTTGGCTGCGATTTGAAGGGCGATGGGTGATGCAAGTTGCAGTGGCCTCCTTGTCAGAGCCCTGGCACTTAATATTTTACAAACTAAGCACTGCACTTAGTGCTCTATAAACCTATGAATAAACAATCATGTGACAGAGCCCATATCTTTCCCTCATTTTTTCACAGATGGCTGCTTTAGATCACGCCTAAACGCAGATGCATCCTGTCTTTTGCCTTGCACTACTCCTGAAATGGTTGCATTAAGTGCAAAGCAGCCTTTCAAAACTCTTTTTTCAGAGTTGTGTCACAACATTGTGACGAGGCTGCATTTCACTGTTCTGTTCTTCAATCCTGTAGTTACTTTCACGTGCTGATGTTAACCTCCAGAAGCATAACATTATCACAGATCTTTTTAATTTGTAACTTGATATGTGACCAAAGCACCAATCCAAGATGATTTAAAGGCCCTGGGTTTTCACAGGCTCGGCGGGGATTCAGACTCGTTACCTTAATTGGTTTCGCCTTTCCAGTTTTATGTCTAGCAGGGCGTGTTTCTCCAGCAGGCCAACAACACTCACGCGCCACCGCTGCAGATTATTTCAAAAGCACACTTTGCTATCCTAGAACCCAGAAGCTATTCCAAAATGGAGTTCATTCGACAGACTGACGCTTTTTATTTCAACAAATCGTGATTTTGTTCATAAATCAGCATGTGTTGTGTAGTGGAGGAGTATTCAGAAAAGAATTATGGAGTTTAATTCGATAATATGCTTCGTATACTCATGTATTGGCCTTTTAAATGATGTACAACGAATTTGTCCTTCCTGTCCATGCAGCACAATTCATTGAATGTAGACCGTTCAAATTAATGCAGTACTGGAACCATTTACCTGAACTTTTTTTGGAAATGTTGACCTCTTCAAATAGACTGCACAACTTTCCTCCAGTATGTGCTTGCTGGGATGCTAAGAGTTTTAGTCACCTGGTGAATTTTTAGATGTTGTCATTATGCGCCTTGAGATGTGACCTTCAGAATTGCAATGTATTCCGTAAGAAAACTCACCAGTGACATGAACAGTGATATTATAGCGCATATTTTTAATGATTATTACACCTCACTGTATGCAACCATACATAGCTTTTTGCTCTTTGCTCTTCCTTAAGCTTTGTCAAAAACTATTTTAGGTAATTAAAAGTGATAAGCTCATGGTCCCTCACATTTTTAGTGATCTTAAGGACCTCACCTCCCACCTTGTACTGCTATCTTAATATTTCATCCTAAATTCATAAATGTATACTTGGCTGTAATTAACCTTTGATACCCACTCCCATTCTGCTTTCCTACATTTGTAACATATTGTGCTATTTTGGTGTTTCATCCTTTTGGTAAATTATATTGTGATCTGGAAAAGTTCTAGCAGCTCTAAAGTTCATATAAGAAATCATTGAGCAATGCAGTCTGAGAGAACTCCTATTTCGGCCAATCACTTACCTCTTTTTTCTGAGAATTGGTTACATTTACTGCGTAGAGTTGAATCTTTTATTAAGTTGCAATTTACCACCCATGTCAGAGCTGCTTGCTTTGTAAGGCTACTGTTTGAAGTGGTATTCGTTGCTGTACTAAATGTTAACATATGCTATTCATTGCTCTGCCTTGAGAAATTACCCTGCTGTTTAGACACTTAAAACACTAGAGTGGTAATTTACATATTGGTAGGACGTTGGATAGCGGACTCACCATGTTCACTGTTACCTCTAGCAGCATGAGCATCGTTGTTACAACAGCAGTGTTGAACAACCATATTTTTATTACAGATGTTCCTGACACACTGGGATGTTAAACCCCAAATTCAGTTTTTTTTATGTTTGCGACTGCCATAGTGCTCCCTAACATGAAAATTCAACATTAGAATAACACGAAAAAGATGGGCTTTCCAAACTACAAAATCTAGCAGGTCTTGTGCAGTTGACTCCACAGAAAGGGTTTCTGTTGTGTTGAACCAACAATGCTCCGCTCTGCCCTCAGAAACCATGTGTGGCATCACACGGTACTTTCTAGTCTCTGGCAGATACCTAATAAGCCACACTCTAAATAACGCCCAATATTAGATATTTCTGTCACTGCAATTAATGATGAAAGGTTGTCTGTGGGCCTTAACACAAACACAACCAATGCAGTCTCTTTTCTTGGACCAGCAAGCTGATGGTTGGATAACATTTCATGTCACAACCTGCTGTTATCTCTCTGGGCCTTCTCACCCTCTCTCCCCATTACCACAGCAATGGCATGTGCACAACATAGGCTGGACTTGTATGCAGATACAGGAGTTTCAGCGCAGTTTCCCCTTGCATCATCTTTATTTATCTATCCTCTTCTTTTACTTCCTCATTCTCTGCTCAAGTGCACTAACCATACTAGTCTGTAGCACATTTAATCTTTACGGTACTTTGTTTCTATGTAGCTTTGTTTGGATTCTCAAACCCCACACATACAATCATGCAATGACACTTCATATATTGGGGGTAACACAGATACTTGTGTGACGATGTTTCTTGGTGGAAAAGTGTATTAAGGCAATAATACTTTCCAATTGGATCCACATGTTATTTGGAAATTAGCATAATAGTACGTGATACAGATGTCTTCATAGTAATGTTTGCTTTACCTATGGCTTGATATATTTAGCATCAAAATATTAAGACACCAAGCAATACCACAGCAGCAGCACATTCACACTTAAATACCCTTACATTTGTAAGCATCAATCCTCCATAGCCTGTTATGGCAGCATTCTGTCATTTCTCATTGTATTTGAATTTCTATAATTCACATTTTCATGATGTATCACTCACTATGAACCACCTCGTGGTGTTTCAACATGCTCCGCCTGCTCCAGAAGACCTTCAGATGAATCCCCACCACCCTCATCAGCAGCAAACACAACTATGGCAATGCACTCTACCCCGGCGTCACCCAGAAACTCCTCTGGAAACTCCAGAATGTTCATAACACTTCAGCCAGGCTGGTCCTAAACATCCCCTGCTGCAGCCACATCACACAACACCTGCGTGAACTCCACTGGCTCAGAGTTGACAAAAGAATACCCTTCAAGCTCTTCACCCACGCATACAAGGCCCTCCACAATGTCAGACCAGCATACCTGAAACCTCGCCTCTCATTCGATGCACCCAACAAACCCCTCTGCTCTGCACAACTGTCACTGGCCAACGTCCCAAGGATCCGCAGGACCAGAACCGGAGAATGATCCTACCCTTACCTCGTTGCCAAGACCTGGAACACCATGTCCCTCCACCTCAACTAATCTCCATTGCTGTCCCAATGTTGGAAGAACCTCAAGACCTGGCTTTTAAATTAACTCAGTGCCCAGATGGATCTGCAGCTCCCACAGTGCCTTGAGACCCTCATGCGTGAGTTGCCGTGCTTTACAAACCCCTGATTGATTCAATGAAGGCGTTTTTGTATTAGGTGCCTAACTGATTTATAGGCACTGTTAGAAATGGCGATTTCTGGTTAGCTACGGCTTGCGCCAAAGCCAGGCAGAAACCACCACTCTAGTCAGGGCAAGGGAGTCACACGCCAAGATAACCCCTGCTCACCCCCTTGGTAGCTTGGCATGAGCAGTCAGGCTTATCCCGGAGGCAATGTGTAAAGCATTTGCGCACGCACCCACCAGCAACAACATCCTAGGCTCCCCACAAAAGGAACTCCACACAAGGTTATATCAAAAATAGCCTTTGTATTATCAAAACACATCAGAATTAGAATCTCAGGATGTACATTGTGCCAACTGGCACAGGCAATATTTACAAGGGATTATGTACACCTGACAGTGCCACATGGACCACTGTCAGGATCATCACAATGTGAACTTGGTAAAGGTGAACTAAAACATACAAGTAAAAATAGGTCTTAGAACGTACAGTCAGTAAACACTGATAATCACTGCACTTGCAACAGTCTGTGCCATGAAATCCATCATACACAGTATCCCATCCGTCTAACTACATTAGACCCTCACCACCTAAGTAAAACCTTACACTAGGGGCGTAAATCACACAGGGAAGTATAATCTCCCTAACATATCCTAAACAGGCAAAACAACCTCCTATGCATACATCATATCTAGAGTCATCAAATGCAGGGTGCGCAAAACATACTACACACAGTACATTTCCTAACACCCAAAGCATTAGCACATAATTCACATCAAGGTCCAGGTTGCGCCACTGCGCCAAAACCTAAACGTGGCAGCTGCCCACTACTTGCTGGGCAGATGAGGACAAGAACATGGCCTAAACGCTGCAGCTGGCACTAAGTGCTGCGCAGCTGTGGAAGGCCAAGGTAGGGGCGAAGTAGTGCGACCCACTCCTGAGTCCAAAGACATGTCCCTAGAAAGCAAAACCTAAATGGTGCAGCTGCCCACTTCTTGCTGGGCAGCTGTGAAGCAAACTGTGACCTGGGCCCTCACTGGCCCTCTGAACAAAGACTGCGCCAACTGATGGAGCCCTCTGGCTCTAGAAATACATATTGCGCATACGGTGGAGCCCTCTAGGCTCTGAACACACGTGTGCCCTCTGGAATAAGACTGCCTACAGGATTTGAGCCCTCTAGGCTCAGGAATCACACGCTGGAGCCCTCTAGGCTCTAAACAAATAATGGGCCTTTTGGCACCCTCTAGGCTCTACAAGTAATGTGTCCCCCGGAGCCATCTAGGCTCTTAAAATAATGGGGCTTTGTTGGAGCCCTCGGGCTCGGGGAAGTACTAAGAGAACGTTGAGGGCGGCCCACTGCCATCCGGGGCTGCCCTACAGGCCCCCTACCACTGGGCAAACCGGTGGAGCAGCCCACTGCCATCCGGGGCCACTCTAAAATGCCACTGACCTACGGGGCCTTTACCAGGCACCACTACTCGGCCACCCGGAGCTCCCCCCAGCCTGTCCTCACTCACCAGCTTCTCTTCTTCGGGCGTGACTCTGGGCTTGCGGCCACCCAGCTCCTTGGCTTGTCACCAGTCCTCGAGCAGGCGGAGTAGGCTCCGGTCCACCCCCCCCGAAGCAGCACCACTCTCAGCCGCACTTCCCTTCTCTGGCGCCTGTGGGGCTCCCCCTCGGATGGAAGCCCCGCAAAGGCAGGCGCTATCCTCTCCTCACCCAGGCAGGTTCAGGCGGCGGCGTGTGCGGGACTTCCTCCGGCAAACCGGAAGTCCCGCCTGCCACCAGGGGAAATGCTGCCTGACTTTCGTTTTCGGCGCGAGTGCTGCTATGGTGATTCTCTTTGTGCAAAACAGGGGTGGGCACCCTCGAGATAAAGAAATAGTAATCGGGGCAAAGTCGCGGGGTGGGCAACCACGCAGTTAAGCAATTAGACCAGCAGGGTGGCACCCGCAATAATTACGCAATAACGAAGATGCAGGGTGGGCACCTGCGCATCAACCATCAAAAACACGGGCATCATGCAGGGTAGGCACCTGCTTAGTAAATATCAAAAATAAGCGGGGTGGGCACCTGGGCTGACATTAATATAGGCAGCCATGAGGGATAGGCTCCCTCAGTCACAGGGCAAATTAGGAAAAAGCGCTTCCCAGGCTCCAGGGGGGCATAGAGACCATCAAGCCCTCAAGGGAGGACCCCTAAAGAAAGAAAAGGTCCCCCAGCAACAAAGTCCATAAGCAATCCAGGGGCTGGGCAGGGCCCAGGGAGGCAAGCCTGCCCTAGGGCCCCAGCAGCAGCATGCCCCTGGTAGATTCAAGTATCAGGACACATGAACATTTTACATGAGGTCACAGCCTCTTTTTATACACACATTTCCTTTGTTTCCAAAGGTGCAGGCAAGGGGCGAACCAGATGCAACTGGTTCCTGAGCACTTTGTTTTGTTCAGCCCCTCTCCCTATTCACAGGACAGGCCAGGGACATCAGACATACCACAGGGGGTGGAGCCAGTATTGTGGAGAGAAGGCCCAGCCCTATTCAGGTCCCAGGTGCACTCCTCCCTCCCATCAACATGCAGATCTCCTCATTCACCACCGGGGCAGACCCATCCTGACTCCTGGAGCCAGGCACACCAGCCAGCTCCAATCACAAGACAGACAGTCAATTCACATTCACTGCACAGATAAGCCAACTTCTAGAAGTGGCACTTCCACACTAGACACAATAAATCCGCTCACATCATCGCGCAGCCTTTAATCACATGAGTCCGCACATACCAAACTTGAGCCTGCATTCCCCACAAATCAGGAACCACCATGGACACACATATCCCCCATGCATTCCTATTGGAGGGCAGGCCAATCTCACACACGTACTCAGAGAGCGCACACACTTTACACTGCGCCACAGTGCTAAAGTGCGCAAAGACCAGAAATCACTATAATCATGTAACATTAAAAGGCAAAAAGTTCAGGGGTGAACTTGCCAGAAGGGCCAAGTCCAACAGGCACATATTTAATATTCTGTTATTAAAAATATTATTTCTGGGCATTGTGATATAAGCATTAAACTATTTTGTTTTCACATTAACAGACAACTGTAAATCCTGTGACCTTTTGCACAGTATGTTTGGGAAATTGAGCAGTAAAAGGCACTGTTTGGCCCCAAGTTTTTCAAACCTGCCTTGGAGCAAAAAATGCCTATGCAGATGATGAGGCTAGCGCAGTATTAATTGTTTGCTTTGTGCAATGTAGGAATCTAGGTCTTGCCATTCTAGCTCTTCTTGGTTCAAAGTCTTGGGCACATTCGTTTCTAACTCTTGCTAAGGCTTGACCACCAGATTGGTTTTAGTAGCCTGAAGGGCATCAAAACCTTAAGCCCTCGTGCATCTCAACTGTTTTGATCACACTCCTTAAGTCTACTATGATGATGGCGGCATGATACCAAAGAGCTCCACCTTCTGAGTGTTCCTTCCCAGGGACCAACGTAGCCTCTTGGATCCAAGCCACCGATTTGTAAAGAATGATGAAACAGTTTTTGGATATTTCTTTTTATATCAAGCACCATTTAGCATCCACTACATCTATTCTTTGTTCACCTATTAAAGCAAATGAATAAACGGCAACAATGATGGTAATTTGATTTCACATGCTTATTGATACAAAAATAATATTTTCTGAATTTTTTAGGAGTTAACCTAGAGGTCTACCATAAATGAAACTCCTTGTCGCTGGATTGTTTTTGACATGCAGCTATTTAAAATCTTAGGAAACTCCAACATGATCTAAACAGATATCACATAAGAACCTTCTTGATACATGGGAAAAGATTATATGTTTCTGCTCAAGTTTTCAAGGTGTGATCGCTAATCTGCTGCACAGAGAAACTGTGTGACGGTTCTGTGCAGAAACATGACTCAAGTTTGTCTTAGGCCTCAGCTTCCTCTGTAATTTGATTATGTTTATGCAGCAGTTTTGTTTTTACCATGCATTTTTTGCCTGCCCAGTGTGGTTGATATTTGGTTTCCATAAAAAGCAGAGTTTTCTTTGAGGTTATTCTCTGGGTTTTTTCCAAACCCACAACTAATCCTTTATTACTTGGCCTTTTGTTATGAATTTAAACTTGGCATTGCATTCCTCCCTTGGAGTAAAACATGAAACAAGTGATGTTGATTTTGAATCTGAAATGCAACAATTTTCTTAGGAAGGAACAGCCTTCATTCAGTTCCCACTGGGATCGGGGTGAATGGCTAGGGCGAGATGAGAGAAGCTGGCACTTTTTACGAACACTGATAGGTAGTGGAAATATTCCAACTTCTTGCCAGATTCTTTTTGCCATTGAAATCTAAACCTACAGGAAAATGTTACAGTAAGACGTCGAATCGTATTGGTGAGACTCAGTCTATGTAAAGTCAAAGAGGCATTGCACATTGAGTAAGTGCGTGAGATACTTGTAAGTGCTCAGAGGCCAGTGGCGGACTGTGGCATTTGCAAGTGGTGAGGCGTAAATTGTCGTGACAACTTTCTGAACGCAAATAGCAATTCAGAATTTCGCTCTGAGTTAATGAAACTGCGATATGAGCACGGGTTATTCTGAAATAAATAGAAGCCATGGTATACTGTAGGATCTACAACAGTATAGCTGTCAGCAGCATATGTTACGACAGATCCACTGCCAAGTCATGCCTTTGCAAACACCAGGACTTTTTGAGGGGGTGGACTTGATGCAAACCATTACCTGATTAGGCATAGGAAAGGAATGGCTGTCCGCAGCCCTGTGGGTGTCCTTCCATGGTGCAATATTCCCTCCAGGCAAGGAACGATTTGTATTTTTATCGGAGCATTTCATGCAACGTAGAGCGGACCAGTGGTACTGCAGAACCCCGCAGTGCAAGTTTCAAGCAGGCAATCCAAAGCAGCAAGAAAATTAAAAAAAACATTGCTGTGAAATTCGGAGACATATGCAAAGGGTATATTCTCAAAATGAGGCAACACTGGCGTTGAAAGCTCAATAAATCATAACATGCTACCTTGTGCAATTGCAAAACCTGGGCTTAATGAGAAATACTGACATATATGTGGGGTTTTGAACGACACAGAAGTTTTCTACAATAGTTACACTATGGAAAAGCTGCCTTTACTCTGCTAAATTGTCTGCGAAGCCATCACGAACTCCAACTTCACTACACAAGATCAAAAGTCCCGTGCTTATTGGTACATCCTAGGCTCACCCCGTTAAAGAAGACTGCAAGTCCCAGAGTGCACAGTGCTTTTGGCAAGAAATGTAGAAGCAGCTGATGTGTTGCACATAAAATTGTGTCACTGACATTTATATGTGCGAAAGTTGAAAGTTACATATCGCCTGGCGGTACTCGGAATTACCGCCCAAAGTGCATTCCACCCTCAAGGCAACGAGGCCAAGGAGCTTTGCAAGCATGTAATAGTTCGGACTCACTCCTGGTTCAAGTACATAAGGTTCTACCTTTGATTCTCACCTCCCCCCTTCCGCCCCGCCCTCACCAGAACACGATGCTCCCTTTTAGATGCTAAGGAAGGAATAAAAATGACATTGCCATGCGAGCAGCAGTCAGCCGCCCATCAGCCTCCTCTCGGCTACACGGCGGTGTAACAAGCACACGGAACGCGTGGGAGCTCGCTGGACAGACTCTTAACTGGATTTTCACTGGGATAGAACGTACCGAAATAATAGATAATATTTGGTGAAGCAGCATGGGCTGTGCTGTGCCCTCTCCTCAGCGGTGTGCTTTAAGGAAACCTACCAGACGGTGAACTCCAGGGACGGTGCGCAGCATATGGCAGTCCAGCACATGCTCCCTTGATATAAGCTGGCTCTCTTTAGGGCCCTGCCCCTGGCTGTACCCAAACCAGCAGAGACTCTTAAGCACATGCTCTGAACCCCTTATTATTCCGTCTCACGAAGCGGGGGAGGGGCCCTCCATGCTTCTGTAAAGGAAGCTTCCTGAAGGCAGCAGCAAAGTGTTACACGCCCTGCCTGTTCTCAGGCACTTGCAGAGTTGGGGCTAACTTAAAACTAGTTTGAAATCACAACTTTAAGTACTTACGTGCTGCCTTTCATCATAACTGTCTGACACACACACTCTCACACTTCGTCACCAAGAAGGAGGCAATGACTCTGCACAGGCACGACGAGTCACGTCACGAGGTCTGACCTGACGAGGTCTGCTCGCTCACCTCACTCTCCTGAGAACACCATCCTCGTGCGCGGTAAATCAGCCAATCCTGGCACAGCATTAACATCGCCACTGTGCCAGGATTGGCTGAAGAGCAGGGCTAATACTGCCCATAATGAGACCCGGCTCCCCCGGGTCTCTGCCTATTTGAGTGCTAGGGGAGGAGGAGGAGGGAAGGGGCTACTGCGTGTGTGCGCATGCATGGGCAAGTCATAAAAATGACTTGTCCAAAATGCGCGCACACTGCTGCTGCCCTCCCTGCCACGCTGACGCTGCTGCTATCTGCCAGCCTGCCACTAACTGCCGCAGGCCCGGCCCCCACCAGTCCTTCCGCGATCGCGATGACGTCCCGCCCGATCTGCCTCTGCAGTGTCGGTAATGGGTATGCGCAGTGCCAGACAGTGACACAGTCAGTGACGGTCGCCCATGGCTAGTGGGGCAAAGCCCCAACGCCCCCAATGGACGAACCGCCACTGTCAGAGGCATCTTGATAGCGTAACTGAATCTGATAAAAGAATCGAGAATCAGCAAAGCATAGCAGAACAGACGAGACTTAATCAGTGTACGAAATTTAGCATGAGTCAGAAATTGCAGGATCTTAATTGGAAGGTGATTCCAGAGCCTGGAAGAAAGCGAAAAAAAGTTTTGTCTCCAGTTCTGCAACAACTAATGCAAAGAACCATAAAGAGACGATGCAAACATAAGAGAGGGAAAATAGTAACAAAATACCTCATGGATACGCTAAGGCCTAGTTCAAAAAGAGCATGATGTACCGAGGTATATAACCTAAAATTCGATCCGCTGTTGCATGGGAAACCAGTGTAGAATATGACACACCTCAGAGAAGTGGTGAGAAAGGCAAAGATAAACACCAGCCTAACAACCATGTTTTGAATCGGCTGTGGCATCTAGCTCATATCAGTAGGTAGCTCCAAACACCAGGCAAAAGAAATGTCCATTCTGGAAATAAATATTTGCTTATTCTTCCGGGGCACCCACCTAGTGTGGAATGAAGGCCAGACTATTTCAGTAGTCTCACGTGGTAAAACACGTAGAGGCCATGGTAGCATATCTATATGTTCTGCAACTTGGGCCCCAAGAAGGAGAGGCTACTCATTTTACTGATACAGGAGGGCATTCTTTTGCAAGCTGTCCTTACCTAAGGTCAGCACCTCTATGATGGCATTTAGGTTAAGCACATTACTAGTCTGGGTGGCAGAAAGGCCGAAACCGAGAGTTTGCTGAAACTCAGCAGATGATCAAAGTGCAGGACATGCCGAGAATTGTCAGTATAGGTGTCTAAAGATCTCATAATGACTGCCAGTGGTATCCTATAGATATTGAATAGAATCTGTCAAAAGGATGAGCTCTGTGTTGCACCTCCAGAGATTAATGTAGAGTTGCTAGAATGCTAACTATGTAGTAGAGAACGTGGAATCTTGGGAAGGAATGCGTTGAAATGTAGGAAGAGTGGGTAATAGCAGAACAAGGGAAGAGAAGCTGTAGGTGGCTTGTTGGACTGAATAAACTTAGATATTAACTGAACAAAGAACAAAGAACGTACCCCGCCAGTTGATAATGTGGTCCCGAGTCTGGGATCCCAATATAAGAGGGGTGATAAACCTAGAAGTTGGCACTGCACATTGTGAGATTAACACGATTCAAATACTTGCAAGCAAAAGTTTTTTGCAAATATATAGGTATTTTTATTTTAGTGTAGAAAGCATTTATATACATCTATAACACATGATTATCTTACAAATATTGCACAATATACATAGTCAATTTAGAAAAAGGTAAAAGTGACAAAATTGCATTCTTCCTAGAGACCTACCCAGTAACACTACATACTTCAATCATACTTTCATTCTTTCAGTTTTTCAAAACCTAATCCTACCTAAAGTTCAGACATTCCACTCACATTCTTCAATTCATACACATCGTTCTGTTGTATGCCACATAGGGGTGGTAAATATGTGGCATAGAGCAGAATATTGTTCCAGACGATTAATCTTATTACGGCCCCTAGTTGGTACTACATAGTATGCCGTATTTTTGGAGCCACGAGCCGACGCGCGTTTCGGTGACAGGCCGGGTTGGCCACACCTTCGTCAGGGCTGGGAGTTGTTGACTAGGAGGAAACAGGATAATAATCTAAAAATAAAACACAGTGCCTTAGTATTTATCTGTATAACAATTTGGTTTTTGTCAAGGCATATCTCTTTCTAATACATTTCTTTTATACAAAAATTAGATAAAATTGAAAACATAATTGTCGTCTTTAATCTGATGTTTATATGGTTGCTATTATGACAGTGTGCAGTGCCAAACAAATCTAGGGCCACTCCCTAAACCAGACTCCCAAGAGGTGAGATCTGTGAAAGGCAATTAGATAACCTGGGCTAAGTAACCAAAAGAGAGCATTTTAGCATCTTTCATATCTCACATTTACTAGCATTATAAGAAGCACTCATTCTCGGACACATGTTGACCAAATACACAAGGGGTTATTATATATCAGGGTGGTAGTCGAAGGATACGGAGTTTAGAAGCCAAACCTTTGATACTTGTTGGACCTTATATGTCAATACAGGTAAGCATATATTAAGTAAACTAGGTTAGAACAAACAGTGGTAATATTAGATGGTGGAATGTTATAGCACAAAAGTCGACTTGTTGTTACACCAGGTTTTACCTATTGGTAGTTTCTGGTTGAAAAAAATGATATATAAGCTCACACCATGATCTAAATATTTAATTTACCTGAGGTGGTCTACAGAGGATTCATACATACAAAGGGCGCATACATTGTTGTTTTTAGCAAAGCAGGAATCTAATAAGTAAAAATTGAACTCTGATTATATATTATCCTCATTGATTTGTTTCAACCAGACTGTCAGAGAGCTTTTAGTTCCATTACCTGAGATTTAAATTTGTTTGTCAAAGAAGAACTCCACTAAGCAGGGGTTTACAGGTGAGGGATGACCTGGGGACTGCTATACTTTGAAGGTTTTTTAGAAATATCACGCAGGTATCCCTAAAGTGAAACAATATAGTGAATATGCATAATGGCCATCATTAATTTAGTCACAGGGCATGGTTGCTAATAATTTATACACACCATGAGAGATGAATTAGAGGCGGCGAGTCTGGGAAATTTCAGTCCACCAACGCTGCTGGCATATAACCGCCTAATAAAGAAAAGCAGATGGGTGAATGAAACTTCCTAGCCCAGTTTGCTTACGAGACTGAGCTATCGGTTAAATGCACTTACTTGGCTAGATGGACACACCGTCCGTAGAGAGAGTTCCGTCAGTTGGCCGGACCGACCTTCCTCACGGGGGGGCTCGCAAGCGCACTTAAACTGTAGATCTTTAGAAGGAGCTGCCTAGTGTTTAGATGAAAAAAGAGGCAGAGTGAGGAAAACCTCTTCGCGCATTCTACTTTAGAGAAAACGGGAGGCATCGACAAGGCGCACTTACTCGGCATTCCTGATAAGGCGTCCTTAGAGGGGGTTCCGTCGCAGGCGCACTTAGTCTGTGTGTCTTTAGAGGGAGCAGCCTAGTATTTTAGATAGAAAAAGAAGCAGAGTGAGGAAAACCTCTTCGCGTATTCTGCTTTAGAAAAAACGGGATGCAAAGACAGAGCGCACTTACTCGGTATTATTGACAAGGCGTCCATAGATGGGGTTCCGTCGACTGGCCGGATCGACCTATCCTCACGGGGGCAGGAATCGCAAAGGCATTGAGCCTATTGGTTTTTAAATAGCCGGAATATCGCGCCAAATCGGACGCAGATCAGCTGTTCAGGAGTGGTATGATCAAAGACGGACTAAATGGTAATCGGTAGCTCGGTGGCGGCCATCTTAGAACGGGGATTAGATAACTAGATGATTCGTATTATATTATTGTAGTCGCCATCTTTAAGGAGGATTATGTTACTTCATTTACATGACCTATACTTTAATATAGTCATATTTAATTTGTAGTGTCGATAATTTATTAAATTTCACACCCATTATTTAGATTGGTAGGGATGTATCTGCCACCTAGGTTGTGATGAAAAAACCGGTATGTTTATTTGATCCTAATACAGTTATCATAGCCACTCTAGTGCTACAGATGGGAGTGATGAGCCTATCGGGCAGGCCACTTGGCTATCGCCCTCAAAGGAGGCACAAATGTAGTGATATTCCTCGACGTTACTGGTACTAGGAAAGTGACTGATAGATATTAAAACACTACTTTATGTCTAGCTCATCTTTACATAAGTTGCAATGAGCTGAAGTCTGTGTGGGGGACAGACGCTGAAGTACCTCCGCCCTTGGAAAAAGGAAATAGGATGAAAATTGGAAATCATAGTCTTGATATGGGTAAGTGCTTTACTCTACTGCGGGATTTGACTAGCACACAAATTGTGACGGCCTGTTTTGAACTGGAAAATTAAGAAAGACTATTGACTTATTTATATTGCCCTTTTAAGGGGAGAAGAATAAGCTGTGATTACCATGTGCGCTGGTTTTGTGCGTGGAAAATATTCCCAATTACAATTCAGCCGCCATGCCAAATGCTGAATGTAACCACAAGATGCCTGTAACCCATCTGTATGTGCCCCCCCCCCCCATTACCACTGTACTGTATTACAAACATCTTCAATAAAAATTCTTTGAAATAAAAAAAAATGAGGATGATGCTTTCCAAGTAAAGAGATTCAGGTGCTTCAAGTGCACTGTTTTCAGGGTACTAGCACTGTTTATTGTGTGAGAAAATAAGGAGTTGCCGATTACATTTATATTGGGAGATGCTAGTGCAAGCATATGCCGTCTGTTGTTGTTGGAAAGAGCTAATCAGATAAAACATTGGAGAGCAAGTCTTTTAACCTCCTTCACCGGCACATTGTGTCCATGGAGATCCCTAATGCTGATTGAGAGACAAAGGGAGTGTCTCTGGGATTTATTGCTGCATCTGTTGAGGAAAGTACCTTGGCAATTGTTGAAGTCTATGGTTGGAGACAACGAGAGTGTGTCTGCACATTGCTTTGCAATTTCCGAGGAAGTACCTTAGAAGCAGCACCAGGCGAGAAGTCTATATTTATTGATGGAAAAAGTACTCTAAAAATGGAATTACCATGATTTATTTCTGCTTGTTTTTCATGGTATTCTTTTATTTTGGTCAGTTGTATTATTTTCACTAATCTGCCACTTTTCCGTACATCTAATTGGAAAGGAAAATAAAAGTATATATAAATCATACACACTTACAATGATATATGGCTGATCAAGGTACGCTCCACCTCCCACATTTCTTACAACTCCGGGTGACCCACCAAACAGTGGAAAAATTGTTTGTCACCTACATGCTAGCAATTGGTGCATATAAATATGGTCCTGTTAGGAGACAGGCAATTTTACTCCACCATTTAGGTATTGAGGGGGCATAAGTTGTATGAAGACCTACCAGAGATTTCTTTAGGTATGGGAGATGGGCAACCAAACAGGATATATCAGATGTCAGAACAGATACTTGAGGCATGTTTCATCACAAAAGTAAATGTAGTGTTAGAGCTACATAAATTATTTTCCCAAATACAGAGTTTAGACGAAGATATTGCATCTTTTATGGCAGCATTAAGGAGTTTCTCTTTAACATACCAGTTTGACAACTTGAGTGATTCCCTCATAAGGGATTAAATTGTAAGGTGCACAAACAATAAAAGAGTGAAAGAAAAACTACTAATCAAAGCTCCTACACTTGATTACGCCAATCAAATTGCTAAAGGTTTAGAACACACATAAATGTGAATAAGAGAAATGGACAAGGACAATGTAAGGGAGCTATTGAAGGAGCATCAACGAACTAAAGTGCAGCTTTTCCAAAAGGGGAATAGTAAACCACAAATTAAAGTCCCCAAGATTTATAACTCTCAAAGATGTAGTGATCACATTATATAGGGGTTTGTCTGCACATCTTCGATTGATAGAAGGCATTTGATATTCCAACACATAATATACATAGCATGTAGTGAATACCAACCAGGGACAGCTGAGGGTCACTAAATGTGAACAATGGACTTGAAAAACTACTGTGACATATTAAATTATATATTCACTCTTTGTAACGCTAATGCATAAATTATGAATGCTAGTATCCCTTTAGTATGGTGTTTTAATACCATGTAATGGTTTAGGTGACATAACAATAACACAGGAGCTGGGAATGTCACTTGCCAACTGTTATTATTTTGCCATAATACACTGGTTACTTATCAAGTATTTTTTCTTTATATCAAATGATTTATTTTGACTTTTTATGCCATTAAAAGTGGTTGTGTAAGAATTGGTACTTTATAGTAAAAGGAAAAGAAAAATAGGCAATTAATGTTAATCTGTAAGTGGGGTTTCAGTAAAGACATTTTGATGTTCAAAAATGTGTTGTGGCTACAGAGTGGCAGTTTAACAGTTACTGTTTGTAATGTTCAGCTAACAGTGTTGGATTTTATTATGGAGCATTAAGACAAGATTAAAAGACAAGGTGAGACGTCTGAGTAGGTCAGATTGACCTAGGGCATTTGGACAGGGAAATTTGTGAGACAAGACACGGTCCACATGTTTCAGCCTTTTAACGACAATGCTAGGCTTTCTTCAGGACCAAATTTGTGACACGAGGGGTATGTACGTGATAAGTTGCACCCGTCTCTGAGTCACACATATAATATACCACGTAACTGTGGTACGCCTTTCAGCCTTCTGTGAAAGGTACAGTATATCTGGAAGACAAACATATAAGTCACATGTAGTCGTCATAAGATAATGCGCTGTATAGTGCCAAAACGATCAGTCCATAACTTCTCATATGTATCTCAATCGAACAAACATACAACAGTGGTATGTATCTACCTCATGCAAAACACACCGTGCACATAGCTCAAACTGTGAGCAGTGCCTTTTTAAACATAAGGTGCTTCAATGGTTAAAAATCAGAAAAAAGGAGTCATATTCAACCCCCCTTGTACACCATACCCACATATCGTCATATCTATGTGGATGTCATCGCGCTCAACTTTTTGTGAGCATAGCAAATCATGGAGATCATGTTTAAAGTACACACATGTACATAAGGTACAGCCGTACTAGTGTCCATGTTGAAATCATGACAAACATGAAGGAGAGTGAGACTATAGCTTACAATAGACTAAAATCAGTCTGGCCCCATGGAAACCGTGAGTGGGAGGGTGTTGGTTATTGTCAAACCCTGCGGGTGTAAGGGAGAGAGACAAAAAGCAACATTGTGTTAATTACGTACCTCTCATCAAACCGGACTGCCCACCATCCTACCTAGGTGCCATCTGCACAGAATCCCGAGGTTAGCATGGTACGGAATCCAGTGGCTTTTAAATGCTTGATGAGAGAGGCACACATGTGGCACTTCCTAGTTGATGACGCATCATGTATACGTGATCGCGTAGGTGGGCGTGGCCACCTTGATTGCACACTGAAGAGCTACATAAATAACACAATGTTCCTTTTTGTGTCTCTTCCTTATACCCTCATACCCGGCACGATTTGACAATAACCCACCATAGACATTATAACGTAATGGGAGGCCTCCCTTTAAAAAGCTCAAAAGGAGTTTTTACTCTGGTGGACTGGGCAGTTATGCGAAAAGCAGTGATCCTCTGCTGAATCTTATTTCTCCAATTCATGTTATTTCCTCTTGAAAACTGAATATGTTCTTTTAATGTTCTATTGGTTCTTTCTGCAGCCCCATTGGTTTGTGGGTGATAAATGGAACTTTTCCTGTGAAGAATTCCGCTAGCAGCAAAGTGCTTCTCCATATCATTGGAATGAAACTGTGGACCGTTACCCAAGAGAATACATCTAGTGAAACTGTCTCTTTCAAAAACATAATCTAGAAATTTAATAACTCTTGAGTAAGTAATGTCATGTACACATGAAATTTCCACCCACTTTGAATGCAAGTTAAGCAGCACTATGAGATAAGGTGTTTGATGTTCACCCCTCCCTGGGGTTATCAATGGCTCGTTCCATTCCACAGTGTTGTGTTCTAGCATCCAGAGATTGGAGGGAGAGCCAAATTTGGCTTTAGCTAGCAGATCTAATACCTGAGTCTGTCTCTCATACGCAGTTATTAGATCTGCTTGCATGAAGGCTTAGGGCCCAATTGCCCGTGCACAGTGCCAAAGGGGGCTACTATGGAACCCGCTCCACCCCCCCCCCCACTGCGGGGGCTAATATTATGCCACTAATTCTTTCTTTGAACCAAGGCATTTTTACGAGATGGTCAAGAGACTATGCAGTAAACTCCTTTACTGTCATCATGGCATTGTTTTTAGGTCTCACAGACGCAGCACATGTGCTGCCTCTACGAGGCATTACGTAGTTAGTATTACTGTTCAAACTCCACCCATGGAGTTTCTCTTCGTTTAGCTGCTTGCAGTTGGTGAAATCTGCCATTGCTGTTGTTATTTTGCTTATTATTGGCTGGATGGCCGATGCGTCACTTCCGTTTTGTTCCCTTTCTGGGGGAAGCAGCATCAACCAACTACAATTAACCTATGCTGCAGGGCAGTATCTTTTAATGGAGGGATTACGTGTTTGTCTTTTTTTACATGGCACCTTGGGGTCGATTTGGCCACCCCCGAGGTGGAGGGACCGTCCGCAGGGGCAGCGGCGGTTCCTCCATTGGAATTAGGATGTGACTGCCACCCTGGCGGTCACATCCTCTATATGTAACGTTATGGCGGGTGCTGCTTTAAGCAGCACCCGCCACAAAGTGAAAAATGCATGTTTTTCTTTGACATGCACAACGTGGTGGGCACCCATGGTGCCTGCCACCTTGTGCATGCCAAAGCAGGGGGGTACTATAGGTACCCCCCTTGTGCACCCCCCACACCCAACTCCCTAGGGCCTGACAAGGGGCCCCCAGAAGCAAAGGTCCACATGCTTTTCCACGGCAGAAAAGCTGCAGTGGAAAAGCATGTTTCCACACCCATCCTAATGAGGCTGGCAGTGTCTTACAGATACCGCCACCATATTACGGTCCACACCCCGTGGATCAGCGGTGGACGGACTTGCTGTCCACTGCTGATCCCACCGCCATCATAATCTGGCGGTGGGTGTTTTCTATGCCGCTGCGGTGAATCTGCATCCTCCGGGCCGGCGGTGGCTTCCACCGGCCCGGAGGATGCGGATTCACCGCCATCGTAATCGACCCTCTTGTTTGGGCATACTTTAATATGCACGTGCTACTTTTCGCTGTTGCAGCCCCCACCACCACCCGCCCCTTGCTCCTTGTTTGTCATGCTAGGCGTTGGCCAGGAACCGGGATTCCCTTCAGCCGTGTCACCGCTGGAGAGAGTGGCCACCCAGCAGGACATGAGCGTTGAGCTGAGAGGTGCGCTCGAAACCAAAAGGGCTGCCCCGCTCCTTCTCCATGCATTTTTACAAGGAGCCTATTGTTTGTTGAAGACCGGAGGAGCCCCAGGCCGGTGCCAGCCCTGTACGTGCGATGCCTTTTATTTGGTTTACGAGGTCTCTATGACTATCGGTAGAGTAAGCTTTTTCCACCTCCGCTGAGTCTGCTTCACTTGGTCAGCCATCTTGGAACTGTTAAATCTGTAATCTTAGTAAGAACATCTAATGTGTCAAACATAGACATAACAGCTAAAAAGAAAAGTATTTTGTTTTAAGTTGTTATAGAAATGACAAAATGGGTAAATAAATCTAAATTAATCTTATTGTAGTCGCCTCTACATTATCGCAGTATTTTGAAAGATAAAGTAACCATTAATGATTTACAGTTTATCTCTGAAATTCAATGTTATTTTGTTACTTTCTATGGTATTTCTCCAGACGTGAAGTAAATATTCCTACTAAGATGGCCGTTTTCACTGTCAAGTAATACCCGCCCCCCAGTTCATTCAGGTCGTCTCCCGACAACTTCCGTACTGAACTACTTTAAAGATGTAAAGCCTGCAAACGTGGAAGTTGAGTCAGGAGATGATAATATTTCCTGTTTCTTTTGTGTTGTAAAGTGGCATGTCAACGCAAGGGTGCTGTTAGTGATGGTTCTACCTACTACAACCTGCGCTTCCAGGTATATCCAAATACATCATCAGAACACCAGCGCACTTGTAAAAGTTTAACCCTGGGCACTGTTGACTCACTGAAGTTTCTCGCTAGTCGCAGACACATCCCAGGCTGCCCATGGCAGAGAATGAGGACCACCCTAGCGAGTGGAGCCGGCTGGAGTCTGCTACCTTCAGCAGCCTTCGACACTTCAGGGACCTCTACCTCTACCTGCCCAGTGTGAGGAAGAGATGCAGTGAGGATGCATCAGTCGTGCAAGAGCGCACTGCTGATGGAGAGCCCACCAGCGCCCTGCAGTGCCTACTGGTTAGTGGCCCTGCCTCCTATTTGCAGATCTATCATGTTTTTGTTACTCACAGGGGAGTGAGGTATATTTAATGACGTCAGAGAAAACGCTGCCCCCCACCGTGACATTATAAAAATATACAAGAAAATATAAATAACTTAAAAAGGCGTTACTTCGTAATGTAGCTAGTCAGTTCTCTAATGTGTCCAACGTGATCCCTTTCCTGTCAACTGAATGAGACTGTATGAGGACTCCCGTGTAGTCGTGGAAGAGCTTCATGATTTCTTGCAGTAGCTGCTATTTCAGACACCAGCTATTTGAATAGGTCCATTTAGAGAGGTCAACCCAATCCCAAAATGTGTGTCTCATTCGCAAAGAATGAGACTAATGCCCACTTGCATCAAGGGTTTTTGCATTCGCAAACGGTGCGAATCGCAAAAATCGGCCGTTTGCGAATGCAAAACCCTTTTTTGGGATGCATTAAGGTTTTGGCCTTTTTCGCAATTTAAGAAATCGCAATTTATTTACGATTTCTTAAATTGCGATAGCATTTAAGAAATCGCAATTTTGCGATTTCTTAAATGCAATGCATGATTATTTTGGAATCGCGAATTCGCAATTTGGAAGGGGTAAATTAGCATGAAGTTGAACTTCATGCTAATTTACCGAAAACTTTCAAACATGCACTAGTTGCATATTTGAAAGTTTTAATTTACACACACACATGTCCTTGGGTCATGTGTGTGTGTAAATTGCACTTACAGTTACATTTCAGGGGTGCAGGGAGGGGTTCTTTGGACCCCCCCCTGCACCCGTGAAATTGCATTCACAATTTGCGAATCGCAATTCAAAATTCGCAAAATGTGAATGTCTTCCAATTGATTCCTATGGGCCTGTAGGCCCATAGGAATCAATGTAAAGGGATTCCTTATTTGCGATTCGCAAAATTGGGAATCGCAAATAAGGAATGATAAGTAATCACAAATTAAAATGCAAATTTTTAATGCATAGGTATTTGCGATTTCTAAATTGCGATTCCTTAATTTTCGCAATTTAGGAATCGCAAATACCAACAATGATCCATGTGGGGGTTGATGTCTCTACTTGCCAGCATTCTGCGACTGAAAAGATGTAGGCATTTTCAGGTTTTCAGTTAGCGTACCGGTTTGGTCACAGTAAATAAACAATGCGGGCCCAATCATGACATAAAATTACATCATATGACATTAGGCCGAGACGTTGCCCTTCTGAGAGGTTCACAAACAACGTGTATAGCTGTTTGCATAGTGAGGCTGTTTTTTATTGTATAGGAATACTGTGCTCCAAAATGGATGTCTTGCAGTGTCTGTATAGTGCGAAGATGTGAGGCTGTATTTCGTGTTTTTTAAAAAAAAATGCTTGGGCTACAGCAAAAATATTTTCCATTTCATACATTTCGCATTGTTATTAAGATCTGACAGTATGCAGTGCTAAAAAAACACAAGTAAAACCAATTATGCATAGGGTTCTTTAACTTTTCCCAAATGTGCTGTATATACAAAGCTATCTAAGAGTTTGTGTACATTCCAATCATATGAATGGTTTATCTTCTCTAAAGTGCAAGTGCAATAGAAAAAAGTGCATAATCTGCTCTGAATAGTTGTCTATAGACTTACATTGTTTGAGTCCAATCATTCATACACAATTATTATTGTATGTATCATTATAGAGCAACCACTGCATACAAAATCACCAGCAAAGACAAGTAAAGCCCAATTCATAGGATCAAACCTTTTTCCTAAAGTGCAATATATACGTATAGCCACAACTATCTGAGACAACCCAAATACTCTAACCACATAATAACATTAGTATCTTCCCTATAGTGCAAATGCAATAGAAATTGCATAATCTTGTGCTAAGAAGTGCCCTATAATCTTGTAAAATGTAATTACAACCATTTGTTCACCATTGCGTTGCTTATGTATGTTTGTAAACCAGAGATGTGGATATAAAATGATCAAAAAACGCAATTGATCCAAATACTATTAAAGTGCTTTATTGCCAATCCATAATTCAGTTGCTTGACATATGGCTGATAGACATAGACTGTTGAAAACAGAGACCATTTGCCTAAAAGAGACACCATACTGGCCATTTCTCAAACTTATATCGACCTCAGATTTAATTCTATTCTTATCCAGAAGATCACAAACCTTTGGAATATTACTGTTTTCCATCTTTTAATATCAGTGCAAGGAAAATAAGTGCACACTGCATTCCAAGGGAGTCTCAATTTTAATGTCCGGAATTTCAGATTTTAGGAAGTATTGCCGTCTGTCATCCTAAATGGCCTATATGGTCTTGTATCTCACTCTTATGGGTATTTTTGGTTCCCTTAGAGCCCTCACCAGGCTCGGTATCCCATAGCAACGAAGCAAATACAAAATAATGAGAGACTGCTATTCGTGGGATACTTGCCATTAGTGAGAGATACTGAGCTCCCTTGGTAGAGCTGTACCACAACCATTACTTCGACATGTCTATAACAGAAATGTGAATGTGTAGAGAGGCACTGTAGGCTGCATCCTGTGCGTCGGGAGATAGCAGTGAAAGTTGGTAGGGGGACAACTTGGGGGCAGTGGATTATGATTAGGAATCCAGAATTAGCCAAGCAAAGAAACACGTTTCTCAGTGTTGGCAACAATCTTGAAAAAGATTGCTCCGCAGTGACCCAGAGCAACACTGACATAAACTTGGCACTGTACAGGTGTGATGTGGTAAGGAGGCAGCTTCCTCTATTCACTTTCAGTTGCAGTGCTCCACCTGTAGCAGCCTACTGGACATGGCAGACGTGTTGTGGTTTTAAAAATTGAGTTCTGTCTTTCTAGTTTGTTAGAAATCCTTTTTTTCTGCATATTCTCCATGCTTGTAAGCAGAGGAGGAAAGTGCCATTGCTGGCTGGATTGTCCGATCTGTCCTCTCACTGCCTTTAATCTCAAAAGACACTTCTGGTATCACTAGTCCCAAAGTTTGTTCTGAATTAATCCCTGACCGCCTGCACTGAGCTTTGGTTTTGCTCATCACTGCAGGAGGAACGGTGCATTTCTGACATCTGCTTTGGCCTCATGAAAACCGTAGGTCTAGATGCTGAAATCTGTGAGGCTGATGAAAAGGTGAGAACCTAAATTGATATGGTTGGCAAGTATGTTGTATTGAAAAGAGTCTGCTTGCTGATGAGTACCTCACTACTATCCTCAAAGTCCACCCGTTAGGCCTTCCATCTTCCCTCCATCTGCACCATGGCTGCTAAGCGGCCCAGTGTCCAGATTCTCCAACTAAATTCCAAAAAGTTACTTTTTATTCATTACTGAGAATTTAATAATTTTAAAAATGTACAAAAACCCAAGGAAAATCCTCAGAAAAGAAGAATCGAACCACCGCTTGGCAAGTAGCAATGCCAAATTGGAGAAATATACCTTTGTATTTCAAAGGGTTGACACAAAACACAATACATGTAAAATTGATTCACTTTTATAAGAACAGACGCTAGAAGATGGCTGCCAGTGTTGTTAAAACTTAGGAAAGAGGGATTAACTACTGAACTATTTAAAACCTTGTACTGTGCTGCTAAGAAATATATAAATCTGCTTGCCTTACATTTTTTTTAATATGAATTCATAATATATACACAATACAAGCATTGGCAATGCAATAGATCTTGCATTCACACGAGTTTGAGCTATTAGCATTGTAAATGCCAATGCGTTTTATTTATGTTTTAAAAACCAAAACATAAATAAAAGGCAATGTCATTTACAATCAGACCCCCTAGGATATAGCGGCATGGAGTAGCAAATTTAGCGGCACAAATATGGAAATTTAGCGGCACAAATATGGAAATTTAGCAGCATTTTTGCGGCACTTTCTTTTATAATCATTCATTTTCAGCCTTAAATCAAAGGAAACTTTTTTAGCAGAGTATTCCGCTGGAGGGTCTGAATAGAACTAGGCCACCATTGCACTAGCAAGCATTAAGATCTAGAATGGCATCCCCTTTTGATGACTCCTCCCTTCAAAAAAGTTACCCACTAGCAGCCAAGCTATGTAATTCAATTCCTGCAAAATAAGAATTGACAATCACTTGGTGTCCCAGAGAGCACTAGCACAATAGGTAAGCCCCCCACCCCACACACACACACATAATCCCATAATGCAGATGACCAACTATATAAAAAGCTGGTACACACAAATGAGTCTGATATAACATACTCCACAACACCCATGCATGTGCACAGCAATGTACACCTCACCCTGTTTAAAGAATATCTTTGAACCTCACACCCTTCACACAACACCTCCCATGTGTGGCAAACTACATCGAGCAACTCCAAACCGGTGCACAGGAATAAGATGGAATTCGGGAAGCTTTCTTGCCTTGTCAGGATTAAGAAGCACTGTATAGCTTCTGCAGTACAGTACAACATTAACATGGTCGAATAAATATGATTTCACCTACTTGGCAGATTTGTATTTTATTTCTATAGCTGTGACCTAACCACAAGGGCACCAAGGTTATTAACAAGCACTAAGATATCTTAGAACCATGAAAAAGGGGCTTGTAACTATTTTAGCTTAGATCGTGTAGGAGTGAGTGGTGATGAAGGATAGCCAATGCTACCAAAAGGTATATGCAATGAAACCACATAAGAAAATGAACAATACTAAGATGTTTGGCACTTTTGTAAAAATCGCGGAATTTTTACAAAAGTGCCGATTTCGCAGGCACTTTTGTAGAAATCGCGGCATTTTTACAAAAGTGCCGATTTCGCGGCAAACCGCGAAATCGTGAAATCCTGGATGGTCTGTACAATGTCAATAGCTCAAACTTGCATAAATGCGAGACCTATTGCATTGCACATGCTTGTCTTTTTGACATACAATACTTCTGATGACCACAGGCTTCTAGTGTTTCTCCACCTTCCCTGTTGAGGCGGCAGTCATCCATAGAAGTGTCACATCCAATAACCATCAGTGCATTAGGTATTTTTGTTTCACAAAACATGAAATCTTGAAAACATAAACATTAATCTATGTAAATGATTGACTGTTATAGAGAGTTGTATGCTTCAGTATTTTAAATTATGGATTCTAACGATGTAAACATAACAGAATCTAAATGAAGTGTGTCATTTGAAAAATATTAGAGTAATCCATTGATATTAAGTATTTTAAGACAGGCAATGTCAGAAAGCTATTTTAAGACACCCTGATCACCCCAAACGATATATATGGTTGTCTGTAAAAATGCCTGCAGTGAATAAACAAGTCAATTAAAAAGACGATGTTTTCCTACATAGCATATTTAGAAATCAAAGCATCCATTTTCAGTATTTGTGTTTTAGGTGCATTGATCGTGTATGTATAAACATTGAACAGGTAAAGGTCTCATATTTATCTTGCTGTACTTAAAATAGGAAGCCGGTTAGGTGAACTGCGTAAGTTTAGTTTGACGCTGATATTTCGAGAGAAAAAAACACTCTTAGGGCTGTGCTGACAGTTTATTGGAGATTGTAGGCTTTTCGGGATGGCCACTCAAGGAATTTGGCGGCATCTGGCTTCCTTCTCGCAGGGTGAAGCCTTTTTTTTGCTCATTCATCTGTAGTAGGCTGAAAGTGATAAAAAATGAACAGCGCGGATGTCACCGGCCGCGGCGCAGTGCTTTCCTCCCATAAACGCAGCCTCATGCTGTGCTGTTATTTTCATTTCAGTACTGCAGGTTGCATGTCAGTGCAGCACGCTACTGAAAAATAGTGAGATTTAATGGCATGCGAGTCTCCAGCCACCTATTGCTTAAAGGGAATTGTAGCTGTCTGATTAAAGAGTGTAAGTGCGGAGATAATTATTCCTTTATGGTGGAAAGGAGGCTGAGCCTTACCACTGCCAAGATAAATTACATAAAATCCTGATATGCTGTCATCGCGAAGGATAAAAACAACACTTGGGATACGCTGAACCATGGTCGGGCAAGGTAGTGCACATGTTAGAACAAAGCTGAAAAGAATAACTAAACCCTGGCTACAAATATTGTATTTCTACCTTAGTGGGGGGGGGGGGGTTTCTCCCTCACCGGGGGGCTCATTTAAGAGAAATGACGCATCGCTGCGTGAAAGCAGCGATGCGTCACTTCTCAGTGTGCATTCCTTGCGACATTCCTGATGCGTCATATTTAATGTATGACGCATCATGTCGCAAGGAGTTACAGATACGTCAGTATTTCGGACGTATCTGTAAGCGCAAAAGTGACGCATTGCTGGAGTGTGTCACAAAAGTGATGCAACTCCAGCAATGCGTCCTTTCACATGGGGCAAGCCCCATGTGAAAGGGCCTGCGTCAGTCTTACGCCTGCTGTGAGACAGACGCAAGATTTCGACACGATGCGTCACTTTGAAAATATGGCGCAACAAGGCGCATATTTTACGCCACTGGTGCGTCACAAAAAGTGAAGCACCGGCGGCGTAAAAGTGACGCACAGCCTCATAAATGAGGCCCCGGATTTTAAACGGGGATCCTTCATTTTGCATTACAACACTGTCATATAGGCACTTATGGTTATTGCAGATGTTTGCATTTGCTATATTAAATGCAAATATCTGCAATGGCGTTTGGCATGTAGAGCCTGGAGTCACATATAAGATTAGATATTACCATGAGCACGCACTTGTGTATCCCACTGCGGTTTAACATTTACCCCAACCATTTCATGGAGCATGCTCAGGTGTAGACACTAAGAAACATTTGGACTCTCAACTTTTTTACTTTGTCAAACATGTTTTGTCATGTTTGCTATTGTCTCCAGTGCTCCTGTGGTTTCAGAGAATGTACCTTCAAGGCAGTCAAGCTTGAAAACGTAAAGTCTAAGCCAAGGCCTTACACTTAATGCTGAATGTAAGGTAGCTGTGTTATATGATATTGAGCCGTCTTAAACACAAACACACACAGCACACTCACACTGTACATATAGATATATAGTTACAGTTAGGACCTATTTTCCATAGTAAATCCACAACATTCTATTTGGCATAACTTTGGCGCCGGTTGGCGAATCTTCGCGAAAAATTTCAAAACTAGTGGGGCGCTCCGGTCCGCTCCTATCCTGAAAGCCTCGAGGTGATTCGTGAAGCGGGAGCTGAGAAAAAAGGGGGGTCCCAAAATGTATTTTCCCCATGCAATTTTCCATAGGAACCGTTCATCGCTGCTACAGCCCGAACTGCTGAATGGAATTACACCAAATTTGGCAAAGAGTAAGTCCTTGGGTCAGACTCGTGCCTTCTGCTTAAATGGTGTAAATCCGTTCAGTAGTTCCTGGGAAGATCACAATTAAATTACATATATATCTATGGCCGCAGTGGATCCACGCATCCTGAATGCACCCTAAGCGCACCGTCCCGAACACACGCTGAATGCTAATTCGCTTTCAAGTGGTTGTCAACATTCGAAACCAGGGAGTGTTGGCAGCCATTTTGTGCCTCGGTAGAAGCGAGGATCTCGAAATCAGTGGAATAAGTGTTCAAAAAGTTTAATGGGGGCAGGTTAGAAATATTTTGACCCTCTAGACCTGCTTAGGGGGTCACACAAGGACCCCTAGGGCTCCCAAAATTATTATTTTTTGTTGTTGTTGAAAAAACAGAGAAATGTGCGCTGGGTGCATGGATCAGTCGTAAAAAAAATAAAAACGAAGAGCGGGCTCCTGTGCTTGTGTAAAAATTAGCTACCGGGGGTTTAAATCCCTGGGTCTAAAATAATAAATTTGATGGGGGTTCAGAGGAGCCCTGTACCCCGGGGACCGCCGTCCCTCGTGCTACAAAATAAACGGATGGGGGGGCTCAAAGCTACTCCCTCAGTAAAATACTTGGGTAGGGGGGGCTTAAAGGCCCTCTCCAGCCATGGGGACCTCTACTCATTGGGGCTTTGAAAAAATGAGTCGGAGGGCTCAAAGGTCCCTCTAAGCCCTGGTGATCACCACCCACCAGGGCTTTTAATATTGTGGGAAAGGGATCCCATGGTCCCCATTCTGGAGCAGTCGAGGGCCCTGGGGACCACCACTCCCAGGGCAAGCTCCTGCTGTGTCTCGGGGTGCGTACCCCTGGGACACTGCTGTTTGGTATGGCAAGGCGGTAGTCGAGGTTCCTGCTCTGTCATAGCAAACTTGAGGGCATATTAACAAGGGCTATTTCGTCGTATTTTTAAAAAAAGGCAAAAATGTGGTGAAAATGATATTGTCCTGGTTATTGTTTAGGCGTATATACAAGGTTGGGGACTGTGGGTGGAGCCCCAATGTCTCTATGGTCCTAGCCAGCTCTCCGCGTCCTTACTTTTCCACACTGGAACCTGCTAATATGCAGCTCCCCTTGGGGAAAAGCAATCTGCTTTGCATTTTGAAAGAGTGAGCAGGTTTCCCTGTTCTCTTTTTCAAAATCCAAACCAAGAGGCATATTAGCAACAACCTCGTTAACATTATCGCCTTTTTAGCGGCAGGAAACTGCCGCTAAAACACCGATAATGGGCTTGCTAATATGCGTTATAAAATTCCAATAGAAGCCCAGGTTAGATGTTCTGCAAGCCCATTACCACCGTTTTAGCAGAAGTTTGTGTCGCTAAAGCGGCGATAATTTTAACGCTGTTGTTTTAAATATGCCCCTAAGCTTTGGAATGTCGACAATCCTGTCTTCCATTTAAGTAGCCAAAAAGTATTTAGTGAAGTGCACACTGTAAAACATGAAGCAGCAGTGTTTGATGGGGATCGATAAAGAATTGCGCATTTTTGAGTACAGAGTAGGCAAATTGTACATGGGGTTTTGTAACACCAGTGACTATTGCTCGCGCCCTCTCTTTAGGTTAATTCGAAGAGTTGTGTACTTCTTTTGCTCCTAATGTACACAGTGTTCTGTCGTCTCTGTTTGCTTTCTCCTCTGTCACGTAGAGTACTTTGGGTAAATATGACGGTTTCTGTACAGCCAACACCTTTGAACCCTACCCCCAAACTGCTTACTGCCTGTTACCAAAGTAACAGTTCATGGAACACTTAATTGAGCACACAGGTCACAAGTTCAGAGCACAATGTTGCTAATCCAAATAGCAAGTGTGCTTGACTTATAAAAAATTTCCATAGGAACCGTTAATCGCAGCTACAGCCTTTGGTAAAGAGCTGATGAAGAGTTAGCCCCGGTATTACACTTCCTAGTAAAACTTTGAGCCCCATCAGTTATTCTTTTACAAATTAAGGAGTACACTTTTAACAGCTTCCTTGTAAATATGTCCCTAAGTATTGTGTTAAAGTCCCATGTGAATTGGGCGTGGAAGGGTACAGAGATGTTTTGTAGTCTAGGAGATGGCCACCTTCCAGAGAATTATTTACTAATTGTTCGAGGAGTTTGAGGCAACTTAAGTCCAGGAATTGTTATACTCAGGATATTTATTTTAGTATGCAGGGTGTGCCTCTGCAGTCTCTGAAGCCTCGGTGGTGCTAGGCAGTGCCTTATTTGTTTTGTAATGACACGGACAGTACTTATGGTGTTATAAACTCATAGAACTCTTGTAGTTGTATAATTACTCAGGATTTATGTGCGTAAGAGTTACTTACATTATTTTTTGTAGGTGCTCTGTAATGTTAAATAGTTTAAATGTTAAAATCTTCTCTAAGCAGAGGATTATCACACTAAATAATAGTCAAATGTTGTCAGAAGAAGACGTATACACTCAGTTATTTAAAAAAAAAAAATATTATCCTTTATTAAAACAGAAATAAATAAATAGAAACGTAACTTTAATAGAACAATATTATAAACAAAACGTGAGATGGACTCCAGTGGTAGCAGCGTAGGTAACCTGCAAAACAAAAATGAAATATAAGTATGTGTGCAATGTCAAGAGGTAAAAAAATCTAGTTTGACTTAAAGGATCATAGTGAAAATGGGAGGGAGGGTAGTGGGAGGAAGTGAGAAGGGAAGGGAGAGTTAAAAGTAGAGAGGCAGGAGGAGATAGAGCATCGGCTTACTGCACTCAGTCTTTAGTGTTTACTGTTCGTCATTCGTTTGTGTAGGACGCAGGGATCTGCGAGATAGAGTGTGGTTTAAGAAGTCCTTACAATTAAATACATGAAGCCAGAGTTCGCCGTTGTGTGATAATATGCTCCTGCATTATTACTTACTGGAAAATCGCTTGTATACACCTGTGTACCCAGAGTGCTGCACCCCAGTACCTACCCAGCAATGTGCTCAATTGTAGGTCTTGCACACTGAGCCTTCAGAGCTCACCTGCTACCACTAGTGTGTGCCGCGACGTATTGCTGCAAGCTCCGAGTCCGGGATAGATTTGTTTGGAAGAACAGGTCTCCACAATGGAACGGTGTCTTGATACTGCCATGGAAGGTGTTAGAATTCTCAGGGCATCATTGCAGGTGAGAGTTCCCGCTCAGCCCCTCTCAGCCAATTAATTAATCTCTGTAAAGAGAGCAGTAATTTAATGGTGGAAATGTTTTAAGGTAAATGAATGTTTATTTTATACTTGGTAGAAAATAGGAGTTGAGTGCATACTTCACTTTTGAAGTACGATTAATCGTTAGTGATAATCATGGTTCAAAGAGAAGCTGGAATGCATGAGAAAACACAAGGTTAAATGATAATATATCATGTTAATGATAATATACATAGCAATAGAGCGTATGTTAGAAGCTTATTGTCCGCGTGTAGTGCAGTGGCGGGAGCCTGTGTGCATGTACACTCAGTAAGGAAGTACCTAAAGTGTCCTAAAAGCTAACATCACGTGTTGTAGAGCAGCTGTTGTTGCTGGCTGATGTCTATACTACGGTCTAGTAGGACTTCAAATTACATTGATGTGATTGAATGAGGTGAGAGATTGCATCATTACGGAAGGCAAGATCGCTTTCTCTCACATGTACACTCAGGGTAGTGCACCACACCCATCCCGCAGAATCACCCTCAACAGGAGTCTTTATGGCAGCGCTACTCGTAGGCTTAGGCCTATCTTATGGTATAGATGGTATTTAAAATGAGACAGAGATGTGACTGAATGAGGTCAAAGATCACAAGTTAACATAACACTTGGCAATATTGCTTATTTGCACGTGTGCAGTGTGCCTGATGCATCCCACCCCTCTCGTAGGTCTGCGTTGAAGAGGTGTCTGTAGGGAAGTGCGCGCTGCCTCAGATCTACAGTATGGTCCAGCAGGTCTTTAATATGATTCAGAGATGAGACAGAATGAGGTGAGAGATCACGTCATTATGCAGGACAATATCGCTTGTTCACAGCACGTTTAATTGAAGGCCTTGTGCACCAAGGCAGCTCTGCTTACCTTTTGCAAACACTGCATCTAGCAAAGGTTACAACTTGATTTCTGGTTTGGATCTATTCTGCAGACAATGTTAAATTCAGCCTTGATTTATTTATCTGCAGTGTGGATAGCAGGGTTCATAACTTGAAAAGAGAAGGAGAAACAGTGTGAGAGAGAGGGAGTGAGAGAAAGAAAGACATTGAAAGTGTGAGAGAGAGAAAGTAATAGATGGAGTATTGTTGATACTTGAGAAAATCTTCGCAGCTCACCTTTTTGCCATCGGTGTATGTCCAACCGCGTGCTGGGTTATTGTGGTCCCTCAAGTTTAGTGATCTGAAAGATAGTATACAATTAGTAATTGCAGAGTACATACAACTGCACACGTATATTTCTGCATTACGCCCAGGCTACTGTATTACATCAACTCCCACTGCAAGGAGATATTTGTGCACTCTTTTCCTCCTAGGGTGCTATACCATATGCACTCCAACTGCATAGCAGTGAGTTGTAATTGCTGCACACCCAGACTGCTGCACCCCATCCACTCCCAGTGTCCGAAAGGGAGTGCCCGTTCCTGCGCACCCAGACTGTTGCAACCTATCCACTCCCACTACTCGGAGGCGATTGTACATTCCTACGCACTCAAGTTCGTGCACAGTATCCACTCTCCCCGCCCACAGGTGACTTCTCGTTGCTTCAAAAACAAGGTTCTCTGCTCACCTTGTGCCACCGGCGTGTTTCAAAGAGTGTCCACCACGTGACGAAGCAACCTTCTTACGCGTTTTTACAATGGCCAGGCATCATCGCAGATTCCTCAAAAGTTGAGCTTTGAAGGTGTTGGGGGGACGCCAATTTGTGAAACACATCCTGTTAGATAAAAAGGAAGATAAGATTGTGTGTCATTTGTTCATCAAAGGAGAGAGGAAGAGAGAGAGTGGCTGAAAAGAATATTCGCAGCTCATCTTTTTGTCACTGGTGTGTCTTCCACCACGTGCCGGGACACAGTGCACCCTGAAGCTCCCCATCTAAAAGATAGTAAAAGAAAGATGTTATGATTGGTAATTTCCACTATCTTAATGTGGAGTAGAATAACATCGCCCTTTCACACATCTTCCGTCCCCCATTAAAAATACAACCATTTGTATGGTTCCAACTTATTTAATGAGCTTCGATTTATAAACAATTAGTAGAGTAGTAATGTTTTCCATCCGGTTATAGAAAACCAGTGGTACACAATTATACATGAGGTTTCAATCATCACGCCCGAGTCTGGTCACGATAATTTAAACCTCATGTGCTATTGGAGTCTATTGAGCTCAGCAAACGCGTAATAGATACCAATAGGCCATGGACAGAAAATGCGCCTGTCTCTGGCCAATTACGTGCAGTCTTTTAGAAAAAGTTGCACGCAAAGGCCAATGGTTTAGTACGGAAGGAAACAGACATGCACGAGCGTGTGTGATTTGTTGGTTAGGTTCATATCCCCATTTTTTCATTTAGAAAATGTCTTGCGCTGCGTGAGCAGTGCTGTGCACTCCAACGAAGGCACGAGCTGTACTGCGCACAGCAACGGAGGCGCGAGTGCTAAATGAATTGAGAAAGGAAAGGTTGTCAAAAAAATGATGATACATTTTATTGTACATAGTATAAAAAAATAAATACTCATCTACTTCGCTATGCATGTGGGAGCGACAGACATTTGACCAACTATAAAAACTTCCTGCTATAGGAAAAAAAAATACAAATGCTATAAGATAGGGTATGTAGGACTGCGTATGCCTAAATCGCTGCATCGCTTTTTTGTATCCAGTCTGCTGTATTGCATCTACTCCCTCCGGTGTGCACCCAGGCCTCACTGCTCACCTTTCTGCAGACAGAGCACCCTCTACATCAAGCAGTCCCGCTCTGCTACCAAGAAGTCTCACATTTGTTGCTGAGTCTTGATATCGATATGGCAACTGACATAGTCATGCACCCATCATCCTCGCAGGTTCCTCACCTGCTCAGTCATTGTGGTACCACTAACTCAGTGACCAAAGAGGCCATGCATGTGGTAGGGGCCCCATTGTTCTGTAGTTCGGGCCTACATGAGGCGTCCGAACCACCAGAATGGGCCATCACAGCGCTTGCGATGGGAGCAACTCTAAAATGGCGTAGAGCACTTGGGCCCGGTCTTTTTTATTGGTAGGGGCACGTGTGTTGTGACGGGTGTGGTGTGGGTGTATACCAGCCATGAGGGAATGTGTGTGTGTGCCGTTCTGACAACTAGACCTGGAACTAAGAAATCACTACAATGTAAATCTGGGCCATGTAGCGTTGTTGTGTTTTCCTGGAAGCGTAAGCGGAGTGGCCTGGCCTGACGTATGCCAGGGCTGCACAAAGCTGTGAACAATGACTCCGGAGCTATGGGTATGGCTCAGTCGTGAACTATATGAGAAATCAACTGATTCAGGTATCTGTCTTGTAGTGCTACCATCACCGGGGTCTTAAATGCAAATGTGTCATTATGTCTGTGAAGTCTCACAACATGGCCAACATGGAAGTTATGGGGAATCACTGATCCTACTTTTATCCATAGTTCCACACATAAAAGAAGGTGGACATGACGCATTTCTTCGAATATGAATGTTTGTTGTACATTCAGTGGAGTGTGGTAGCTGTAGTAATACAGTCCTATGAAAGCTTTAGGTTGCAGTTTTTAGCACATGAAGGGCAGCTAATATATATACTTATGTGGTGATTCGGGTATACTGTAAAACCTGGTGCTGGAATTCTGTGTTCGAGCTTCAGAGTCGCATCTACATCCTGTTATTGTAGACAAATCATGTAATTTACGCGAGCCTGAAAATGTACTGTAAATACGGTGCACAAGTAAATCGCTGACATAGTTTTGGGTCAACCTTGCATTATATAAATATGCTACAATAAAAAAACTTGAGCCATAGCATACACTTATAAATTTACTATACACTTTGCTTGCAGTATTGTAATGTTCCAGTTTCTACGTTCGTATTTGTAGAATGAGCGAGAGAAAGTTATATAACCAAAGTTTTTGTTACTGCCCAAGGTAAGATTGTTGCATACACTGTTTACAGCACAATATAACGTGGTAGGGCCCAGGGGCAGAATTTTACAAACATAATGAATACATAGACACAGATAGATAGTTGAAGTTGGTACGGGCATATGCGCTTAACTCCATTTTATTACGTTGGTGTTGGTAACAAGTACAATAGTAATCATCATATCACACAAATATTCCATTATAAACGGTTTATGACTTCTGCTGTACAAAGGTAGGAGCCCTACATGTGAAATAATACACAGAAGATTCTATCGTAAAAGGTTCATAAGTTGTGGTGCACTGAGGTAGGGGAAGTTTGTGTGAAGCCTGCGATGATGCGTGGTCCAGGCAGACCGCACTTGCAACAATGTCTTTTGACTACTGAATTTTGCCTTAATAAGGCCACATGGCGTTTATTTATCGTTTATTGAGTTAGTGTTACGTCTGGTGCTCAGCGTGTGCTCACCCTGCGATGATGCGTGGTCCAAACGGGCTGCACTGGAAGCATTGTCTATTTTGTTATTCAACTAAACCTAGAACTGATATTAAAGAAGTTTTTGAAGGAAGGCTACTAAAGGAATTTTGTGTAGGTTTGAGGGGCGTTATACTTTGTTTGGTACAGCACTCTGCAAATAATGAATGAAGAGTCTATTTAATTGTGAGCTCTGATGACCGCAGTGTAGGCAGGAGGCAGCGGATAGCAAGGGCCCACAACCATGTGGCGTTGAGGAGAGGTGCACAGTATTGGTATTTTAGCGTGTGTGCAGCCAGCGATGATAACACTGAGTTAGTGGCACTTGAAGTAAGGGTCAGTGGAGCCTGCGATGATGCGTGGTCCAGGCAGTTTGCACTGGTAGCAATGTTTTTTGCCTTGTAAATTCTTTCTGAATAATGCCACGTGAAGATGACTTGTGGTGCAGTGAGTTAGTGGTACTTGAAAAACTCAGCGTGTGCGTACCCTGCGATGATTCGTGGTTCGGACGGGTCGCACTGGTACAATGTTTCTTGCTTACTGGAATGCGTCCTGTGCAATCGCCATTCCACCTGAATCGTGAGCCCTCACAATGTAGATCGAAGGCAGTACTCAGTACAGACATTGAGGAATGTTTTTTGTCACATCCTTTAACAAAATATGAGGACATTGAGTACAATTGTCTCTGCCTTAAAGAAGCAACTCTGAATTTCATGCTGTCTCTTGTGTAGATCCAAAGCTGAATTCAAGTTGTGAACCCTGCTGTCCACAGTGTAGATCGAAGGCAGTAGTCAGCACAAACATTGAGGAATGCTTTTTTGTAAGATCTTTTAACAAAATCTGAAGACATATAGTACAATTGTCTCTGCATTAAATAAACCAAGGCTGAATTTCATGCTGTCCGTAGTGTAGATCCAAAGCTGAATTCAAGTTGTGAAACCTGCTGTCCGCAGTGTAGATCGAAGGCAGTAGTCCGCACAGACATTGAGGAATGCTTTTTGTAACATCCTTTAACAAAATCTGAAGACATGTAGTACAGTTGTCTCTGCATTAAATAAAGCAAGGTTTGATTCAATGTTGTCCGTAGTGTAGATTCAAAGCTGGATTCAAGTTGTGAACCCTGCTGTCCGCAGTGTAGATCAAAGGCAGTAGTCAATACAGACATAAGTCTGCGGTGCTGTGGCGCTGAGTTCAGAATGGGCCTAAAATCAAGGAGGCACGTGGTCATGGCGGCAGCCACCTGGCAGGGTGAAGACCTTCGCTGTGCCACAGTCTTTTGTATTTGCACAAGTGAACCACGCTCATGGCGTAGCCTAATTCTTTATACTCCTACGCTGGAGTTGCATACTTTGGACCAGCCCATTCCGCTTCTGCTTCAAGGGTGGGGGACAACACAGCTACATGACCAAGATATTCCCCAGTGTCTGAGATAATATGGTTGTGTCCACTGTGCAGTACACTACATGTATCAATACTATATCTCTGTGTTAACAACAAGGACCCCCTGATATGGATCAAGATCCTGGGACAGGGTAAACAATGTATGCAAAGTAACGCTCCCAGGTACACAAACAAGATATTGGCACACTAGAATTGGCAAACAAACTATAATTAATAATAAACAACTAGTTCAATTTACGAAAATAAATTTTTAATACGATAAAGAGAAATGATAAAAATCATCAATACATTGATCAAAATCGATAAAATAACATTATATTAATACATATGTTTTCACAGTAAAAGAAGAAATATATCTTAAAAAATTAGATGGTTTCCTGTCGACGCGTTTCGACATAAAGACTATGTCTTCATCAGGACTTTACCATCATGATGCTGTGAAAGAGATTATAAAAATATTTTACTATTTGGTCTCTTGATATTAAAACAATTCAACAGAACTAGTTAACGTTTGCCACAAAATTCTATTGCCAAATAATTATCAAAAACCATGATATACCTCTTTATATTCAAATACATATACTAACGTCAAAAACCTATGTACTCTTAGTTCTCTTGGGCTGATATGAATAAAACACAAGTGTCTTTATCTTGCAGTTGCAAGTAATACAGTACAATACAAAGGTGTGATTCTTTTTTTGTTAATACAGAATGAGATTAACATTTCCTGCGTATTCATATTATTGATTACACCATTTGGTACAAAGGTCATTATATATCTGTCTTTTGTCCATAACATAAATCTTTGACATTTAATATCTCAGTTTCAGTTTGCAACAAAGAATCATGAATGTAAGATATTTTGCTAAGGGTAAAGAAATTTTAGCAGAAAAACCTACAGAGAAACAATTAGAAAAGAGAGAAAGAAGATAAAAAAAAGTAGTTCAGAGTTACTATTCTTAAGTTCTTTAAATTTTGTCACTAATAGCTAGACAAAGATTCAGCATCTTTAAACATTCATAATTCGGTACCTGTTTAGTTCAGTTCAAATGGATTTTAATATTCACTTTCCCTGCCGATTTTATACTCACTTCAAAATAGATGGTTTAATACCTAAAATTAAGAATATACCATATTATGGGGATCTATTTTCGAAGAGTTAATTTAACCTTATTGTTTGACTGTTTCATGCTCTTACCTTTCTGATATTATTTAGCCTGTCGGTATGACCTGACATATAGTTGAATATTCCAATTTCAAATTTCAAGTGGTCAACTATCTGCAAATGAAACATGTATTGTATTATTTCAAATACTTGACCCCAAATCCGATGGATTTCAGCTCTACATTCTGGCTCAAAGTACATATGGATGTTTAATATGGTAGTTCTCACCTTAATTAGATAGCTATACTTCGTCTCTAGATATCAAATTTGTTTTTGAAAGCATGGAGTGATTGAAATCCACTAGAAGACGAATCCCTATAGACAAGAAAACACCTTTTTATTAGTAATTTTTCTAATTTTCTTATATTAGTTTTTAAATATATACCGTGCACACAAACTCGGATCGTATCTTACCCTTAAATGAGAACGTTATTATTCTACGAGTTAATGCTCCGTGAGGCTTGACACAGCGGTATCTTGATATTCAGTTTTCGGATAACTCTTATCTATAGAGATAGAGCAATAGGCAATTTGAACTAAAATACACGAGGGACATTGGCTGCATGTTTTTTAGCATAGCTTGCTCTTACCTAAGACGCGTAGCTGTGTGCCATAATGGTCCAGGGACAAACTTGTAATTTGATTCTCTTTAAGAAATTAGGTAACTGTTTTGACCAATGGGAATCTTCCTTATATAAAGAGTTCCAAACAGCAGCGCGAGGTTGTTCGTTCTGAAAACCGACACGCTGAGCAGTATATCCTGACACGCCGTTTTACCTCCTGCTTACTGGTAAGGGACTGCCACGTTTCATAACTGAACCCAGTTAAACAAGGGTAATTTGATACTAATATATAGGGTTTTTCCTCTGAAATAGATGTATCGTGCGCACGGCTTTAAAACAGTGTGCAAGTCATCAATATATCCCCACACCTTCGCTGAATACGTTTAAATCAAATTACAAGTTTGTCCCTGGACCGTTATGGCACACAGCTACGCGTCTTAGGTAAGAGCAAGCTATGCTAAAAAACATGCAGCCATGCAGTTCTGTTCGTGGTGGAGAATGCCCTGTGTAGTTTCAAACTGATGTTAAGATGCAGGTGTCTTATACCTCTAACATGGCTGACACTGACCACTGCTGCTGCAGCGGGGTTTAGTGGGTGCATTCTAGTGGCTAGGGCCTGGCTGGAACCCTCCAAACAATGTATCAACTTAGCCTGCCAGCCTGCCCACAGGTAGAATGGTGGAACCTCCTAGAACCCCCTGGAACCGTCTGGAACAGGTGAGGTGACATCACCTGCCACTGCCAACTGTCAACTGGCACTGTATAAGGAAAGGAAGGTAAACTTTCCTGTCAGAGTGACTGAGGGGAAGACCTGGGGAAGAACCTACGCAGGAGGATAGGCAGTGAGGGTCAGGACAGGGACTTATGACACTGGAAGAGACAGGGCCTAGGAGCTGCCTTTCAAGTGTTGAGGTATCCTGTACCACCCCCTCTGACCGAGCCCCGTGGCAGGGAACCCCCAGGGACCACTTGAGGGGATTGGCTGAGGAGATCTAACACCAGCCACCAACTTAACCCCCTTCAAGGAAACAAGAAACCAAAGGGCGCAAGAAACATCACGCCAACAAGAAACTAAGCTTCTATTTACAAGGGCGCAAGAAACATCACGCCAAGAAGAAACTAAGCCTCTATTTACACGGGCGCAAGAAACCTAAAGCGCTAAGAAGAAATTAAATCATCACAGGACTTTTGAAGAAGCAAACAGGTATTGGTGCGGTACTGACCCTGCGTTTCCTGATGTCACCTGGGGTCTCCCTTGCTAACCTGCTACTGGGGTGTCACCTGTCCTGTATATCTAGGGCTGCCCTTGCTGACCCTGTGAAGAGCGCTGAAGTAATGGAGGGGGTTGCTGCCTTCTGAAGCGCTATATTTGCCTGAACTGCAGCACCCTGAACTGAATGTTATTAGACCTGCTGGTCTTGCCCCCACCTCGTGTGGGCCAAAGCGCTATAGCCTGCACCCTGCTGTCTGTGAAGCGCTAGAATCCTGGGCGTGATTCCTGCCTGAAGCGCTATATTCTGTGGTGCCCTTCAGCAGCGCTACCTGGAATGAACTGTCTGCCGAGCGCTACCTCTGCTGTGAATTGCTGCTATATCGTAGCGCTGTGAATCCTGAAAAGCGCTATCCCCCGGAAGCGCTGTGTCACCAAGAACTTCTGTGGCTCTAGAAGTTGCTGCCTTCTGAAGCGCTGACTCCCTGCTCCCCCAACGCTCCTTTGCTGTCCCTGTGAAGAGTGCTGAGGTACTGAAGGGGGTTGCTGCCTTGTGAAGTGCTGTACCTGCAGGGTGCTATTATCTAAACCTGATTGCCTGCTGAAGCGCTGTCCCCAGCATTGCCTTTGGCCAAGCGCTGTCATGTGAGGAACTGAGGTAGTGCCCAGGGAAGCGCTGTAATTTCACTCCAAGCGCTTTCTTGAATGTCCCATAGAAGCGCTGTAATTGTGCCTCCAAGCGCTCTCTTGTAGGCCCCAGAGAAACGCTGTATTTTTGACCTTAAGTGCTCACCTGTTGGCCCCTGTGTGCCTCTAGTGACGTGGCGGCCATTAAGTTACTGTTTATGCCTGAGGACAGGCTTGCCATTCATTAACTGTTTGGGCCCTGGTTCCGGCGTAGGCCTAAAGACATACTGAGTTCACCTGCGATGGCTTAGCCCTGCATAGGGGAGTCCAAGGCATAGTAAAATGCTCATTGAGAATGCTTTACTGAATTGCTTATTGAAATGTTCACCTTAATTAACAGAAATGTTTTACTAGTCTAAAGCAAGGCCTGTGCTTGCTTAATGAGATGTTGCTCTCTAGCAATGAGTAATGTTCTATTTATAAGTTACTTAATGAAATGCCTATGCATGATTCCTTCCCTGTAATGTTTACTCCTGATTAGGGGGATGTTACCTATGATTGGGGAAGAGTTTTGAAGTGGTTATTCCTGCTTGGAACCAGGATTATTCTGAACTATAGAGGTTTTATTACACCCCTGCCCCAGTGTTATAACCTCTACTTATTTACAGGATTACTCTTGGGTGCTGAAAGGTTTATGCCTGCTTAATGTATGAATTAGAATGTTGATTCTGGCCTGGGGGTGGAAACGCCAACAGCTGCATAATGAACTGTGCCTGCTGACTAATGAAACATTTATTCATGTTGGTTGAAAGGTGGAGCACATGCCCACAGTTATGGAGTGAGGTGCTCCTTGCTTTAAAGAAATGTTTACATTTACTAAAAGGCGTTACATGCATAAACCAAGTCTTCTAAGCTCAGGCTTGCCTGTTAAAAATGGTTATCTCTGCCTTGAAGAGTTGTTAACTGTTGATTGCTGAGTAGGGGAACGTTAATACTATAAGGATATAGTTACACTGCCTAATGAGATGCTTTATCCGCAGTGGCGTGTTTTTATTCCTGCCATAGGAGTTTCATTCCTGCCTAAGGAAATGGTTAATGAAATGTTTTACCCTCAGTGAAGTGTTTTACTTCTGCTAAACTGATCATCTCTATTGCAGGAAATGTTTTACCTGTAAGCTCCTGATTACTAGGGGGAAGGCCCTGCCTGTTCAGGCATCAGGTAATGGGGATGGTGTGTGATGCCTAAAGAAATACTTTATGCCTAATGAAAGGTGTTGTCCTCATTTGAGGCAATGTTTACTCCTGCCCAGGGAAGGGTCTCATACCCCGGCTATAACAGAGATCTACTTACACCTGCTCAATGTAGGGATTTCTACTTCCCTGATGGAATGTTGGTGTAGCCCTGATACAGTTAAACCTGCACAAGGGGATGGTTACCTAGATTGCAATGTTTTCTCCTAGTTAGTGCTGGCTAATGCAATGGTTAGCTGGGCCCAATGAGAAGTTCTCCCAAAGGGATGCCCAACCTTGTTATATGGAATAATTATTCTTAATGAAATGTTTAATTCCTATTACAGGAGGAGAGTTACGTCCACATACTTTTGTGGCAAATGAAATGTTTCATATTTAAGGAAATGTTTGAACTACACTTAACGAATTGTTTATTCCTACAGCGGGGAGATGTTTCTGCTATGGAACTGTCCCTTTGTTTACCTGAGGAAATGGATATTGGTGCTTAATGCAGTGTTCTTCTTATGACTTTGAGATGTATTCCTTTCAGGTACTGACCAAGAAGCAAGGCGTAGGTCGGGCCTGTGTCCCACTAAAAATGTATTTAACTGTTTATTGATCCAATATTTATTATTTATTGCAGAACGGTTATTTATTCATCCAATATTCATTGCAAGTCTTGAGACACATGTATTTTAAATGCATTTATGATTTCCCTGATCCTGCTCTATCTACCTGATTATTTATCTTAATACAAATCACTTGTTTTTATACAAGCTCTGGAGTGGAGTCATTTATTGCGTGCCCAGGTTTCTGTCTCAGTGTGAGTGTGTGCTGCATGATCGCTTAACACATGTGCTTTCGGATGCCTACCCGCTCGTGCCATGCTACCCTAGGGGACTGGTGATCCCAGTTCCAACACTGCTACACTCGGTTATGAAACCGAGACCCTAAACCGTGAGCTCATTGCTGTAAAGTGATGTGCTCTGGTCTTTGTAGCATATGTGTGCAAGTAGTGTTAGTAGGCATTTATACCATACAGGGAGTGGGAAGCGAACTACTGACCGCTATTGTGCGTTTATACTATACCAGAAGTGGGAAGCGAAGTACTCACGCCTACCGGTGTGAAGACTTGGGGACCAAACCAAGGTGATTGCTGTAAAGGGGATGGGCTCTGGGCGCTGTAGTATACCTGTGCAAGTAGTGTTAGTAGGTGTTTATACCATACAGGGAGTGGGAAGCGAACTACTGACCGCTACCGTGTGTTTATACTATACTGGAAGCGAAGTACTCACGCCTACCGGTGTGAAGTCTCGGGGATGAAACCAAGCTGATTGCTGTAAATTGATTGGCTCTGGGCGCTGTAGGATACTAGCCGCTGTAGTATAACTGTGTAAGTAGTGTTAGTTTGTGTTTACGGTATATAGGGAGTGGGTAGCGAACCACTTTCGCCTACTGATCTAAAGACTCGGGTATTAAACCGTGATCCTAAATCGGGAACTCATTGCTGTAAAGTGATGTGCTCTGGGAGCTGTAGTATACCCTTGGAAGTAGTGTTAGTTTGCATTTATATAATACAGGGAGTGGAAAGCGAACTACTCACCCCTACCGGTCTGAAGACTCCTGGATGAAACCATGAGCTCATTGCTGTAAAGTCATGTGCTCTGTGTAGTATTCCAGTGTAAGATATAGCAGAATGTTAGTATGTAATTCTACTAGAATTTAAGTATGTAGTGTTAGAATGTAGGGCTGTCATGAGGGGAACCTTGGGGAGTTTGTGCATGGTGCTGGAGAAGACGGTTGCCTTGCTGTCTGCTCCTGTTGGTGGGTGTTTAAGGTGTCTTATTTTCCTGCAATAAATCTACTTATCGGATCCACTGCTGTTTGCCTCTTCACTACATACATTTTGCGACGAGCGGGAGAATGTAAAAAGAAGGCAGCAGTCACCAATATTTCAAAGTTGTTTGCATTTTCTTTCAGAAGCTATTTCTACTCATCCCAGGGTTGTCGGCTCATTGAACTATGTCATCCAACCTCTGGTAGGATTTATATTTTTAGAATTTGCGCTTCCTCTGCCTCTTCACTATACTCTGGTCACTGTACTACATGTGTGTAAGTAGTGTTAGTATGCGTTTATACTAACCAATGCATCGTGGTCCTAGGGAGCGTGACCTCCCAGGCGCAGCTCAAGCAATGTCATTTATGTTTGCTATTAGAGGGTGGGTGCATGGCTTCCACTCTGTGATAGCAAATCTTGTTTGACTAGTTGAAACGAGGGGAGGAAAACCTTGTATCGCTTTAATAGAGCGGATCAGGATGGTAAAAATTGAGAAAAAAGAAAGCGGGGTCTCACTCGTTGATTTAAATGAAGCTCCTGGTGAGTAATGGTCCGTGGTTAATCCTATTATTATATTGCGGGGTCCCTGTAGGACTGGGGATGTTAATGTCACATGTAAATTTAGTGCGGAAGGGCACAGAGATGTTTCGCAGCCTAGGGGATCGCCACCTTCCCGGGTATTGTTTACTAATTGTTCGGGGGCCTTCGTGGCCAACGGAAGTCTGGGGATCGCCTCCCCCTGGGTTTTACTTAAAAATGAAGGGTGGGCCTCGCCAGTTCCTGAAGCTCGGTGGTCCTAGACAGTGCCTTATTGGTTCTGGAATTACACAGGCAGTACTCATGGTGTTATAAAGTGATACACGCATAGAACCCTTGCAGTTGTAGAATTACACAGGCTTCATTTATGTAATAGTCTATTGGTTTATACTTGGTAGGTGCACCGCAAAATTACAAATGTTTTCCTTCATAACCTCCTATAAACAGACGGTTTTCACAATAAACTGCAGACAAGTGTTGTCAGAAAAAGAAAACGTATACACTCACTTATTTATTGGGAAAAAAAATATCTTTATTAAAACAACACAAATAAATGGAAACGCAAGTTTATTAAACAACAACAGTATAACATGAAATACGTGGATGGGATTCCCCGGAAGCAGCGTACAAAACCTGAAAGACAAAAGTGAAACATAAGTATGTGTGCCATGTGGAAGAGGAAAAGAAAAGTAGTCCGTATGAAAGGAAGATAGTGAGAATGGGAGGGAGAGGGAGTGGGTGGAAGGGAGAAGGGGAGGGAGAGTCAAAAGAACAGAGGGAGGAGGAGACAGAGTGCCGGCCTACTTTACCCAGCCCTCAGTGTTTACATCCCGTCACCCGTTTGTCCAGGACACTGGAGTCCGCGAGAAAGAGTGTGGTTCAGCAAGTCCTTAAATTGAAACATATGAATGAGGCCGGAGATTACATTATTAGCTACAGGAACATCGCTTGCCTGCACCTCTGCATGCAGGGTGCTGCACCCCAGCAACTTTCCCCGCACTGTGTTCAATTGTAGGTCCTGCTCACCGAAGCTTTACTGCTCACCTGACACCACTGGTGTGTCCAATGACGTGCCGGTACCTTTGTAGGGTGAGAGAGCAGGTCTCCGGTTGGGACGGCGTCTTGGTACAACGATGAAAGGTGTCAGAATGCCAAGGGCATCATGACGGGGTAAGGACCCGCTCCGCCCATTTTGGCTCAATCAATCAATTCAGATTCTGAAAGGGGATAAATAATTTAATGGTGGAAACATATGGAGGTACAGGCCATATCACCTGAGGCAGTGTGGAAGAACTGGGACATGTGACGTAGTCTTTATCCTAGTCGCTATCCTATTTATACGTACCCAAAGTGGGCTGGGCTTGCTCATGCCAGGCCAGCGTAGGGGTATGAATAACTGTTCTGGGGATCTGGGTGTTGTTCAGTTCCTGCCTGGCCAGGAAGTGTACTTATGTGTGTTTCTTTTGCAATTATGACATCACAGAATGTGCAATTTTCATTAATGTAGCCTGTATCGGGAGGGTGGCAACTATCGCTAATGAGATGCTGTCATATGTGATCTAGGATGTGCACTCTGCCCGTGGCTGATGATACTTCTTAAAGCCACCCATACCCAGGCCTAAAGGCAGCACAATAATGTGCCCACACACACACCAGGGGCATCGTGTAGCACACATTTGTTTTTTGATGTAATGTTTGAGATGCAGGGCCATCACACGTGGAAGGCTAATGTACAGGTCATGAATATATTGAACAAGATGATCGTTGCATGTTGTGTGTAGTATAAGATATGTGTATGCAGCAAACAACTTTTCAAAAAAGCTGTTTAAGGTGAAGAGGTGTCTTTCATCAAACGATGTAGAGAGAATTACTAAAATGGGTGGAGTCGTCCAACTGTTACAATGGGAAATGTTATGAAGCAATCAAATGCTTTTTTTTAAGGTCACATGGCAATTGCACACCGAGCATGCAAGGAGGTTACACCCGGCGCGATTTTGAGAAAATGTATTTATCATAATATAAGTTTATTACAGTTAAAAATATATAAATGTTTAAAATATTTGAGATTATTGCTTGCTGTCATATACTGTTTAAAGTTTTTTAGATATACTTTTGAGACAAAAAAAAGAAGGAATGGCATACCCGGCACAACACCATACCTCTGTGACGTAACACAGGGCCTGGCAGCGTGCACTCGTCGCATACGCAACGCGCAGCGGGCGTGACCCCATACATACATGACATAACGCGTGGCTTGGTACTGCGTACCAGTTGGATACCAAAGTAGCAGCTGGGGCGACTTCTTGCGTATATGATATTATGCGGGATGCAGTGTCACATACCCGTCTGATACGAAATGCGCATCATTTCCGAGTTTAGCAATATGGGTATAGGAGTGCAGTTTTCTCAAAAAAAAACAAAAGAGAGATACATATTTTTGGGGTAAGATATAAAACATTACATAATTTTTAAAGTTAAAAAAAGAAGTATAATAAAGTTACAAAATATTTTAAAATATAATAGATAAAATATAGGCTTTATAAACATTAAAATATGAAATTAACGTTTCAAAAACCTTTGAAATTCGCTGAAAAAACCATAGGTTTCACAGAATTTATAGTTAGGAATTAGCATTTAAAAAACCTTAGAAATTCACTAAAAAGAACATAGGTTTCAGGGACGTTATAGTTGAACATTTGACTCATATAAAACAAGAGAAATTCGCCTGTTATAGTTTGTTGAGATAACTATAACACGCGCGCCCGCAAAGCACTGGTGATGACGTCACATATTACATCACTCATGACATTGTCAGTGACATCACTGATGACATCACTGAAGACATCTCAAATGACATCACTGATGACATCATCCGTGTGAAAATCTGATGCATATACTGATGCCCTAATATAAAGTTTGATACACGCACTCTAAAATACAGACTTCTATTTTTGAAACCATACACACAACAATATCAGATAGTACATACCAACCACTATTTCCTAGGTCTACACACACATTCAGTCACTTATACATGCAGTTACTCATTAATACAGTACTGTAATATGCATTCATACACCAATACATACAGTAACACTCTGCTACCTAGTCAGTCATGCAAAGAATCAATCACAAAAAATTTGGAAAATACTTGCAAGTCACACAGCAAAAGACAACAGCTTGCATAGAAGTTTGCAGTTTGCAGAAGCCATGCCTACTTAGTTTGCAAACTAGAAAGTGCTTAGAACAGCATGATATTGTTTGTGAAGGTATGTCCTCCCACTGGAAGTCCTCTAGGCCCTTACTACTAAACTGTCCCATGCTGCTGTCAAGTGAGCCCAGAGCTGCAGCTCTGTTTAATGTAATGTGGGGGCTTGCAGCCATCCTTTCTCAGTGGTGAATTTGAGCAAGTCGTTGCAGGTAAGGCCATTTAGGGCTCAAGTTCAAGTTACCTGAGATAACGATAACTTGGGGAATTTCAGCGCTTATATTAGTTTAAAGCATTTTGCTTTTAGTGACATTTTCACCTAATTATAATGTCCCTTTAGCCCTTATTTTTCTGAGGTAATATAAATGTGTTTGTGTGTGTGTGTGTGTATATATATGTATATATATATATATATATATATATATATATATATATATATATATATATATATATATATATATATATATATATATATATATATATTACCTACTGGCGGTCGCCAGTAGGTAGTTATAGTTAGGATTTTTTTCAATGTTAAATCTCAAAATTCTATTTGGAATAACTTTGGCGCCGGTTGACGAATCTGCCTGAAAATTTCCTCAAAATGGCCTTGCGGCGTTCCGGTCCCTCCCTGAAAGTTTGGGGGGAAATCGTCAAGCGGGGGCCGAGATAAAAGGGGGGTCCCAAAACGCGTTTTCCCCATGTTAATTTCCATAGGGCGGTCGATTTCACTTTTAGCCCGAACGGCTGAATGGATTTCCACCAAACTTGGCAAAATTGTAGGGACTGGTAGCCCGATGTGCCTTTGCTATGTCTCAAGATATGTGCTCCAGTGGATTTTGAGTAATTAAGGTTCAAAAAAATATATATATCTATAGCAGCGCTCCGGTACGCGCACCGGTACGCGCACCGGGCGCGCCACGCGACTTGCGCGCAGAAAGCTGATTGGCTCTGGGGTGTCTGTAAACATTCTAAACAGTCCGGAGCGGCCGCCATCTTGTGTCTCGGTAGGATCGAGACACGAGAGGTGGCCAAAACAAAGAGGGAAATGACCATAAGGGGGCAGAGTAGACCCCCCCTTGACCCCCTAGGTTTGATGTGGGGGCCATAAAAGGGCCCCGTGGGGCAAAAAAATATATATTTTTTTTTGATTTTTGCGGGGGGAGCGCCCGGTACGCGTACCGGGGAGCGTACCATGGGGAAAAAGAATGACAGTTTTAAAAGTAGCTGTTTAGAAAAAAAAATGTTTAGTTGTTTTTTTTATACATACACATACATATATATAAATGCATATGCACATATATATATGCATATATGTCTATATGTGTGCGTGTAGAGAGAGGTAGAGGTGTAGAGGTAGAGAGGTAGAGAGGTAGCGGTAGAGAGGTAGAGATTAGTAGAGAGAGAAGAAGAAAGAGGTAGAGAGGTAGAGAGTAGAGAGTGAGTAATAGAGAGTAGAGAGTGAGTAGTAGAGAGTAGTAGAGAGCAGTAGGGAGAGTAGCAGAGTGAGTAGTAGAGAGTAGTAGAGTGAATAGTAGAGTGAGTAGTAGAGAGTAGTAGAGAGTGAGTAGTAGAGAGTGAGTAGTAGAGAGTAAGTAGTAGAGTGAGTAGTAGAGAGCAGTAGAGAGTGAGTAGTAGAGAGTAGGAGAGAGTAAGTAGTAGAGAGTAGTGGAGAATATTCCAAAGTTTGGCACAGCACCACTTTCACAATGAGTCCAATCAAATCATATCACTTAGAGTACTTATTGAAGCGCTGAATCTTGGTGTATATTCAAATGCTTTTATTTTCCTTAAGTTTATGTACCACAGCCAGCCGAAACGTTTCGTTCTGTACAACAGAACTTCTTCAGGGCGTTCTTATTTCCTTCAAGTTATGTCGGTATCCCGTTGTCATATAACTAGATATTTCTTCCAAATGTTAGACGAGACATAAGTATATTCTTATTAAAAGTGACTAGGTATCAATTTTACCCACACAATTCGGGCAGACTTGAGTAATTTATAGCATCCTCAAAGTCAGTCTTTCAAAAATTCCAAAGTATAGGACATGATAATCCAAATCCAAATGTTTCTCAAGAAAAGTCATTTACAATCGTTCGGAATATCGGTGTTTGGGCAGATATGATCCAGGGACCCCCAGTATGCAAGGGGAATTAGTCCCCCCTCTGCAAACGCGCCAGTGGCCTGCATTGCAGAGAGGTGTAACAAGGGTGTGGCCTCATTATCCTTCTCTGCAATGCAGCTCCCTCACGCATACTGGAGGCTCCTGGTGGACTAGTTGACCCCAGGGACCCCCAGTATGCAAGGGGAATTAGTTCCCCCTCTGCAAACGCGGCAGTGGGCTGCGTTGCAGAGAGGTGTAACAAGGGGCATAGTCTCATTACACCTCTGCAATGCAGCCCCAGGCGCATACTGGAGGTTCCAGGTGGGCTAATTGGCCCCCAGGGGCCCCCAGTATGCAAGGGGAATTAGTTTCCCCTCTTCAAACATGCACGGGGGCTGCGTTGCAGAGAGGTGTAAAAAGGGTTGTGGCTTCATTACACCTCTCTGCAATGCAGTCCCCTGGTGCATACTGGAGATTCCTGGTGGGCTTTCAGGTCTTATATAGTTAGGAATTAGCATTAAAAAAACCTTTGAAATTCACTGAAAAAACCATAGGTTTCACACCAGTTATAGTTAGGAATTAGCATTTAAAAAACCTTTGAAATTCACTGAAAAAACCATAGGTTTCACACCAGTTATAGTTAGGAATTAGCATTTAAAAAACCTATTAAATTCACTGACAAAACCAGTTATAGTTAGCTGGAAATTTTACTGACATAAAACCATTGAAATTCCCACGTTATAGTTAGTTGGACTCACTATAACTTGCGCGCCTGCAATGCACTGCTGATGACGTCACATATTACATCACTCATGACATGGTCAGTGACATCACTCATGACATCACTGATGACACCATCCTTGTGACAGAGTGACAGACCTAATTTCAGTGTAAAGTAACGCTTGAAACACATATTCAAAAATAGAAACAAACATTTTCAAAAACATGGAGATACCCAAACCAGTAACAACAACCAATTCAGTAATTCCACCATCTATATACTCATCCACTCATTCACCAACAGTTCTATATAGTCACTCATATATATGCTCACTCATCATATGTAGTGATACACCTATACATCCTGTTACACATCAGCAGTCATCCAAAAGTTACTCACACACATACTCACACATGCACATAAACTATTGAACATCCATTTATTTGCATATACATGTATACACACACTACCACCTTACTTCTAAGGGAACTTACACATACTTACTCTCTTAAACAATCACTTATAGAAACACATACTTATTTAAACAGGAACTCCTACAATCTCTCACTATATATACTATACTCACTTATATACATCAATACTCACATATACTAGATTAAAACATATGTCGTTACTAATGAAGACACTAGTGAGACAGTCATTCACTCACTAACACACACATATACACACTCGTCCACCCATACAGTCCTGCACATATGCTGTCTTCAAAACACATACAAACAGTGAGTCAGTCACCAACCCCTGCAGCCACGTATACACAAAGAGAAACACTGATACAAACATTTAAATATTTAAACAATACTCGCTAATATATGTATTCACTAAGATACACTTAATAAGCCAGTTAACTAACCAATTTTTTTTTTAAAAAACATCCATTTACACACTTATTTAAACATTTATTCTTCCATCGACCTTTACAAATACATATATAAAACAAATTTATTTTTCAGAAAGACACACATTCACTGGATGGTGTCATCAGTGATGTCATGAGTGATGTCACTGACCATGTCATGAGTGATGTAATATGTGACGTCATCAGCAGTGCATTGCAGGCGCGCAAGTTATAGTGAGTCCAACTAACTATAACGTGGGAATTTCAATGGTTTTATGTCAGTAAAATTTCCAGCTAACTATAACTGGTTTTGTCAGTGAATTTAATAGGTTTTTTAAATGCTAATTCCTAACTATAACTGGTGTGAAACCTATGGTTTTTTCAGTGAATTTCAAAGGTTTTTTAAATGCTAATTCCTAACTATAACTGGTGTAAAACCTATGGTTTTTTCAGTGAATATATATATATACACACACACTAACAACAAGTAGAAGGAAAACAGTTGTTATAACTGTTTTCTTCCCACTGCAGCTAACATTGGGTACTGATTGGCATTTGAACAATTGAGATTGTGTTTCCTTTTCAAGAAGAGATTGTTGATAAAATATTGATGGTCTACAGATAGAACTGCAATTTTCCAATTCTTCTGCTGTGTTTTTATCAAAATTGATAAATTATCCACATTTGCCACTTAAGTTGCCATATTCCATAGATTTTCTTTTTAAAATATATTCTTTCTATCTCTAATGAATAAAAATCATACTGCTAGATAAGGTAGCAAACAATGCTGAATAATTAGATTTTTAGTTCTTCATGATTTAAATAACGCTGTGATGAGGACAGGAATGTCCCCTACATAGTAAAAAATGTGTTTTGTGCATACAACTGCAAGTGAATCTGCTACCCTTACTTTCCTTTGGTGCACCATCTACACAACTCTGTGTGTCCGCTGTAATTTACTCGGAACCTCATTGCCTGCCTCTGAGGCTGAAAGGGGAGCATCAAAAGCGTGAGTGGTGGTGATGTCATACTATTTTAAAATACTTAGCATAAGGATAGGCCTATTTTCTATTCCTTAAACGGCCCACTCAAATAAAGTTCCTCTAGTATATAATGCCCAGACCCTGCACTGATATGCCCTCATGTATGTCACTGCGTTTTAAGGGTCTGATGCCTGCTAGCAAGAACCAATGTTGGTTGTGAATGTAGGTAAGCTGTAGCCAATACGATCCATATTACATTTCCCTTGGTTCTGAAATGGGGCACATTTTAGGTGATGATACAGCCTCCTAAGACTGTGGAAGTGTACTGCCTGCATTTGTATGCTGGAGGGTGTAGCTCCTGATATAGAGGTGTGAGGGAAAATAGACAGGGCAGCATACAAAGACCTATTTAATAGCGAATTGATGATTAGTTCTTCCCAAGCACTAGCATTTGGGTGAAGGTGGGGAAATGCGGACGAGTCAGTAAATTCAGTTGTTTTATAGCAAATGTTATAAGGCTGTACTTGGGGGTCTTTTGTCTGCACTTGTGTGGAACGTCCAGACTGATGAAATCCAGGTGCAGAGGTTCACACCTATTGTGCTAGCATTGTATACTACTACTTGGACAACAAGTAGATGATGGAATGGTTAAATCAATCTCAGCCGCTGGTAATCACTCAGGGTCATGTTCCAGTCCATATTTATTTCGCCCACTAGGCCATTCTAGACATAGGCCCAACTTATGCAACTCAGTACCAACCCTGCTCCTCATAGGAACAGTTTGTCCTGGTTGCCAGGTAAAGCCCCCTCGAGAAGGAATTAGAAGCAACCCCAGACCAGTTTTATCTTAATTGGGGCTCATCTGTAGGGTGTGGCTAGAGTCCGATGGCACAGTGAGCACGGCAACTGCATCTAGGCATAACCGCCACACCTAGGGTGTTTTGTATACTCATGCTTGGAGCCAGCATCATCACCATCTACTAAGACAGACAGCCACCACCTTACACAAAATGTGTTCTACTCTGCAGAAAGAAGACAAAGTAATGAAAAGGAAACCCCCCTAAATCGGTTCCTGAACTGTAGGCAGTGGATGCACATCACCTGTCAAGAAACTCTGTGTACAAATGGGACTGAAACCTTCCCACTGCTGCCACGATAGCCAGTCTCCAAGAGGCAAGGGGATGTCATTTTGAAAGCTCAACATATTGCTGGAAAAGCTATGGGTCTTCCTGAGACCCGGGAGAGTGCCTGCGTTGTGAGAGGGGAGAAGGAGAGCGCCTTATCCATCAGAAGTCCAACCTTCATGTCCAGGAAATAAATTGACCCAAGAAGCAGCAGTTTTGCCAAGGCAGTGTCTGGAGAAAAGCTGCCTGAACCAGAGGGTTGCCCAACATTTCCACCAAAGTAGAGACTGAGTTTGTCAATGACCAGTCACTTCAGTGCCTGCTACTGCACCAGTCACAGAGGAAGACTGAGAACCTGTGCCGATTCCGTCTACACCATACCCAAGGACTTCACCCCGGCAGCCCGCATTGGAGGAAATGAATTCCCCACTGCGTGCACTGGAGCGATGTGTCCAAAGTGCCTTTGTGAAGTCTCTGCATCCTTCATTGGCAGATGTGTAAAGGAGGAGTCTGTTTGCTGAACTGAGTCTTGGTGACCATGAGGCATCTGCTCACTTGTATAGATAGCAGCTGTGCATCAGCGCTTGAAGATGCAAACGTGTGTAACAACCAGACAGCACCAATCCCTCAAGGTCATTGACTGGGATTGGTTAAACAGATCTTTTTGGGGTGGCGTTTCGAGTTATATAGGTAACTGTTAAACAGAGTTGCCGAATCAAATGTTACTCAGTGACCTGCAGGTCACAAATGAGAAGAAAACTGTTCAACTGCTGCCATAATGAGCCTGCACCAGCACTAGTTCTAAGACTTTCTGTTCTCCTGTATAGTATATCCTTTAGAACCCATAGTGAACATCCCAGTAGTGCTGCTACTACTTTATGTATCACAGTACATTTTGGTGTGATTAAAATACTATTTTCTTAAATGAAAAGCACTGAGCTGGTCATTCTCTAATAGTATCAATTGTGTTGTTGTTAACTTCTGATAGATTACCCACCATACTCTCTCCCTTCCTTGTACTGCTCACCCTCACTATCTTGAGAGAGTGTTAGGGGTGCACACGGCCCAGGTTTCAGTCCCATACCTATGGGCAACAGGACAGCAGTGGTAAATGTCTCGAACCTCCACAGTTGAGGCCCAGTAATGCCTGCTTGGACTGTGACCCCCCTCCCTCCAACAGGTTTCTGACACCCTGCCAGGTAACTCGCACCTCCATTGCCAAATAATCCTAGTGCACCTGGCAACAGAAAATCTTTGCAGATAAGTTTAGGGGCTGTTATTGTGATGATAAAACCTTTATTTCACAGATGCCAACTAATTGTTTTCCATATTTTGTATGTATACCAGGGAAATATCGGTTTTATACCATTACGTTTTGTGCAATAAAATATCCAAACGTGCCATATGAATTTCAACTACAATATTGTACACTTGTGCTTTTAGAGAACAAAACAAGGGGATAAGCCAAGGGGTTGAGATTTGTGTTGGAGTTGTGGGATTTTGATGTTGATTATGCTTTCACAAGTAAGTGTTGGTCTTTTAGAATGAGAATGATGGGATATGATTATTTGTTATGTTATTAATAATTTAGTGTTTTAGACTTTTACATGCAAAATTGATTCAGCTACTCCAGTTTAAAATAAACGGAAGAAAAATTGTAATTAAGTTGGTAGCCAAGGGGTTATAGATAATGGTGGGAGTAGGAAATAGGTAGCTTCAAAGAGCAGAAAGATTATCTAGCTAAATATACTCACAGATTAGTATAATCCAGGTACTTTTTTCTACTCTCCCTGGCATTTCTTATCAGGGTCCATTTCTTTTATCATTTCTTGATGTGCTGTCAAGTAAAAATGCAGTACCCAATGCCAAGAAGAGAAAGAGCAATAACATGAAAAATACATTAAGGGGCAAGAAGATGTGACTGCATGATTGAGGGAAAGGTATGTTGAGCTTGCTTTTATGGTGGCATTCATTTTCCTATTCTATGTCATAGGTTGTCTTGAGTCGACAACTGATGTGAGACGATATTTTTGTTACTTTTAATCAGATACACGTTTGATGAGATGCACAGATATTATGTGAAAAGCTTTATTGCAAATTTCAGCCTATTTTGGGAAGTCCAGATAGAATAGCATTATTACTTTTGAGATGTGAACCCCAGAACCAGATACAATGATCTGTGGTGTGTGTAGGATGGGTTTCTGAAGAAAGTAGTTGGAAGGATGATGTTTTCATGAATATGGATATATAAAGTAACATTGACAGGTATTTGTCAATGACCTTGCCCATTTCACCATGTGGGATCCATATAATTTGGCCAGATGCCTAAGTACTATATAACAACTTGAGCCTCTTGAGCAACATTATCAACGAAACGATTGATTCATCAAATTTGGGAATCACAATAGAGGGAAATCCCTAGAGGATTACCCCACTTTGTAGTCTACCTTTAATCATAGAATTCAAACAAAGTCATGCTCATGATGCACTAAAGCTGTTTGTTGGTGTGGATTGATGCATGAAGAAGTGTACATTTTCGAATTACATCTATTTACATTGTAGTCATGTCAGCTACAACTAGGATTTGTAATCTAATTAGTCTACTACCCTGCTACCTCAATGGTTTTGCATGGAAGTTGCTTATTGACCCTCTTAAACAAAAGACACACAAATGATGGACAGAATGTGGAACAAATCAAACATTCACACCCCAGTCAAGAGATCTGGGTTAAATCCATTGTTCTTTTGATCCCCATGCCACCCCAGTTTAGACCCAGTCATATGCAAATCAGTCTTGACCCTGCTACTCATGGGAATAGTCCAGCCTAAACTGCCAAGCCAGGTCCTCCGTGGATCACACCCAAGATTTCTGGAGCCAGTTTCGAGGTATCACCCCTCATCATCCAGGCTGGCTTGAATCCAGTTGAATAGTGAGCCTAGGACCCACGTCTGGGCATGCCTAATACACTAAGGGCGGGATAGCAAAGGCACACAAATGATCAACAGAATGCAGAACAAATCAAGCATCAACCCACCAGGCAAGAGATCTGGATTAAATCTGTTGTTATTTTGCTCACCATTCCACCCCACTTTTTTGAGTATCTGTTTCATTATTCCTGCACCTCATATCACACTACAGCCATTCTTCATTTTGCAGACTTATGTGTAAATATACCTTTGTTTATGCATTGGAACTCTATATTTTGTTGAAAATAGTGCTGTAGCACAGGCCCCTGCATTACTCGCTCTGCAGAGGGGACCTCAGCTCCTGGCAGGCCTTCAGCCAACTCTTACATGGATAGATTGTCTTTTATGAAAATTGTTGACCACTGCAGTGCTCGTTGTCCACTGTGCAGTATTTATTAAAGAATGAAAATCAAACCATTGTCGAACAGGCAATATGTGTTTGCCATTTCATCAGATTAGATTTCTGCAACATTTATGCATGATCTTCAATGTGAGTTTTTTTGTTTTCTATTGGTAAAAATAAATAACTTTTAAGTAAGATAATTATTCTGAAGAATAGTTTAGGTATTTACAGTTGTGTTGTTTGGTATTGTGTGCTTACTGTCAGAATCTGCCTCTCATGTAAAATTCCATTCATGGCATTTCAAATAATTTAGAGGATAGAAAATATCAAGTATGGCATATATTTATTTTCAAGATATGATTTATGCAGCATCACTAGAGCAGGATCAGTACAATGGCTTAGATTAGAAAAAGAGTAAATACAATAATCTGCTGTTCAAAAGCCTGCGGAAACAGTCTCTGATCCAAATTAAGCAATGCAGAGCATCAAAGCTGCTCCTCCAAAATGGTCCTTCAAAGTTAAAAATTATGTCTGACTGGAAGTTAATAACTAACATCTCTATAATAATGGATATTAAAGTTCAAAGTCCAAATCCATTCAAACAATATATGGCATCATGTCTGAGATTGTGTGGTCCAAATCCAATTGTCCTGATTCCTAAAGCAGATTCCAAAGATCAAAATAAGAGTAGGAAGGCTCCAGTGGGAACTGAAAAGTGACTCTTAGAAATACATAGATGTCAAAATGTTTAACTGTGGGGAATGTTTTCAACATTTTCAATACATTACGAAGGATGACTATATGTGGAACTTGTTCAATTAATTAGTTGATGTAGGAATGTGTATACTTTACAGGTATATGTAAGATATTTACATATAAATATTGGTCGGAAAGTATTTTAGACTGAGATCTATTTCTCTTGTTTTTTTCATACTAACATTTTTGTATATTGTGCTTAAACTGTGTTCCCCAGCATGAGTAGTATGAAACTCCAGCACGTTTGAGTGGTTTATGGACCTAGTCTGTGCAGTAGAAAACGGTTTGCATAGAAATGTCTTGCAGGATCACTTACTCAATGGCGCTGCAGCGTACGGACAGCATATAGACATTTTAGTGTCATTTTTATTTGTTAAAATATATTCTATTTTGCTAAATTCGTTATGGATTTTTCTTGTGCTGTGTTTTCACTTGGTAAATGTTTGAGTGCTGCATATATACTTTACACATTGCCTCCAAGTTAAATCTGATTGCTTTTGTGCAAAGCTACCAGAGGGTTAAGCACAGGTTAATTTAGCTGCTTTTATGGTTCACCCTCACAAGTAGTGTGTATATTACTTAAGTGGGTCTCCCTCACCTCTCAACTACTAAAACAATTTCTTACATTCCTGTATTTACAATTGTATTGAGTAGACACACCACTGCCACTGTATTTCCTGGCAGGTGGTGTTGAATCAACCTTAGAGACTGACCTTCCAGAAAAGAATCTTCTTCTTCTTCTCATATCCCTGGTAATATCTGTAAGGTTTCGTTTTAGGTTTGAACTCCTTGACTGGATCTGTTTGCATGCAACACTAATGCTATTGCTCTTTGCTCTTTCTCTTTTGCTTCCCAGCGAATAAGGCGTTAGCAGTGGACTGTATTCTTTTTTCATTATTTTGTTATTGTACACTTGGTAATACAGTCTGGGCGAAGGTACATACCCATTATTACTGATTTAAAGCCCCGTTAGAGCAAACAACTGTAAGGTCATCATTAAACCTTTGCATAAGGTCTGCCATTGTGCACCATCGCATTTCGGAGCTTTTTTTCGGAGCTATTTTTTTAAATCTAGAGTTAGAAGCAGTTTTGGGTCAAATCTGCAAATTACTCAACAGGTAATGAATTATGTGGCAAATACTGAACATGTATAACTATGCAGTGCACAGTGTGGCCACTGCATGGCTTTATTTCAATGGCCGTTCTCTTAGGTTGTAATGTAAGTGACACTCTGCTACTCAACTTCCCTGCAAAGAACATGTTATCAGACGTATTTCAGCTTTTCTCAACAGTTTTTGTGTTTTTCTCATGCAATGTATTTTTGATCTGATGAGCATTCAAATATTTATGTACAGGTACTCATGTTTGAACCTCTACATGTATGAATACTCGTGAAATGGTTGCGGTAATACAATACTTTCCAGAGTAACATATGGTGCGTGCATGTGCAATACATTATGTGAAACCATTTTGATAGGTTTTTTTGGGGGGGGGGGAGTTTTATACAGTGCAAACCAGACCCGAAGTTATCTGAGTGCTTTACATGAGCACCAGTTGTGTTACAGAGGGACACATTCATTTTGTTAGGCACGGGGAGATTAAGTGTTTTCCCCAGAATCACAGGATGTTGAGTGCCCCTTCCCAGAATCAAACCGGGTTTCCCGGCTTCGAGGTCGAACACTCTACCCGTTAGGCCAGGCAGTATCCTGTCCTCATCATGGTTGCACTGCTTGTGTAGAAGGTAAGAAAAAGAATAACTATATATAAGGTTTGCAAGAGGCATTCCTTCCTCTAAAGCCTGTTATTTTGAAAAAAACAAGTATTGACATCTAAAAAATTGCATAATTTGATGCCAGGCAAGGAGTTCCCTCACTCCGAAAATGGTCAAATCTTTACCTCGTATTTTTCTGTTTCATATGGTGACTGAGGGAGCCCAAAGTCAGCTAAGAAAAGTTTTGTTTTTGCCAATACGCTGAATAGGCTGCATGTGTGTCCTCTCGCTCCACCGTGCTCTCAGTAACATTTAGACATTTATTAATGAAGGTTGTAGCTTTAGCCTTTAAAGAATACAGCATTTTGTAAACAAAATAGTCAAATCTCTGATATAACCTTGCAAATGCCTCGTTCTCAAAGACCAGTTCGTGTTTTAAAGCAACCCTACTCCTTTTTGGGTTCCAGAGTAGCATGCTTCATCAGGGGTAGCTAGCGCTATATAAATGCAAACCCTTTCCTCCTCTATCCCTCTACTATCTTTTTCAATATAAATAACAGACTAACATATCCACTGCTCAAATTCATTTCATATTTTACTATACTAATTCACCACTAATCTTATTTGGGTTCCGGAGTAGCATGCTACTCACCGAAAAAGCGCTTTGATGCCTCCTCAGTAGTAAGCATTATATAACTGCAATTACAATTACACATATCGCCTTTGATCTCAACAAGGCAAAGTCTAGAATATTATCACCCCTCAGCAGGCCTTACATTTGATGAAAGATTGCAGTTTTCCTGTCCCAGAGATATTTGCACTTATGCATTTTCGAGGTGTAAACACTGCCCTACATAGTTCATATATTTCCTTTGCCTGATCCTTGGCCGTAGCTCTGGTTGTTGAGTTGAGGATGTCCCCCTTTAACATGAATAGTGCATCTACACTTGGAGACAGACCTAGTTTGCTATATGCAGAGAGATTGTCTTTTCCCTTATCACAAGAAACATGCAATACATGACAAGCTGTAATAAATCTTCCACACATACACACTTACAGATTCTAGATCATTTGGTTGAGCTTCTGCCATACAGATGTAGACCTATTCTTCAATTCTCTCTGCTTTATTCCCATTACAGCATATAGTCACAGTGCCACTTGAATTATGCAATTGTGCTGTAGCTGTGATTTTCGCATAACACTAACTTTGCCACATTTGCGCAATAATGCATCATCTGCTACATAATCTGCGGGTTTCAACAAACAAAAATGTATTTCTATCTCAAACAGTTCAAAAGTTACTAAAAGCACTGCTGCACGTGTTGCAGTGTAGTGAAAGGCCTTTTGCAAAGGTGAACTGGACACCTTTCTTTTGCTTATTGCTATGTTTGGCTATTAAACGGGTACTAATTTGGTGCACCCAATGCCCAGATAATAATAAGAAGTGTAAAAAGTGCAAAAGAATGAAATAATACTATTTAAAAATATGCCACATTATGCTGTATAATTGCTGCTTCTTGCTGCATAATTTACTAAACCCTGTCACATAATTTGGCCCTCTCCTGCTGCATAATACCAGTGGCCTGCATGTAGAGGAGAAGCGTGGCTTCACGGCTCAGTAACGCAATCGGTCAAGACCAGTGGCAGTCAGGTCTCGTCTGTTTTCCCCCATCATCAGATCCTCGAGACCTAAGTGGGAAGAAGACGGAAAACAGAGTTTAAGGGGACAGGAATGTGGTGGATGTTTTTATGTGTATATGTATATATACTTTTGTTTGGCACCTATTTTTTTATGCTGTCAAAAAATAAAGCTCAATGTTTTTTCTGCATCGGCGTTTCGAAGTGCACATAACAATGAGTCCAAATAAGGGATAAGGAGTAGAACAATTATTGAAAAGATTATGATGGGTAAAATTGAGGGTCGTTAACTAGTACAAAGCTGTATTGAATAGTATATCACCCCATCTGGCCAAGCCCCCCTTCCTTCTACAAAAATGTGTCTACCCCGGAAGCGCAGCGGACGAGCGCAGTGGGCGCGCCGAAGGCGCGCCTAAGGCAAGCCCGTCTGCGCCCGTCCGCGACCGGACCGCGTCCGGCGCCGGCCACGCTGCCAGTGGCCAGTCCCACCCAAGAAGGATAGTCTGGTCTAGAAGCGAACTTCTAGCATTTAACCCTGCCAATCATTGTCAGGCACCCAGGCTCGACCTTTCCACCCCGGACCTCCCCCCCTCCTGCTCACGGTGCAACAAGCCTCTGTGTGACGTTTCAGTCTCAGCAAACTCCTACAAAAAAACATTGATCAATCGCTCAGCCAACATTCCCACCTCCCCCTTCAAAGCTGGGCTACTGAACTGCAGATCCCTTCCTAAACATGCAGAAGACATCTATCTGCTGCTAGCTGACTCCGAGTGGGACGCCCTATTTCTTACCGAAACGTGGCTCAACGAAGATAACCTTGCCTCCATTGCTTTAGCTGTTCCGCTCGGTTTCACTTTAAGCCTCTCTAATAGAGAGAAAAACAGAAGAGGTGGCGGAGTGGCTCTTATCTTTAAAGATAAATACACCTTGTCCTCTTCCACTCCTACCACCCTCGCCGGCATAGAGGGGCTACACTTCTGCCTACAAATCAACCCTCAAACATCCCTAGCTGGCCTGATAATATGCAGACCCCCGGACTGTTCTCCGTCCCATACTCATGAACTTATGGACTTCATAGTCCAAAACACTCTCTCTCACCCACACTATATAGTAGTCGGTGACTTTAACGTTCATGCAGACAGATCTGATTGTCTTCTGGCTTCCCAACTTATTAACACACTTCAATCAGCAAATCTAGCCCTAATTACCTCCGGTACCACGCACCAGGCAGGTCATATGTTGGACCTCATTTTCTCTAACATACTGGACACTACAACTAAACCCCCGCTACCACTTCTATGGACAAATCATTTCCTTGTCCCCGTCCTAATCTCTTTCCCTGCTTGCTCTCGAACAACAGGGAAACGCACATATGTGCGAAGGAATTGGGATAACTTATCTACCGAGACCCCATGCCCCGCGCTCGCAGCTGCCCCCCCTTTACTATCAGCAGATGTGAACTCTGATGCAATACTACTGAATCACTGGATTAGCAGCACAGTAGACTCTATTGCTCCGCCCAAAATTGCCACTTCACGAAGAGAATCCCCGTCTGCTCCCTGGTTCTCTGCAGAACTGATAGCTGAAAAAAGCAAATGCAAAAGACTAGAACGTCAGTGGTGGGCAAGCTACTCCGAACCTGCAAAAATCTGCTACAAAAAAGCCCTGCACAGCCTTCATCACTCCATAAAAAAAGCAAAAAAACTGTTCTTTGTTTCCTCTATTCAACAAGCGGAACAACCCAGCAAAGAAATTTTTAAAATAGTTCAGTCCTTCTTCAAACCCAAGGCCATCGAAACAGAAATTATTCCCTCTAACAAACTTTGTGAGGATATCTCGGATTTCTTCGACAAAAAAATCCTGAAGGTCTATGACTCCTTCACCCCGTCTGAGCCAACAATTATGGCAGACCATGATATCATTGAGATGCCTACCCCTCCCCTAACTCTGTTCCTCCCAATCACCCACGAGGATGCATTGAAAGAACTACACAAATGCAAATCAGGAGCTCCTGATGATCCCTGCCCCCCCAAACTGTGGAAAATGATGTCAGATGCTACGGTGGGACCACTCCTACACATCTGGAACATGTCCATCGAGACTGGCATGTTCCCCGACTGCTGGAAACATGCCACTCTTCTCCCATTGAAAAAAAAACCAATGGCGCTCCCGATGATCTGAGCAATCTCCGCCCCATCTCCCTACTAGCAGCCCCGGGAAAAATGCTCGAAAAACTTATCCAACGCCAACTCAATAGTTTTATCGAAAAAAGAGGCATACTACACAAAACACAGTCTGGTTTCAGGGCCGGCTTCAGCACTGAAACTGCCCTCATTGAGGTGGCTGAGTCAATCAGGTGGTCGCTGGATTCAGGAGCATCGGCCATGCTGGTGCTCCTGGATCTATCTGCCGCCTTCGATACTGTGGATCACGGTAGAATGCTGCTCAGATTGAAGGATATTGGCTTAGAGGACAAGGCACTGACCTGGTTGCACTCCTATCTTACGAACTGCTCTCAGAAAGTAGCACTGGGCGCTTTCTCCTCTGAACCCAAACGGCTGTGGTGTGGCGTCCCGCAAGGGTCCGCACTCAGCCCGCTACTTTTTAATGTTTATCTGGCCCCTCTTTTTACCTTAATCGCCAAATGGGGGGTCAAGGCGATTTCGTATGCGGATGACATGCAACTAGTCTTCCCATACGTTGAGGTGTCAGAAGCAGCGTTTAGCAAAATAAAAGGCTGTCTTAGTGACGTAGCCAGATGGATGAACACTAACAAGCTAAAATTGAATGCTAGCAAAACCGAGGTAGTATTCTTTGGGAAAAGTACTCCACCTTCCCCTGACCTCTGGTGGCCCACCGAAATGGGTCCTGCTCCCACCCCTGGCACCAATGCAAACAAGCATTAGAAATGCAATAGGTCTCGCAGCATTAGAGTTAGTGCTTTTAGAATTGTTAATGGTTTTTTTTGTAAATCTTTAGCATGAGGGTGAGGGTGAGTGAGGGTGAGTGAGGGTGAGTGAGGGTGGGTGAGTGTGAGTGTGAGTGAGGGTGAGTGAGGGTGAGTGGGGGTGAGTGGGGGTGAGTGTGGGTGAGTGTGGGTGAGTGTGAGGGATTGAGGGTGAGGGGTTGAGGGTGAGTGAGGGTGAGGGGTTGAGGGTGAGTGAGGGTGAGGGGTTGAGGGTGAGTGAGGGTGAGGGGTTGAGGGTGAGTGAGGGTGAGGGGTTGAGGGTGAGTGAGGGTGAGGGGTTGAGGGTGAGGGGTTGAGGGTGAGTGGGGGTGAGTGAGGGTGAGGGGTTGAAGGTGAGTGAGGGTGAAGGTGAGTGTGGGTGAGTGTGGGTGAGTGTGGGTGAGTGTGGGTGAGTGTGGGTGAGTGTGGGTGAGTGTGGGTGAGTGTGGGTGAGGGATTGAGGGTGAGGGGTTGAGGGTGAGGGGTTGAGGGTGGGTGAGGGGTTGAGGGTGAGTGAGGGTGAGTGAGGGGTTGAGGGTGAGGGGTTGAGGGTGAGTGGGGGTGAGTGAGGGTGAGGGGTTGACGGTGAGTGAGGGTGAGGGGTTGAGGGTGAGTGAGGATGAGGGGTTGAGGGTGGGTGGGGGTGAGTGTGAGTGAGGGTGAGTGAGGGTGAGGGTGAGTGAGGGTGGGTGAGGGTGAGGGGTTGAGGGTGATTGAGGGTGAGGCGTTGAGGGTGAGTGAGGGTGAGGGGTTGAGGGTGAGTGAAGGTGAGGGTGAGTGAGGGTGAGGGGTTGAGGGTGAGTGAAGGTGAGGGTGAGTGAGGGTGAGGGGTTGAGGGTGAGTGAGGGTGAGTGAGGGTGAGGGGTTGAGGGTGAGTGAGGATGAGTGAGAGTGAGGGTGAGTGAGGGGTTGAGGGTGAGGGGTTGAGGGTGAGTGAGGGTGAGGGGTTGAGGGTGAGTGAGGGTGAGGTGTTGAGGGTGAGTGAGGGTGAGGGTGAGTGAGGGTGAGGATGAGGGGTTGAGGGTGAGTGAGGGTGAGGGTGAGGGTAGGTGAGGGGTTGAGGGTGAGTGAGGGTGAGTGAGGGGTTGAGGGTGAGTGAGGGGTTGAGGGTGAGTGAGGGTGAGGGTGAGTGAGGGTGAGGGTGAGTGTGGGTGAGGGTGAGTGTGGGTGAGGGTGAGTGTGGGTGAGGGTGAGTGAGGGTGAGGGTGAGTGAGGGTGAGTGAGGGTGAGGGTGAGGGATTGAGGGTGAGGGGTTGAGGGTGGGTGAGGGGTTGAGGGTGAGTGAGGGGTTGAGGGTGAGTGAGGGTGAGGGTGAGTGAGGGTGAGGGGTTGAGGGTGAGGGGGTAGGTATTTTGGGATGCGAGGTGACACCGCCACGAGACCTTGTCATAAATGCATAAAAACATATCCCTATAAAAAGAAAACAAAACACGAGATAAACAACATCCCTTAAGGAAAGTTACGTGCTGTGAGCCGCGGGGAGGGCTGTCGGAAACACCTACGGAACTGACATTTTAGAAACGCGTGGGCTGCAGGATTAGTACCTAGCACCTCTGATCACGTCCCCTGAGCAAAGGCTCATACGTACACGCTCAGCCGAATCTGGCTAAATGGATTTAATTTAACCATGCCTGCCAACTAAGTCTTAAAAAAACCAACAACAAAAACACACACTTCATCACCACCTGCCCAAGATGCCCATTTGCTACAAATACGAGGATGCTTCAAGGCTTCGGGGGAAGTTTACTTCACTAGAACCAAGGATGAATGAGCAGTTACAGATCAAAACCATTAGCTCTTAACAACGATGGCCGAAGTACTGACCTGTAGGCCCTGGTCCAACGTTGCACGTAAAGGTCCTATTTGTTTACTTACTGAAACACCGGGAAGGACCAAACTGCCAACATGCAGCAGATACTCTATTAGAAAACAAGTAAACGAAATGACAAGGTAATTGTAGAAAAAGACACTCCAGATGTGTGGGTAAACAAAATAATGTTGAATCTGAAAGGGAGATCAATCAAAGGGATGAGAATACATTCAGCTGTATAAAACGTGAAAAGTCAATAGGGCTATGTGTGATATCACTAGTAGCGAAAGCTGATGTGCCGGGACGTGCTAAGATTGTTAAAGAAAAAGAATTATTGCGTGTAGTGCGCGCAAAATATTATGCCAAAACATTATTAATCTTACCAGTTGCCTCCACGGAGAAACGGTATAGACGGAGGGTCAGTAGTGATCAGGAAGACAACGTCCTAGGAACATAAAAAGGGGTCGAACGTCTAAGACACATACAATAACTTAATGGAGGCGGCATAAACAAAGGCTGCAGAGTTACGGGTGGGCAAGGACTCCAACTTACTTAGAAAACAAGACGGACGGAAGACAGGGGAGGGGGAGGAGAAATGCGACACGGAGGGAAGGGGAGGGGGCGGAGCGGGGAGGGGGCGGAGAGGGGAGAGGTTATGCCAAAACATTATTAATCTTACCAGTTGCCAACGTGAGCAAATAAATCGTGAAATATGACGTAAGTGGAGTAAAGTGCGTGATAAAGTGTTGACTGCTCACATGTCTAAAAATGCAATAACATCCGGCAACGAAAATATAGCGCCTAATGTCTATTTGTTAATCAGAAAGAGTAGTTGTGCGTAAATCTGGGTGGAACGAAGGCCGGAGCGGTGATATGCCGTCAAAGTTGGCTAGGCGTGAGTGACACGTTCCAAAAGGTTCAATGGAGGTGAATCATGAAATATAATTTCAGGGGCACGTACTTACTCAAGGTAGAATAATTGCCTCCACGGAGAAACGGTATAGACGGAGGGTCAGTAGTGATCAGGAAGAAAACGTCCTAGGAACATAAAAAGGGGTCGAACGTCTAAGACACATACAATAACTTAATGGAGGCGGCATAAACAAAGGCTGCAGAGTTACGGGTGGGCAAGGACTCCAACTTACTTAGAAAACAAGACGGACGGACGGAAGACAGGGGAGGGGGGAGGAGAAATGCGACACGGAGGGAAGGGGAGGGGGCGGAGCGGGGAGGGGGCGGAGAGGGGAGAGGTTATGCCAAAACATTATTAATCTTACCAGTTGCCAACGTGAGCAAATAAATCGTGAAATATGACGTAAGTGGAGTAAAGTGCGTGATAAAGTGTTGACTGCTCACATGTCTAAAAATGCAATAACATCCGGCAACGAAAATATAGCGCCTAATGTCTATTTGTTAATCAGAAAGAGTAGTTGTGCGTAAATCTGGGTGGAACGAAGGCCGGAGCGGTGATATGCCGTCAACGTTGGCTAGGCGTGAGTGACACGTTCCAAAAGGTTCAATGGAGGTGAATCATGAAATATAATTTCAGGGGCACGTACTTACTCAAGGTAGAATAATTGCCTCCACGGAGAAACGGTATAGACGGAGGGTCAGTAGTGATCAGGAAGAAAACGTCCTAGGAACATAAAAAGGGGTCGAACGTCTAAGACACATACAATAACTTAATGGAGGCGGCATAAACAAAGGCTGCAGAGTTACGGGTGGGCAAGGACTCCAACTTACTTAGAAAACAAGACGGACGGACGGAAGACAGGGGAGGGGGGAGGAGAAATGCGACACGGAGGGAAGGGGAGGGGGCGGAGCGGGGAGGGGGCGGAGAGGGGAGAGGTGTGACACGGAAGAGAGGGGAGGGGGAGGAGAAATGCGACACGGCGGGAGGGGGCGGAGCGGGTAAACAAAGAAGGACGTGCTCGCGCACGCGCTTTTAAGGTCAATGCACATGCGCATAAGCTTAATGCGCATGCGCATTGACCTTAAAAGTCACGGGCACTGCAAGGAATCGCCACGATTCCTTGCAGTTAGATAAAGAGTTGATGAGCCCCTATAGTCTCGCTTGCTCGATGCGCATGCGCATCGACAGGCGAGACCTAAAAATGTGGGTGTATGGTGGGACGAGACGCTTTCCTTCTCCTCTCACATACAACAAGTCACTTCTAGCTGCCACTATAAACTCCGCAACCTCCGTAAATTCCTCTCTCTTCTACCAACTGACTGTCGAAAAACGGTGGTCCATGCGACAGTCACATCCAGACTGGATTACTCTAATGGCCTCTATCTTGGCCTCCCGAAATATCTGATACAACGCCTGCAGAGCGTGCAGAATGCGGCTGCGAGATTGATAAAACACGTGCCTTTTAAACATCATATCTCTCCGCATCTTCACAAGCTGCACTGGCTCCCAGTGGCGAGCAGAGTAAAATTCAAAGCGCTCACCCTAGCGTACAGAGCACATAAAGGGACTTGTCCCAATTATCTTAAACTCAGACTCCCCCGCTACCATCAAGAGAGACACCTGCGATCGAACTCTCAGATCCTACTGGCTGTACCACGAGCGAGAAGGGCGAGACTCGGAGGTAGATCTTTCTCGGCAGGCAATGCGAAGCTCTGGAACTCCCTCCCCTCTGCCATCCAATCTGCCTCGTCGGAAGTCAATTTTAAGAAACTCCTAAAGACTTGGCTCTTCGCTCAGAAAGCCTAGTACCTCTCCCTGCATTCCTCTCTGATGCTGCGGTTTCTTTTCAGCGCCGGGACACCTCCTCGCGAGGTAGCTGTTCGCGCTATACAAGAATCAGTATTATTATTATTATATCACCTAACATTAGGGAAAATGCAACTTAATCAAAATTATTTGATGGAGAAATTGATCTTTTTCGTTTGTTCAAATAAAATTATATCCTACGCCGACGACATGCAGCTGCTGTTTACCTACGAGAAAAATGCTGTGTTGAGGGGAGATGATATTAACAATTGCCTGTCCAAGGTGTTTTTCTGGTTCAGGCAAAACCAACTGTTATGCAACTCCGATAAGTCTGAAATCACTTGTTTCGGGCTACGGAAAATGATGAGGAATTTTCTCCCTCTCCTCTCGGTTTCTCATAGGAAAACTGTGGTTCCAGTCTTGATAACATCTAGGCTTGACTATACCAATGTTCTGTACCTCTGCTTCCATGACTACCTACTGGGACTCTTGCAGGTGGTACAGAACACAGCAGCAAAGGCCGTCCTGTTGGTTGACCTCAGAACTCATATGACTCCTCTTTTGTTGTCCCTGCACTGACATCCAGTGTGTAAAAGTGTGATTTTCAAGGCCTTGGTACTAGTCTTCAAAGCCTTTTACAATGTTGGAGCCCTTACATTAGGAGCAGAATTCAGCCCTATGCTCCTATCAGAACCCTGCGATCCTCTAACCAGAAGCTGTCGGTTGTGCCAACATTTGCACAGTCTCAGCTGAGCAGACGTTCATTCCAGGTGACTGCTTCCAAGCTTTGGAATAGCCTGCCTCCTCTCCTGAGACAGGAACAAGTTCTCCACAGCTTTAGGAGAAAGCTAAAAACCTGGCTGTTTCAATAAGAGTTGAGGCTCCAGTAGCCGCTTCCAACTGTTCTGTCAATAGGGTTAAGTCAGCGCCAGGACACTCTCAGGAGTAGCCATGTGCTTTACAAATCTTAACATAACATAAAGAAAATTGAATTCACCCCTATTCATTCAGATAAAAGGTAAAACAGGCAGGGCAAATAGATGCAGGGTATGCTGATTCTTTTTTTTTATTGCCCACATTTTTTATTAAAATATAGGTATGCAAATCAGCAGATACAGAGTATGCAAAAAAGAAAGACAAAGAGGGGGGGGGGTATGTACGGGATGGGCAGACTTGCCACCAGGTTATGTATCATATATTCCCTGGTTTAACATTCCTTTGTGCGCGATGTCCCCCCGACCGAAAGAAGAAAGGAGAGAGGGGGGGTCAGGCTTGTTCGAGATATGCATTGAGGGCTTCCCACATGCCGTTTTTGGCATTGTGTTCTTTCGAGTATTTGCCTGTGATGTTGTCCGCGCCTCTGAGGAAGGTGACCCAGTTAATCCAGTTTTTGAAGGTGGCTTTGGCAGTGTTTTTCCAGTTTGTTAATATGATTTTAACTGCCGCTGTTATTAGGATGTCAACTAGGTTTCTTTCCTCTTTGTTTTCCAGGCTGTGTGTCATGAACCCTGTGTCCAGATCAGCGAAGGTGATTGGTATGTCTTTGCCTAACACGTCATTGGCGAAGTTGTTTACCTTCTTCCAGAAGTTCCTGACTTTTTGGCATTCGAAGATGAGGTGTTCCAGGCTACCGTTCTCCTTTTCGCAGTTCCAGCATGTTCCTGTGTCTCTTATGTCTGTTTTGTGGAGCCTCGCGGGGGTCCAGTAGGCTCTGTGGAGGAGCCAAAATTTCGTTTGCGCCAGTTGTGGTGTGACTTTGTTGGTGATTGCTGATTTCCATAGTATGCTTTTTTCTTCGTCATTCAGGTGTCTTTTCGCTAGATCCTCCCAGGTGTTCATCACTTTTTTATTCAGCGTGGATTTTTGGGGGCTTAGTAGTTTGTATATTTTTGCTGTGTGGTGGCCTGTGGCATTGAGGTTGTCCATGTATTTGATTATCGTTGGTGGTGTTTTGCTTAGGTACGTCCTTGTTATGGCCGTCTTTATTTTTAGGAATGTGTACAGGTCTATATCTGGGAGGCTGTGGAGCTGTTGGAGGTTCTGAAAGGTGAGTGGGGCGTTCTTCGTTTCTAGCTGGTTTGGGGTTGTGATTCCACTCTTTATCCATAGTTCGTTGTCGAGGACTTTGGTCTGGTAGAGTATCTTCGAGTTGTGCCAGATTGACTACCAGTTTGTTCTTCTGATGCGTTGACCCATACGTTTGTCTACCTTCACAAGGGCCTCTTTGGTGTGTCTGATGATAGGGTTTAGTCTGAGGGGGTGTTTGTTTGCAGTGAGTAGTGTTATCGGGTTTAGTCCTCCCAAGATGTTCCTCTCTACCTTCAGCCACTCTGGTTCGTAGTCTTGGGTGTTTGTGATCCAGAAGAGACCTTGTTTGGCCGGGCAGGCTGTTTGGAAGTGTGTGAAGTTCATTAAGTTCAGTCCACCCAGGTTTTTTGTCAGTCTCAGTTACTGTAGGCTTATTCTTGGTCTTTTGTCTCTCCATAGGAATTTGTTCAATAATTTGTCGAGCTTCTTGTGGAAGTATTCCGTCATGGCTAGGGGGAGCATGCTGAGTGTATAGTTTACCACCGGCGTTACCATCATCTTAATTGTTTCCACCCTGCACCACCAGCTGATGTATTTGGGCGACCAGAGGTCTAGTCTCTCTTTTATTTTCTTCAAGGTTGCTTCCTCGTTGTGCTCTATGGTGTCTTTTAGGTCCCTCCCAAACAGTAGCCCTAGGTATTTGAGTGGTTTTGTTTGCCATGCTAGGCCTGATTGCCCCAGTACAGTTCTTGTGGTGTGTACGTTCATTGGCTTGCACTCAGGTTTGTCCTTGTTGAGCTTGTATCCTGAGGCGGCTGCATATTCTCCTATGGTGTCCATTAGGGCTGAGATTGATGTCTTGGGTTTTGTGGTGGTGATGAGGATGTCGTCTGCGTATGCAGCCAGTTTCACCGTCTTGTCTTTGATTGCGACGCCAGATATGTTCTTGTTGTCCCTAATCATGGCTAGCAGTGGTTCGAGTGCTAGCAGGAAAAGTCCAGGTGATAGGGGGCAGCCTTGCCTCGTGCCTCTTTCTAGTGTCAAAGCTTCTGATGTGCCCACATTCACCATGACTCTGGCTCTCGGTTTGTTATACAGGGCCATGACCATTGTCCTGTACTTAGTACCCAGGCCAAATTTCTGCATGCATGCATCTAGGAAGAGCCAGGATACTCTGTCGAAGGCCTTCTCCGCGTCCAGTGCTATCATGACCGCCTGTTCTGTACTGTGTGTTGTTTGGTTGATGAGGTAGCTGAGCAGTCGTGTGTTGTCCTGTGAAAGTCTGTTTTTGATGTAGCCCACCTGTGCGTTGTGGATAAGTGTTGGTAACACCCTGTTTAGTCTATTTGCCAGTATTTTTGCATATATTTTGCAGTCTACGTTGATGAGTGATATAGGTCTGTAGCTTTGTGGAAATTGTGGGTCTTTGCCTTCCTTGGGGATTACAATGATATTGGCTTCTGCCATAAATTCTATCATTCTGCCTCCCAGGATGCAGTGTGTGTACGTTACTGCCATGGTCGGTCTCAGTTGGCAGAGGAATCTCTTGTAGAAGGCTGCGGTGTATCCATCTGGGCCTGGGGATTTGTTTGGCTTCAGCTGGTTGACTGCTGCATCGATCTCACCGTCTGTAATGATCTCTTTGAGTGTCTCTCTTTGCTCATCTGAGAGTGTGGGCAGGTTGATTCTGCGGAGCAGGCTCTCCCCCCCATCGTCTTCTAGGCTCTTATCCGAACTGTATAGTTCTTGGTAGAACTGTCTGAAGACCTCTAGGATACCTTTGTTCCTTGTTTGTGATTTGTTGTTTTTGTCCGTTATGGCTGCGATTGCGTGTTGTCTCTGCTTTGCTTTCAGGTACGAGGCCAGTTGTTTCCCCGCTTTGTTGGCTGAGCATAGGTTTATGGCCTTGAATTTGTTTATCCAGGTGCCTGCTCTTTCGCTCAGTATTTTGTTCAGCTCGTATTTTTTCATTGTTAGGTCTGTTAAGGTGTTTTTGTCTGATAAGTTTGCGCAGAGACCTTTCTCTAGGCTTCCTATCTGATCTGCCAGATATTTTATTTTCTTGTTCCTGCCCCTGTTCATTCTGGACTTGATGTTGATGAGCTTCCCCCTGATGGTTGTGTTTAGTGCTTCCCAGGTGGTGTCATTTTCCACCTCGCCGTTGTCGTTGATGTCTAGGTATTCCTTTATGGCCTCCTCAATTTCTTTAATGTTGCTCGGGTTTTGCAGGATGTCGTCGTTTAGTCTCCATCTGCTGGCTGCATGTTCATTGTGTCTACCGCTAATTGAGAGTGTGATGTGTGCATGGTATTAACAAGTGTGAAAATGACAAAATGATGAAGTTACACTACCACAATATGTGCTGCATTGTGCCACATAGTTTGCCTTTTCTTTTCACATAATTTGCTTAGTCCTGCCACATAAACTGGCCTTCCTCTGCTGCATAATTCTAGTGGCCCTATGTATAATACAAGGCCATATCATTACCTTTCATACACACTTATGAAATCATTGATGTCTTTCTCTTTCATGTTCATCCCTGACAAGACGAACAAAAAACGATTCTGTCCTGTGAAATTAAACAGACCAAAAAGCAGTTAATATTATTTTCATTAAATATATTGGAATCAGTTTAAAGTAAGTGCTAAAAAATGCCTCTCAAATCTTGTAGAAACATGCAGTAATGCTGTGCCAATAGAATGGAAAAAATAAACTTGTTTCTCCCCACTGCTTACATTTAGGAAAATATTTTTGCTTTCAGCACTTCAAGAAGAGTTTGCTTGCTCTCCTCATTGTGCACTGCTCTCAGTCCCAAATACATGTACCAATGCAAGACTTCCTGACTTTACCAAGACTTCTTCTATGCTGTTCATTTCCTTCCAATAGATGTGTTTTCAAGGCACACATGGGTAACTTCATTTTTGCGCAACTGAATTCATATGATACAGTGTTGAGAAGGATTCTGAGGGAAGCAGCTCTAAAAGCTGGAAAGGCAATTACAGATTTGCACAGTTCCATTCTCGCGTGGCAGTTCATAAAGAATTTGGACTGTTTGTCTACACACCACATCTCCCACCTGAAAGAATAGCATGACTTCTGACACAACGCAGAATGGCAATGGGGGGCACCATCAAGTATCACTCCTGCCCCTAGGAACACTGTGTTTACAAAGACAATTTTATCACTCTTTTGGGATTTCTTATATCCAATTCTCTGTCGATCTATTTATTTCCCTAGTTGTCATTGAAGAACTATACATGAAATCGTACTAAAAGTAATGGGAAGCTGAGTTGGTAATTGCAAACAGAATGATGCTGGCACACAAATGGAAATGTTGGATGCGATATTTTTAGATAAGTAGTTGGCAAACGTTTGAAATATTGTAGTACTGGAACAAATCACAATTTTATTCCGGAATATAATTATTGAATTTTCTTGAAGAGGGTCCGGTTTCTCATAATTTATGCAAAGGAAAAGGAATGATTAGATTCCTGCATTCAAACCGCTTCTTCTATTAGTTATTAAAGGTTACCGCATATATCTTAATTGTGCTGTCCTGTTAATACACGACAGTTGGCAAAATGTAACAAGAGTTACAAGTTTCATCTGTCTGAATTCACTTGTTAAGCTCAAACATTTCAATGTTCTTATGCAATGGAAGTTTACTTATGGTTGAGGAATACTATACCAAAAGTCTGATCGCATGCTACACTCCTCACTCGTCTGTGTTTAATGTAGTAGCAATAAATATGTACAATGAAATTTTTTTATTAATTAGCTTTTACACATATCCCACATTAGTTCTAAATTTAGGAGATATCTGTGTCACAAAATATGAAGGAATGTCTCCAATGTAAAACTAAATAGAGCAAGATAGTCTAGGTTGCACAATCCAATCTCTTAACCAGGTCTGCCCTATTTACTGACGGGCATAAATCCCTCTTTAAAGTAAGCTTGGGCGGTGAACTCAGCTCCGCTCTTGGAGTTTGCAGTTTTTCCACTCCACGTTACACTGAGTTCTGAAAAACTCTGCTCGTTCGTGCTCATCAACATCAAGTTGGCAAGATAGGAAATCCACCTCACAGCAAGATTTTTCCTCATTTCCACTCATCAATGTCAAGTTGGCAAGCACGAGCAATGGAAATCAACTTCCTTGCGAGATTTCTCAATGAGGGAGGTCGGATTTTTCAATGCGAGTGGCCATGTGTGGTCGCGACCACTTGCATTGACAAACCGTTCCAGTAGAAAATCTACTTGAGCGGTACCATGCAGTGCCCGCTTGCGCTGTGCATGGTGCATGTTGCCATTCGTGCGGACTAACTCCCAGTGCTGAAAATAACTGCAAGCGCCATTTTTCTAACGCATTCTGCTGCTTGCGGAGCTACGCATATCACAGCAGTTTTTTTTGCACTTCACGGAGTTTCATGCCTAGGCTTACTTTAAAGCCTCAACCAATGACTTTTCCATTGTAAATACAAAATGTACATGGTAAATGTATATATCATGGCATTCCCTGTGGATGCACTTTTCCGAACTTTTAACAAATTAACTATTTTTGTTTTCAACAGAGTGTTTAATTTTTCTCTTTGCTCCCTTATGACCTACCTAATTTGGGGTGGTTTCTTAACACAGATATTCATAAAGTATTGGTCGGATAGGATTATTAAATTCATATCATTAATGCTATACTTTTCTGAACATGACTGTTCATCTCTGATTTTCATAAAAGGAGCAGATTTTCATAAAAGGAGAAGATTCATAAAAAGATGTGTGAAAAATAGTGGTTTGTTTCGTCCACCATATTTTAATACTCTTCTGATATTGGTCCATTGGTTTAAAAGAATATATTCTTCATGAGCTAAATTGATCATCATAGGTTTTGGAAATCAAAAGCTTACTAAAAGACATAGTAACGAATTTAGGGGCATGTTTTTTATTGCAGCAGTTCTACCAAAGAGGTTTTGGGCATCCTAACAAAGCATGGTTTACTATATTCACTGGAATGTGTTTGCTAAAAACAAAATCACAATCACTGCCAAAATAGTCATCCTCAGTATCCGTGTGTTAAAATTTCAGTAATACTAAATATTATAGTTTTTTCCCTATTATAGATTTGAGTCTTCTACTTTGGACACTGTTTAAGGAGAATACTGTATCGAATGAACAACAGCCTCATCCAATGAATCTCCTAATTAAGAAACTGAAATCCATGTAAGAATGCTACACCATCATACTGTTACAAGACAACCCTTTTGAAGGTGCATTAATCGGTGAAAAACAGCCTCCATATTCTGTAGTGGAAAACCAGCACTAGTTGTGATACAATCATCTATATACCACAAACACTGTGTAGACTTTAAATAGATTCAACAGTGCGGCTACAAGTATCCAAACTTTCATTGAGTAATATCTGGGATTTAGCTTCAATGGTCCTAAGGAAAAACTTAAACTGGTGTCATAATCCTAAGGCAGTGTTAGTTTGCACATGACCATATCAATCAAAGAATGTAACTTTTCAATTGAGATTGATGGCTTGACATATTTTACCCTTATATGTGGCACATGGTGGCATTTGCATACTTTGAGTTTAATTCACTAGAGTGGCAACTAATAACACATTTCTCAATGATATAGCAATCAGAATAATCAGCAAGAACACATCATAAATGTCAGCAGAAAAGGAAAATTAACGTATGACCAGGTAGTATCTAGAAACTCACCAGTATCTTTTAATCAGGAGATTGGAGTGCCAAATGCTTTACAAGAAGGTATCTAAGTTTTCACTGAGTCTACATTTATTTTTTATTGAGCTGATTGAGTGGTGTTCTTTCATCATTGCCCTTGTAATCTTTTTATTAGCTGCTTGGGGCATGATTGGGAGGAATTTAAAAAGCTGGTTTGTGACAAAATTAAAAGAAACACGGATTAGAATAGAGACCTCAAAGGGGGGCAAAAGAGAAGTGGGTGAGAAAAATGAGTGAGTGAGAATTGGACAAAGAGGTTGAAAGAAAACCCAGACACAAGTGAGAGTTGGGCTGACCCCAGAGACAGATTCTGACCTAGGTACAAGCTGGAGATACCAAATGGCTAAGGTAGGAAAATTCCAGGGTTCTAAAAGTGACATGTTCCAGATTGTAATTTAAAATCTGACTTCGCCATAAATTCGAATTTTTAATTCTAATTTTAGACTAAACATGAACTGGTAGCCTGTTCCCATATGGAACTTACACTGATAAAATGTAATAAGGTAACTCTAATGTTATCCTATGGTAGAAATAGACCTTGCAGTAGTGAAAAACAAATGTAAAATGTTTCAATATCAGGACAGGTAAAACTTAAAAGCACTTGTCCTACTTTTCAAATATATCGCACCCTGCCCTGTGGGCTATCCAGGGCCTACCTAGGGTGGACTTTTATGTATTAAAAACAAAGTTGTTGGCCTGCCAAAAGGGTTGACTTTGCTAGATTGAAATGGCAGTTTAAAACTGCCCATACAGAGTGCAATGCCATGTCTGAGACAAGCTTAAAGTGCAGGATGGCACAATCAGTGCTGTGGGGCACTAGTAGCATTTAATTTACAGCTGTTGGTACATGTAGTGCCACTGTACTAGGGAGTTAGGAGTATATTAAATATGCCAATAAGGGATAAATCAATGCTACCATGTTTAGGTTGGAAAGCGTAAGTACTTTAGCACTGGTTAGCAGCGGTAAAGTGTGCAAAGTCCTAAGGTTAGCAAAATAAAGATCAGAAAAAATGGATGGGGAGGCAAAATGTTTGGGGGAAGATTCCCTATGGCTGATAGGTCAAACACAGATGCCCGAGAAGGCTCAAATCATAGGAGAGGGGAGCAGTATCTGAGAAAGAAAGGTGAGAGAAAAAAAAAGAAGCAAAGGGGAGAGAGAGAAATCAGCCACTTAAAGTGAAAGAGAAGTTGGTGAGCGACAGAGAGAGGAAACTAACTCATAAAGACTAGGATGAGAGAAATATTCCAGACAAAGCTAAGAGAGAGGGACCTAAGGCAAAGCTAAGAAAGAGGGAGATATCATATAGATATATGAGAAAGCAAGTGAAACCTAAGAATAGAAACTATACAGGAGGGAGAACATCACTGCGAGATAATTAAAATAGAGAGCTTTTGTTCTCAACATTTCTCTCTCTACTATGGACTTTCTCTTAGTTTATCTGAAGCTGTGGAAGCCTTGTTAGACACAGCTTTGAACAGTTTTTGTCGCCTTAAAAAAATCAAATAAGTCAGAAATACAATCTCAGCACAATTCCAGTTCTTACCTTGGTTAAACTGATTTCCTTTAAGCATTGTCCATGTGTGAGACAAAGATGCATTTAACCTGACGATTTTCTAACCTTGATATGTGAAGTATGTCAGTAGCAACCCATTGTTCCACCACATCTAGTGAGTATTTCCGGAGTCTCTTGGTAGTTGTACTCTTTATGCCATTCAGAGTGTTTTGAAACTCATATCTCTTTTTTAGGTCTCGTCTTGGCAGCGCATGCACTGTCTCAGCGAGACCTAAAGTAATCTGTATGTTGGCTTAAACTTCATGTAATCTGTTTTTCTGCTTGCTATTGGCTTACTTGTGGTAGTGTTATTGTTATCTTCCTTTCTGTTGGCCATTTTCTAACTTCATACAGCGGTGCCTGACTACAGTTTTAGTCCGCTCTGCCTGCACTTCTTTAATTGAAGTGCAGTGTGCCACCTGGTAACTGAAGACTTTCGCTTTTGTGTATGTGTATTTTTGCCTCAGTGAGGAGCGAGGCAGTATTGTATTACATATTCTTTTGGTGTGGCGTTTTAAATTTGTGCATGTTATGGGTGGCATGGAGCCATGATAATGCTTTAGCCCTGATTTTTTCTCAGCAGAGTCAGATCTTGTTCTGTTTGGTATATCTGTGATACTTTCTCTTTTAATGTGTTATGTTAGCAGTCTGCAGCCCTCCTTTTAAAAGCGCCGGGACACTCTTTTTGAGTAGCCGCGCGCTCTACAAAAGCCATAATAACATAACATAACATAACATAACATAACATAACATAACTGCACAAAAACGTTCGGTTGTTTTAGATTAAGGAAGAAGGTTTAGGTGGACACAAACACAATGTTTACTTTTTTCCCAGTTGGCAACCACTTTGTTCCCGTGTGCATAAATGATGACTCGCCCCTTCTTAGACAGCTGGAGCTGTCTCCTCCCCCTGCGGCCTCGACACCTCCCTCACTCAGCCTTCTTACTCCTGTGCTCACTCCGGCACATCCTCTCACCTCAGCCTCTTCGCTGCCCTCCCCTGAGAGCCCTTGATGCCAGGCCAGCAATTCACAGATTCCCTTCCTCAGCCACTTTGTTCCTGTGTGCATAAATAATTCTCGCCGGCCTCAGCTTTCAGCCGCTAGCAAAGGTGGCAGTAAACACTCGAGCAGGCGAGGGGGAGTTCTCACTAGATCTCCCACAAAACACCACTCATCATAGCAAAGCAATTATTGACCTCGGGGTGTAGTGTGAGTCAGTCCTAAGTGATTGACGAGCAGTTGCCACTTGACCAACATGCATTCCAGCTGTTGCATGGCTATTCCATCAGGGCCTCTGACCCTCCGTTTGGGTTCTGCGAAGTTGCACAAGTGTGTGTGTGTGTGTTTTGCGACCTCTGTACAAAATATTTCAGCGTACATAGGTTTTTAAATTTGCCACATCCTCACAAAAATGGTGACCTTTGTGATAACTGATGTTGCAGTGGTCCTCAATGCCTCCCGTATATACCGCTGGCATCCATAACTCTGTCTGGCAGGCCTAAGGCATTCGAGAAACAAAAAACGACGTTTTGTGTGAAGCATTGCAGAGTATGTGGTCAGTAATGCTAAGCTACCCATGAAATCAGCAGCTGACTGGTGACCTATGTGTTTTCTCTGCAACCAGGTTTTCATAGAAATATCTTGTGTGATTCCCCTGGGCGTGCTGCGCCTGTGCGGGCTTTCCTGAGTAGAAAATGCGCCGACTCTGTACTTTCTGTGTACAGTAACAATTATATGATTAAATGAATTAATGTCATTATACAGAGGGATCCCCTGCATGAACAAAGGAAAGTAGAGCCAGACGCGAACCCAGATGTTCCAAAGTAACACTCAGTTGAGAGGCCTCTCAACTGAAAGGTCGAGTAGGCGATTGCACTGCACTATGTAGTAATTTTGCGGTGTGCCTGCAGGTCTTTTTAAATTAGAGGTGGACGAGCCATCGAATTAACAGCGGACCCAAGCCAGAGCTGAGCCAAGGGTGTGGCTTGCCTCTTAGAGGAGCCCATTCACGAGCTGCACCTCAAAAATATTAAGCGTGTAAATAAATCATGCTACAAACATCGAGTTAAATATGATAAGGTGCCTTCAAAATTCCAGGAAGTGTATATCTTTAACTCACTGAAGCGCTTAATCTTATTACAGATTATGTGCAGAGATATTATTGAAAGTGGAAGTTTTTAAACATGAACTGAAAAACATTCCTGCCCCCATCCAGATAAGGATGCATGCTAGTGAATTTACACGATAGTCCGCTGCCAATAGCCCTAAATGTGGCCTCAATTCTTACTTTAGAGAGCAGCATTATAGGCTGATAAACACATGAGGTTTTTGTACAGTGCATATACAGAATTCACACATTTGAAAGTGTTCCTCTTATACCCAATAATGAAACAAGCATTGAAAATGCTATAGGTCTTGCCTTTGATTAGTTAAAGCCATTTGCTTTGCTAATGGTATTGCAAAGCAAAGCAAATGGCTTTAACTTAATGAAAGGCGAGACCTATTGCATTTTAATGCTTGTTTTAGTGCATGGACAACCAGCAATAGCCACGGTTGTTTTCTATGGATGACATCGAACCTCTTCCAGAATGCTTTACAAGAACTACCAGTCTTTAAGCATTTTGATTTATCATCATACCAATAAAAGGGGCTACAGACAACTTGACACCATCTATCTGGAGTCCTTAATCTTGGTTCTCCTCTTGACATCTCTCATTGCTGTTGCATGGCTGGATTTTTCCTGCAGATGTCTTTCATTCTTGGACCGCCTCTCCTATCGACCTCAATCAGAAGCATGAGTGAATTGGTGTACACACCTTCTCCTGTCCGAAGATCCCATAATGTTCTTGCATTTGATAGGGGACCTCTCAAAACGATAAACTCTGTTTGGTTTTTCTTATTACACTGATAAATGTCTGCTTTTACGCTTGGGTACTCTAATACCAATCTGATTTAGCAGTGAATTTGGCCCATTCCCATTGGTTGACTGCTGTTTGTGCTGCACTGACCCATTTACCTATTTAGTACAAACCTGTAGGGCTCTTGTATGATCCTTTCCAGCTTGTTGCATTCTACAATATGTATTATTTCTCCTGATTCTGTGTGGATTGAATCTGTGTTTTTTGCTGCAGTCGTGCATTTTGTGATACATTGGAGGGTCAGTATATCGCAATTACTGTAACTATAAGCATTTTGTATGGCTAAATGTCATATTATGACTGGACCTTCTAAACGCCTGCACACCATGCCGCTGTTGCTCTGAAGCATGACTTACAGTAGTAACAAGCCTGATTCCTGCAGTGCTTTCCCTTCTTCACTTCCCTCTGAGGATTTGTTTCTGGACAAATCTGCTGCTCATCTGCAGTGGCCCATTTCATGGGCCTCTCCTTTTGTCCCAATAGATGTATTGCCCTTGAGGTTAGAACCTGTGTGTAGTAAATAAGTGAAAATGGAAGCGAGACTCTCTGTATTCAGCAAAATACATGGCATAAGTCAATCACAGATGATGGCATCTCAGACTAAATGATACAACCTTTAATCGCTAATTAAATACAGTGATGAGCTGTTACATGCTTTTGCGAGATGAATATGAGAACAAAATAATGCATTTAAAAAAAACAGAGGGAATGAATAAATCATACCCTACTTCTCAAAAATGATTGCATTGGGGTTGCATCCAGCTGAGCTAAGCACGTTCAAGACACACATCATCACAGCCATTATAACAAGGATTTCATTTTCCACTTCACAGAGTCTAACACATAACATTACCACTTGACTGCGTTTGTGTTCCTTCCGAACCCCTCCTATTCAAATACGAGTTCCTTCCTCTATCCAAACAGCCAAAGTCCCCAAGGTAGGCACCGGATTATAAATATGCATTACAGCACGATTGTATAACCTTTGGTATAATTGTATTTGCTTTTCTAATTATGATTATGCCTGGCTATTATCTGTGTTCGGTGTTTGCATGAACTTTAATCGGCTGCTCGACAATTGGCAGTACACAGAGTCTGATGGGATTTGAATCAGAGCGTATAGATTTATATGCTACGCTTTGCACTATGCATACTTTATAGAAATATTTATTGAGGAGAATGCTGCCCCAACCCGATTGGGCCCTTGATTGAAGGCTAGAAGTCTGCTGTGAGAATGGCTCAGATAGTAAGGGCGGATCCTCCTTTACCTCTTTCTACTTTAGAAACAGAGCTTGGGGTAGCTCCAGCCCTGCTATTCCTTGGTAAAGCCAGAGAGTAAACTGTGATAACTGCCAGGAATAGGTTGTGCCAACAGCCAACTCTGTTTGCACAGGTTCTTGAGCGGTCTGACTTCGATACCCAAATCTGCGTTTATCGGTTGGCACGCATGTACGGGTCGTGGGTATCGTTTATCTAAACAAAGGAGTAGAAATCCTGGTATTGGATAATGAGAAGGGTAACAACAAAGGGTATCTTAAAGACGGCAAGTATTATAGGCCATGTGAGAAGGACAGCTCGGCCCTCATGGGAGACCCCTGAAGATAGATTTACTCCTTACAGAGGAGTCGGGTAACGCTCACTCCTGTGAGAGACAAGGATGGAGGAAACCCCTAGATTCGGTGCAGCAGTTTCGCGCAAGAGGGGAAAATGTGAATAAGCGGGCTGTGAAGGAAGGGAGACTTTTAAAGGTTTGCTGGATATATTTGAAGAACTAGAAATAAAATACTTTCTTAGCAGCAGGAAGGTTGATGTTTGAACTGCTTTCACTTGATTTCTTATTTCTACCATCATCTTTAAAGATTATTGTATTTTCTTGACTCTCCTTTAGACTGTGGGGCATATTATCAAGGGATTTATCTCCGCTTTTTTGGCTTTAAAAGCCAAGAAAGCGGAGATAAAATTATCTCCCTATCAGCAACAGGGTGCTAACACGCAAATTTGCATGTTAGCACCCTTTTTCTCTAAGCTTCCCCTTGCATCTCTAATGAAATGCAAAGGGGGCGTTCCAGAGAAAAATAATAGGAGAAATGTTGTTAAGCGGCATTTCTCCTATTATCAAGGATTTCGCTAACCCTGTTAGTGATAAAAAAGCAGCGCTAACCGCGGTTAGCACTGCTTTTTTTACACCTGGTATTTTCCTGACTTAGCCATGATATCCTATGGAAGGTGGATATCATGGCTAAGTTTGTGAGCCCCTATTATCAAGCTAACGCCAAACTTCGAGAGATTATTGTTGGTTTTCCAGCGATAATCTCTCAATTGGCAGTTAGCGCGAGGATTTTTATCACTACTGAGATAAACCTTGCTAATAGCAAGTTTTCTCTGCGATAATTTCCGGCGATGCTTAGCGTTAAAAAATTTGTTGCTAAGCATCGTTAGCTGTAAATATCGCTAAACGTTGGTAATATGCCCCTGTATCTTTAATTGAGCCTGTAAATAAATAAAGGTAATCTATTTTGCTTATATGTTCATCGCGGCATGATAAACACAACAGTGAAAGATTTGAAGAGGCTGTTCCAACGGAACATCACGGTTTTCATCACCACGGTTATCATGCGGTGATGAATGGACATCAATGCTTTTGAACGTCTGTGAACGTTAAATGTCTGCTAGTAATGATCTATTTACTAGTTAGTAATATTATCTCTGCGCGCTACTTGTGTTGATACCAAGACATACATATGTCTCTGAATAAATGGACAACCATTGTTTCATGATTAATAATGTTAGGACATCTAACCTGGGCTTCTATTGGAATTCTAAAACGCATATTAGCAAGCCCATTATCGCCGTTTTAGCGGCAGTTTCCTGCTGCTAAAACGGCGATAATTTTAACGAGGTTCTTGCTAATATGCCCCTATATTTCTTATACTGCGCTGATGAATAGTGAAGGTGAGGTTTCAACTTCAAAGTTAAATATACATTTCCCAGGAATATTTGAATTACCTGAAGAGAATCCTAAATAGAACCGTTTCTTAGCCTTCAAGAAGACGGATAACATTTTTACTTTTTTAGGTCTTTCATTTCCACTCTTTTTTTCTCTTCAGTGTCAGGATGCCCTAACTTGTTTTGTAGCACTGTAAACATCTCTGTGTAATAGAACCACTGAGCCAGATCCATCAGTAAGAAACTTGAAAGGAAGCCAAGACCACAGTGAATCGATTAGCATGAGCATTCAGAGCTTATACATGCGAGCTATTGTTTGTTGAAAAGATGAAAATCTGTTGGCACCAGGTGGGACTAACTACATGAGGTACACAAAAAACTCCCAGAAGGCACAGTGGGCAGGGCGACATTCGAGTTCACTGGGCAGAACAGTCAGCACACATGTTTACTGTGTATAAATAGAAGATTTGCTGGTTTGGGATGATAACACTTCATGATAGTGGTGCAAGTACTTAAGTATTGATGCATTTTAGCAAATATGTGTTAAAAATTGTATTGTAAAATTATTTGTCTTCTTCCCTCTATTGTTGGCAGAAGTGCCTTCCACAAACTTTCCTCCATAGGCTCGGTCTTGCCCTATGCATTGGCTTGCCCTATGCATTGGCTCCCTTGATGCTAAACGGGCCTGGCATGAAACATTTCTGCATAGCTGCTTAAGCTACCTGCCCAGCCATGACTGCATGTTTTGGGAAATTAAGAATCTAATATTGTTAAGAGTGATTCTGTCTTCTTGGCATGCCATTAATGGTTTCCCAGTACCCTTGTACGAAGCCTAAATTGAATTTTCCTTTGGGTCATATCTCTGACATAAAGTAAGCATTCTAGTTGAAATTTGGCTCACACACTATTGAGAGCAAAACATCCTGGCACCTTAACATCCAGTCATCCTGAAATTTAGAAAAACGTATTACAATCTAGAACAACGTTTAATGTATAATGGGTTTCACTTTGGAAACTATGAATATTAAAGCTATGCCTTTAAAATTTGTTACAATTTTAAGGTTAGCAATAATGAAATCAATTAACTTGAAATCCGTAAAATGCCTGTTTGGGAAATGGGCTAAACACGTCGGACCATTTTGCCATCACACGTTGCAGGCAAACAATGATACTTATGTAAATTGGAACTTTGGCAAGAAATCAGAAAATCTTTGGAAAATGTTGTAAACGGTATTTTAGATTAATACCTCAAAAATGTCAAAGCACAATATTGGGGTTGTTCTATCAAACTGTGGCTTGTTAGCCTTTGAGGCTTCCCTTTAAAGGTGTGGTAAAAATGAACATCATGGCAATTGCCGCACATATGCTAGAAGATGTTTGCACCATTTGGTAGGAGTCTGTCTCGTCAGGCACCTTATATGTTATAAGCTAAATGGTAATGCTTTGCCTTAGTCCAACATATAAAAATGTTCTATAAATAAATTAACTGTTCACTTTACTGATTGTGTTTCTCTGTGCTAATAATAGCTAGGGTGCAAAGGAAATACCAATATCCTGTCCTATTAAGGACCTTTATTTGTTTTTGCGCCAATGGTCAGCAGCTTTACATAATTATTTGCCATGGCATGTCTCTTGGTAGGCTATTGAGGGAAGAGTCTAAGCTTTTGACGGTCCCCTCCAAAGACTATTAAGTAAATAATCACTGCCGAAAGTGTAGATTTCATAAAACTTTCGGCTGATTGTGTCCGAAAATCTGTGCTTGTGAAAAATAACCTGGTGGAAAATTGAAAAATAGTGCCCTCATGATTTGTCAACAAAAGTTCAAAGAGAAAATTCAAGCGTTCTTTGAAAGTTTCAAGTGCGTGGTTTTTATTTTTTGGTTACATCTGTGAAAAAAGGACAGCTGGCACGTGTTTCGCCCTAGTGGCCTATTGGCCGTGGGCTTTTTCAAGGCAAAAGTCAGTTGTGCGGATAGGTTGCATTCATGATGCTGTAAGACGACGGTAGTTGATATCTGCGGTCCTGGAACATATAATTTAGACTGATTTACACACGTATCATTAATTGTCTCTCTATAATGTGTGCATGATGTAAAGTACTCTGACACCCTACACTAGTAAGGGGAGCACTATATAAAAAATTAAAAACATTAGTGCCCTTCCATTTCAGTTGCTATGTAGCAGTTTCGAGATGCTCTTACAGCTTCTCGCTGCTCATATGGGTGTAACTTCTGATATTTATCTGTCTCCATGGACTTCATTGCTTGATTTTACTTGTGAGACAACATTGGTCATTGAATGTCACTCATAGCTACACTGAAACTATGAACATGTCACACATAAGCAATCTCAAACCTTGGTAGATATGCTTCAGAGAGAGTCACAGTAGTCTGACTGTCTGTCTGAATCTGACAGACTGAGACTACTACTCCTCTCCGTCCGTGTCTCCGCTCCGCAGTGCAGCCTGCAGGTAAAAAAGCACAACTGCATTGACCTGGTGCAGACCATGCAGGCAGCCTGCTGCTATGTGGATTTAATAATCAGGAGGAGGTGCCTGCGCACAGATGCATTGTCTACTCCTCCGCCGCATTTGCACGCTACTCTTCAGTTCACCCTTAGGGTGGGGCCGATGGGTGACCAATTCACGCCGCATGCGCATTGGGCCTCGCACAATTAAAAGTGCACGTGACTGCCTGCATCCCAGATAACTGAGACAGAGAGGCAGAGGCACCGTGCGCAGGCCTGACCATGCGGCCATAATTAAATTATTTCTAGCCCCCCCCCCTTGTCTGCCGCCAGCAGCAGGTGAGTTTTTCCGTCCACTCCAGTCGTCGGCAATGAATGATCAATCATGGTGGGCAGTGGTGGAACTGGGCGAGCATTGCGCGCAGTGGTGAATTTGATTGTTTTTGTGAGCAGGGCAGAGGCAGTGTGGAGCGAGGTGGCCTGAGTTGCACGCTCACAGGACCGTTGCGGGCTGTGGCTGCAGGCAATAAATCACAATTTGTAATGATTAACATTTTTGACTTGATGCGCATGCTGCATGCGGCTGGGCTGCGATTAAAGTAGGAGAACGAAGGTAATGAAGGCTGGCTGCTTCGTTCATTCTCCTACTTTAATCGCAGCCAACTGTGATTGCTAGGCTTCTTGGGGGCTGCATGGGGCAGCCAACAAAAGTAATACAGGCCCAATTAATTTTTTTGCACATACCATCAGATTGGGGCCTAATCTGATGGTATGTGCAAAAATAAATAAAACAGAGCAAACATTATTTGGGGCACGGGCGCCCCCCCAGCCTCTCACTCACAAACTGGAGGCTCTGGTGCCGTCGGTCTTGTCTCAAGAGACTCACTCTCTGACTCCACTGCGCAGCGCAGAACTGGGATGAATCATTTCCACAGACAGGACCAGGCCATGGCTGTGGAGAGATATTCCCAGAACAGGAATCATTTTCACAGGCAGGAACAGGCCGGGGCTGAGGACATGTGTTCTCGTGACGTGGATAACTTCCATGGTGAGTAGCAAGCTAGGTCGGTGGAGAGATGTTCTTCTCTGGGACCAATTCTACGGTTTCGAGGTAACTTTGAGGACATTCCTTACCTCCACCTCCACAGTCTCTTCTGAGTTTGGCTCATGGTCATTTCTTGGCTTGGCTGTAGTGGTAAAGTTGTGGCTGTGGTACATGTGTCGCTTGATATAGCAAATGCAGTTGTGTTAGTCGTCGTTGTGACTGTGCCTTGTGCCTGATATATGAGTCTGTGTGTGTGTCTGGCTATGTTAAGTCTGGCTATGTTAGATGTTGTGACAGTGGTGTCTTTGGCAGCAACAGGTGTGTGCATGCCAGAGGTGTGTGTTTTGCTGTGATGTGGTCTCTGCTGCATCCATGTGCTGTATGGTGTCCATCACTGTCCATGCTGCATGTGTCATGACTTATGTGCTTTGAATCACTATAAGTCTTTGCTGTGGGTCCCTTTGTTTCCGTGCTGTATTTACGTCTGATTGACGCATGTGTTTGACTTGTATACCACTGTGCCATCATGTGTGTTGTTTATACATATTGATAGTAAGTAATTTATTAGATCAATTTATGATCATTTACATCACCAAGTAAAAATATACTCGTAAAAATACAATCTAGCAGAAACATTTTCAGCATCATTAATTTCAAAACTACTATACAAAAATAAAAATACATTTTATACTACGTCAATATTATACAAAGAGCTATACAAAAAAGACAATTGCAGTAGTTTCCAAACTACTTAATAGCCATGAGGAGAGTGGTTCTCTTGGGTAGCTAAAACTTTACTTACTTACATATTAATATATTTCTTGGGCTATAGCCGTATCACAGTTTTTCTGGCTGTGATGTGTATGTGTGTCTGTCACAGTGTGTACACTGTCTGTCTCTGTGTGATTGCATCCGTCTGGATCTTTGTGTCTAGCTACATTGTGTGCTAAAGTGGCACCATGACTGTGTCTGTCTCTGTGTCAGTGTCTAGTTGCTTGTCTGACAGAGTTTCCATGTGTAATTAAATGCCTGATTGCCCCTTGTTTGCCTTTCTGCAGTACGCGCTCTGGGGATAGGCAAAATGGGTGACTTCTTCACTGGTGGGGCGGTAAGCAGCTGGGAAATGATTCAGGAAAGGAATCCACTCATGTCGGCAAAGGCCAAATATCAATATCACCTTGCTAGACATACATTGCAATAGCTGCTGAGGAAGAATATGCTAGAACCACAGACTATGGAGGCCCATTCAATATTAATACAGTCAGGAACACCATCTAAACTAATCATTACATTTTACACTAGAGTGCTGGAAGCGCATAAGCCGGCAATACTGAAGGTACGGCTTGACTGGCAGCAGGATCTGGGTGGGCCCATCAGTGATAAGGACTGGCAATACTGCTGCGCCAGGACCTATGCCATTTCTCTAAATGGGCGTCAGAGGCTCATACACTTCAAGTTCCTACATAGGGCTTATTAAACACCTGAAAGACAATATCGATACAGGCTGTGAGAGGATTCGAGATCCAGGAGATGTGGGGAGGAAAATGAGGGCTGTATGTATACAGCCTGGCAATGTCCCGTAATATGTGAGTTTTAGTGTAAGATATTTAGGGAATTGGGATCTATAACGGGTGAAAAAGTAGAACCTGACCCAAAGATAGCACTGTTAGGGCATGACTTAAGTATCGGGAAATCCACCCGACCTCTAATGGCTTTTGGATTATTATTGGCTAAGAGACGCATGGCTATGCGATAGGGAGGGGCCCGACTCCCAAAAATAGAAGACTGGCACACAGACATGCTCTACTGTAATACACATACTGATGCATATAATGAGCTGCTGCCTCCGAATAGCAGACTCAAAAATTGTTGGGGCCCATACCAAAGATACCTAATAAGTAAGGAAACAGGAGTGGAGAGCAGTGTGGCTGATTAGGCAAATTGATAAATGTATAGTATAGCCTCGGATGAACTCAATAAGCAATAGACATAGCATCGCTCACCTGTGGACACCCCTTTCCAAACCCACAAATGCAGACACAAAGAGGTTCCGCAGAGATGCCACCGCGTTTCTATTACACCTGCAATTGTACATGCTAAATTACACAGGAGATTAATGATTAAAATGCGACAAATGGGAATTTACTATTGTTACTCAATTGTGACGTACTGTGTCAAATATCAAATGTTATATCTGTAGCACCTGTCAAGATATGAGCTTTTTCTAATGCTTAATAACAAAAAAATCATAAAAAGATATTTGGGGATATACAAATAATTTACTAAATTGGCAGGTATGGCAACTCTAAACTATACACAATTGTCTTTTTAAGTAGATTATACGTAACTGGGGTCAGTCAGAGATCCTCAGTCATTCGAGAGCTCAAAAAAGCAGACGTCAGAAGAAGGGACATGGCAAAAAGATGGACTCCCCACAATAATTTTGCATCTATACATGGAGTTCCAGGTATTTTTCATGGTTAACTGTTTGGGTGGAAGTCTCTGGGCTTAGGTGCTACAATTGTCAGGGTCCAATTGTGTTGTGGCACATTACAAGTTGTAGAATCACATTTCATCCATTCAACATGAGTTATTTTTCATGGTTAACTGTTTGGGTGGAAGTCTCTGGACTTAGGTGCTACAAGAAGGGACATGGCAAAAAGATTGACTCGCCACAATAATTTTGCATATTTACATGGAGTTCCAGGTATTTTTCATGGTTAACTGTTTGGGTGGAAGTCTCTGGGCTTAGGTGCTACAATTGTCAGGGCCCAATTGTGTTGTGGCACATTACAAGTTGTAGAATCACATTTCATCCATTCAACAAGAGTGTTTGGTCTTGAGAAGCACAAACACATGATTTAAAAGGGACCATTGTGGTTGGTTTTACTTAAAACAATATATTTCTATCCAAACTAAACCTTTTAGCAACATTAGGATAATGAAAGTCTGAGGGAAAAGATAGTGCTAGGCTCTAACCTAAAACACGCAGTTTGAATACAGGCATAAGTAATTGTGCTATATTAGGATTGTGATTTAGGATTGTAACTTATGAAGTGTGATTAAGAAAAGGATCTCTGTGACAAAATCAGTAACCCACTGACCTACCCACATAAAATGCACTTTAGTGATCTACATGTACACGTTCTTTGCCACAGGTATATTAACCTTCTTTGCTGCTTCAGGATGGGTGAAAACTGCTACTATACAAAACGCCGATCTTGTTCCAGCAGGAACATTATTCTAAAGATACACTGTGATTTCCTTAAGAGCCTTAGGAGACCAGAAACAGCGAGCTGTTATGCAGGCTCAGTCAGGGCTGTAAAATAAATTATATTTTCAAGTCCAGTGCTATTTAAATGACAGAGCTCGGCCCGCCGCGGCACCAGCCTGAGGTGAGCAGCCAGCAGCAAAGCTTCTAAAGGCTCAGTCAGGCTGTACATTTAAATTATATTTACAAGTTGTACAAGTAACACAGACCTTAGTGAGTCACGGCCAAGACGAGTCTCCGGCCGTCTCTTTGTAATGAAGATTGTGTGTGTGCAGACAGTCTCTCTGTCCGGTCGCTGCCTGCAGCATGAGGCTGGCACCAATTAACAGCCAGCACAGGCAGCAATGTGAGCAGTGCACGCCGTCACGCACGCACGCCCCCCTCATGAGTGACTACTTCCTGTCTCCAGACTCTCCACTAACGGCAAATCAAATGTATATTATTGCAGCAACATGTGAAACCATGTCAAGTGAATTCAGCCGCCGATGAGTGACTCACGTTACTTCATGGACCGAAAATCGGCCACAGCCACAGTACCGGTCCCCTGTCAGAAAACCGGCCCCCCACCCCCTCCAGTCTACCAGGGGATTGCCCGGTGCCCGCAATTATCAGTCCGGCCTTGGGTACCAGGCCTCGCTCCGCTCACTCACCACACTCTGGCCCCGCACATTCTGGCGTCGGCCTCATGCTTGGCACTGCGTCCTTGTAGGGCGTCGTTCTCTCTGCCCTTTAATCATCGGCGAGCCTTTGGTCCTCCTCTGTCACAACTCTGTGCATTCCCAGCAAGCTGCTCAGGTGTCTACGCTGCCTCCTCTCTTTTCGCCTTGCAGGCGTTTACTTGTATGAGGTCGCCACCTCCCACACGTCACTGTCGTTAGGCCTCTGTCCTGCTCAGAACCATGCAGTCTCTGTTTAGACTGTTTTTTTCAGGCACAATTGATTCCTTGTCTTTTCCTCTTGTTTACACTTCCCTGCTGGAACATTGAGTGTGAGAATCACCAGTAATTTGCTGGACAGGGACGACGATCTCAGGAGCGCTACTAACTGGCTACCATCTTGAAGTCAGGCAAGCTCCGCTCCCATGCACAAATATGATCTACACTTGTACAAAGAACAGATTGACATTAGAGTGAACGATTTTTATTCCACTGGAAACAGTTCAGTGCATTCCACATTCTTTAAGAGGTTCATTTTTTTAGCATAGCCGTAGAAACCAATCTAAATGTCAAACTTGGGTTGAAAACCCTGTTTTGCCAAAATGTCACAGAAAAATCCTTTTAAAACCAAAGTTGCTGTTGGTTTTGTGAAACCATATGAGACATGATTGAATGTTCAGATTATGATTACCTAGAAATACCATGGTTTGCATGAAGCATAGCTGAAGTTCTCCTGGCCTAATCCCTCTACCCTGAAGGAGCCAACAGTTGTTAGTTCCAAGGGACACCATGAAAAATAAATTCCTAGGCAATATAATTAAATGATACTCCTCATTCTATATATACTAAAAATGAACTCAGTGTAACGGTCAAATTACAGAAATGCAAAATAGTTTTAATGACAAGTATTCAATGTTGTAGTTACCTTATTACATTGGTAGGTTATTAACACAATTGTACTCACAGAATTATTTTTTTCAAAACTTATTGTAAGATTTGAAAGAAAAAAAATTATATTATCAATTTATCAGGGGGTCCTTGTTACTCACATGAGAGTTAGTTCAAATGGAGCCACCACAAAATGCTTGGGTGTGGATAGGGGTTTGGAAGGGAGCAAGTAAGTCCCATGCCCTCCTCAGATTTGCTTGTGAAGGGCCCTAATGGAACATTTTTATCTTTTAAGCTGGGAGAATCACCTCAATCTTTAGAAGACAAAACACTCTTCTGGGCTCGTGAGAAAGTATGCTGGAAGGAGAGGAAGTTTGTTGATCCTTAGCAGGAGCGACTGGACTAGCTTTAGGTGAGGGATTATGAAAGAAGCGAGGTAAAGGTGAATGAATATTCCACAATGTCGCGCTTATTAGATAAGAGTGTCTGTCTTGAAATTGTCTCCATACTGAACAGCTTTAAAGGGGAAAGCCTGATACTTTCAGTTTGAATAGCTGAATTGTCTTCACCATTCGCTAGCTGTTTTACTACTTAAATTGCCATGTGTGACCTAGTCCCAGGAGAAAGCTGACTGGAACCAAGGCAGACTGAAACACTTCGATGTATGCTGCTCTGAAGTTCCTGTTTTTTTACATACCAGGTTGGGAGAGATATTGGATCTTCGGGGCTAAAGGGTTGGTTTGAGTGGTGGCCCTAGGCTTTTGTTAACCCTAGTAGTACAGAGAAGCCTGCTCTTCCCCGCGGCACTTCTCTTGTGCAACTTGAGACTAAAGAGTTTTCTGGTACATAGTATGTTGTGACATTCCAGAAGAATAACCAATGAAACAATTAAACCTGGAAATCTTGCCAGTTCCTGCAAAACTTCTCCTTTGTGTCTGGGAAGCGCAGAAGGTCCTGTGGAGGAAGAGAACGGAGACCTGATGCTGGTGCAGTGACATCCCGGTATTCAGTTTGAATTACACATTTTGCAGTGAACGTGAACTGAAGTTACGAGATGCCCTGCTGGAAGTTGATCTTGTTGAATTGTATCATAGGACATTTTTCTTAAAGCTTGGTAACATTTGGAAACTGGAAAATAAATGTACCAAACCTTGTTTATAGTTGCTGCTTGGAGAAAAGGTCGTCTTTTGAGCACTGGGAAAAAGTACCAAGCATACTTAAAAAAGATGTGACTTCAGCAGCCACCTCTTAGCAGTTTGTACACTGAGAGCTTTTTTGTAATGTTTGATGCTACAGAGGGGCTTCTCAATAGAAGTATTCAACCTTGAGAAACCCTTCTCTGGCAAAGTGCATTCTTGCTCCACGGGCAGGTTTTCAATCCACAGAGCTTGAATGTAGAGCTTTTGACCATGACTTACCTTCAGCTTTTACCCAGTCAGAGTGGTATTTTGGATTTGTTGTGCACGCAGCCGTGGTCCATGCAGGAAACAGCGGTGGGACCGTGTAAGGGGGATTTCGAAGGACGATGCAGAGGGAAAATTGATTATTTATTTAATTTTCCCTCAGCATCGTCCCTCGAAATCCCCCCCTCCCTGGCCCCACCACCCCACCACTGTTACCAGCAAGGACTGCGGCTGTGTACTTGTACCATGTGCTTTTTTCAAGGGAAATGATTGATTATTGTACTAGAACTTCTTCGCAGATCTCAGTTCACCTTTTAGGAGTTTGAGCTATGTTTTAGCTCTGAAACTGCTCACATCAAGATTGGGTTCTCTCCTTCCCATAGCCACAGCTTAGCTATCAGATTTCCTACAATTATCACATCAGCTCCATTAGAAGTTCTTTTCACAGAAAAGCGTGCAGAAAATGTACTATTACACTTGCATTACTTAAATGCAGGGAGAACAGTTTTCATTCGGTTATCTTCTCCTAACTTCTTTTCACATCAAATGTATTAGCTTTAAAATAGAAGGAAATGCATCAATACATTTTCGTATTCTGGATTATTGTCTGAGTTATTTTATTCATTTGGCCCAGTAGAATATCTATAGTTTTCTACTGCCTTTGTGACATGTACAACTATGACTTGATATCTTACTGACTGGACAGGCGAAAATATACATCAGACATTAGTTTATCAAATTGCTCAGCTAAAAAGTAATGCAGTGGTAGCATCAAGATTTAAAAAAAATTCAAGTTAAATATGATATGTAAGATATTTAAGTGAAAACTTGTAATTACCTCAAATCTAAAATTACAATCAAGACTTTATCTTTTATGCAAATTAAATATTTAGATACTTTTAGCCCATAGGTAAAACTTTACATGAAACCCACTCATTACGATACTTCCCTCTAGATAGCCAAGCTGACCAAATGTGTGTTGCTGCTGTGTATATCTGTTAGACCTGTAGCATAGTGACAAAGCACTGAAATAGTTCATGGTGCCATAACAAGGGAACTAACCATCTCCTACGAGGGTCGGTTGACTTTGTGTAAAAGAAAAAAAGTGCAAAATAGTTTAATTGTGCGCACCATGCAGCCACCAGCAGCATTGCTGTTCTCTTCATTCCATACGACAGTGTATACATGCACCAGAAGCATTCAAAGACAAAGCTTTAACATACCATGTGCAGTGTGTCTCTGCTGTGATTCTAGAAAGGATTCAAAACATGACTCCTTCTCTTTCTGTAGGGACCTGGTTAAAAACAGTTCCATTCCTTACCGGTAACTTTACCTGGTCTTTTCTTTTTTTTTTTTATTTCAACAGATTTTATTAGAAAAAAAGTTCAGGGAAAATAATCTCTAGAATTCTTCCTGAAGTCCCAAAAGTCGATCTCACTTAAGATTATTTCAACGTGGAGTAGCCATTGGCACCTTCTGTTTCTAAAAATCAGGCTGGCACAGTACTATTCTGGGCGAGGTTTGCTACTGAGTTTCACCCCAAGTTGTATCGAGCATAAATACATTATATAGATAATACCATTCATATGATTCATACTGCCCTGGAGCCTTAATAAGGGTAAAGGGAATCCAGGTATCAACTGTAGTACTGATCTCATAAACACAATTTCTGTTCTTTTCAATGTGTGCTGCTGTATTAGTCACACCCTACAGTTCAGCTCCATGCATCGCTGCTAGACAGAAACAGGGGCTGCCCTCAGTAAGAAATCACCATGCACCATTCTGCATGCATCATATAGTCCTGATTGCTGCATAATGCCACTTATAAGGTCCTGTTCCGGTTTTGCAGCTGAAGAAGGCCCCAGCGAGCAAGAAGGTATTTCTTCTTGCAGTGTCCAGAAAAGTCTGTGACCCAGACAGTCCAAATTAAAAATACACTCTAGACAGACGCCCTCGAGGGAAATTCTGCGTTTGAAATAACACCATGGATTTATAATCATGAATTTGGGTTTTAGCATTTACTGTGAATATCTTTTTGGAGCACATACCTCAAAGCTCCCCAGCAATGGCTGCATAGATGGTTCAATTAGTCTTAGTGTCACAGCATCATCTGCAAAGATCAAGCTTACAACTTGTTCACCTTGGTGCATCGAAGCTGAGGTTAGCAACATATCCACTTGCACATCATTCATTTACAAGTTGAAGACTCGAGGGGCCAGTACACAGCCCTGCTGAGCCCCCAGGTGTATTCTGGATTTCTTTTGTGGTCTCTCCTTGACCTCCACATCTGACCCTGACTACTGATTGTGTGTGCAGATGCTGGGAAGCAGTAGCAAACACTTGGAATGCCCTTTGTTTCCTAGGATTGCAATAGGTGGGTATAATCCATGAAGTCAATCGCCCTTTACAAATCAATAAAGGTCATGATCAAAGGGACAATTCTTTGCTGACCGTATTTTACACTTACCAGATATAGCCTAAAGACCTGCAGACGGTGCCTGCTCCTCGTCTGGGCCCGACATGGTGGTTGATCAATACACTATTACTACCGGCCCACTCCTGAATACGACTGAGAAAACCCTTACCATAGATCTTTTCAGCTTCATTCAACAAGATAACCGGTCATCAGTTGCAGGATTGGATCACTTGCCCGTCTGAAATATTGGTCCAATAATTGCAGAGCTCCGGAAATCCAGTAGGAAGCTACTTATTATAACTTTATTGGATGCATGAGCGAGGACTGGTGACCACGGGTGTAGCGAACTTTCACTGCTGTTTGTGTAACCAGCACACAGGCTCTTGACGTTCTGCTGTGCCGATTACATATTACTAAAAGGTGCAATCTGCTACGGTGTAATCTCTAGAGCACTAAACTTAATGGCACTAAGCAGTGTGAATGTTGTTTGTGCCAGACAAACAAAGTTGTCAAAATTGTTACTGGAAATGCCACTTTTTCTCATCATGCAATGCTTGGAAGGCTCACAGCTGCAGTGAAGGAAGGTTGATTGCATGTCAGCAGGGAAGGAAGGAAGATCTTTTTAAAGTCTGTAAGGCTTAAAGGAAGACAGGTTTGAAGGGAAATGCTGAGGACTGTGGGAAGAAGAATACTGTATCCTGAAATGCAAATCTGAATGGGAGCCTGGAAAATAAGCACTGATGACAAGACTTAACAAGAGGGTTGACTTCGACCTCCGGAGAAGAATAGATAGCTCTGAGGGAACAATGATAAATAGCCATTGACGTCAGTCTTGGAACTAGAATCTACTTTATCATTGGGAGCAAGTGTTGAGTACTACGGATGCAAACCAACATGCAACATCCAAATTCACCCTTTGCTAAAAAAAACACATGCCTGAAAAGAGACTGTCCAGAAACAGCCCAGAATCCGAAAGCCCATGAGCATAAAGAGAACCATGACAATCACCTTCAATAGGAACTTGTTAAGGTCTTTCCCTACCACCATTAGTCATCAGATGGGCTTATGAGTGGAAGGAATGACTGGTGCACTGCTTCCAATGTACATCGTTTATTGTTCTTGTAGGACCCTCCTCATATTTAGATGCTGCAAATGTAATAATGCCAATGTACGCATCCAATATCTAGCTCCATGCTCCATCCTCACCATGCCTCCCAGTCCTATGTTTTTTTTCCAATTTGAGGGATATCTTGAGACTGTAATACGGACCAGTTTCTGCTGGTCTTGCATATTAATTCAGAAAACATTGCCTGGTTTCCCTGAAGTTTACAAAGTACCCAGACTTTACGTGCCAATATTTATCTTTTTGCAGCTTGAATCTTTAGGGTGAGATAGGACAAGGCAGGCAAGGTCAGTCTATTCAAGTGTCGCAACTTGTAAGAGAGGATGCAAATGATAAGAGAATGCGGTAAGAAAGCAGTGATAAAATGCTGCTCATATCTGCATATCTTGATATAATGAAACTGTTTTTCAATCATTTCTGTTGGCCCATTTGTTATTTAAAATGTCTTTTTTTAGTCTGCATAAAGTTCAGGGCATAGCAGATAATGGACATCATATTTAGTTTGTAAGCGAAATAAGTTCAGGGTCCCAAAGTTTTTGTTGGTTGACCTCTGCTGGCTCACCCGAATACCAAGTCTATCTAGTCTTGATTTTGCCTCCTGCCTCTTTCTTCCATTACCCTACACTTTCTGTTTCTTTAATTCACTATTGCTGCCTCTTTTTCATCACTGCTATCTTTATCATGGTTTATCTATCTTTTTCTAACTTGTTTCTCTCTTTTCTTCCATTCTCTCTCATGATCTCGGAACAAATTCTGATGATGACAATTTTTCTCCACTCTCAGAAGATTGGGCCGGTGCCCAACCCTTTTAAATGTCCGCGCAAAGAAAGCGCTGGCAACACATTCCCCACAAATCTGTCAAATGCTTTCTCAACCTTGTGCAAGTGTGCTTCTGCAATTTGCTAATTAAAACAATAACTGGCACTGACCGCATACCTAAAAGCATAGAGCCTCCTTCAGGACCCATGCTACTCCAGGTAGACTTGCATTGTAATGAAAAAAAGTTTTTTAGTCTTAAATATTTCGAACTGTAGGTAGACAATTGACACCTCAATGGCACACCCACATATTGGGTGCTTTGGGGATGATGTTAACCTCAAATCATGAAGCTATATGTCGAGAAACAAGGTTTAAAACAATATCTCCGAATACAGACAATAAAGAAAGCCTGGTTCAAAAGGGAGTTCTACAGTTTTATTTAGAAAAACCACAAAGTTTTATTACAAAAAAATCAAAGGTGCTATGCAGAAATAGTAAAATGCAGATGCAGCAATAATCTAATTTAAATGCACAGAGGCATTAGTATAAAGGCTCTAAATAATAGGAACATTGCAGAGTAATAGGCAAAATCAGAACTAGACTAAGCGTCAAATGTGTTGCAAGATCAGTAAGAAATCAGACAGCATCTCTAGTAGAAGGCAAGAAGTATTAACCCCAAATTCAATAGTTTATGTAGCTAATTCTTCCATAAGAAAGCTTTGCAAATGTAAAGTCAGTATGGTTTCAGCATGGATTTACATTTTCATCAAATCATATCATAGGATTGCGAATCGTCGGACAACACTAAAACAGTAGCTCGATTGCCCTGCATGGTTTCAGAACAAACTACTTACATGACAAACAGTGAAACATGAATGAATGCAATACTGCGTGCAATTGGAAGTAGCAGGCTCTCTTTGAAAGCAGTGTCATTCAGAAATACCCAAATCCACATCTTGCTGTAGTGGTTTCAGGCAGAAATATAAACAGAGAGTAAACATGATACAAAATTCAAATTGTACGAGATGGGGATGAGGTCTGTTTGGCATAAGCCAAAAAAACACGTCTTAACAAGTTTTCTCAATTGTAATAACTTAATTGAATTCAAGTTTAGATTAATTGCTCTGAATATTATTAATAATGCGCATTTTGATTTTAACACACAAAAGCTCGGCAGTGAACAGGCTTTCATGCTGAATTAGCTATACTGCTGCTTTATCATCTCGTTAATGGTCATGGAACAAAGTACAAATAAATAAGCACGTTCACAAAAGATCAGCAAGACAGTTTTAATGTTTTTGGTATTAGAAGCACTAACCAATGAACAATGTCACAATATCTCAAATCCACAGGAGACTTCATAAAGCAAAGCAACATTCTACAATGCCTATTGTTTGTTGTTAGTCTGAGTCTGGGACTGGGTATAGAGAACAGCATTTCGTCTCTTTCCGGGAGGGCCTCTTCTTCAAGACAAGAAGGTCGCATCCCTCTACCTTCCAAAGGATGCTTTAAACATGTGGATATTTTAGGGATGCCCTGTCGCCTAAAACGCTTGAAAGAACCTGCCATAGATGCGTTTACAAATTAATGGGATTTCATCCTACCGGTGTGCGGGTCTATCGTCCTCACTCCGGTGTGATTTCTGCGTTCCATCCATGCGTTGGTAATGTATGTCGTTTATTAAGATGGCGGGTCTGCAATTATAGATATGTGTACCCTCGAGACACGGAGGTAGGGGTGGGGAACAAAGCGAAATGAGAAACGTGACGTAGACAGACGCACGCTGCAAGGGAGGAACGAGGAGAGAGCCTAAAGTACAGACAAGTGTGGCGCGTGAGCCTGTGCCTGCGAAGCTGCCTCTGCCCGCCTTTTACTTCTGTAACTCCTCTCAAGCACTTCTGAGGAAACATTGGTACCTGCGGTTGCAGCCAGGATTGCTTCCAGGAGCTATGAAGTGGCTGAAGGCTGTGCGCTCTCTCATGCCTCAGAGCCGGAGCGCTCCTTCAAGCCCATGTGACAGTCCCAGCCTCCAGCCCAAAGGGGAGATGTCAGCGAAGCAGGTGAGTCGTGTAGGCATGTCGGATGTGCGCTCCTGGGCTTTGTTTCTGCCATGTTCCATTGTCTGTAAGCTCGCTCTAGCCAGGCCACTTCGTTTCACACGTGCATCGAGTGGTCTCATTGTAGTCGGTGCAAAATGTGAGTTAGTCAAAAGTTACGGCTATTTCCCCGTCCTCGATGGTTGTTTACTTTTAACAGAGAAGTGCATTATTTTCCTCGTGAAAGCGCTGAGATGCATACATTGGTAGATGATGGCATGTGATGTTTGCATTTCTTCACGCGCTCTGGATCGAGTTGTGTGCGCGTGCAGTGTAGTGGCAGCGTCCCAGGTGGCACGTGTCTGGAGGCGGCCGATCATTCTTCTGCAGTGGGCCCGGCCCCAACTCATGAATTTTAACGCTGCTGGAGATGCATTGTGATACAGCTGAAGGCACACAAGTAATTAAAGGATTTCTTGTGCCTTTGGCTCCCCGCACTTCTCGAGGGGTCGCTGTCTTTTGACTTGACGGTGGCGTCTCGAGCATCTTAAACAATGCGCCTGTTAGACATTCCCTCAGCACCGCCAGGCTGCATACCCTGCACAGTAAAGCAGGGTTCTATGCCAAAGCACAACATATCATCTGCCAGCTCTTCCTTTATGCATGCTGTGTCACTGCATACACATTAACACAACCTTTCTGTAAGCCTACCCTGATGTATGTGTCTTCTGCACCACTAAATTCTGTTGGCACATTTCCTAAATAGGATCCCACACTGTCCCATGGCACCTGGAAAGAAAGGTTTGAAGTGACAGTGAGGTTCTCAAAGCTGGACCTGAACATCTGCAACTGCATCTGTTCTGTGGAAGCCAATCACCGCGGACATCACCATCGCTATGTAAGCTGTAAAATAACTGTAGCTGTCAAACTTGGACTTGGGATACAGGAATGGAAATCGATTTGTAGTTACCCTACTGTAAGAACATTTCCAGGTTGCTTAATAATGCAATACCAATCCTTGCATTGTTCAGAAGTTATGGACTCACTAGCAAAGCGTCTATTGCACGCTGCCATATTTAAAATAATACATAACACATTTTAATTGTCATCACCGTACAAAAATAGGTATAGAGGAGAGGTGTGGTGCAGAGGCCAGAGCAGCTGACTCTGGAGCACCGGGCTCACGGTTCGATGCCCAGCAAAGGGGGCAGCTCACTCCACCAGTGCTTAATTTGTAAACCAATACCTGCCAGGGCTCTTGTTGGAAGGCCACTGCAGCTTGCACCACACATTGCCGCTGCCAGCCGGCAATGACAATACAAACACAGCTACTAACCATCACATGCACCTGTTGTTGTCTAATACCTAAAGTAGCCAGACAGTGCCACCCTGTGACAGACCGTTATAAGCCCCTGTGCTGGCAATTGGGTGCCTGTGCTGAGCACCAGAAAGCACCAGCTCAAATTAAGCACTGCCAGCACCATGTGACTCTGGGCAATAGCTTGCTTAACCTTCCAGACGGCCCCCAGTGCCTTGAGACCCATAGGGGTGATTTGTTTGCACTTTACAAATACTGGGTTATTATTATTATTCATTTAGGAAAATATCATACTTTAATTCAAAGGTCATCCCAGTGCACTGTTCTGTGGTAATGTGTTGATTTACCATGAATCTAAATTATATGTTGATTGAGTTGGGGTGACTTTTCATGTCTAAGGCTGTCAAGCTGTAATATGATATGCCACTTAAAATAATTTGTTAGTAGGTTTTGTATTCTTGTTATTTTATTTGTTATAGTTTTTAATGCATTTGCCCCTGCTCCCATAGCCTGTGTTTTCATTTGTTGGAAGAACTTTTTGGATGTCCCCCGTTTGCTGTATTTGTCTTGCTTTTTGTTTGAGCACATTGCACCTATCCAGATTTCAAAATGCTATACAAGTGAATGTAATAAGATGAGTATAGAAAGTAAGCATATCTGGAAGATCTATCTTAACATTTGACCACACAATTGCAAAGACAAGTTTAAAAAAAATCAGTGCATGAAACAGATTAACCCCTTCGCCGCGGGGCTAATTCCCCCGCGATGTGGGGGGCAAGGGGGCTGTGCGCGCCGCCGCGGTACTCGCGATGGGCTCAGCTCGTCACGCAGCACGGGTGCGCTGTGCTCATGACGAGCTGAGCTCATCATGACCAAGCCCGTTTGATGAAATGCCCAGCACAGCAGGAGAATTATCTCTCCGTGGGTCTTCCGCAACGGTCATGACAAGCTCAGCTCGTCATGAGCACAGCGCCACTGTGCCTCATGACGAGCTGAGCTTGTAATGAGCACCTAATGGGTTAATAGCACTTCAAAGTTATTTGCAAAAGAAGGACTGGTGAAACACTTAGTGTAGCCATACCAGAAATGATGTGCGAAACATTTTACATAATAGGAACAGAAAAAACAGTGATCTAAAAACAATTAAGAGAATAAGAAAAGATTACAGTAAAGGAAGTAATGAAAACCTGTAGAAAATGTAGGAATATCTGTCTGATTATTGATAGTTATAGGAAGTTGGCTCTCTTTATAGTGTACGAAAAAGAAGTACATGGTGCACAGAGTCCAGTGGGTCCCCAATTGGCTTACAGAGGATAAAGTAGAAAATACTAACACTCTCTTTTGTGGTAGTGTGGACGAGCAAATAGGCTTATCTGAGGGTAGTGCTAAGCGTTTGTTGTATTCACAGAGGCAATAAATAAGACACACACCCAAAGAATAAATCCGAGACTAAATCAGAAAAATAACACTTATTTTTATATATGGTTCAACACCAAGAACTTCATTCAAAGCTAAGTACTGTTTTCAATAGCAATGCATACAGGTAAATAAAGCTTTTAACCCCTCCCCTGCTGATGACGGAACCGCTCCGTCATCAGCCGCGGTGGCGCTGTGCTGATGACGGAGCGGTTCCGTCATGGCCCGCCCGATGCTCCTGCGCGGCGAATTCCGCGCCTCGTGTGAGCGTTCAATTGAGCGGGCGGGGCCATGACGGAACCGCTCCGTCATAAGCACAGTGCAACCGACGCTGGTGGCGGAGCGGTTCCGTCACCAGCATGCACGCGCCGCATTTCCACCCCGCCCCCTTAGCACTGCGGCGGAATAGCCGCCGCAGTGAAGGTGTTAAACTCATACACCTTTACACACAATGCAATCCTATGAAAGGAAAAGTCAGAGATACATAAACATAGGTGCTGTCTGTTTCGCGGGTTCACATTCAGGGTTTAGAGTTGTAGTGTTCCTAGGTTCAAAGTACTACCACAAGTTCTTCTGGAACTGCTCGAGTTCTACAGGGAGTAGGGTGCTGCTTAAGTTGGTAACTGGCACATTACAGAGAAGGAGGGGCACCCAGAAACAGGCTGCACAGGGGTACTTGGTGACAAGTCTGAGAGCTCCCACATGGGAGCTTGGGTCGCAATGCGTCTCAGAGCAAAGAGGCACAGCTGGTTCATCGGGACTCGTTAGGTCAGCTGGGCTGGGAGCTCAAAGATGTTCCTCACCGTCAGGTACAAGCAGCTGGCAGGGGCAAAATGAAGGCAACTGGGCCACTTATGAAGTGGGTCTCAGTGATGCTGTTGTCCCTCAACAGATGCTTGGTTCGGGTGCAGTGGGAATTCGGACTGGACTCTCACTGTTGGTATTTGGTGAAGGGCGTCCAGTACCCCAGGGGATGGTGCTGTATGACTTCTGATGGTCTCAGTGTCTTCATACTCGGTGAGGAGATAGATCTCAGCTTCCTGAGCATGAGTACCTTTTCCTGGTCATCTGCAGCATCAGTCGGGCTGGATAGCTGCAAAGCAGTGGTCAGGACTCTGATTGTCGGCGCCTGTGGACAGCAGGAGAGTAGCTCCATTACTCCAAGGAAGACAGAAAGACAATGACTGTCTATTCAGAAGTGATATATTAAGAGGTGGGAGCATAACAACACGTTCCTTTTAAATCTCAAATCAGCAACTTTGAGGAACCCGATCTCACATGGAAATTGTAAAACCTTCCATTGCTTGACCACACACAGGTGCCCTGTTTGGCTTTCCGGATAAATAGTCCCTGTTCAGACCCCTGTTCTCATGCTCAGATGCACCTGCGCTCTTTGTTTAAAAATGTAATGTTGCAAATCTGATCTTCTCTGGCTTCCCCTATCTAACTATTTATCTTCTCTTTCCTCCGTCTAATTATTATACCCTCTTCTCTTCTTCTCTTTCTTTCTCTCTTTCCCTTCTCCTCTCTTCCTACTTCTATCTTTCTTTTCTAGCTTTCTTTTCTAACTTCCTTTCTCCCCTCCCCCCTCTTACTCCTAATTGATTTAATATTCATAGTCATTCTATATCATCTTTGTTACTTTCTTTGACTGATATATATGACTTGTTATCATTATCTTGTATGTTCTTAAAACAAAATAAAAATTTCTTAAAATGAAAAATGTAATGTTGCCTTGGTAGTTTGTTTCTGATTAAGACAATGTTGTTCTCTTGTTCATCCTAATGTTTGCAGTTGGTGGGCATTCACACTCCTTTTTGAGCCTGGAACTTTTTCAACACCACACTCTGACCCACAGCAAGAGATAGAAAAGGGAGAAGAAAATGAAGAGAAAGTTAGGGAAGCAGTGACAAAAGATCATAGGGGTGAAATAACTAGCAAGAAAACCACCTGGACCCTGTATTTTTTCACTTATACGCATTACCAACTGCCTTTAGGCACGTTTGCACTTCATAGCATGGTTGGTTTGCATACACAGCGAATAAAGTCTTCAACATATTCCCCAGTGCTCCTAACTTTACAACAAAGGATGTGAAACCTGAGAGAAATTAAGTGATATGCATGGGCTTACACGATGAGGAATCAAAATTGTAACTAGAATTCCCTTCACAGTTTCCCCCAGTTTAAAAGTTTTACCAGATACCCTGATATACATACCTCACTAGTTTGTGTGTTGCGTTACACTCACAGTGACAGACTGTACATTAGTACAGGGTGGCCAAGAAGGACCAGTTGTTATTATTTTTGGTTGGCAAGATAAAGCGGATTGCTCTAAATCTTTCACAGCACGATACAAGACTACTCGGCACTATGACACATGAGATACCGTCATCAGGCAGGCAGATAGTATGTAAACATACTAGTGAAGCGCCCTTCTGGGAGGCTCTACCCGCAGTCACGTGCTATTAGGGTGCGCTGCTAGTGTGCAGCGAGCCTAGGAGTACTTTGACATCCTGATAAATAGATCTCACCAAGCACACACCTACTTATAGCAAGAACACCTCATGAGTGATATTCTTTGCAGATATATGCACATCACCACATAGCTACAATTGGGTTAGAGTACAGGATACCCACCACTCAGCACAACTAGTGAGTTCACCCAGGTGAAGAAAGCCAATTAGTTCAACCTGATACACAGTAGCAGGGGCGGCTCTAGACTCATGGTGGCCCTGGGCAGGGAGCGTAGGTAGGGGGCCCTGGTAGAGGGGATCCAGGCGGAGCGCGGAGTCCAGTGAAATGGGGGTGGGGGGGTGTGGTCAGGGTGTTTGGAAGTGGAACAGAGCCGAAGGCCGCCAAATCCCTGCCAGGGGCCGCCACGCAAATATGTATCCATCCTCAGAGGATTATTATATTAAGGATATATATTGTTTGGTGGCCCTGTGCAGGTGCACAGCTTGCACATGCCTAAGGCTGCCCCTTACAGTAGGGTCCCGTACAAAGAGGAAATGTACCAACAATACAGAGCTGGAGATACGGAAATAATCTACTACCTGAGTCCCTTTGATTGCTTTTGTGAGGTGTCTCCTTCACCATAGGCAGAAACACATTTCCCTCTGTATGAATGTATACATTACAAAGTGTACATCTAAAGTTATAAATCTTGGGTTTAGTGAACAATTGAGTTAATAAACCTAAAGTCTGGTATAAACATATATTCACCACACTACTTTCACTCTCCATTATTAATAGGTTCAATAAGGGCTGGAAATATTTAGAGTTATATAGAATAGGGGTTCCTAGTCATTTTTCCTTTGCACATCATTTGTTAATCTAAATGAAAACGAAGCCCTAGTTTGAATTCTTTATTTTGCTCTGAAATCTAGTCCTACTGCTATCTTTTATGCACGTGCTCCAGTCAGTTCGATGACCATGAGCACGGAGAGGAATAAATGGTCTGGGCAGTGCAGATCAATTAACCATGTGCTGAGCACAGTGTCTGGGAACATGTTACCAAGTAGCAAGTACGGTACTTCTTCCCTTTTAGAATGTAAACCTAAATCCAGGGAGTTGGAGAATCACAATGTATGCACAAAATATTATAGAGGTCATTATGGAGTTCACTTCAGGTGAAACTAGCCCAAAAAATGCCCTGTAGATTCAATAAAACATAGATTCCGGGTTTTGTGACAAGAGAAAAATATATAATTTTAGCACATTATCATGAAATACTTTGTGCTGCTTGCAAAGAGACTGAAGTCAATGCACGTTATCATAATGAATACTCCTTCCTCTTAAATTCAAATGAATTATGGGAATATGGCATCAATATGCTTCAAGTCCATATTTAAATTTATAATGGGTTTGTACTGCCAAAAGGCATACCTGCATGCAGATGACAGGCGGAGTCAAGAAAAAGTCACTAGCCTTTTCATGTAATTGTGTGCTACAAGTGATCTACAACCTAGCCAGAATCCATTACTATAGAACTCCACAGGCAGCTGACCTTACATTTCAGTGCGGGCACTGTAGGATATAGTGCAGAGCTTATTTTAATACAGCATTGCAGTGGGTGAGACTTCATTGTGGAGTCTCAAATCTCAACATGGGTTAAAAAACAGGGGTCCAAAAAGAATAAAACAAACTTTGGAGTTTTCATAGAATAGAACCGAAATTCCTACAGGAGTAAATAGCCAGATGTATCAAGGGTTTACCGTTCGCACAGAGCTTATTTACAGAATTGGCTCGTTTGCGAACAGTAAAAAGCCTTTTGGGATGTATCAACCCAGAAGCCATTAGCAAAATAGGTAATCGCTTTTTCCGATTACCTAATTTGCGGATGGAGTTAGGGAATCTCAATTTGCGAATCCCTAAATGCAATGCAAGAAGCATTCTCATAATGCGACTTTGCTTTAAGGAATCGCAAATTACCACCAACTTCAAGTTGGTGGTAATTTGCAAATCCTTAGAAAAATGCACAAAATTGCATTTTTCATTAAGACATGTGACACATAAACATGCCCTTAGTGCATGTGTGTGCACCACATGTGCACACTTACCTTTTTTTGGGGGTGCATCAGGGGGGCTCATGGTCCCCTGGCACCCTTGCAATCGCATTCGCAATTTGCGATAACCTATTTGGTAATCGCAAATTGCGAATGCCTTCCAAATCATTCCTGTGGGCCTCTAGGAATGCATTCCTTAATAGTAAATCACAATTTGCGATTCGCTATTAAGGAAAATGTGGAACTCGCTATTTTGTTTGCGAAACCTACATACATTGCATTTTGCGATTCTAAAATAGCGACTCATTAAAATTCACTATTTTAGAATCGCAAAATGCAATGTTGATACATCTGGCCCATAGTCTTTGAAACTCGCCCATTAGAGGGACCTGCCTTTCACCTTTCCAAACCCCTCCCCATGACTATAAGATATTCTGAATCTCTAGTGATGTCTTTGCTCTCTACAATTCACTATTCAAATTACTTGTCCATGAGTGTGTTCTCCTTATAGAAAATGTGAAGAGGCAAACAGTCTTTGAAGAAACAGCACAAAGTCTGTTAGCCGTAGAGAGGTGGGAGTTTAGAGAAGTTAAGAATGGGTGTTCAGAGTTCTCTACAATAATGTTGATATTGTCTTCTCCCAAAGGTAGGACAATGGGTTGCATTTCATAACTTTGTGCCTGAGTCAGAATATATTTTTGGCCCCTGTTGAGAGCAAGCCTTCTACTCCCTGCCAATCCAGCAGCTCCTTTTTCTATGGAGGCTAAGTTCCATTTTATAGTAGCAAACTAGTCCCATGCATTCTCAAGCAAAACACTTATTCTAGGCAGTATGATCACATTTGCCCAGGAGGTCATAAACATCAATGAGAACCAACATTATCAATCATTAATGGTCCCAGTCAGAAATTAACATAGGTTTCTCCGGACATAATGAAAATAATGTTGAGTAGGAGGGTGGGGTAGAAGGCCAACACACATGTTGCTTGGACCCCTGTCCATGGGTGATTCTAGGGCAACGGAAAGGCTATGGAGTGCATGAGAAGAATATCTGACTGATCACTTGACCAGATCTGAGAGGCCTGTAGGATCATTCCTTGTTCCCGGCTCATACTACAAAGATAACGCAACTGACATAAACCTGGAGCAATCACTTCTCACCCACAGAGGCAGATTTTGCGCTCTTTGAAACCCCTAACTCTGAGCAATCCATGGGGGTGAATAGAGGCAGTATTTCTAACATGTATTTTTTGATTAAGAGTAGCAATTTGTGGAGGTAATTTTATGATTGGTGAGCTGATATGGACGTCTTTTTTAACACACCATATTTATGTCTTCAAAAAACCCTCCTCATAGATATTGTTAATAGGTTTCCAACAACCAAACACATTTTTCAGTCCCTGTTTTTCTTCTGGTTACAACCTTTAAACATGCCCCATTCTACCACTCTGCTTTCCATTCTACCCAGTAGCTACTTCAGAGAAGTAGCTATTATAAGGAGGCTTTCCGACATGGAATATTTATCATTCCATCAAAAAACCAAAAACTGGAGGGAGGTTTTCTGTATGCTAGTGAATTCCTTTAAAGTCTTTTCATCATAGTTATCCTCCTTAGTTGGAATATGCTAACTGAATAGCAACAGTCGTTGGTAGGAACCTCCAGCACAATTCTACATTAAAACTCTATTCCAAGATGGCTACCAAACGTTATGTTACTTTCTGAGATCAGCCCCTTCCTGACAGGTAGTTTCTGCTCGACACCCAACCCCTCGCTGTCTGTTACTGTCCAACAGTGTATAAAAAGCCTCTGATTTGAGGCACAAGTGTGTCAAAAGTCCTCTGGCTTGCTCGTGCGGTTGGATTCTACGCTCCTGCTGCAGGTCCTGCTGGCTGTAGGCTTGTCAGCTCTGCTCCACTTGGCTCAAAGACTAGTCCTATTCCAGCTCTACTCCAGCCCTGGTTTTACTCCAGTTATGTTGTAGGCCTGCCAGTTCCACATCCAGCTTTGCTCCAGTCCTGCCCATTCCCAGATCCAAAAAGCCAGTCTTGCAAAAACGTTTCCCACCGTTTAGACCCAGCACTTTTGAAGTTTTGTGTGTCCATGGTTTGTGTGCTCCTTGTGCAATCATACACTACTTTCCAAAGGGCACTCTCTCTGTAACCCATGTTACGTCTGGAACAAACAGTGTGACTTCCAGAAAACATCACTCTTTCTTCCAAGCTTCATTGACAGGGCTGAAGGATCAACCCTCTCCAATCAGGCTTCAACAACACCCTTAAAAGCCATAGCATCAACAAGAAAAATGTGCTTAAAATACATCACACATTGACACCAGCTCGCCACAAAAAATAATGTATGCTATGAACATTAAGCAGGAAAAGTTGGGCTCTGTGTTTGACACTCTTCTTTATCACCACTGCTATGTCACCTTTGAACCTCATAAGAGGGGTGGTCTTTGTACATTATTTTGGTATGTGTCTATTTTATTAATAATTTATGGAATGAGTAACAACTATTCCATTGCCTTTACCAAAAGTAAATATTCTTCTGACCCTGTAACAACATTTACGCCTGGGGTGGTATTATCTCATGGCATTGCCTTGTAGTCAACCGGAGAAATGTTGGCTGTTGTTTTAAACAACTGTGAGGTCTTTGTGCCCTAAGATTGTGAAAGGTGACATTTAGGAATGTGCTCCGGGTGACTGCAAAGGTTTTTCACAATTCACTTCTTTTATATTCTACTGTTTACCTTGGAAGTCAGAGACATGTTTTAAGTGCTCGACACATTTGTGTACTTTGCTGCTGTGTTCAGTGAAGCACTTAAAGGAAAATGGTAAAGAAACATACAAAAAGAAGACTTCTTACTTCGCTGTAGACAATCAAAATTTATCCAGCACTTGCTTCTAATAGTCTCTAACCCACTAACTAAAATATAAATACAGTATTCTAAATACAATTTGAAATTTTGCAGACTGCAATGTTTACCGGTTGTGATGATTGAAAATGCTATGCACAGTGTATATCTTAAAGAAAAACATTCTGGCAGTGGTTTAATTTTAGTTGTTGAAATCCACTTTGTGTCGAGGTACATGTTTCCCCCATGGTATTAATGTACATTTATATTAACACATTTATCAAAATATGATTGCACGCTCTATGTAGTGTGTAACATCCGAGATCCAGGGTTGGGGAAATAGGGAATAGGATATCTACTTTCTGCAAATAGCATTTCCTTTTGCAATAATGTGTTTCCACATGTGCCAGCCATATCAACGTGCATTGTGTAAATATGGTATGGATTGGTTTTCTTTAAAGCACCTCATCTTACAGGTCTATAGGTTAATTAAATATTCCAAAAATTTAATAACTGCCCGTCTAATCCTTTGTGCATACACACTTGCACCTGCTAAATTTTGGGTTAAAAGCACCATTATGGTTTAGTGGCATGTCTCAAAAGGATGATGGAGGCATGTTGCATTCTAGGATATTCGGTGTGCTAGAAAGTCTTAAAATAGAACACTGGTGGACATTGATGTCAAGAAGTTAGAATGTTTTTTAGTGCATCCAGTTGCAGACTTTTCTGTTTTTGGATTTCCGAAGAAATTCTCTGGTTAAATCCGAGTGAGTCTATGGCACCTAGAAATTAATTTAGTGTTTCTATCTATGACTGTTTACGACAATGGCAGGATGTTTATTTAACAAACACGATTTTTATTATTTTTTCCCCCGACAAATATGACTATATGTATATACTGCAGCCACTGGAAATCATTTGCAGCTGGCCATATCTGAATATTCTCAGAAAACAATTCAAGTATGTGTTCTATGCAATGAGCACCACATTGAATGTATTTTTTTTTTATGTAGATCACTTGCCTTATATGTTTGGCTGTCGAGAAGAAGCAGTACAAAATTAGAAAGGTCCTTCACAAGTCAGATATTGTTTTAAAAAGAAACTGTACTTTTACAGCCTGATAAAACAATTCATTCTTGGCTAGTGGAGTGACTATGGGTTAATAAAAGCAAACTCATAAACGCAGATGTTTGGACTGCCACTCTTGAAGAAATCAACAATAAGTTAGATGTGTATGCGAATGCCAAAGAAATTCACGAGCAACAAATTAGAAAATTTCGCTGTGACACAATTGATTATAAACTTGATGAAGTCTATTCGTGAGCGGATGTTTATGCTCAAAAAAGATCTTGGCAAAAGCAAGGCAGTACCTCCTCAGAAGAAAGCCTAGTATTGGTTTAAGACTGATTATCAGCTTTGGTTGGTTTTGGCTAGCGAGATGTATGCGCTCCTGAGTTATAGTTTGCAGGTACTGAAAAATATCTGCTTCACCCTCCCTTTTAGCATTCACCAACACGGGCTAGTTATGGTTTTTCTCGAGATCTTTCATAACCTCTTTTTACACATGCGGTGTTTTTCTTTTTTTTTTTTCTTTTTTCTTCATTCTTCACAATCCGTGGACTTGCTGACATAACACGTGGGAAGCATTTTGGCACTACTCTTAATATTTGAGCTCATGTCAGCATATGAAACTACCTACGATATTGATGTTTAGAAATGTTACTGTTATGTATATATGTGTTTCAGATTTCCTTGATGAAGGGTTATTGTTTAAAGCCCGAAATGCATTGGGAACCATTGAAATTTGATTCCGCATGCTGAATGCAAGCAGCAACATCGCAATTTATGTTGGATTTCGATCTGCTACCATTTGAAATAAATTTGTGCAGATTTTCAAAAGTGGAACCCTATGAGGACTTATTTTGAAATTTGTTTGGAATCTTGGTTTATATGATTTCTTGAGAATAACTGTAGCACTTTATAGAGTCTTTTTTGAAGATCATATTGAATTATGGTTGTACACTAATTTGTGACATTTCGTAGTGCACTGGGTCAACCTAGATACCTATCTAGGTTACTTCTTTCTTAACTTGAACCAAGTGGCCTGCAGAACCCCTTGCCTGGTGCACACAATTTTGAGTGAAAATTGTAAACATTGAATAGTTTTTTGGTTACATTATTTTTGAATTAGTTTCTAGAGTGCACACTCGCTGCGTTTTTCACTTTGCAAAAGTGGCATTTACAGACACACAATTTAAAAAACACCTTTACTAAACGATTTGTTTTTAAATTCTGAGCTCAGAGAGCCAAACTCCTACTCTTTAGCTGTTCCCAATTGAAAGTTACATTTGTACAATGTTACTGGGCAACTCCAATGATAACCTATGGGAGAGTTAGTCCTTGCAATAGGGAAAAACGAAGTTGGCAGTGTTTCAGTATCAGGACATGTAAAACACATCAGTATATGTCCTACCTTTCACAAACACTGCACCCTGACAATGGAGGCACCTTGGGCCTACCTGAGGTGTGCCTTACATGTAGTAAAAGGGAAGATTAAGGCCTGGCAAGTGGGTTCACTCGCCAGGCCTACATGGCAGTTTAAAACTGCACTCAAAGGGACTGCAATAGCAGGCCTGAGACAGGTTTACAAGACTACTCATGTGGGTGGCACAACCAGTGCTGCAGGCCCACAAATAGCATTTGATTTACAGGCCCAGGACACGCCAAGTGCACTTTACTAGGGACTTACAAGTAAATCAAACATGCCAACCACAGATAACCAATCCAAATCACATTCACACAGAGAGCATATGCATCTTAGCACTGATTAGCAGTGGTACAGTGCCCAGAATAATAAAACCAACAAAAAACAGGGTCAGAAAATTACAGGAGGAAGGCAAAAGGTTTGGGGAGAAACCTGCAAAAAAGGGCGAGACCCAACAAATATGTTTTTTCATTTTTCCAACACTTTGAAAGAATAAAGTTTTGTTTGATTTTTACTGCATTCCATTCTTTTATCTGACTATGCCACTGTGCCAGAAATGTCTATGAACACAGGCCACCATGGCATTTGAACTGATGCCTTGTGTTCTATCAAGCAGGAACTGAAATACAGGGGGGATTGCAAAGCGCATGTTTCTAAAGCAGTTTTTCATATGAAAATTAGACACTGATACAGCCAAAACGGCTTAACAGATTTGGCAGAACATTAGATCTTGGCCCAGAATGTGTGCTTTTTGAAATTTTATGTAAATCCATTCAGTCGTTTTTAAGAAATTAAAGTTCCAAATGTATGTATATTTCATGCTGCAGAGAATCTGCAGGTTTAACAGATCTCAAAATAAGCACTGACTGGGTGCTACCACATCAACAAAGGTATAGTGGCAACCATTTTATGGCTCATGGACTTAGTCCCATGTTCTACATTAAAAAAAAAAAACATAGGAGGCAAGGTAGTGACACCCTTCCCCCATAAGCCTGAAATCTGAAATTACATAATTGGTGACAACACTATGCATGGCAAGAGAGCGAGTTATTAGTGCATGCGTTACAGTTACTTGAGATAACTATAACTGGTGAGTTTCAATGGCTTTGTTTGATTAAAACTGTATGTTTTAACTGACATCTTCACTCAACTATAAGGTACCTTAACCTTTGTTTTTTCTAGAGAATTTCCATCACTTTAACTATTTTCACTGTGTGTGTGTGTGTGTGTGTGTGTGTGTGTGTGTGTGTGTGTGTGTGTATATATATATATATATATATATATATATATATATATATATATATATATATGTGTGTGTATTCCACAACGATGGTCTTGTGACAACCATGATTTGATGTGCACACCAGGAATGTTCTTTTCTGTATTTTGTCAACACGTTCCCCCTTTCTCCCCCCAAAAAAGATATATACATCTTTTTTTTTCACTGAAAATACACAAAGGTTACAGGAACATTATAGTTAGGCTCAGGTTTCACTCGTATAAAAACCAGTGAAATTCAGCCGTTATAGTTAGTGAGCTAACTATAACTCGCGCCCCTCAATGCACTGCTTATGATCTCACTTATTACATCACTCATGACATAGTCAGTGACCTCACTGATGACATCTCAATTGACATCATTTGAGGGGGCAGGCCTCTGACCAGCTCTCAGGAATCCCGCTGTGCAGGATTCCCAGGAGGTGCCAGGAGGGCTTTTTGGCCTCCAAGTTCCCTCAGAAGTAAGTACGCCAGGAGCCTTGTTTGCAGAGTGGAAGAGGCAGGGGGCATGGCCTGTGAAGACCTCTTATCAATCCCGCTGTATGGCACTTACTAGAAGTAACAGGAGGGGCAGTGGCCCCCAAGGATGTCCTTGGGGGCCAACTACCTCTCTTGTTACCTCCAGTAAGTTCCACACATCAGAATTGCTAAAAAGTTGTCAGAGCCCAAACCCCATTTCTCCACCAATCTGCAAATGCGCTTCCTGGCACACTACTAGTTTGGGGATGAAGTCCCCTTTGCTCTTGAGGGCCCTTGGGGATCAGAAAAAATAATCTTGAACTACCAATCCTGAGAAAATCTCATTAAAACAAGCGACTTGTATCATTTGGACATATATTTACAGTCAAAGTACGTAGGATCATACTTGAAACAGTAATGATATAACGAGGGAATATGTAACAGCCAGTCAGTCAGAGTTCTTACTCTTGCGAGACTCGAGTTTTCGTACGTGTGTAAAGGCTCAAGGGAAAATAGGCCTCCCGACCAATCACAGGGCTTCATTTTTGATTTTGTGCTCTTGCAAGTTGCCAAAATATACAATTATTTTTTACCCTTAAGGTCTCAAAAACAAATGAACAGACTTACACCAAATCACAAAAATCACAATTTGTGGCACAAGATCTAGCTTCCTGCCGAATTTGGTGCACTTCCGTACAACAGTTTTTTCTATAATCTGTCTTAAAGAAGTCGAAACTGCATGAAGGTCCCTCCTTTTTTTTCGGCCCTTGCTTGACAGATCACACCAAAACTTTCTAGAAAGGAGATGGAGTGGATGGAACATTTTTTTCAAAGACTTGTGACAATTTATCAAATGGGGCCAAAGTTAGTAACAAACTAAAAAACACTCTGTTTATGAAAATGCAGACCTAACTATAACTACCTACAGGTGACTGCCAGTAGGCTAGTTAAATCGAAATATATATAAATGTATATATATATGTATATGGTGGTCGCTGTTTCCCTGCAAATCCAGCCAATAAAAGGTGACGAACATACTTTGTGTGGCACCTCAATTGTGGTGTGCTCTTCATATGGATATATAGAGCGGTCGGCTCCAGATCGCAAGACGCCCCGCCGCGGATAAGCGGCTCCTGCACGTCGATGATGACGAGCGACAGAGGAACGGTATGACCATTTGACAGGGTAATACAAGCGGGGATCCAGCTTCTCCTGTCAACAGCGACCTACTAAAGATTTAAAGGAAATTTGGGGGTTACAGCGGCATACCACCATGGGTATCAAAATATCAAAGACCACAATGCAGTAGGTGTGGATACACCCACTGGGGCAGGACTAACTACTTAAACGCTGCTAGTGCGGCGGGAACACTTCTGCTGCTGCTCCCCCAGTGAGATGCCAGTGAGCAAGGAAGACCCAGCCCGAAACGCGTTTGGACATTGATTTAAAGCTGAGAAAGGGGTCGCTGTTTCCCTGCAAATCCTGCCAATAAAAGGTGACAAATATTTGCATCCAATATATTACATTTTTCTTATCGGATGAGCCTAGCAAGACAGCTAAATGTGTTCTTATGTCAAATCTAACAACTGAACAAAATGTAGGCAGACAAAAGGCAGAGGCCTGCTTCGCCTGTGATTATAAAAACATGAGAAAATTGGAGGCTAGAGCTTAACTTTCTACATCCTGTGTCTATCATACACAGATTGATCAGTGGATTCCACGTTTTGATAGATAAATTCTATGTTGATTCCAGGAGTTTGCATAAAACACTGCAGAAATCATGCTGCTTTTTGTAATACCAGTAGCATTTTTACATAATTTTCCCTATTCAACTTTCATTTGCTTTCATTCAGTGTGAATTATGAGTAGCCTCACTGGAACAAATTGGAAACTCCATTGAAACCCTTGATTAATACAATTAAAAAAATAAAACGAGTTCAAACCTAACTATTATTTGCATGCTCATTAAAGAACACAACATAGCATGTTTAATAGCATGTCTAATATATGCAACAGCTATCTTTCTATCTGTGGCCTTACTTAAGAGCAAGTGTCGTCTTGCAGAGACCCGCTGTGAATACAGCGCCACTGGTTCTTAAAATTAATCTTGTTGAAAATATTTTTAGATGAGGCCTCTGCTAACATAAGAACGTGTCTGGTACTTAAATCACATGGCGGCAGATTAGGTTTTATACCTTTAAAGTAAGATACTTTTTTTCAGAAAATACATTTTGAACGCTTCCAAATTAACTGATAACAGCCTACATACAACCCAAATGTGTGTAAACCTCTTTTTTCAAGATTTCGGTACAATGAGAATTACTATTGCCAAATTAAACAGTGTGTCTAGAACTGTAAATCTGTAATCCAGTTCGTTTAAGATAAATTCAATGTTTCGTGTGTTATCCCTTATCCTAGACTGCAACTGGATGAGAATCTTTTTTGTAAATAATTCAACAAAATATGATTCTGAAGCATCCTGGAAATGTTGCTAAAGTTCAGAATAAATCAAAGTAATGAAGCAGAGAACAATGATGAGGGGGTATTATGTAAATTGTGTTTTTATTTTGTATTTAGTGGTAGAACAGCCACGTCTGTAAAACTGAATGTGTTAATAGTGATTGCGTATCTGAGGGCGGGTGTCGTCAGTTTCTCTTGCCCTGCAGACGTTCCCGTGGTGAAACAAACACAAGGTCCTACCACCCTATGGAAGGAGGTGCCAAATGTATTTTAGTTTGCCTGAACTTGAAGCGAAGACCTTGTGCTGCATTCTCTTTTCACTTATGCAAATATTGAATCGGGCTCATTCACAAAAGCTTTTATTTGTATGGGAATTTACTTCTTTCAGCTACGCTTGCATGCCTCTGTCAATCAACCCCGAAGTGTCTGTATACCTTTTAGCAAACGTACAACGAGGACACGTTCCTTTCTGTCAGTAGGAATCGTATATACACGTTCCCTGAATATTGCTGTTTTTATCCTGTTTTAAATGTTTTGGAGGCATTTCATGAAGGCATTTAAGAGTATCTCAAATGCCTTAGTGAATATGCAGCTTTATTTTTGATTTGTAGTGTTGCTGTTTCCTGGTCTGCTTCTGTTTTCATCATGCAGCCTTTAACTTTGGCTTTTAAAATGATAATTTCAGAGTGCGCTGATACTTTTAATCCCTTGCGACAACACTGAAGATGTGGAGGTAGAACAACGATACTGTCGCTTGTGTTTGTCGGTAAATTTAGAATACTTCCATGCGCTTGCGTTCCACATTTCGGTATTAGCATGTGTCGTTTTTAGGAAACTATGGGGCATATTATCAAGGGGGTTTATCTCCGCTTTTCTGGCTTTAAAAGCCAAGAAAGCGGAGATAAAATTATCACCCTATTACCTAGCTGTCGCTAACACCAGTTAGCGACAGCTAGTAGGAGATAGAGACCATCTTGAGCCCCATTTTGCATGTTAGAGAAATGTATCACTAATGACATGCAAAGTGGGCGTGCCAAGATGTTAGCGACTGGAAACAGTCGCTAACATCGCTATCTCCTATTACCAACTTTTGGAGATATTTCTTAGCCATGTTATCCAATGGTAGGTGGATAACATGGCTATGAGCATTAGCTCGGTAATGCATGAATATCGCTGACTTTTCAGCGATATTCATGCATTGCGGCCGTTTTTTATCGCATTTGCGATAAACCTTGGTAATAACAAGGTTTATCTGCGATAAAAATCGCCGCAGGTCAGCGATACATTTTTTTCTCTAACCAAGCAATAGCGATAATTATCACTATTGCTTAGTAATATGCCCATGAAATCCTTACCTTCCATAGGAACACAAGGTGTAAAGCCTCTTATTTGTTATGAGGCATAAGGGGGCATGTGAAGTCCGTCATACCAAATGCCTTCAGTCCAGCATTTGGAGTTTTGATACATTCTTTTTGCATATGAAATTACTTTGGGATCAAAAGTTGCCCCTATAGATTTGAAGTATCTGACTATAATTCTCAAATTTAGGACACAGTTCTGGCCCCTGAAAAGGCAAAGGTTATTCTCCATGCAGTAACCATGGATGCACAACTACTGCATCCCCCTGCGAACCGCATCTCTAGACATTCATACATTTCAGTGCCTGACTGCATTCTGCTGACACACTAAAAGTAAAGACACATTGGCCCACCCAGTACCATTAAGTAGGAAAGTGTAAGTTAGAAAGACAAGGCATGATACCAGAAATATCGCCTAAATAACTAAACTGCATATTATCTCTCCTAATTATCCCTTTCAGATGAGGACTCTCAGGGAAGAAACCCTTTATCCCACTCAAGCCTCTCATGGAAGTCAGGAGTAAAACACTGCAAGCGCGTCACCGAATACCAGTGATGGATACATTTTCAAAAAACACTTTGGCAGGGTAGAGTTGTGTAAACCCATAAAGCGTCTGACTGGGACAAAAACAAGCCTGGGCACCATTTGCTGCATGCAATATTTGTGGAAATATCAGGAAAATTAACATTACAAATACGACCTCCCTGGCCATAAAACAGGCCCACAAGTTGCAAAAAAAACCAACAAAAACTGGCCACACACTAATCTGTGGGACCAGACCAATTGTGCACTGCCTGATTACCGTACCGGCCAGTATGAACCTGAAAACATACTATTTCCTCTGGTTCTCCACCCTCAGTTTGGCCAGGTAGCTAACAGATAGCTTAATGTCTTTCACCACAAGATCATACCTCCATTACATGAGGATTCTTTTCCTCAGTATGTTCTTGGTGCTTAAATCAGGAAAGAGGAGCATTTTGCCCCCCATTAGAATCTTGACCTTTTAAGTGTTTAGAATCTTGTCACAACATTCCATGGTCATCAGAGCAACAATAATGGTAATTTCTACTTCATATATAAAACTATGCATTCTCAGTTTGTTTGTTGGAGTTTTATGTAGCGCAAACTCGACCACAGGCTATGAGAGCGCTTTACATGAGCATCAGTAGCATTACAAACACATTCATTTGGTTAGGCACGGGGAGATTACGTGATTTGCCCAGAATCATAGGATGTTGAGTGTCTCTGCTGAGACTCAAACCCGGTTTCTCTGCTTCGAGGTCGATCGCTCTAGCCATTGCACACTGAATATATTGCACACAATGTGGTGCATCCTTTTAACCTCTAACTTAAGCAAATAGCCAAGCACACACTGAACATGTCTTTAAAGTCTCACATTGAACTCTCCCATGACTTCCAGCTCCCTGTTGGGTACCACATAAGTTAGCAAGACACTCAATTTTACCTCCTCCAGAGTAAAAACTTCAATCATCAATGTCCTGAAGACCATCAATTCCTGCACTGTAGAATCTGATTAAATTGACTGATGCTTAAACCTTGAGGTATCCTTCACCTTTTCATGTTCTCTCTCAATTCCCACCACCTTGACTGTCAACCCTCCCAGTTTCCTCTCCATGGCCTTCATAGGTTTGTCAATGTTCGATTACATCTTTGCCAGATCAGCACACTGTTCTGTAATGTATGCAAAAGATCTGCAGGATTCACAGACACTTCTCCTTTGCATTTCCCTGGTGTTATGCTTCTTGGCATGAATGCTTCCTCTTTGCATCATCTTTTGTGTGCCTCAATGCTTACATATTCAAGCAGTGGGAAGCAATTAAAATATGAAGATAAATCCCACAGCACAGACTCGAATGAGTATTCTTCTGCTCACTCCCTCACAAAAACAGCATCAGTGAGGGTTGAATGAAAAGAGGGGGTCTCCGTGCTCAGCTGCACTACATGTTTACAGGTCAATGTAAGAACTCATCGAGTTACATCCTCTCTCCTAGCAAGATCTCTTTAAAATTCACTATCATGGACACCATACTGAATTTGTTACATCCCTGCTCCACTCCTGTCCCTCACACCTCCAGAACCACAGTATGGGTGGGCACTGCCCAGGCCATTGTGGACTCTCAAGCCTGTCGGGGAAGGCCTCCAAAACCGCGAAGCATTGACACAACAGCCTCGGGAGGAGGAACCTGCGCTTCGCAACACCTTTCTTTAATTCTGCCAATCCCTAGAAATACTAGGATAATCTGAAAGGCAAAAGATCATGTTTATGCACAGAACTTCAAAATGCTACCCATCTTGTGCTCTAGCAGGACAGGCCTCCTCTCACTCCCTTAAAACGGAGATTAGCCTTTGAGAACTCCTTTCGTTAACACACTGAATAAGTTGATTACATTCCTGGCACAATGTTAATGCAGACCCACTGCACCTACCCCCTTCTCTGATCTGTCCAATGCCTTTGTACATTTTTGTAATGGTGAAAATAAATGACATGTTATTGCCCTTCTCCCACATTTGTATCTGTCCCATAAGTTTGTGTTTACAGGTGGAAGTGTTTCAGACTGTGTGACATAAAGTTTAATTCTTATCAATCTACAGGTTTCAGGAAGAGTTTGCTTCTTGCTGAAGATCCCATAGACAAAGAGGGAGAGAGTTCAGAAAGGGGAGGTGTCCTGATATTTAAGGTGTGTGCTCGGAAAAAAAGCAGGTTATGATTTTTGGGACCTATTCATTTTGAGGATACTCTTCACAAATTCGTGACTGCACTAATACAACATATAATCACTGTTCTAGGAGGGGCGTGGCTAGCAGCTGAAGATGGCGGACGCACTTTGCTAGTGATATGATGCCGTGCACAGAAAACCATCAACCACCCATCACCATCAGTGACCTATAGGGGTAATATTGCAGCTCCAATACTGGGGTATCTTAACAGTGTCCCTTCAGTGGCGCCCCCCCCCCCCCCCAATTAAACCGCCCTGGGCTCCGAATTGAGCCAGAGGCCCAGACAGCCCTGGTGAAGATCAGCTGTGGTGGTCTGACCTGCTACCCCCCTCCATCCTAATCTCCTTGTCATTGGGGAGGCAAGCGGGGATGCTCTCCCCACACCCGGACCTACAGAGACCAGTGGGTGCCTGAAGGGGCTCTGGTATGCATGCAGGAAGGTTGATGATGGGGGATGGAAGGCCCTAGAGATTGGCATTGAGAGCCCGATAACAGAAGACACGCCCTCTCCACAGGAGCTCCACAGAGAGGCCTTGGGCTGGCAGGTCCTGCTTCGAGTGCATCCAAGAGATTACCGGCGGAGAGTGTGGCCCAGGACTGGGCCCACTGGATTCGACCCTCATCCCGGCATGATTGGTGCTGGCTGTGAGGCCCAATGTGTTAGGTTGGTGCCGCTGTCACGGACGGGTCCAAAGGGGCAGATTCTGGCAGCTGGGGCATGGTGCAGCACCCTCCGTGAAACATGTTGAGCCACCACTGACAGACAGTACCTCCATCCTGCGTAGAGGCCAGGAGTTTACTGCAGGTGCTGTGGAGCTGATGCTGCATTGGGGAGTCCGCCACACCATGATGGAAGTGGGTGAGTGAACCTCAAAATATATATAAACTCCTGGAAGAGGGCTCCTCTGCTGCAGTCACACTAGCCTGCTCCCTTGGCTACCCTCAGAACTTTGGCCCACATTACTTATGCAGTTCTACTTTTGACTCCTTGGTTACCTAGAACAGCTAGCCATTTTCCCACACGCTTTAGGATCAATAGTGAGTGAGACTGCTGTGCAAAACTCCCACCTCCGGACATATCTGGTATAAAAGGCTGCCTGCCGGACTGGCTGTAGACACCCAGTGTATTGTCCAGCATTTCATACTTCATTTGGGGACCAATAAGCATCATGGGTCACACCAAACCAGCAAAGCATCCCAGCTTATTCGCTCGGAAGACTCTGCAACTCAGGCAACAGTAGATTGTGTCCGCCCACAAAGGCCGATCCCCCAAGGATAAGTTAGATGTCATTCTGCGGGAGTTCAGAACAGTCATAGAGCAACTAATTGGTGCACTGGGTGCAGACCTGGTTCAGCTGAGGGATGGTCACTACAGTTGATGATGTCATGACTGCTGTAAAAACCCTATCCTCATTGGCTCCCAAGTAAGCAGAGCACTCAACCAGTCTTAATGTTCTCCTTAGACAACTACAGATTTTACATGACAGGGCAGAATATGCTTAGGGGTGAGCGTGCCACAATAATGTGCATATTATTGGGATGCCCAAGAATACAGAAGTTTCCAATGCTAAATAATTTGTGGAAAACTGGTTGAAAGCTACAGTATCCCACTGGGACTGTCTGTATTGTTCACAGTGGAAAACCCCCACTGGGTTCCATCACGCCACCCACCTCTGGGAGTGCCACAGAGTACGATAGTGGCATGCATCCTTAATTTCAGAGATCATGATGTCTTACTACAAAAAGCCAACGAGAGCGCGCCGATAATGGTGGATAATGAATCTGTGTCCCTTTTCCCAGATTATACAGTAACAGGCTAACCTCTGTGATTGTCCTTCCAAGATGCCAAAAAATTACTTAGATCGGAAGCCTCACCCGTGCACTCATGTTCCCAGCCCAACTGAAAGCAGTTCATAATCAGAGCGTCCTTTTCTTCTGCACTCTGGAGGCCATGTGGAACTCGCATTACCAACATTTTTCGTACACTCGTCCGCCACCTTCACCGGCGCTTCTATCTCAGTAGGCCCGGAATACTTTGCAATGGTGTCGTCAAGGGATGTATGTCATTACAACGCGGGCTTTAACACTGCGCTACCATTACGACGCAGCCATCACAGCGCAAGTCGTTACAACGACTTGCGCTGGAGGCATTGGATTTAGGAATAGAATAATTTACTATTCCAACTCCAGCCCACGTAACAGTAGGGAAGGTGTTGGAATAGTAAATCATGCTATTCCTTAGTATATAGTGCCATCCAGCGCAAGTCGTTGTAACGACTTGCGTTGTGATTGCTGCGTCGTAATGGTAGCGCGGTGTAAAGCCTGAGTAGTAATGGCTGTTTCCCATCGAGAAGGCACTGCCAGACCGATTGCAACAGTACTGATGCCGCAACATGCTCTGGAGGGCAGGCCAGTGGCAATTGTAATGGTGTGTTCCATCTGAACAAAACAGCTATGGCCTTGCTACAGCTTCTCAGTAGACAACACATCTGACTCCAAGGCCAGTATGGTTCTGTTTTTTGGTAAAACCACAAACAGCGGATGACATACTCTGACTCTAAATATGCTCGTATTATACTCTCTCTTAATGTGACCACCTCCTAGCATTAGCCTGCACAGACGCCATGGCATACATTATTCTCCAAGAAATGCTGTCTCAACAGCTCCATGGATGGTTTGTTATTATTATTATTATAGAACTTTATTTGGATAAAAAACAACATATCCATAAAAGTACAAGTTAAGAAACATACATCAGAATAAATATGGGCCTCCAATAATATAGTACACAATTCATGGTTAAAAAATGATCAGCTAAAAACATAAATAAAGTACATGGAATAAAGTGCATAGATTTTAACATAGTTGCATAGAGTTACGAGTGCGCACTGCAGCTTTCAGAAACGATCCAACCCGGAAGGTTAATACATCATCATTTAAACCTAGCACCCTCCCATAGGCTGCTTTATAATCGATTTGTTCTAGAGTTTTAAAATACGGAATCAGAAATATTTTGGTGAGAAATAAGTAATAAGAACAAAAGAATAAAAAGTGCAGCATTGATTGTTTGTGTTGATTGTTACAGGGGCAAGGTAGAAGATCAAGATTGTTAGTAAAACCCACTGGAAATGACAACATGTATTTCATAATATCTATCCTTAGCCGAAAAAGTAAACCCCTTTCCCAGCGGCCGATGGGTTTTAACAAATATCTCGATACCGCTGGTGTCTAAGCATGTTTACAACAAGGGGTGGTGAGGGACAGAGTCTCTGAATTAAGCAGAAAGCTCTCACCCAGTCAAGAGATCAGGGCTAGATCCAACACCGTTTTTTAGCTCACTGCACCATCCCAGTTTCAGAACCTGGCTGTATGCAAATTAGTCTGTTCCTGTCCCAGTGCATGATGGGAACAGGGCAAACCAAACTACAAAAGCCAATTCTTACACTGGGAAGGAAACAAGCTCTCGGGGACCGGTTTCTGGCATTACAGCCGTCTTCGGCCCGGTTTGCTTGAATCCTGATGGTGCAATGAGCAAGGGTCTCACATCTGAGAATACCCTTCCACGCTTAGGGTGGACAAAAATATTTACAACAAGGGGTGGTGAGGGACAGAGTCTCTGAATTAAGCAGAAAGCTCTCACCCAGTCAAGAGATCAGGGCTAGATCCAACACCGTTTTTTAGCTCACTGCACCATCCCAGTTTCAGAACCTGGCTGTCTGCAAATTAGTCTGTTCCTGTCCCAGTGCATGATGGGAACAGGGCAAACCAAACTACAAAAGCCAATTCTTACACTGGGAAGGAAACAAGCTCCCGGGGACCGGTTTCTGGCATTACAGCCGTCTTCGGCCCGGTTTGCTTGAATCCTGATGGTGCAATGAGCAAGGGTCTCACATCTGAGAATACCCTTCCACGCTTAGGGTGGACAAAAATATTTACAACAAGGGGTGGTGAGGGACAGAGTCTCTGAATTAAGCAGAAAGCTCTCACCCAGTCAAGAGATCAGGGCTAGATCCAACACCGTTTTTTAGCTCACTGCACCATCCCAGTTTCAGAACCTGGCTGTATGCAAATTAGTCTGTTCCTGTCCCAGTGCATGATGGGAACAGGGCAAACCAAACTACAAAAGCCAATTCTTACACTGGGAAGGAAACAAGCTCCCGGGGACCGGTTTCTGGCATTACAGCCGTCTTCGGCCCGGTTTGCTTGAATCCTGATGGTGCAATGAGCAAGGGTCTCACATCTGAGAATACCCTTCCACGCTTAGGGTGGACAAAAATATTTACAACAAGGGGTGGTGAGGGACAGAGTCTCTGAATTAAGCAGAAAGCTCTCACCCAGTCAAGAGATCAGGGCTAGATCCAACACCGTTTTTTAGCTCACTGCACCATCCCAGTTTCAGAACCTGGCTGTATGCAAATTAGTCTGTTCCTGTCCCAGTGCATGATGGGAACAGGGCAAACCAAACTACAAAAGCCAATTCTTACACTGGGAAGGAAACAAGCTCCCGGGGACCGGTTTCTGGCATTACAGCCGTCTTCGGCCCGGTTTGCTTGAATCCTGATGGTGCAATGAGCAAGGGTCTCACATCTGAGAATACCCTTCCACGCTTAGGGTGGACAAAAATATTTACAACAAGGGGTGGTGAGGGACAGAGTCTCTGAATTAAGCAGAAAGCTCTCACCCAGTCAAGAGATCAGGGCTAGATCCAACACCGTTTTTTAGCTCACTGCACCATCCCAGTTTCAGAACCTGGCTGTATGCAAATTAGTCTGTTCCTGTCCCAGTGCATGATGGGAACAGGGCAAACCAAACTACAAAAGCCAATTCTTACACTGGGAAGGAAACAAGCTCCCGGGGACCGGTTTCTGGCATTACAGCCGTCTTCGGCCCGGTTTGCTTGAATCCTGATGGTGCAATGAGCAAGGGTCTCACATCTGAGAATACCCTTCCACGCTTAGGGTGGACAAAAATATTTACAACAAGGGGTGGTGAGGGACAGAGTCTCTGAATTAAGCAGAAAGCTCTCACCCAGTCAAGAGATCAGGGCTAGATCCAACACCGTTTTTTAGCTCACTGCACCATCCCAGTTTCAGAACCTGGCTGTATGCAAATTAGTCTGTTCCTGTCCCAGTGCATGATGGGAACAGGGCAAACCAAACTACAAAAGCCAATTCTTACACTGGGAAGGAAACAAGCTCCCGGGGACCGGTTTCTGGCATTACAGCCGTCTTCGGCCCGGTTTGCTTGAATCCTGATGGTGCAATGAGCAAGGGTCTCACATCTGAGAATACCCTTCCACGCTTAGGGTGGACAAAAATATTTACAACAAGGGGTGGTGAGGGACAGAGTCTCTGAATTAAGCAGAAAGCTCTCACCCAGTCAAGAGATCAGGGCTAGATCCAACACCGTTTTTTAGCTCACTGCACCATCCCAGTTTCAGAACCTGGCTGTATGCAAATTAGTCTGTTCCTGTCCCAGTGCATGATGGGAACAGGGCAAACCAAACTACAAAAGCCAATTCTTACACTGGGAAGGAAACAAGCTCCCGGGGACCGGTTTCTGGCATTACAGCCGTCTTCGGCCCGGTTTGCTTGAATCCTGATGGTGCAATGAGCAAGGGTCTCACATCTGAGAATACCCTTCCACGCTTAGGGTGGACAAAAATATTTACAACAAGGGGTTGTGAGGGACAGAGTCTCTGAATTAAGCAGAAAGCTCTCACCCAGTCAAGAGATCAGGGCTAGATCCAACACCGTTTTTTAGCTCACTGCACCATCCCAGTTTCAGAACCTGGCTGTATGCAAATTAGTCTGTTCCTGTCCCAGTGCATGATGGGAACAGGGCAAACCAAACTACAAAAGCCAATTCTTACACTGGGAAGGAAACAAGCTCCCGGGGACCGGTTTCTGGCATTACAGCCGTCTTCGGCCCGGTTTGCTTGAATCCTGATGGTGCAATGAGCAAGGGTCTCACATCTGAGAATACCCTTCCACGCTTAGGGTGGACAAAAATATTTACAACAAGGGGTGGTGAGGGACAGAGCCTCTGAATTAAGCAGAAAGCTCTCACCCAGTCAAGAGATCAGGGCTAGATCCAACACCGTTTTTTAGCTCACTGCACCATCCCAGTTTCAGAACCTGGCTGTATGCAAATTAGTCTGTTCCTGTCCCAGTGCATGATGGGAACAGGGCAAACCAAACTACAAAAGCCAATTCTTACACTGGGAAGGAAACAAGCTCCCGGGGACCGGTTTCTGGCATTACAGCCGTCTTCGGCCCGGTTTGCTTGAATCCTGATGGTGCAATGAGCAAGGGTCTCACATCTGAGAATACCCTTCCACGCTTAGGGTGGACAAAAATATTTACAACAAGGGGTGGTGAGGGACAGAGTCTCTGAATTAAGCAGAAAGCTCTCACCCAGTCAAGAGATCAGGGCTAGATCCAACACCGTTTTTTAGCTCACTGCACCATCCCAGTTTCAGAACCTGGCTGTATGCAAATTAGTCTGTTCCTGTCCCAGTGCATGATGGGAACAGAGCAAACCAAACTAAAAAAGCCAATTCTTACACTGGGAAGGAAACAAGCTCCCGGGGACCGGTTTCTGGCATTACAGCCGTCTTCGGCCCGGTTTGCTTGAATCCTGATGGTGCAATGAGCAAGGGTCTCACATCTGAGAATACCCTTCCACGCTTAGGGTGGACAAAAATATTTACAACAAGGGGTGGTGAGGGACAGAGTCTCTGAATTAAGCAGAAAGCTCTCACCCAGTCAAGAGATCAGGGCTAGATCCAACACCGTTTTTTAGCTCACTGCACCATCCCAGTTTCAGAACCTGGCTGTATGCAAATTAGTCTGTTCCTGTCCCAGTGCATGATGGGAACAGGGCAAACCAAACTACAAAAGCCAATTCTTACACTGGGAAGGAAACAAGCTCCCGGGGACCGGTTTCTGGCATTACAGCCGTCTTCGGCCCGGTTTGCTTGAATCCTGATGGTGCAATGAGCAAGGGTCTCACATCTGAAAATACCCTTCCACGCTTAGGGTGGACAAAAATATTTACAACAAGGGGTGGTGAGGGACAGAGTCTCTGAATTAAGCAGAAAGCTCTCACCCAGTCAAGAGATCAGGGCTAGATCCAACACCGTTTTTTAGCTCACTGCACCATCCCAGTTTCAGAACCTGGCTGTATGCAAATTAGTCTGTTCCTGTCCCAGTGCATGATGGGAACAGGGCAAACCAAACTACAAAAGCCAATTCTTACACTGGGAAGGAAACAAGCTCCCGGGGACCGGTTTCTGGCATTACAGCCGTCTTCGGCCCGGTTTGCTTGAATCCTGATGGTGCAATGAGCAAGGGTCTCACATCTGAGAATACCCTTCCACGCTTAGGGTGGACAAAAATATTTACAACAAGGGGTTGTGAGGGACAGAGTCTCTGAATTAAGCAGAAAGCTCTCACCCAGTCAAGAGATCAGGGCTAGATCCAACACCGTTTTTTAGCTCACTGCACCATCCCAGTTTCAGAACCTGGCTGTATGCAAATTAGTCTGTTCCTGTCCCAGTGCATGATGGGAACAGGGCAAACCAAACTACAAAAGCCAATTCTTACACTGGGAAGGAAACAAGCTCCCGGGGACCGGTTTCTGGCATTACAGCCGTCTTCGGCCCGGTTTGCTTGAATCCTGATGGTGCAATGAGCAAGGGTCTCACATCTGAGAATACCCTTCCACGCTTAGGGTGGACAAAAATATTTACAACAAGGGGTGGTGAGGGACAGAGCCTCTGAATTAAGCAGAAAGCTCTCACCCAGTCAAGAGATCAGGGCTAGATCCAACACCGTTTTTTAGCTCACTGCACCATCCCAGTTTCAGAACCTGGCTGTATGCAAATTAGTCTGTTCCTGTCCCAGTGCATGATGGGAACAGGGCAAACCAAACTACAAAAGCCAATTCTTACACTGGGAAGGAAACAAGCTCCCGGGGACCGGTTTCTGGCATTACAGCCGTCTTCGGCCCGGTTTGCTTGAATCCTGATGGTGCAATGAGCAAGGGTCTCACATCTGAGAATACCCTTCCACGCTTAGGGTGGACAAAAATATTTACAACAAGGGGTGGTGAGGGACAGAGTCTCTGAATTAAGCAGAAAGCTCTCACCCAGTCAAGAGATCAGGGCTAGATCCAACACCGTTTTTTAGCTCACTGCACCATCCCAGTTTCAGAACCTGGCTGTATGCAAATTAGTCTGTTCCTGTCCCAGTGCATGATGGGAACAGAGCAAACCAAACTAAAAAAGCCAATTCTTACACTGGGAAGGAAACAAGCTCCCGGGGACCGGTTTCTGGCATTACAGCCGTCTTCGGCCCGGTTTGCTTGAATCCTGATGGTGCAATGAGCAAGGGTCTCACATCTGAGAATACCCTTCCACGCTTAGGGTGGACAAAAATATTTACAACAAGGGGTGGTGAGGGACAGAGTCTCTGAATTAAGCAGAAAGCTCTCACCCAGTCAAGAGATCAGGGCTAGATCCAACACCGTTTTTTAGCTCACTGCACCATCCCAGTTTCAGAACCTGGCTGTATGCAAATTAGTCTGTTCCTGTCCCAGTGCATGATGGGAACAGGGCAAACCAAACTACAAAAGCCAATTCTTACACTGGGAAGGAAACAAGCTCCCGGGGACCGGTTTCTGGCATTACAGCCGTCTTCGGCCCGGTTTGCTTGAATCCTGATGGTGCACTCTCCCTGCTCACTGCTCCATCAGGATTCAAGCAAGCCGGGCCGAAGAAGGCTGAAATGCCAGAAACCGGTCCCTGGTAGCTTGTCTCCTTTCTGGTGAAGAATTGGCTTGGTAGTTTAGTCTGCCCTGTTCCCATGATGCACTGGGCCAGGGACAGACTGATTTGCATATAGCCAGGTTCTGAGCTGGGATGGGGCAGTGAGATAAATAACGGTGATGGATCAAGCCCTGATCTTTGGACTGGGTAAGAGTGGTCTGTTTAACTCAGACACTCTGTTCATCACCACCCCCCTTTTTGTAAATCGTTTTTGGCCACTATAGGTGTGGCAGGGTATACTCAGACATGAGTCCCTTTCTCACTGCTCCATCAGGATTCAAGCAAGCCGGGCCGAAGAAGGCTGAAATGCCAGAAACCGGTCCCTGGTAGCTTGTCTCCTTTCTGGTGAAGAATTGGCTTGGTAGTTTAGTCTGCCCTGTTCCCATGATGCACTGGGCCAGGGACAGACTGATTTGCATATAGCCAGGTTCTGAGCTGGGATGGGGCAGTGAGATAAATAACGGTGATGGATCAAGCCCTGATCTTTGGACTGGGTAAGAGTGGTCTGTTTAACTCAGACACTCTGTTCATCACCACCCCCCTTTTTGTAAATCGGTGTCTAAGCATGGGCGGATTTCGCAGATCCACGATCCGCGAATTTGCGGATTTGCGGATTCGCGGTTCTGCAAAATCTGCGAATTTGCGGATTCGCAGATTTTTTTAATTGGGGGGGTCTTCTGTGCGAGTTCAAGTGCCTCTTGTGTGTATAAATGGTCAGAGATCGATCATATCAGCAGATGAAGAGAAAGAAGCTCTTGGTCACAGGAACAGCACGAGGATTGCGCTTGTGAAAGTCAAGGACACAAAGGGCTCTATCCAGCATCACAGCTGATTTTCGACGGTAGATTTGGGAAGAAGGCACACCTGCCCAGCCTCGACGACGCTCACGATTGTTTTTGGGCTGATGAATGAGTCACTGAATTTGAGCTTCAACTAGTTCCAGCGACCATGTGTGTGTTACTATGCAATTGCCCCGAAGGGCGCAGGGGTCCCTTGAGTGAGCTGTCCATCATAGTGGGTAAATGGCGGGAAGACGGTGCACAGCCACCGCGAGTATGGCAGCGGGGCCAAACGGGCGGGGCTTCCATGCGAGTTCACATGCCTCTTGTCTGTATAAAAGGTCAGAGGCCGATCAGAGCAGCAGATCAAGAGAAAGTAGCTCCTGGTCAAGGGCGCAGGGGTCCCTTGAGTGAGCTGTCCATCCATCATCCTGGGCTGTAACTATTTTAGGATGGCGCCGGCAAGCTGCCAGCGCCATCCTAAAATAGTTACTAAATTAGTTTCATCAGGAAGCACTAATAGATAAAATAAAGCAGGTGCTCGAGCACCTGCTTAATTTTATCTATTAGTGCTTTCTGTTGAAGCTAACTTAGTAACTATTTTAGGATGGCGCTGGCAGCTTGCCGGCGCCATCCTAAAATAGTTACAACAACAACTTCAAGCTTGAAGGCTTCAACTTTTGCCCCCCGAATCCGCCGCTCGCGGATTCGCGGATATTCGGTAAATTTGCGGGAGTTCGCGGATTGCGGATTTACCGAAAATCCGCGAAATCCGCGAGCGGAACGGATTTTTCGCTCACGCTTACTGGTGTCACATTCTCGATTTCCATGTATCTAACCACTGAGGTTTTTTTACATTCAGTAGTTAGTCTAGCTTTTTTATAATTGGCATACAGGGTCTTCTGGAGGGATTTACTGCTAATGGAGCTAGAGTCTAAGGGATTTAAAAACACATGTTCCAGGTTCACACTGGCTAGGCTTTTATGAACCGCAGCCAGCCATGGTATATACAACCCCCTGTCACATATCAAACAGTCTAAAATAATCTCTCTAGTTAATGCTGCTGCAGGATTGTTCCAAATTCTCAACCAAAATAACGTAGGGCGAGCCTTAATATTATCTTTTATGTATGGAAGGTTGAGTTCGCTATAGCTTGCATACTTGGCTGAGGAAATGGGTGCACCCAGGAGTTTACGACCAAATCTGTTCTCTTCACCCTGGATGTAATCACTCAATGTGTACCCCCAGACTTCCGCACCATAGGTTGCGACTGGTATGCATTGAAGTCTATAGATCTTGAGGGTAGATGACACCAGCGCTGCACTCCTTGGTTTGGGAAACCCAAGTATGGTATTAATGGAGTTGGAGAACTTCCTCCTACAATAGACCACATGGTCATTCCACAAGCCGTTAGATGCGAATACCAAACCAAGTATGGGAAAGTGCTAGTGCTCAGTATTTGATTTGAATTTAAAACTATTGGTGAATTAAAATACTTTTTAGACCCACAAGTCATCAGAAAAGATTTTTTTAAATTAGTGCATAAATCAAGGGTGGCCATGAACTCTACAAAACCATTAACCAAAATACGTGAAGCATTTGGGGTGCGTCCCATCAGTACAGCATCATCGGCGTATAACAATGCCGGACTTTTGTTACCGTTAATAGATGGGACGTCCGGAGTCAAAGTGACCAGAGACTTACTTAAATCATTAATATATCAAATAAATATGAGGGGGGCCAAGACACAACCCTGCCTGACCCCCTTACCAACTCTGATGGCTTTGGAGACCTCACCATCCCTACTAATACGAACCCTGGCGTGTAGGTCACTGTGCAAATATGCTAAGAGCGAGACCAATGACTCCTCCAATCAATAATCTAAAAGAGTGGACCACAACCGAGATCTATTGACGAAATCGAAAAGCCAACGTGAGATCCATGAATGCGAGGAATAATGGTATTTTCTTGGCTGTATTGTATTTGCCAGTGATCAGATTGAGGTTGAGGCACTGTTCTACAGTGCCCACTTTACTCCTAAACCCCAACTGACATGGATGTAAAACCTGGCATTCTTCAGCCCACGATTTGATCCTATTGTTGAGCACTCTCCCTAAGATTTTCAAAGTATTATCGATCAGGGAGATCGGCCTATAGCAACTCGGGTGAGACCAATCCCCCTTCTTAAAAATTGGTATATAATACTGGAGGACCAGGTTTGGGGTTCAGGGGAATTTGTTAAATTATTAAAAACGTTTAAAAGTAATGGAGCCCATAAGTCTGGGTGACTCTTTATTAGATCGATAGGGAGGCCATCAGGCCCGGGTGCTTTGTGTCCCAGGCTCTGAGCGATTGCCTCCTCAACTTCAAATAGTTCAATCCGTAACCCAATAATAGGGATACGTGCCTCACAAACTGAACTCGGGTCCGGAGCAGCGTAGATCTTACTAAAGTGACTCTCCCAGGACTCGCTAGATATATTACAACTAATAGGCGACATTGTATTTCCCAGGGATCTCATACCGTTAACTGCCTTCTAAAAATCCCTACCGTTTTTTTAAGGTATTTGCCCGAACAAGATTATCCCAATGGTCTGTAATAATCTCCTCTATTCTAATCTTAATAGCTCTCTTATAGCTTATCCTAAGCGATGTCACAAGAGAGTTGTTCCTAGGTTTAATATCAAGCGCCCTTCGCAGAGCTCTGTTAGCTACAGAGCAATCAGCATTAAACCATCCATGATCTAAGTAAATTTTCTTGTTTGGCTTAGACAGTAAGGATTTAATGCCAGAACAAAGCTGGGTAAAGGCGCCAACCACCTCCCGATTACATTCTCTAAATGTCATGCAGGTGTCAATCAAGTCAGGATAAGCTCTTATCATCCTTTCAAATACTGCTCTGTTGTCTATGCCACGCCACACCAATCGGAGGTTATCAGTGGTGGTTGTTAAATCACTGGCACCGTGAGCGTGGTCATAGGTTGGTCTGTCTGAAAAACTTAAGGTCATATTTATCGGGTTATGATCCCCCTGAGATGTGGGGATTACCTCAACCTTTGTCACGTAATCTTCTAGACAAGCAGTTATGAAGATATAATCAATGGTGGAGGAAGAGCCCCTTCCTCGATAAGTGAGTTCAATATGACCGTCCTTAGAAGGCACTGCTGCTACCTCCATAGCGTTTAAAAAGTTATTAGAACTTAAGAAATTGACTAGCTGGTCCCCTCTCTTACTCAACGGACCCATGTTAGGAACTTGGGTGTCAAGATAGATACCCATTGGGATTTTAACATTGAAGTCACCACCTATACATATGCTTTTGGCTTTCCTATCACAATCAACAGTTTGTAAATTAAAAATAAATTCAAACAGTTCAATAAAGTTCATATTAGGGACAGATTTAAAATCATGATTGTAAAAATTATACAAATAAAGTGAAACCCCCGTGTGTAAATGGTAGCCTGAATCTTATTACTGTTGGTGCGCAGAGCTCTGGCGCGAGCGACCTCCTGCCCTAATGTTAATCCATGGTGAGAGGCCGCCAACAGGCCTGCCTAGTTCAGGGATGAAGGATAGGACATTAAAACATTCAAAACTCTCTATAAACAGTTCCCGAGTTGCCCAAGTCTCTTGAAACATAACAATGTCTTGGCTATTAATTAGTTCCTGCCAATCTGGTAAATTTAATTTGGATGCTAAGCCCGCAACATTCCAACTAAATATTTTAAGGGACGGGTCTGTAATCCTTGTAGTCAGGATATCCGGTTTACAAAGCTCGGGACAAGTTCCAGGGGATACTAATTCTGCTACCTCAGTTAACACTTGAGTCGTAAGTGGGAGAGTCAGTCAGTCCTGACAATCCAAATCTGATAAAGGCGCAAATCTATTAACAATTAGGACGGAATAGGGCATATTTGGGCGGGAGGCCTCAAATGGGGATTTATAGAAGTAGCTCAGTGGCAAAGCCCAGATACTGGTAGTAACATCAGTCCGATTCACATATGGTGATAATATGGCTTTTGCCACAGAAGGCCTACGAAAATTATTAACTATACAATCCCCCATTATAGATTTTTGTGATGATCCTAACCAACCCACTATCCGTGCCATGATAATGTTCTCAATCAGTGATGGCCTAAATCTTTTATGTTTGGACAACCAGTCCACACACTTACAACATAACTGCTCTCATGATTCTGTCTGGTCAGATCTTAGGGGGGGGGACGCGTGCCAGAACAACGACATAGGGGCAGGACTCGGGTGGTAGGTTTAACACCTCGGTGTTATCCCCGGTCTCTGATAGATTAGTGGAGTTGGTGGCCCCTTCTCCTGATCTATTAGAGGACATAGTGTTTTTCAAATTACCATCAATAGTTGTGTTTGTATCGACCCGCATTATGTTCCTGTTTGCCCCACTAGTCCCCACAGGTTTGAAACCAGAACGAATTTTGTTACACATAACACAATCATCTATGCCTAAATTCAAATTAGTTCGGTCATTTGGCGTTTTCTGATGAGTCCGAGTTTTATTAGAGGGTAGATTTGACAAACTTGGTTTTCCTGTGCCATTAGTTTCAGAGGTAGTGAGATCTACCCTAGGAGTAATATTGGGAATCATAGATTGAGGGCCAGGAAGGGCAGAAAACACAGCAGGCATAGACTCCCTAAGAGAAGAAACAAAAGTATCTAGAACACACTTGACACGCTCAGTAATTCTGTCCATAATTAAACTCATTGCCACTTCGCTGCTGCTACTGCCATTGTTAATTATAAAAACTTGATCAGTCTCAGTCTGAGTGCCAATAGAGCAATGGAGAGGGTTAGTGGCTGGAGCATGCACTTGGGCCTCAACTGTTGTAAGATTAGCAGTGGGGCGTATCCAGGAATTCAATGTTGTGCGGGTAGAACAAGGGCGAATGGGTTGTTTTCTCTTTGCGCTCACAATCTTGACTGGCTTCCTCTTACGTTTTGACCCGGTAGGTGCAACAGTGGTTAAAGGGGTATCTAATGCGGGGGTGTCAACGATGGCAACGTCTCCCGAGACCTCACGGGTGGCAGTTAATATATCTGAGTCGTGCACAATTGAGGTGCTAGCTTCAACTACCGAGGTCAGAGAATGAAGTGGTAACCCTAGGCCAAGAGAAAGACGCCTCTCAGTCAGTTCAATTTCGTTGCTGACAATACTGACTGCTCTTTCCAACATGGTGTCAATGCTTGTTACAGCAGGTCTGGATACCACTTGTCCAACACGTTTCCCCACCATGAGCACTTTTAACACGCAAGTCATATAAATATGGAAGTTACGGTGTCCTTGGCTCACCTATAGGAACTTGCAGCAACAATCACCAGATGAAAAGGGGGTGGCCTAGCCTCCTTCGGACTCCGACGGCATAAGACAGCCCCGTCCTTGGTCCGGGCTTCGTCCGTGCTCCGTTCCGCGCGCGTCCCGCATCGCGGTGGGAGAGGCTGGCCCCGCCTCCCCCAGGTGTGTGGCGTAGCGGTGCACTCTGGGGATTGAAGTCCCAGAGTGTGAAGATGGCGTTGGTGCGGTGTTGGCACGGCAGGCGCAACAATAACAGAGCAACCCCATGGACCCTCGTGCCACCAGGAGCAGTCCAGAGCACAGCAGCAACATGGGGGCACCACGAAACAGCAGGCAAGAGAACGGATGGATTGTATAACCTGCATTGTGGTGCGGTCGGCGTGATTACACACTTTGACCCCACTGGGGCACTCCTCCTCCTGCCTAAATATGATAGATGCTGATACACTGCTCTCCCCCTATTATGTCTTACCCTACCCCGGTTTTATCGATATTCACATTCAAAGACTCATGCTGTAACACTAAGATAGAGATTAATGAGGCATTCCATAAATATTACACCAATTTATATGCTGCTCATCCCTTCAGGACCCTGGTCGCCATCAAGGCCTTACTTGGCAAATTGCAATTGCCACAGGTGCTCGCTGCACATGTGGAACGTTTAGGTGACCCTCTGATCCCAGGTGAAATATGTCAGGCAATTATTGAGATGACCCAGAATAAAACTCCTGGGGTGGAAGGACTGCCTGTGAATTCTACGCTACATTTGCGATCTAGTTAATTCCACAATTGAAAAGACTCTACAATGCATCACTTGAAGCGGGCTCCCTTCCACCAACATCATGGCAAGCTATAGTCACATTTTCCTAAAACCATGCCACCTCCCTGAGGACCAGTCCTCTTATAGACCTCTCTCCCTACGAACAGCAGAATACAAGAAATTAAGTAGGGTATTGGCGAAACGGTTACTCCCTTTACTCCCCCAATTATTTCAGGTCAACCTATGCAGTTTTGTGCCCATGGCAAAACACCTCATTAAACATACGGTCTTTATATCAAGTCATAGATGCGGCAATGGAGCGTACAATTGAGAGGGGTAGCCTCTCATTAGACGTACAGCAAGCTTTTGACATGTTGGTTGGGGTGGAAGTACATGTTCTCAATCCTGGCAAACTTCAAACTCCCTCCTACTTTATACACTAGGTTAGGCTCTTGTACGTGAATCCTGTAGCCAGAGCAAAGACAGAATCACATATATCTTCATACTATCCGTCTCCCATGGTCACCAGACAGGAATGTCCGCAATCACCTCTGTTATTCGTATTGGCTATGGAGCCCTTGGTGCAGCGTCACCACCTGTGGGATTCAAAAGGCAAAGACACCACGTCGGTGATACTGCACCAAGGGCTCTTTGCCTAGGGAATCCCGCAGGGAACTACAATCCATGCTGTCTCCATGTACGCGGATTAAATGATTTTACATATCTGGATCTAACACCCATATTCAATATCCTTCAGTCTTTTATTGACCTGTCCATCCCTCGTTTCAACCACACTAAATCCCAGGCATTCTCATTTCAAAATAACTTTGAGTGTGACACGTTAACTTTGGGTTCTCATAATATACTGGTGGTGCATCACATGTTCAGTGATCTGGGAATCCAGATCTACAGAAGCACGGAGGACTTAATAGATGGAAACCTCATCAGAGAAATCACAGCAGTGAGATCCCAAATCAAATCCTGGAAAACATTGCCACTGTGAGTAGCGGGCCAGGTAACCCTGGCTAAAATGGTGATGTTGCAACGATAAATATTTTATTTTGCCAATTTGCCTGTGTTTTTCCCTGTGACAATTTTTAGGACACTAAATTCCTTACTAATTGAACTAATATAGGGTGCCAGTAGGTGCAGGGGCAGCCTACTCAAAATGCAATTACCACCAGTGGGGTGTGAGATGGGCCCCCTTATTTCAGGGCCTACTGCTTGGCGGGGCTGCTTCAATGGCTGTCATACTGGATGCTGGGTTACTATTTCAGCAAAATTGTTAACTCATACCACATGCTGCTGCTAGACAAACTTCATAGACTACTTTTATCAGTGGAGTCCTGGTCCATTTCGGTCCCTCTGTTTCTCTGCATTGTATTGGCCCACTGGAAATGCTCCATAAGTTATACTAATACACATCCCAATGGGTAGACTCCGCAGAAGAATATTAACGGCGTATTGCCAATACGCCCCTAATATCCTTCTGCGGAGTCTACCTACACAGCTGGGCACGCTTACAGCAAACAGCCCATCGCTCTGGGAAAGCACAGGGGTCACTACGGCGGAAGACCTATTAGCAGAGGGTACACTCCTGTTGCACCGAGAATTCATGCAGCTCCACGGCTTACCAGACTACATTTTCTACAAGCCCACATCCTACATACTGGACCCTGCAGGGACCACAACCTGCTACACACACTCTGATACAAACAATCTGTGAGAACATGGGTCATGGCGGATATCTGGTTAAGTGGCTATATTGTGCTCTACCAACCCCCTTAAATATATCTGTAGACGCCCTGAGGATTAAATGAGAGGACGATTTGGCTCGGTCCTTGCATGATAAGGAGTGGCATTTTGTCGTGGAATACCCTAGCAAGGTCTCTTGTCGATAATGTGTGAAATTCATACAATTCTCACTTCTATTCAGAGTATATCTAACTCAGTAAAGCTTCACTCAGTCTTTCCTTCAGCCGTATCAACCTCGATCCCATGCCAAAGACGCAGACCTATCACATGCAATGGGCTTGTCCTTCACTAACCTCTTATTGGACCGATATACCTACCACCCTCTCTGCACTTACTGAAGTCCCACACAGGGGTAATGACGAACAGTGTCTCCTGTGGCTATTTCCTCGACCCAAGAGTTTCAAAGTTGCAGCGCAGTTTGTGGATTTGGCGCTTCTTCTGGCAAAGCGACAATTAACCAGGCACTCGAAATCCCGAAAAGCACCCCTTGTCCTAAACTGGTATTAGGTCATATGCTGGGGGCACAGCTGAGAGTTATATGTTTACTCAGAGAGGAAGGACTACCGAGGCCTACATAAATGCCCTATTGCCTTGATCTGGGACGATTTACTGGAAACCTTTAATTTCCGAGATGACAAAGAGTAAAGATGACTTCTCACGAGACAGTGCGCATCTCCTCCCTCTCCGACCCTCTCTGGAGTGACCATGTTTTTGCCCCACTAAAATACTGAGCTGGAGATATGTTAAATACTTCTTGTGCACTTGCACCTTGACTGACAAAGACATAGGTGGGTGGGTGACACTCCCACTCAAATAGAGCACGATCCGAAGAGACGGAGTGCAGAGATTACAGTTTGGGGTTATGGGCAGGGGCGTTAGGGATTATAGTTAAGGCTTCCTGTTTGCCATTTTTACGGATTTTTACAGATAAATACAGACAGAAAACAATGTGTTTCCTGTTTGTATTCATTTTTAAAAGCGGGAAAATGCTAAAAGTGGTGCTTCTTGTGAGATACTCTCCATGCTGTTGTTTGTGAATTCTAGGCAACAGTGACCTGAGCTGAGCTTAGTTTGCTAAAACGTGACAGGTTATATAAACTCCAAAAATATACCATTTTGCAGCTACATTTATTCTTGAAACACAAAATAAATATGGATAAATACTAATAAGATGGCCAAAAAATAAATATGGATAAATACAGACGGAAATGTTTGATAACAACAACAAAAAAAACCCATAAAACCGGAAGCCCTAATTATGACGTAGTTTGCCTGTTTTGATGGCTGTCAATTGCTACCAAATGTCTGCACAGGCAGGATGTACTGCCAATGTGTTGTTTAACATGGTACATGATATTGCGAAGATTGCATATATGCTACTAAGGGTATGATACCTTCTATGTATGAACCATACTCTACTGAGATAATCAACATGCAAGTGACTGTCAATAGCAATTAAAATGCAATAAAAAGTGTTAAAAAACAAAATCCTCACTACTGTAAGTGTTTTCACTGTGCGCTATATTATATATCAATATGCACTAACAGTACTCCTTACAGTGCTCTTAAGGGTCTCTGATATAGCTCCCTTTTGTATGAAGCACTATTGAAAAAACAGTACACGACCTGGATATTCTGTCCTTTCATTGGTAAGGTATGTTGATTGGTCTTTGGCTGTAATTCTGAGGGGCCTGGAAATTCCTCTTTGATGTTCTCACTTCTGGGATTAGCCATACAGCAGGGATCAATAAATCGAGGATGCAGAAATGATACATTATTGCATTTTTTAGGATTATTGATCAATTAACAGTCCCACCTGTAATTCTTTGTACCTATCGAATCGGATTACTGCACTCTGAGAGAAGGCCTTGGTGTCTTACTTGTAGGAATTATTTGCCTCTGCGTCCGCCCCATATGTTTTCATTTGTTTTATTACATTTGTTTGTGTGTTATATTCTTTACTGAAGTGGCAGCACCCACTTCTTCAATGTCTTCCTCTTTTTTCTGTAATCTAAAAGGCCCGAGGGATGAACCCTTTGTCTTTCATCCAGCAGGCTGATGCCTCTTGAAGGTAGAGGCATACATTCAAAGAAAGTGTGGGTTCAGTGCATGGGCCACATCTGCGGGGCAGAAGGGAGCAGCGCCGAGCACCTCTGCAGGCTCTATGCCTGCCTCTCACAGATGTGTGCTATTGAGAGACGCATTTGTGTGAAAGATGAAACAAGCCAGGTGCTGGTCCAAGAAAGCGATGACGAACATTAAAGTAGTAGGTAAAAGAGAGAACAAAACCGTCAAGGCCTTTGTTGCCGTAGCTTTTTGATAGTCACGACATATCGGTGCTCCTTTGATTGCAAGAACTTCGCTTCTGTCAGAAGTTTTGGTGTATTTTTACCAGCCATTGGCCTTCAAGTGAATAGGTTCTGCATGTTTCCCGAGGATACCAACATGTGCCCTAGTAGTCCATAAGCATAAACTATGCAGTGTCGCAGAACAATCAGGGCGCAAACCTTTACACCATGCTTTATGCGTTTTTTGTGGGATTCAGTAGAGATTCATGCCCATTCATGAGGAGGAAAAACATTCATATTTGAAACTTTAATACGAACATGGTCCCTTAAATAGTGAACGAAGAACGCGTTTTCTTTATTTTTCTTGTGGCATGCTTTTTTTTAGCTTATGCCTTCTCATCTCAACATGCAGCAGCTCGCAATTCGGTCTCTAGTTGGCAGAGGTTTGGACTCTGTCCAAGTAGCGACTACAATCCTATTCAAGGTAATTCAGATATATGACGTAAATTAACCTGTGCTCACTCTCTGGAGTTTGGCACAGAGCGTCAGGCTTAATTTAAGAGGCAATGTATAAAGTATATGTGAAACACTTAAATTACAGCAACACAATGAAAAAACCACAAAAAGACTGCACACCAGTTTAGTACAATAGAGAATATTTATTGAGTAAAACAAGATCAAAACAACAAAGATCCAATACTTAGAACTTAAGATATGATTAAAGATAAAAAGTGAAAACAGTGCTTAGAAGTCACTTGTGGTCAAAAGGTTACTTTTGGTCCAGTCCAAATCCAAAGTTCAGGCTGACCCCGATGGAGGGCAGGCAGGTTACAGGACTAGACATGTCCTGCTGAAGATATACCTTTAAAGCAATGACCATCAAATAGCAGGGATAGTTCGGTATACACATGGCAGTAATATACAGATTAAGCATATATCTCATGAATACAATGTATAATTATGCGTCTCTATTTTCGTCAGTACACGTGACAGCGTTATGCCCAAAAACTTATATCACAATCATAATATAAAGTAGGCTGCACATCCCTATTTTCTTTTTTTTCTGAATAACAGCAATACAATTATCAAAAACACGGAACTGTTAAAGGAAGAATCAAAGACTGGGCAGCAGTTGGCAATATAGCATTCCCACATATCTCCTGGCTTCAAGGACAGATGTGGTGTTAACAGCTCAATTCATCTCTCATCCTCCTTACAGTGGACTTATGATGTATTAGGAAACGAAATGTTGGGCCCCGCCCCTGTGTATCCCCCATGGAACTTAGTGTAGGGGCGTTTTGGGCTGCAGGAGGACACCCTTCTCCCTCCTAATTTAAGATTTTGGGTTTCTGCCCTCTGCGGTGATTGGCCTATCTCCCTCACTGCCCATAGGCATAGGCAGTTTCTGTGCTAATTGGTGTTACCTGGACTTTTAGGGGTCCGTAGGCCACTACTCGTCTGTGTGCCTGAGGTTCCAGTCTGTAAATGAGTATCAGGTCCCACAGCCACCTGTCCTGGGGACTGTAATTTACTCAGCAATAATCCCCACATCTCCAAATCCCACTTGGCATTTTCATCTGTACGGACTATGCACAGATGTCGCTCATTGGCCATGCTCCAATCACACACAGCTGCTGTCCATTGGGCAGTATAGGGGGCATAGATTGCGTCCAGTGTATCTCTATGCGGTGTCTAACGAGTACCAGTCCTAAGTTGGCAAATTTATGTTGCATTCTGTTCCTCGTCTTTGGGGTTGTCAAAACCCCTAAAAGGCAATGCTTAATGGTTTCCTCAAACTGAATGCCAGTCTCCTCTCGACTCGAAACATCTCCATTACTCCTGACCAATACTGCCGGAGCTGAGGGCGATCTGACGTCACATGAGCAAGCTTGGCTGGCCTGGTTTCACAGCGAGGACACTCCGAGGAGCATGTCACATTGATATGCGCTAATCTGAGAGGGATCTTATATGTGCAATGCAAATAATGAAATTATGTAAGCTTGAAGCGAGCATTGCTGGCCACTCCCTGTACCTGCGCAAACGTTCTTTACCATTCACTGTCTGTGAGGGGGTGTCAGCAGATCTGTCAACCATCTATCTCGAATGCAAGAGACATCAACACTGCGGTCAGCCTTGAGTGCTCGGTATAGAAGTTAAATCAATCCTCTGTGGGTGCCAGGGTCTAGAATCGCCATCAATGTGTGGGACTCCATTGGTTCCTCAGAGAATGAAATCCATTTCTCTCGCGTAGTGCATGAGAGTTTAGCATATTGCAAAAAATGTCCTCCTGTGCTTCAGCAAATGTGAGGAATGACCCTTTACAATATAGGTCATCCACAGTGAGGCACTCCTCCCCCTTGAACCACCTTGTCAAATTCATTACGGGTTGGATAAGGCAAGAATTATGCAGTCATTGCAATGGTAGCGTTCGTGCATAGGATGCCAAACGTTGCACTAGTGTGACCACCCGTTCTCATGCTGAATTTCACAAGATTAACATTCTTACTGTGTACTGCTAGTTTGCATAGTAGATAAATATTAAATCACGGTTGGTGAGCTGCATGAGAGAAATTTCTGTTTGGATGACTAACAACTGCCTCTAATTAAATGGTGAAAAAAACAAAATAGTGCTATTTTGTAAGGCCCAGGAGCTTTAGTCAGTGGACTGGTAACCTACTGAGTTAGAACTATCCCCATGCCCAAAACAGGGGTAAGAAATCTTGGCATTAAACTGGATCAAATGCTATCCATGAAAGACCAGATCAGCGTGACCTATGGCACTTGTTTTGCCACAATGTGCCTCCTAAGAAAAGTCTTTCTCTGGCTTCCCTGCACTTCAAGAAAGACCCTAGTCAGGTACTAATAACGAGTCGCCTGGAAGATTGGAATGATCTACTAGTGGCAGTTGACACACTGCTGTCTAAACTTCAAGTTGTGCAGGACACTGCAGCTCGGCTGATCTACAACCTCCCTTCACGCTCTACCTCCACATCCATTTTGAAAACATTGCACTGGATTCCTATTAGAAAATGCATCATCTACAAGTTATGCCGCTTGACCTGTAAGGCAGTTACTATCTTGTTACCTACTTACCTATACACCAGACTTTGTTACTATCCGCCCACCAGACTGCTTAAGGATTCCTTGCATACGTTCTGCCAGGTTCTGAGGTAGATCCTTCTCATACCTTGCCCTACTTCATTGAAACAAGCTCCCTCTGTATACTCGCATTTGCCCAGACTTTTCCAAGTTCCAAAAACGTCTAAAGAGGTAATTCTTTTAACTGCACTTTACCGTTTCTGAGTAGCAAGCACCAAGATACTCCTTCAGGAGTTAGTCGCTGTGATATATTAAGTGCCATAAACCCCAATGGTTGTCACAAAAATACATGCAAAATAAAGGAGCAACCACGGTTCAAATTTTGTAAAGTCTTGTATTCTATAGTTGACAACTGCCTAAATCCCTCTGCTCAGCAGATGGTTGCGTACAAAAGTTGTTATAAGCAATATTACTAAAATATTACTGGCATTCAAGTAGTTGCTTTGTTACTAACCACTAAGTGGATGCAATGTCATTTTAAGTAATGCATTGAATCCTTCAATCAGTGATTACTGAGTTTATTAAAAAAGAAATTACAAAAATTTTGAATACTTTTATTTGTTACCAGAATCTGGCAATTGTCTTTACATCTTGCCTAATGAACTTGGCTGCTGATTCTAATTAACACATTACACCTGGAGCTCCTTACCAGCTCAATTTCGTGTGCAAGACACACCCACTGTTGAAAATTACCACACTTATGCCCAGATGCATCATCCTTTTTAGGAAGTGCAAACGGTGCGATTCGCATAAATCGGCCTTTTGCACTTCCTAAATTGGTTACTGGGATGCATCAAGCATTTTTTGGAAATCGCTTTTTTTTGCGAGTTCCAAAAAATGCGATTGCTGTTAAGGAATCGCAAATTTGCGATTCCTTAACAGCAATGCATCATCCTCAAAACATTTGCGATTTTAAAAATTGCAAATGCAAATTACCACGAAGTTGAACTTCGTGGTAATTTGCAAAAATGTTTAAAAACGCATAAAAATGCATTTTTTAAACGTGTACGTTACAGGCACACATGTCCTTAGGACATGTGTGTATGTAACTCACATGTAAAAGTGCATTTCATGGGTGCAGGGGGGGGTCCTTTGGACCCCCCTCTCCACCCTTGAAAGGCTTTGATGCATTCCGATTTGAAATTGCGAATTCGCAATTCCCATTCATTCCTATGGGCATTTCAGCCCATAGGAATGAATGGGAATATCGGATTCGCTATTTGGAACTCGCAATTTTATTGGAATTCGGTAAAAATTGCGATTTTTACCGAATTTCAATAAAATAGCGAAATTAATGATGCATTGCCATTTGCGAATCCTTAATTGCGATTCCTTATTTTTCGCAATTAAGGAATCGCAAATGACAACGTTGATGCATCTAGGGGTTAGTTCTAAGGAAATGTGTCAATCAGTTGTCAGAACATGACACCAGACTGAAACTATTTGTACCGTATAGATCTCTTTGCACGTTTTGCAGTACTTACAGATGTTCCCTTCTGGTGGTGGAAAAGTAAAACAGCATGCTAAATGGTTGAAGATGACACGGGATTTATGATTTAACATCTAACTATAACCTGACGTCCTAAAGTTTCTCACGCCAGCCAGAGCGATTTTTATTCTTGTTCTGCAAGAGTCTATTGTCAGTTTAAGACGGTTATTCTCCGAGAACACCCTCACCAAAGGGGCCCTACAGGAACACACCAAAGGCACCTTTAACATGTGCCACCTTACTCTTCAAAGAGTGTGGAACAGTCTCATGATTTGTGCCTATGAGGTTTAGGTGAACATAGGGATAGAACAATGCAATCAGAAATACAGGTAGAGGAATACAAAATGTAAGGCACATACAAAGTTGATAAATATGAAAACAGGTATTACCTAAGGTTACAAGGGAATGCCAAAAAGAGTGCTTATTGTTTGCCTTCACTACTTCATTTTACTGAGGACGTATGCTGTGAGACAAATAATAAATAGGGGCCTCATGCTGATCCTGGAACTATTAGGGGCTGTTAGTCTCAGTGAAAACAAATGATTCCCCTGCTATATGTTTACGTCTAATGGTAGCTCATGGGCTAGTTCAAAGTGAAAAAATCCAGTAAGATCCTCTCAAGTAGGTCTATTTGCATGTTGTTAGACCTCCTTAGCACAGGAATATGTTTGCGAAAAGATGGTGCCACACTCTATTGAAGCTGATAAACAATGCTTTAATTCCAGAGTAGATATCATTGTAATGCCACCAGTACCTCACACAACGAACACTGCTCCCTCTCTTTCCCAAACCACCATCCCAGAATCCCCATCCCACAACATTTTATTACAACCTTACTTACAGGAATGACAGACATCCTATCTTTGTTCCATGCATTACCATCACTGGTGTGCATCACACTTGGGGATACCTTGACCATTTGCATGGGGGCGGAAAACCTAGATTTGCCCCTTAGAACATGTCCAGGCTTCTTGATCCTGACCCAACTCCCCACTACAAAATCCCAAAGATCTGTTCTCATGCCAACTCTCAGACTTCTTTTGCACTTTTTTCTGACATTCAGCACCCCCTGAAACAAACGCATCATCAATGCAATTATGACCCTTCCATTCTTGATTAAATTAAACCTGGAACTCTAACCTGCAGTTGGACAAAGCGAGAGACCCCGTAGAGCAATTGCTGATTGTTCTCTATGCCCATAGCATGTCATCCATCAAAGACTTCCAATTTAAATTGTTGATGGTTAGAAGCTGCAACTGATCCTTCAATGCACGACTGAAGCGTTTAAACAAACCATTACGCCAAGGATGGTATAGGGAAGACCTCATTTGTTTGACATGATGGGTACCTAAAATGACTTAATTTCTTCTGGTACCAACTGTTTACCATTGTCTGTTACAATCACAGCATGGTATCCTTCCCTTACAAACACTTTGTTTAAAAACTGAACTACCGAAGTGGATGTAACACTGTTCACAAATCCACCTTCTGGCCATTTTGACATGCAATTCATGAGGACACTAGCGAACTTTGAATTTTCTCCAAAATACTTTGATAGAAGCAGCTTAATCCAGTGCTAACTTTGCCTATGGTATCAAAAGAGAGTCAACAGGGTTAATCAGGGTAAGCTGGATCACCTGGGATTCATCACTTATGACACATGGACCGTAGTCTCACACAAAGCACTCCACAGCTTTGTCTACACCAGGCCACCAAAAATCCTCTTGTACACTGTGCTTCATTGCTCTTGTTCCAACGTAACCCTCATGGGCCAACTCCAATTTTTTTTTAAGCTTGTAGGTGCTACCAGCTGCCCCAAACTTCGTAGTAGACCATATTGACATGTCAATTCGGTGGCCGCATGACCATATGGGGTAAAAATCACATATGTTACCTTAGAATAAGGCCATCCATGTACCACCCACTGCATGACTTTACTGAGAAAATTGTGTTTTTGTAACATCTCTTCATTCACTTTCTCCAATGCCCTACTCAACACATTGTAGATCAAAATAGCTAAACAGATGATTTCATTATCATCCACCACCTCGGCCATCGAAACATCTAAGGGTATTCAGGACAAAAAATCAGTAATTACATTCTTCTTCCCAGGAACATATTCAATATTATAATTGAACTCCTGCAGGCGATTTTGCCACTTGGCAATCCTGGGAGCAGCCTTAACACCACCATTTATTCTAAACAGTACAATTAATGGCTTGTGATCAGTTCTCAGAAGACAAGGGACCCCCCCGCCCCCACATTAGTGCGAAAATACAGATTTCACCTCAAAAGTACCAAAGCTCCCTTCTCAATAGTTGAGTAAGTATGTTCTACACCTCTGAGTGTTCTGAATGTGAAAGCAACCACATCCTCCTTTCTGTTTCTTCTCTTCTACATGAGGACAGCACCCGAAGTACTTGGCATCAGTAGCAATGATATACTGTCTCTCTGTTCAAACAACTTTAAGGGACCACCAATATGATGCCGGAACGTACTTTGTTAAAAGCAACTTGACACTCCTCATTCCACAAAAATGAGACACCGTTTTTAAGAGGACTAGGTTTGTCTGCAAAATGGGAAAACAATTAGAATAATACTTCACTAACCCCATGAGAGATCTCAGGTGGTCTCAGTTATTTCGTTTGGGAGCTTCCTCAGTAGCTTAAGCAACTTTACCTTGGAGCTGATACCATCCTTAGATATGTGTTGTCCAAAGTAGTCCACCCCAAACTCTTCAAATTTGCACTTGCTCCCCACCAAAGTTACTCCTTTATCCTGCAAAATGTGCAAAGCCTTGTCCAGACGCATATTATACTGCTATAGGTCTTGGCCAAAAATCAATATATCATCCTGAAAATACCCAACATCCTCACAGTCTTTAAATATCTCCTTGAAAACCTTTGGAATACTGATGAAGCAGATGCAAGTCGGAAGGTCATTTGCTTAAAACAGAATGCTCTCTCTGCAGTTACAGATGAGGTGAAGTGTCTCTACTCCTCACTCAAAACCACCTGATGGTATGCTGCTGACGTGTCTAGGGTGTGAATAAGGTGGCTCCCTCCAATGTACTTAACTTCTCCCTGATGTTGGATAAGAGCTCTCTATCCACCCAAATATTTTAGTTGAGATCATGTAAATCCACAAATAAACGTAAAACATCATCAGTCTTACTTACCAAAACCACGGGTGCAAGCCATTCTGAGCCCTTAATAGGCTCACTAACATCCAAATTACTCGATGCGTAGCTCCTTTTTTCAAAGATCGGGGTACCTTCCGCACTTTGTGCAAACAGGAGTGGGTCTGATTTTCAATATCATTATGTGCTGGAGTCCTTTCAGTTTTCCTAAATGTTCGGTAAATGCTATGGGGAATCTTTCAATTCAAAGGCTCATGGAAGAAACTCTCATTCACAAAGACATCAGCTTAGATCTGGTGAACACATAATCAGGGTGATTAGGATCAAGAATCCTGTCCAACTCTCCTTGTTTATGCCATCCTAATAAGTTTGAAACCTCCTTTGTCACAAATACCACTCAATGTGCAGTTTTCCCATCAAATTTTAATAGACCTTCAACATGCATTTTTTTCTCTATGTGTAGACATTTTTCCCTTACACGGTTGAAGTTCTTGTGGTTTGAATTTCAAGATAATATCGGGGATGTGAGAAGCTGGCCTGGTATATGATATACACTTATGTAAGTGGACACCTTGCACCAGTCCAGACAACCTTTATTGTGATTTAAGAGTTCTTAGAAAAACTTAGAAAGCTCTCTAAGTGGTAGCTGTGGAGAATAGCCTTAAGGCTTAGTCCAGAAGGAGTGTAAAGCAGCGTGTTTTAACAGAATGCAATCTTATAGAATAGATTAAGTGAAAAAGAACTGCACAAGGTATTTATAAAAATATGTGTTTATTATAATATACTCTCTAACACGTTTAGATATCTCCTACCCGGAGATATTCAAAATGCATACTATACTTTGCAAAGAAACACAGTAAATAACACGTAATACTCAGTGGGTCCCAGGGGGGGACCAAACCATATACTAAAAAAGTGGTATAAGAACCACAAATTGGGTCAAGACAATGTCAGGAGTACGTAGAAGTGCTGGGAACTCAAGGAACCACCCAAGGTGAGGAGATAAGGACCACACGGAGAGCGTGTGCAGTCTGGGAACACGATCGCCTGCTTTGTACAACTCTACGTGCAAGTCAGAGTTGCATTTTGAAAGATTAAGGACCCTTCCCAGTGGACCCTGAAGAAACCCTGTGGAAGACAGAAATTTGAAGAGTCACCTCACCAATGGATACCCTAGTACCCATGTTGCCTACCCCAGGGAAGCCGGGTGCATATGTGTGAAGTGGTGTCGGAAACTGCAGTTGAACCTAATGGAGGACTTCAGGAAAGAGCCGCTGTTGAAGAAGGAGAAAGTGTCTGGTGGAATCCCAAAATGGATTCTAGACAAGTGGTACCTGCAAGCAGAGGGGGCAGAGTCTATGTCACTCTGGGGTGACCAGGAGACTTGGAAGATGAATGCTATTCGATGCCTGGTGTTGCAGGATGGATGACAATGATGTTGACTCTGCAGCTGTGAGGACCAAGTGATGCTGAGGAGAACCAGGAGCCATCATCCCACGAAGGATGGCGAGTGCTGAGGGGTCAGTGTCCGGTGAGAGCACCAACAAGCCTTGGCAATTGCAACCAATGCTGGAATGGAAGAAGGAGCAACGTTGGGATCAGCAAGGTCCAGGGGACTCACCAACAGCAGGGGACTCAGGGCAGGCCCTGACCAATCAGGGAAGCCCAAAATAAAAAACAATGACCCTCAAGTGGGCCCACAGGCCGGAGCTACTGGAGTCAGGAGAGGACCTCAAGCAGCTCACCAAAAGGTGCAGTCCATGATGCAAAAGATGTGACGTGCCTGATGATTTTGGTCACTGAATGTGCTTGAGGTTGGGGCTACTTGGAGCCCAAAGATCTTCTTGGAAAGATATTCAACAAGCCTTTGCAACTGCAAGTTGATGTGGTGCTCAGGGGTTTTGTAATTGAAACCCCCATGATGGATACTGGCCTCAAACTTGGTGAGAGGGCAGGGCAGGCCTCAGGAGCTATGCAAAACTACCACCTCTATTGCTGAACCTTTCAGAGTCCAGAAGAGCTTAGGATCAGAAGAGCGGTTGACTTAGTTGGGGTGCCTACGAATGCAGGGGAGTGACTCCTTCCTTCCAAGGGAGATTTCTTCAAGTGTCTTTTATGCTTCACAGGCCTTGGAAGTTTCCTGTATGATGCACAGACAATGCAGCAGACTGGAAGGGAGACAAAGTCAGGCCCAAAAGAAGTCCAGCGAAGTCCAGAGTGCCCAGATGATGGAAGAGCAGTGACGTCTGATCTGAATCTTATCCCATTATGAATCTAGGGACCTACACCCAGGTTAGCACTTATGTACCCTAGGGAACGGGTTGGGAAGATTCAAGGGACCCTCCCAGGGGAGGGTCTGCACAGGGGGTAGGTTACTCCTGTGTCCTTTGTCCAGTTACATGCCAGAGTTGGAGCCAATGGCTCCCAGGACTGGTTTGAAGTTGACTATGCACAGGGACACCAAATGTGCCCCTCTTGAAGACTGAGTGGTGCTGGCAAGCACACCCACATCAATACACTAAATCCTGTCTGGGAGGTGGCCACACCTCCCTGTGACAGGATGCCTATTGTTCTGCTTTCCCCTTCTCGAGCTTGGCACAGCAGCTGGAGGGCATAATCGTATCTCTGGTTGGCAGCAACCATTTTGTTCTATCCGGGTCAAGAAGGTTGGTACCGGGAACACTGAGAGCTTAACGGAGGGCTGTTCCACTGCTTGGAATCATACATGTGTGGGAGGTATGATTCCAACATGTTTGATACCAAACATGATAGGATTTGTTGAAGCCGTTTTCGAGATGGTCATCGCGTAATTGCACAGTGCCCCTCTATATAGTATATGGCTGCTTCACTGACAACTTGGGAGAATGAACTCCGTAGGCTGCAGGGGTGTCCTGCTCATGCATGGACACCCTCTCACTTAGAACCAAACACCCTGCCTTCAGGATTTTTAAAGTCCTGCTATAGGGGTGACTTATAGGTTTTAAGTGCAGTTGCCCTAGATATAGAAAACCTATATCTTTAGTAAGTGGTGCGAGCACCAGCTTACACAGGCTGCAATGGCATGCCTGTAGTTCCATTTTGAATGGTCCCTCATGGGTGGCATAATACATGCTTCAGCCCATGGGAGACCTCTGGGGTACCTATGCCCTCGTTACCTTAGTAACATATAGTAGGGACTTGTAAGGGTACTCCAGTATAGTATCCAATCTGGGGTCTTCTTAAGTACTGAGCACAACAATTTAGGGAGAAAGCAGATAGACTGGGGTCCGTTTAGCAGGATCCCAGTCAGACTATTCAAATACAGCTTAGCACCAGGCAAAAAGTGGCAGTAACCATGCTGAAGGTTCTTCAATGTGAAAGGTGACCTTGAATCTACCATCAAACGCACATTCACGCCATTGATTACGGCGTTGCATAAAGGCACCTTCCTACAAAAAAACGTTAGTTCTCCCACTACACCTTCATGAGCGACATTCTCATTTGCTCCCTCATCCTCATCGCAGGCAAGTTCAACCCCTTCACTCACATTACTATCAACCATGGTTTAAAATCATATTGCAGTATTGCTGAGTGCGGTCTCATCCACCAGAGATACTACAGGCTTGCGCATCCTTCCACAAACCCTCGCAAAATGCCCCTTGCGATTGCATTAAAAAAATTAGACGATAATTCCAAGCAATTCTTGGCTGAATCCACGCAATTGTGACTTCCACACCCAAAGCTCATAGTAATGTCACTAATTTTGTTCCTTTGGCCTTTTAAATGGATGAATTTCTACCCGTCCTTCCGTCCATCCTTTGCTTGCAGGGCATTCACTATTTTAGAAGAGCCTAAATCACTATGCTTGGACAATTCTTTGAAGTATGCATCAGAATTCTCTACTTCCCTAGCTATGGTGATTGCTTTCCCAAAACTTGGTTCTTCAGTGGAAGGCAGTCTTTCTGGATATTTTTGCTGTGAATTTTTTCGATCTGCTGGTCATGAATGATTTTATCCTTGCACTCTCTGTAATTGACCACCAGTTGACATAAAGCTCACACAAAGTAATTAAATGAGTAGCTTTGTTGTTGGGCTCTTTGTAAGATTGTATGACTTTCCAACACTACACTCCTTGTGGGGAAAATCTTTTTTACAATAACAGAGGCATACTCAGCCACCACACCTAACGCTAACATTTCACTGACTGCCCCTTCCTGGTAATAGTTGCACCATTACTTCTTGTAAAGTTATTCTTTTTTTTAATTGATCTCTCTTCTGGGCACACATTGTGTATGAGTAATGTTCTTTCTTTTTATTGGTGAATGTTTCACCATCAATGGCATCCAAGTATACCTCAAATGGATCTTTCCATTGAACCCAATAACAAGGTGGGTGTACCAGGTGTATATAAAAATGCAGGAGATGCAGTGATACTTTCAATGCTGAAATTATACTGTAGGTGAAAAGAGCAAAAAAATAAACTGAAAAGACAGCTCAAAGCAAAATGGCCCCAGACAAATTGGCTATGAAACCAATTCATATTGTCCGCTTCAGTAACACTAAAAGTGAATCTAGTCCAAAATGGCAGGGAAAACGACACTAAATGGGAATCCAAACCAACAAGATCGTTCTGTCACTGTAAACCTGAGCCCAAACCAACATGACCGACCGACAAATTCGGGCCACGTGCCCTCTGGTGACAATGCTTACAAACATGCGCAAGATCAGTATTGACTTTGCCCACATTCAAGGTGGGTGATCGGAAAGGTAGGCATGGTTTGTTGGGCCTACCTTTGTGCTAAAGAGCCGAGTGTGGCAGGGGTGAGAGGCACCGAAGGTCAGCACAGTTGGTGAGGTGGCAGCTGTTTGATGCCACAGTGTCGAAAACACCGCCAGAAGTGGGCGTGTCGATGACCGTCCAGATTGCAGTCGCTGGATTCAGTGAGAGTGTTGAGTGCTGCATAGATCCGTTAGGGTAGCCAATGTGGAAAACTGGTGGTGAGCTGTGGCACGCTCTCATCACCAATCAAAAGATGATGCTACATTATGCTTTAATTCCTGAGTAGATATCACCGTAAAGCCAACAGTACATCACATGACTATCATAGCTCTCTCACTTTCCCCATCCCAGACCACATCATTCCATGTTCTAGCCCACATTCCAACTCGATGCCGACCGCTAAATGACCTTTAATAAAATAGAGAGTTCAAGACAATTTCTCATTAAATTTGTATCAATTTCAAGTGTTCACTTCAAATGCCTTATGCCTTTCAAATTCCTTTCATAACATAAAAGAAACAGACCTTCCCAGGTCCTGCATTGTCTCGCCTCACTTGTACTCCTGCCTCTGGCAGGAACAGGAAGCAGGCAGGCAGCTTCCCTTCCCTCCCCTAAGCCAATCACAATGCTGCAATAGCAGCGTTGTGATTTCTCGGAACACCGACCAGCCAGGTGCCTATGGGGAGGCCATTTACTCTATGTAAGCTGCATTGCAGCCTACATGGAGAAAGGGCAGAGTGTGCATGGCTGGTTTGGTAGGCCCTGGGGCCGAACAAGCAATCAGCACTCTCAGCAGTGTGTAAGCAAGTCCTCCCCTGCCCTAAGCCAATCACAATGCTGCAATGGCAGCGTTGTGATTGGTCGGGACGCCGACCAGCCAGGTGCCTATGTGGAGGACATTTTCTCCATGTAGGCTGCATTGCCCTTTTCTATGAAAATGTTCCGGTTTTCTATAGAAGAGCCAATATAGAGTGAATCCTTCTACCTCTTGTAAGAGTGAAGAGTGGTGATGTAATATTGATAAAGGTATTTCAGAATATCATTATTTTAGGTTTTGATTAATTGCCAAAGTTTAGATGTTGAAGATATTTTAAATAGTATTAAGTTACTCATATTCACTATCAACAGCTGTTCATTACAAATAAAGTAAGAATTACAGCATTTGATGGTATCATTTGAATGAGGAACACAGTTTGATAAAGAGGCTGGTTGGTTGACTTCTATAATCAGCCCTTCGTGCCATTTTTATGGATCAAGTAAATGTAGAAATTGCTTAAGGAAATCAATCAAAATAGCAGAGAAACTCCTTTCTTTTGTGCTCTATTGCATTGTTTGTGCATGATTTCAATTACACGCTGCAAGAACCTCCAATATTCTGCCTTTTTGCATCATTCCTCAACCTGCAAGCCAAGAGGCTCCCCTCTGCATGAACCTGTCCAATATATTTGTCATGTGTTTATGAAAAGATGAGCCTTGGCATGTGTAAGCACAATTCGTCCAGCTATCACCGTGGATTCAGTTTTCATTTAATCCGATCCTGACTGCCTCTTTAACTTGGTTGTCCAGTGCCAACTCTTTCCCAATCCATAAACGCATTCGTGGTCATTTCCAGTGATTGACAGGGAATCTGTCATGACTTTGACACTTCTGAAATTGGCTGAGGTGCTGGCTGACTCCAGCAGATGTGTTATTGTCAACCCAGTGGAAGCTTGGTGGAAAGGATTTCCTTGTTATACCTCAGAGTCACTGTTAAAGCCAGGGCTGTTTGACTATTAAATAGTCCCTTACACAGCCCATGAAGGAGGCGTGAGCCAGCATACTCAGTTGAAATGAGTTCAGTTTCACTGTCATCACTGGGTCTGAAATCAGTTTCAGTAGTCGCTGGGTGGCACCTTCCGAAGTATACTACTATAACTGTACGCTTCTTTTTATTCTGTGTGTGATCAGGGGTGTCATTTTGAAGCTGTGCGAGATTCTGACCACTTTTGGTCCAAAATGTGACTCGTCTGACTATCTCCCTTGAAGAGAGAGCTCCTCTTCTGTGCACATCCAGGTACTGAGGTCTCATGAATGATAGAAACGCTTCCGATGGATTTATTTTTAGACACATTTTACATAGAATTCACACAGTAATAGATGTACTTTTATAATGAATGCTTGCTGTAGACAGAGCTGTATGTTGTAGAACTAGGCTAGAAGTATATGTTACTTTTGAAAGATGCCACCTTGCACGCTGGTTCTTAATAAAACGATTTTGCTTCCCTTGAACGCTTATGTAAAGCCGAGCTCTAATGAAACTACCAATTTGTATGTATTATTCGCTCACCTAGGACTGAAATTTTTTAAGGTGACTGCTTAGATATAACTATAGGTTTTTTGAGAAAGTGTCATCAATTCAGCAATATTCAACTATTCTCCCTGGTTCATTATTTGTGGTGAAGGTATATAAATAGTTTGTGACATGTTTGAAAAAAACGTGATTTTCCTTATATGGGAGAGGGGGGGGGGAGGTAAGGTTCAACCGTAGCATGTTGAAAACTATCATTTTTTCAAAATAGATACTAGAGTCGGAAAACATGTTATAGTAAATGTTCCTAATAACATGGAATGCATATACTGCTTTCCATGCATGAACGTCCCTCTCTGATGAAGAAACATTGTAATTCCCTACAACCCCTTCTTGGGGATAACATTTTGCTGTTCGCAGTGCCAATCTGGCTGTCGCTGCTCTGGGTAGCTGCCTTGTCTGTCAATACTTAGAAATGTTACTGGGTGAACGCCATCCTGAGAAATGTCTGTAGTAGGCCATACAAAGTTTCAATTCACAACTTTGAACACAGTGGCATATCAAGACCGTTTTGGTCCTAATTTAAGCTTCAAAATGAACTCGTGTCCCAGATCGTGCAATCCAACAGCACTAACTAGGGTTCAGTTGGCCCCACACACCCCTGACCCCGTAACCACTGCACCTCCTCCACCTTTAGTATGCAATACCCATTCTAACGCCATGACTGTGCATTAATTCTATATGGCAAATGTAAATAGTAACATAGTCCGCATTTTAAGTGAAAAAAGATAGAGGTTACAGCAGTTATATAGCTCATGTCTATGGAGTGATGATGAATTAAATATGAATATTTGTTATTTATCGAGGCCGCCACCAACATTAGTAAAGAACTATTTTTAATAGTTAAAGAATTCACTTCTCCTACGTTGAGTACACCTTCCTGCTGTCACTCTGAATCCTGGGTTACCCAATTAGCAGTTTTTTTTGCTAATAAAATTAAGTCTATTCAGAACTCCTTTTCGCCCCGGTGCTGAAATAACTTCCTCTACTCCTGTTTTCTCTTCTCTGTTACCGATTGCCAAGGGTCCCTACCTTTCAGAGTTCCCTCCTCTCTCTCTTGCTGCCTCGCTGGACCTTCTTAACAAACTAAAGTCTGGCTCCCCACTGGATCCCTGTCCGGCCAAATTTTTCGCCAAAACAGAACAAGCGATTAATTCTTTCATTAACCCCGTACTTAATTAATCCCTTAGCACGGGAGTGGTTCCTTTAGCTTGGAAGCAGGCCCTTCTCCTACCGCTCCTGGAAGGAAGGAGGGAGATAGGCCGGCAGTTGGCGTGTACCAGCGGATCCAAATTAGGCTTTTTCAGAAGCGTTAGACTTTAGGACATCGGCGTTCAAGAACCTGCCCTGGCTTGGTTACGTTAAAGACTGCTCCTTCCAGATCCCTACCAGAACTTTCACTTTTAACTCTTATCCTCTATCTTAAGGTCTATCTCAGCCCAACCCTATTTAACATTTATGTGCGACCCCTGGCTGACGTAGTGGAAAATTGTGGTCTCACTCTGTTCTCCTATGCGAATGACACACAGATTATTGTCTCCCTCTCTCCCAAGGAAGATCTCAGCTCTGATACTCATAACATCTGTCTCATGAAAATGGCTGCTTGGATGAATAACATTTCTCTCAAACTAAATGGAGATAAGTCTGAAATTCTGTTGGCCGATAATCAACCTCATCTTTGAGGGTCCCCACTTCTGGCCTGACACTCTTGGCACTGCCCCTGGATGAGAAAACTCCTGATGAATCATCAAATCACCAAGGTAGCCTCCACCTGTTTCGGCATTTTTAGATGGTTAAGAAAAGTACTTTGGCTACTACTGATTTCTACTCAAACAATGGTAATACATTAATCATTGATAGGTTGGACTATGGCAACATCCTTTTTCTAGGAGCCTCTAAGGCCTCCTCACTCAGCCACCTTCAGGTAGTCCAGAAGATGGCTGCCAGATTGCTGTTCCATCTTCCTTAGCACTCCTCTGCCTTGTTCTTCTAAGAGACCTTCATTGGCTTCCAATTGAAAAGCAAGTTTATTTCAAAGCTTTGTGCTATATGCATAAGTCCCTGTAAAACTCAGGCCCACTCTACCTCAGACCCACTCTACCTCAGGCCCACTCTACCTCAGGCCCACTCTACCTCAGGCCCACTCTACCTCAGGCCCACTCTACCTCAGGCCCTCTCTACCTCAGGCCCACTCTACCTCAGGCCCTCTCTACCTCAGGCCCACTCTACCTCAGACCCACTCTACCTCAGGCCCACTCTACCTTTCAGCCATTCCCTTTGATCAAGGATTTGCAACACTTCTACAGTCCCCAGAGTTAGGAAAGCACGACAGGGTGGTCTGTCCTTTCTCTACCTGGAGCCCAAATTATGGAACTCATTATCTGCCTCTATGAGATCCTATAAGCCCTTTGATGTTTTTTTCGAAGACTTTTAAAGACTTGGTTTTTCAAATTATCACTGTTTTATCATTAAGTTTCTATTTCTCTATCTGAATTTGCCTAGCACTGGGAAACTCTGTTAGTGTAGCTATGCACTTTACAAAACTATATAATAATAATAATAATAATAATAAGTAAAAGGAAATGTTAACAAAAGGTTACTTGTTTCATTAGGGGCATTTAAAAATGTTGCATTATCATTGGTGTTTTTATAGATGTAAAGCCAAAGGTATTAGAACACTGGAAAGTTACAGGTTTCATTGAAGGCAATGCAGTGTCAGAGGGCCAAAGAAGGACAATGGATGTCTAATCCTCCAACATTTCAGTATTTATCTATGTTTCTCCCTTTTAAGTTTACATTTTATCCTAGGTTGGGGCAGTTGCCTAATAGAATTAGACTCATACAGTCTTGGCCTATACTAGTAGTGAAATACCGCCTCCGTCGTATAGACAGGACTGGGTGGAGGCCACAGGCACTCATTTTGGGGGACTGGCACTTTTTCCCCTTCATAATTTCAAAGAGCAAGAGACTGAAAAACACAAACCAGTGGGAAAAATGAGGAAGCAAAAGATGAGAAAAACTGGCCCAGGGGAGAAAGCAAGAACCTGTAACAGGTGGATAAAGGGGAAAGGAATGTCTGACAGTGGATTAAAGCGGCCCGGGGTAACATTCAGGACTATGCAGCCTTGAAATTCTGTGCACCAACATTTAATTGCACCAGCTGAACAGGGATTTGAAAACTGGCACTGATTATTTCACAAAGGAAGCACTGGTTATAAACACTCACCTCTTACTCCGTCTCGAGTCTAAAACTCGCAGATATTTCCTTTAACAACCGCTTGAGCCCTCATCATCAGGCTATAATGCTATTTCTAACTCTTTAATGACCAATTTCTTCCTTACCACTTCTGTTTCTCTTCATTTTCTTTTGGTTTTCTTCACACGTTTTACCTTTTACTTAAACTTGGTATTGACCTTGTCAGTTTTTTATTTTGTGTTTATTATTGTTTGTTGATTATTACACACAACACTTAAATATATTTTTTCAGATATTAACTTGTTGTCCTTTTGAAATACAAAAGGTGTGAGCCACGTTTGCACTCACTCAAGTTGGTTTACCTCTGAAGGCTGCTCTTTAGGGCACTCTGGGAACTCGATCACAGCTTACGTGAAGATTTTAGGCTTTCTTCCTCATAATTACTCATGTATGGGATTGATTCTAGCGTTTCACCCATCGTTTTTTTTAATCTATCTCTCCCATAGAGTTTTAGTACTTTTCCCTATGTTAATGGAATGCCAAATTATTTAAAAGTTTCACCCAGTAAAGCACATTGCCTTGCAGCCACTTCAGACAATTCTGTATAACAGCATTATTTGTCAAAATTATGTTTAAGGCTATTTGAAACTCAGGTGGTTATTAGGCGCTAGAGTTTAATCCCTCGCACTCGAAGAAACATTTTCCGGTGTATCTTTGAACTGATTTTGGACTTGTTTTCATTGACTAAATGTTCTCCTAATCAATTGTGACTTCTAACCTAATTTTATCGAACAGTGCCTGGTCCATCATGATGTTGGGCATCCATCGATTGCATGTTTGCAATCCGTCAGTACAATTAACTTTATCTGCCATGAGGTTCAGGTTTGTGTTAGACTGGGCATCCCTAGAGTGGGTTTTGCTAATAGCTCTTGTATTTTCTGATGCTGTGCTGGATTTCGTTATGCTCGCTTAGATGCTTTGGGCTCTTTGCCACTGTTGATCAGTATCAAAGGTCAAGTGCTCTCTAGGAAAATTATTATTATGATTTATTATCTGATTAATTATGAACAGTTATCTTTTTGGAAACCAGGAGCAGTTTAGAGCATTAAACTCACCAGTTTGCCCATGTTATCATCATCTGTGACTTTCATGACCATAAAGAAAAAAAACAGTGCCCAAATTGCTCAGAGGTGAAGAAAAGCAAAGCAAGAAAGACAGTGGTATGTGTAAAGATGCACTATAAATGCTTGTGTCATTCAGTACCCACTGGCCCCTATTTTGAAGGAGAAGTGATTCAATTCTCCAAATTAAAATGAGGTCAAACTGGTGAGTATCAACCAGCAGCTCCCCTGGTGACTCTTACGTGAGGTACTTTCTGACCTCTCACTCATTTTTTCATCTTTCCATTCTTTCTTTTCTTGACACAAGATGAAATGTAATGTAGTATATTGACGAATTATGAGAATTTAACAATTGGACCTGGAAGTAAATGGCATTGAGTCCATCCCGTGAGTCAAGTTTAATGGTCTAAACTGCTCCTGGTTTCCAAAAAGATAACTGTTCATAATTAATCATGTCTGTTTGGGTTTACAAGTAACTGAGTGGGGGTGACCTGATTAATAACTGCCTTATGCTAGTTTTCTGTGTATGATTATGATTTATTATACTTTATTTGCATATTTGATTTACTGGTAATTCCCTCCTAAAGTGCACTGAGTGTGCCAGGGTCTGTAAATCAAATGCTATTAGCGGGCCTGCAGCACTGCCACCCACATGAGTAGCCTTGTAAAGGTATCTCAGACCTGCCACTTCAGTGTCCGGGCACAGTTTTAAACTGCCATATTGACCTGACAAGTGCACCCACTTGTCAGGCCCTCGCCTTCCCTTTTCTTGAATGTAAGGCACCCCTCAGGGAGGCTAAGGTACCCCCATGGGCAGGGTGCAGTGTAGGTAAAAGGTAGGACATGTGCTGGTGTGTTTTACATGTCCTGAAAGGGAAATACTGCCAATTTCGTTTTTCCCTGTTGAAACATGGTTAACATGGGAGTTACATTATAACATCTCACAAGTATAATTTTACATTTGGACAATATAGAGAAATGTAGTTTAGGCTCTCTGAACTCAGAATTGAAAATGGCACTTTTAGAAAGTAGTCATTTTCTTATTTAACCATTATGGCTGCCGCTGCTGGTTTGTGTTTTGACTGTCTCGTTTTGGAGTGACAGGGGCTGGGATATATGTTCACTGTAGACAGCCACAGCAAGGGGTCGAGGTCTGCCCTGCCTTTACTGGGTGACTCAGAACTGAGACGAATAGACCTTGGCTGCATTTAGAGTAGGCATGAGCGGGAAATCCGTTACGCCCGCGGATTTTGCGGATTTTTGGGAAATCCGCAATCTGCGAATTTTGCAGATTTCCCGCAAAATCCGAAAAAAAAAATCCGCGGACGTAACGGGTTCAAAAGTTGAACCCCCACTCATGTAACTATTTTACAATGGCGCCAGCAAGCTGCCAGCGCCGTTGTAAAATAGTTACAAAGTTAGCTTGCACAGGAACAACTAGATAAAACGAAGCAGGTGCTGCTTTATTTTATCTAAGTGCTTCCTGTGCAAGCTAACTTTGTAACTATTTTACAACGGCGCTGGCAGCTTGCTGGCGCCATTGTAAAATAGTTACATCATACATGCCAACATTTCAGAAGAGCAAAGTGGGAGATTTAAAAAAAAAATCGGGAGAATGGGGCCTTGAATCGGGTTACTGGCATGTACGGGCTTCAATGCGCTCAATGGCAGGCAGAGATAGGGTGATGCACCCACCCGTGGGCTTTCCAGGGCACACACACAGCCGGCATGTCTGTTACATGAGTAGGCTGGGCACATTGTGTTTGCACGGGTTTCTGCAAGTTCGCGAGGGTTTTGTACAATTTCGCAATTTGCGAAATTGTACAAAACCCTCGCGAACTTGCAGAAACCCGTGCGAACACAAAAAAAAGAAATCCGCAAAATCCGCGAGAATTCGCGGATTTTGCGGATTTTCACAATCCGCAAATTCGCAAATCCGCAAATTCGCGGATTGCCAATCCGCAAAATCCGCCCATGCCTAATTTAGAGTGGTGAGAGGGGTTTCTCTTACACCTGAATAGGCAGTGTCTCCTCTGTACAACACTGTCTCTGCCGCCTGTAGTGATGCTGCACTAGCGAGAACAGAACTGGTTTGGACTGGGCTCACAAACCTTTGCCCCAAAGAGAACAAAGACAAAATGGGTATAAGTAGTGGACCTTAAACCCCAGAGATTTAGATCACTTCTGGACTCAAGAGGAACTTTTTGCTAAGTAGAAGAGCTCGGGAGCTGTAATGAGGAGCACTGCCCCTTTGGTGTGTGCTTTGCTGGGTTGGCCTGCAGTGGCTGCGTCTGTCAACAAAAAGGTCAAAGACTGGTACTTTGCTGAGAACCTGCTTGAAGAACAATCTCCAAGGGCTTGTCTGTGCTGACCTCCTGTTCTGAAGTCTCAGGGATACAAAGACTTCACCTCCAGAGCCATTGAACCCCACTGCTGGGAGTTCTGATCTGCCAGGGGGTGTCTATTCCAGTTTTGGGCCTCTGGAGGTTGTTCCTGCTGTTGGAAGCTGGCCGAAACTTTAAGAAAGCAAGAAAAACAACTCGGCAATGTAACCAGTTATGCCGCTACCTGCACCGAGGCCAGGGGCACCGCTCGGGAAGTGCACAACACACACTGCCGCGCCTGCACTGCGGCATGATATGTTAAACCTCCTTAAAATTATTGAACTCTCTGACACAACACCTTAGTTTTTTTCTCTTTTAGAACTTAAAACTCAATCTGATTCAATCTACAATTAACTGTTGAATGTTACAAATATAATATTTTTCATCCACCTGGTAATCTTATTATGATACCTGCCATTTTGCTTAGTAATATGTTCAATAAAACTTTCAAACTAAAAGAAATTCAGAATGTATCATAAAATATGACCGAAAATACCTAAACTAAATACAGGCGTAAACCCCAAATCCTTTTGCACCCTAGTTGCAGCTTTGAGATATAAAAGCAGCATTCATTGTAACGATCTAGTAAGATCACTTAGACTGTTAATTTGCATTTTTCATATATCTAGGTGCAATTTACAATGTACAACCCTGTCATGCTGAATCAGCCTTTCACTCATTAAGGTTGGTTAAACAAGTCATATTGAGTTGGGTTGTACATGTTTACATTGGTTGCTGGTAGCTCTACTGATGATTTGTTGTCAGTTGTGTATTTTGGAGGGACGGAAGAGGCCTTAATGTTTTGGAACAGTGGTAGGTAATAGGGAAATGGTTTAGCCCCTTGATAACACAAGTCATCTCATTATGATTGACTGCTTGTGAATTGCAATACAAAATAGTATCCCTAGCTCCAGGGCACAAGTCCTATAAAACAGAAGTGGGGGGACTAGCTAAGTTAGGCTGTATGCAAGTGACATCACAGTGCGTGAGATCACAGCACATGAGTGTATATGGCATCACAACCATGACTTTCTAGGAAGTGACATCATAAAAAATCACTCAGATCTAAAGACCTCACACATATGTTTAGCAGGTCTATCATGAGTACATTTGTACATATTACGAATATACATGCAAACACTCCTGATTTGGGCAGAAGATTCACACTTTTGTAAGCTACCCGCCCGTAGAACAATGTTGTCTTTTGTCAGCATAAAGCTTCCTTAACCTAAGGATTGAACAAACTAACTCCGCTGCCAGCCTACTCCACCAGGCTTAACATTCTATTTACAGCACATTTCCATGTCAATGCGATTTCTTTAGCTGCTTGTACTCTCCATAGGCGAGGCTGCTCTCGTATGGGAATTATGCTTACTCAGCCTTAACCACCACAAATGGGTCTGTAGAGAACACCCTCACACATTTTAGAAGATTGGGGCTAATTTTTCATCAACAGACTATGACCTTAAACATGACAGAAAGACAGTAAAGATAGAAAGGAGAAAGAGAGACAGAAAAACAGTGAAGAAGGCAGGTAAGGGGATGAAAAAAGCAAGTGTAAAGTCGCGAAAGAAAAAGGTAATGGCAACCTTGGGATTCGGCAATAGGATCCTAAGATAAAATTGGGGCTCTGAAATTATGTTTTTACAAATAACACACTGCCTGCCAAAATGTCACCTCCCCATTTACCATTTATTTAACAACAAGGGGTGGTGACAGACAGAGTTTCTGAATTAAGCAGAATACTCTCACCCAGTCAAGAGATCAGGGCTAGATCCAAAACCGTTTTTTAGCTCACTGCACCATCCCAGCTCAGAACCTGGCTATATGCAAATTAGTCTGTTCCTGTCCCAGTGCATGATGGGAACAGGGCAAACCAAACTATCAAGCCAATTCTTACACTGGGAAGGATTTGCATACAGCCAGGTTCTGAGCTGGGATGGTGCAGTGACCTAAATAACGGTGATGGATCAAGCCCTGATCTTTGGACTGGGTAAGAGTGGTCTGCTTAATTCAGACACTCTGTTCATCACCACCCCCTTTTTTGAATCGTTTTTGGCCGCTATAGGTGTGGCAGGGTATACTCAGACATGAGTCCCTTGCTCACTGCACCATCAGGATTCAAGCAAGCCGGGCCGACGACGGCTGAAATGCCAGAAACCGGTCCCCGGTAGCTTGTCTCCTCCTTTCTGGTGAAGAATTGGCTTGGTAGTTTAGTCTGCCCTGTTCCCATGATGCACTGGGCCAGGGACAGACTGATTTGCATATAGCCAGGTTCTGAGCTGGGATGGTGCAGTGAGCTAAATAACGGTGATGGATCAAGCTCTGATCTTTGGACTGGGTAAGAGTGGTCTGCTTAATTCAGACACCCTGTTCATCACCACCCCCTTTTCTGAATCACCTCCCCATTTAGCAGCAGAGATCTCTCATGTTCTTATTGTTGGCATAACTATATCTAAACTACCTTCCCATTCACTAGCGCAACCTGACAGTTCAACCTTGAATTAGTACCACCAGAATACTCACGCAAAGAATGGATTATACGCTTAACAGTACGTTAAAATAAGTGCCAGCCAACCAGTAACCAAGGAGAAGGAAGTGGTGATAAAGGTAACTCACAAGAAAATGCCACATGCAATCCCAGTCCTAACTAGAACTTTCAAGAAAATAGAGGCATTCAGAAGGACATATTGCTAGTTTTCATAGACAAACTACTCAAGTGGGGAGATGCCAGTCATCAGAATCTACGCAAGACTATGCTCGCTAGCAAGAACTTTGCCTATCCTAGACATGTTAGACTGCCAACATGGTGCACTAACCTGTGGGTTTGCCTATACACTGCAAACTCATCCTGAAGGTCCCAAACATAAGAGCATCATAACAACAAACTACCCTGTATATTGTGTCATAATACACTACATCACAAAATGTGCAGCATTGCTGCAGTAGGTAGATATGAGAAGGGCAAAAAACAGAACCACCCTTACGCCAGCAGTGTAACAACTTAGTAAAATTTAACGCAGCCATATCCAGCGCTCCTAAGTTTCCAGAACATTTAGTGATTGGAACTGGTAAATAAAGTACATAATTTCAAATGTTTTGGAAATATTTTTTGTTGTGGTGTGACAGATTTAGATACTTCTGCACAAAACTAAAATGTGTTGGCTCACGGAGGTTTATGCAAGGCTGTCCATATTTGAAAGTGAGCCAAGAATTAAAGACAAAGCATTAACCTTTAATGTAAGCAGGGGAATAAAGAGATGTCCATCTACTGGCTGAAATTAACAATGTGAAAGCAGAAAACCTAGGACCAACTTGACCAAATTGTGTGATACTAGGCAAACCTCTCTTTTGTGTTTGATAGGCTGTAATGTTGCACCATGTATAATAAGAATCTAGGCCACACATAGGACACATTTAACAGTTAGCATTCATGTGGCTTCTGCCTGGCGGCCACATTCTAACATCATGCACCAAGAATTAAAGACAAAACATCACCCTTTGATGTAAAGTAGGAAAAATAAATAGATGTCTATATAGTGGTTTAATAGCACAAAGTGAATGCCGTAAACTTGTGTGCTGCCCATTACCTCCGTATGCTAGATGGGGGCCATGGTGATTACTGAGGACTGTTGCCCTTGTGCATTGATCTATCGAGAAGAGGGCCATCACTCTGTGCATCCTGTGACCTGAAAGTGCAGTTTCCCTGTATGTGTCATTACAAAACCCCATATTCAGAAGGTGGCCAAGGCGAAATGAGAGGGCCATTACCCTGGAGCATGCAGCTGTCTTTGCTCTTCCTCCGCAGGTAATGGCTTACGTCTGCCATTACCTGCAGAGGAAGAGCTACAATTCAGCTACCCAACAATCTAGAAGGGGCCAAAACTTGCCCCAATTTTCAGGGAGGGTTACCGCATAGGAGGAGGATCATGTGGATGCCTGCCACCTCTACCATAGCATCCAGACTCATGCTCTCTGCCAGGCCACAGGGTTTGCCAGGGCATGTCGAAACTCCATTCCAGTGAGACGAGTACGATGAATACTGGGTCAGCAGGACTGAGGGCAACTTGCTGCAATGCTAATTCACTTTGACATTCTCAAAGCCGTAATGGAAATTCTAAGCCTTGAACTCACTAGCGGGCCTAGCTGTTGTGCTGCCTCACATAAATGGGGACTAACTGTGATCCTTTGACACGGAAGTAGGACTCAAGGGATGACCAATGGAAAGTGAGGGGCATATTTATGATGATTTTGCATCACCCCTGTGCCACGCAAATGGGTGCAAAGGTGGCACAAAGTCAATGTCGGATTTATCAAGCCACGCAAGGCCACCTTATGTGGCCCTGCATGGCTTTATAAATCCAGAGTAGCACAATACAGCACAAATAGGTGCGTTGCATTACTCTGCCCCAGGGAGGTGTTTCATGGGTGGACCATGGGTGTTCCCAGACATCCACCAATGGATTTTGGCATGTTCCCAAATGTATCAACAGTGGTGAACTGGAAATGCGTCAAAATGCTACGCTCCTCCTTGTTTTTTTCTCTTTCTAGGTGTGCTGCATTTTGCAGTACACATTGAAAGAGGAAAATGTCTTAGGGGATTTTTTTTTGTGCTGAAAGGTGTCTCTTCCTGCACAAAAACAATCCTACTTACAATGCAGGCACCCTTACGCCATGGTGCAAAGGTCTCTGCATTGGTGCTAAACAGCACATTGAGCACCAGTGCTAGGGAATGACAGGAATGTCCATTATATTGTTAAGTACATCCCATTCCTGCCCTTATCCCTATCATGCAGTGCAGCAAGGTAACTTGCTGTGCTGCATAATTTCTTAGTGACTACATGCCCGCTAGTGTGGCAGTCTTAAGAAGACACTGCATATTTTTTGTACACAAACTAATTGGGTGTATGTATGTGAACACTCATGCACCACTCATGTAATGCCTATCTGACAACAATAACACAAGCGAGCACAATGTGCTGTGTTGCCTGATTATTTTACAAAGTCACACAAAAGCTATCTGATGAGGCTGTTTCCTCTTTGCATGTCTGATGCAGAATTCAGCATCTATGCAAAAAGGAAACAAGGAAAACAATAAGTCTCCTCATTACGCCAGCCTCAGGTAGACTCAAGAGTTTGGTGCAAACCTATGTTTACAAGTCTTTGTAAATATGGGTTTGTGTCAAAACACATGGGTTGATTCACAGAAATACCCAAATGGGATTTGACTGGCACTGTAAATCCCAAATAGATTTTGCATCAGGGGTGTGTCAGAAAAGTGTTGTGAACCTGATGCAAAATCAACTTTTTTTTTTAACTGCCATACAGAAATATGATGGTAAATCTGTACTGCTTAGTGGGTTGCTGAATTCTGAATTTTAAAATATCTTATGTGGTAAAGGCAACTGCTGCAGAGATCTGTGTTCCCAGTAAATATGAGGGAATAATATTAATGGTGAGAACTCTGGTGGTTAATGTATTTGCTGGAGGAATGATCTGTGTTGTGTCTAGCCCCAGTTTTGACTTAAAGTAGCATAGTGATTTAATGTGTCCCCTGCAAAGCACATTGTGTAACATGTAGATAAAAGATTTTTATTTATGTAGATAGGTAAAGAGGTCACTGCTTTTAACACCGGGATCCTTTTGTTACTTGCATACTTGCAGTTAGATTGTTTTCCTTCAGTTATAGCAGAGTGAGCTATGCAGGGTGATCTGTGACTTCTACATTTTGTAAACCTCAGTGTCAACTTGTTTGATTTATTGTCAATGTAATGTGTACATATGATGTAAAGCTCTCTGACGCCCTGCATTGGGATGAGTAGAGCTATAAAAGAAATACAAAATAGTGGTATTTCAATTATTTTCCGTAAATGCTAGGACAAATCAACACATCTGACATTCTTACACTGCATGCATATCTTTTATACACAAGAGCTGAAAAAAGTCATACCGTGCCTCTCTTAAGTACCTGTGAAGTAATAACAGCTGTGAACCTTTGTTTTCCCTCCACTGCATTTGCATCTAGTTGTGAGGCTAGGATAGCTCCTAGCCAGGACAAGTGAACAAAAGAAGACCTGATGGCCCCTAAACTCGGCCTTTGTTATGGTCCCAGCTGGAATCTGATGTGCCCCGTTGCCTGCACGTTGTTGCTTGGATCAAAAGCAGACAACATGTAGGTGCTGCAGAATGTGTCCCGATGTATTAAAATTACACCGGGACAAATTCAGCATTTTTTCAGTGGGGCCCAACTTCTTTGCAGGGTGGACGGCATCCAGTCTGTGAAAATAGTGGGTGGACGCCTTCCACTCACATGTCTGTGGAAGAGAGGATCCCAGGGATGTAAAAACTGTTGCCTCACAGTTTCACGATTAAAGGATAATGATTGATTTCTATGAACATTGTGCTATGAAAACCCAATACTGTACACGGAGCAGAGGGAACAGCCCTTTCGTACAATGTTTTACATAAGCTTAGTCAGTTTTTCAAATTAACTGCAGGGCACTGATAACAAAAGTTGTTTATTTCTCAAGATGATACTTCATGATTTCGAGGTCAGATGCTTCCCAATTATTTATGGCTGCGAGAGGGATACAGATGGATATTGCTTGTGTAGTTTGTTAAGTGAGTCGTCAAGATGCAGTACGACTGATGCTACCACCGTCTCCATTTCTGCCCACTCCGGGCAATTCCCCAGTTTAATATGAAGCTTAGTTGGATGGTTTGGAAGCTTATTTGGTAGCCAAAGAAGGGGGGGTGATTGCAGTAAAGAAAACGTTTCCTCAGTTGCGCCATTCTTTGTGTACCGAAGGTAGGAAGTTTCTGAAGCATTTTCCAGTAGCTCTAGTAATGAGGAAGGGGGATGCTGTTGACGATTAAGCTTCAGCTATTCAAATGTTGGATTTGCTATTCAGTAAGAAGCGCAACATCATTATGGAACGAAACAATTTCGTTCTGAGGAAGCAACTTCCTGGGGACACTGTGGAGAATTATATGAGTGACATCAAGTTATTACTGCTTCGCTTGATTCAATCACAAGATGCTAAGAGATCAGTTAGAGGAAAAAGGGAAGAGCAAGATAGTTCAGAGAAAACTTTTGAAGGCAGAGAACTTAAGCCTGTATAAAGCATTGGAAATAGCAAAAGGTTTGTGGCGACTTCAAGGTCCATGGATCAGATTGCTTCGGAGATATGTGTGCAAGCTGTTGCTTCAGACAACACAGCGAACAAAATGGACTCTAAATAAAAGAACACTTTAGAGTTTTATAGGTGTGGTAACAAAAACCATTCAGGCAATGCTTCTTCATGTGCTGCCGTTGACAAAATGTGTGCAAAATATAAGAAGGACAAACACTTTGCTAAGGTTTGCAAATCTAAGGCAAAAAATGCTAAATCTAGGTCCAAACATGTTCTTTCTGTTGAGTGTGCTTTAGCAGGCAGTTCTGAATCTGATTTTTGAGGATGGTAATTATATTGTCATGATGATCTCCAGTTCAACCGAGGTTGAGGGTTTTATGCAAAATGAGGTACTAAAGTTAGATACCATGAGTGTCAAAAGAACAGTCTGTCAGATTTGGGGGATTCAGGAATTTCAGTTTCCATGATGGCAGGTTTGGGGTATTTTTACTCTTATTGGTCCTGAAGAGTGACATAAATTGGACAATATTGCATTGAAGTAGTAACAAATTAAACCCATTGCATATGGAGGGTAAGCCAGTGGACGTTTTGGGAGAATTTGATAGTATTTTTAGTTTTAAAGGTCATAGCACACCTGCCGTGGTTTACATAGGACAATATGGGGCTTGTTTATTAGGGTGGGTGGAGCATAAGGATCTAGACTTCATTTTGGACCCTAACAGTGCAGAGCAAGTGTTACTGAAGGATGAGTGCAAATCAGCTTAGGCAGAAGAGGTAGGAAGTTGGAAGGCATCCTTTCACAAAGCTTTTAGCAAAAGGTTGTGCAGGATCAACGGTTTTTCTCACTGCATAATTTTTAAGGAGGGGGTCCAGCCTGTAGTTCTTAAACATAGACGTGTACCTTTTGGCATGAGGAAGAAATTTAATTTGGAACTGGAATTCTTATGTCAATAAGATATCATTGAGCCAATTGAGATCTCAGTCTGGTTGGCCCCTGTGATTTTGTCCAGGAGAGATAATGGCACTCTCAGAATGGGCATAGATTTGAGGGATCTGATTGAAAGGATGTTGGTGAACAGACATCCCCTGCCAAACAGTACTGAAATGTTAGGATCTCTGAAGACAGCCACAGTTTTTTCCATAGTGGACATGTTTTCCACCTACCGTCAGATCAATTTGCACAAAGAGAGCTGCCATTTGCTATCATTTATTGCTACATCTGTTGCTTATAGTTATAAATAAGCATGGGCGAATTTTGCGAATCTCGCGTTCGCGAATTTTGCGGATTTGCGAACTCGCAATCCGCAAAATCCGCGAATTCTCGTGAATTTGCGGATTTTTTTTGTGTGTGTTTGCACGGGTTTCTGCCAGTTCGCGAGGGTTTTGTACAATTTCGCAAATTGCGAACTTACCTGTCGGGTCGCAAGTTTCGCGAACTTGTTGTTTCTACGTGTCCAGCCTGTTTGGGACACTCTTCTTCATCACTGCCACTCCCTGTCACCACTGCCACTCTCTGACTACTCATGCCACCCTCTGGCCCACCCATGCCACCCTCTGTTTCATCACAGCACCCTCTGGTTGTCCAGTCAGTGTACATTATTGTGGCAACGCAAGCACACCTTCCCTGCCTCAAGTGACCTGAATTAATTTGGGGCTGATTAATGTGTCACAGAATATTTTTTTAGCTGGCACCTGCTTCCTTAGTGCTTCCTGATTAGTGATCTTTTGCACTTGCTAAGTGCTTTCATTGTTGCAAAATTAGTTACAACACCTGCCCTGCCCCAACTGACAATAATGAATTAGGGGCTGATTAATGGATTTGAACTTCCAGCCTGGCTCCTGCTTGTCTCCCTTAGCTGTAATTCAGGACCTTTGTGGCATATGTGTAACTATTCTGAGGTTCAGAGCAGGGTCACATAATAGTTTCAACTGGCAACTGAACTCTGGAGGGGCCCCTCAGGAAGCACTACAGGAAATGGCTACTAAGGATGAGCCTGAACTTTTGAACCTGGTAAGTAGTTTCAGTTTTGCTAAGATCGTATTTCTGCAATTTTGCACTTATTCGCGGGGCGCGAACTCACGCGAACAGTGCGAGCAAAATCCGCTGCTCGCGGATTTGCGGATTTTGCGGGAGATTCGCAAATCTCGCGGATTGCGAATTTACCGAAAATCCGCAAAATCCGCGAGCGAAACGGATTTTCCGCCCATGCTTACTTATAAAGGATGCCTGTAGTAATGGCATCTAGCTTTAAATAGAATCTTGTACATAATATGTGGAATGTTTTCTTATGAACGTAGCTTGTAGACCTTTCATCATTTACTGAGTATAATGGTCATTCTTATTCTGACCCAAGCTCCAGTTGCATGTATTTATATTCGCTCGTAATTAAATACTTCAAATACCTAACTACTCGAAGACTCTTCTTTCACATTCATCTGGGATTATTACTACAATTTTTGGCGACATGGATGGTGATTTTTTTGAAGAAATTTCAACCGCGTTTGTAAAGAAACCGCAAGAGTTCGATGTAAACCGATCGTCTTTTGGACACTATTGATGCAACTTTCTTCGTTATTTCTTTTCAGAAATTGAGAGACTCTGTTCATAAGTAAAAAAAAAACTGAATGCGTTTGCATTTGTGTTGGAGAATTCGTGAACTTAACACTAATTGACTGTGTCTTTCAAGGAATTCTATTTGGATTTGTGTGAGTGCTTCCGTGAACTTCGTGCACTGGATTTGTTTTTGCCAAGAGGAACAAAGTTGATAAAATTTTTTGTCAAAGGTACGTTTTTTATAAGTTGTTTACCTTTGAAACTTTGCTCCTTAACGTTTTTCTAGCAGCGTTTCTGGTTTTAGAACGTCCTTTGTGTGGTGCGCGAAGCACCATGATGTATCAATCCTCGGCGCTCCATGGAGTATTCAGGTGACGCATCGACGTTCAAGTGACGGCTCCACATGAAGGGCAGTCTCATTACATCTTTGCGTACCTGGCGGCCATCTTTGTGCACTAAACTCCAGTTTCCATGGCAACTACACCGAGGAATTAAAAGTGTTTTCTCCACGTTATTTTCAGCATTGAAACTCTCAATGATCTAGCGGTATTTACAATTTTCATTTTTTGCTGAAGTATACATGCAACTGTTGTTTCTTGAAGGCACTGTTCATGAAGTTGTTGTTTCAAACATCCAACAAAGCTGGTGTGAAATGACTTTTGTTTTCACTTAAACATTATTCACGAAGTGGTTATTTCAGACAACTAACAACTTTATTTCAGCTAATTATCTTCCTCAAAGCTTTCAATCATGCCTTCGGATAGGAGCGCTTCGCAAGCAAATCCAACAGGGGATAAAAGCTCTTCAAATTTACAAATCAATTCACCAAAGGAATTTTTATCAGTCCCTGGAGAACCTGTTGTTGCTTGGTTGGATTGGAAAGCTTATTTTTTAAATTACATCGCGAACTTAGAGGATGTTAACGGTACATTTTCTCCTGAAAGGAAGAAGAGGATGTTGTTATATTCGCTTGGTCCGGAAGGTTTGCGCATGTTTGAAGAAATGCATACTCATGACAGAACTGAAGGAGACTTAGATGTTTTTAAAAGTGCTTTATTAGATTAGGATGACCATTTTTCTCCCTCAGTATGTATTGCTGTAACTAGACATGCTTTTTTCCACAGGAAGCAAGGGAAAAATCAATCTGTGGAGGTATTTGTCTCAGCTTTAAAAAAGTTAGCAAGGAAATGTGAATTTGCTCAACTACACGATGATCTAATCCGTGATCAAGTTGTTATGTATACAAAAAACAAAACATTGCAATATAAGTTATGGGTTGAGGGAGATAAATGTCTTAAGGATATAATTCTCCTAGTTAAAAAAGCAGAATTGTCTGATTGTTGCGCGAAAGCTACGTTATCGCATGATAACAAAATTCCAGAACAAGTAGTTGGGAAAGTTGTTGAAAAGAAAACAACATATAATAGTTATAAGACTAACAAGTATGAGAAAGGAAAAAATGATTTTCGTGATAGAAAAAAATTGGAGGATAATGAGCAAAAGAAATTTAGTAACATAATTTGTTATAGATGTGGCAGCTATTCACATGCAGCTACATTTGAAAAATGCCCTGCTAGATCTGCCAAGTGTTTGGAATGTGGTTTGGTAGGTCATTTTTCCAGAGTGTGTAACAGGAAAAATAAGAAAATACTACAGAAAAAAGTCATGTATGTTCAACACGAAGATGATACCTCTGTGTCAGAGTCAGATGATGATGATGTTCAGGTGAACTTGATTCAAAAGAAGAAGGTAGTCTTAAATATCACTTGTGACATATCATCAAAACCTTTGTGCCACATTTCATTAGGTGGTATCACTGTTCAATTAGCTGCAGATTCGGGTTCACCTTTCACTATAATACCTCAAAAAATGTGGGAGAGCCAATTTGTGGCCAAGACAGGAGAATGGTTGGAACCCAATGATGTTGCTGCAGAGGGTTATACAGGCGGGGAAATTGAAACGTTAGGGTTTAGGACTCTCATTTTTAAGTTTAAAGAAAGGCAAGCTACTGGGAAATTGTTTGTGACAAGGGTTGGCCCACCGGTTTTAGGGTGGAAAGACCAAAGGTTAATGGACATTATCCTCAATCCAAATAGTAAGGAACAGGTGTTAGTTTCATGTGAAAGCGTGGATGCCAAGAAGTGGGTAATACAAGAGTTTCCTGAGGTGTTTGAGAATCACATGGGGAAATTGAAAGGTTTCACTCATAAAATACGTTTGAGGGAGGGTGCTATTTCCGAGATTCACAAAGCTAGAAATATTCCATTTATCATCAGGGAGGAAGTCAAACAAGAGTTGGATAAAATGTTGGCAAACAAAGTTATAGAGCCTATTTAGGCTGCCGAATGGGTTTCACCATTGGTCGTAGCCCGAAAATCAAATGGTCGAGCCCGTTTGTGTGTGGACCTCAGATATCTTAACGATAACATTGTTGTTGACCAATTCCCTCTCCCTAGAATCGATGAAATGCTTTCTCTTACATGGAATGCCAAGTGGTTTTCCACTTTGGATCTCTCGTCTGACTATCACCAGGTGGTTCTGGATAAGCAGAGCAGACAATTAACTTCATTCTGTACTCCATTCAGATGTTTTAGATTTATTCGTATGCCATTTGGGTTAGCATCGGCCGCTGCAGTTTTTCTGAGGCTGATGTCGAACCTATTCAACCACATTCCTGAGGTAGTTGTCTTTCAAGACGACATTCTGATTATGGGCAAAGACAAAATTCATCATGATACTTTATTGAGGGAAGTTTTGTCCATCCTCAGAAATAATGGTTTAATTGCTGAAGGCAGCAAATGTAAATTCTCAGAAAAACATGTTACTTACCTAGGCCATGAAATTGATGGGTCAGGAATAAAACCTAAAAGCTCTTTAGTGGAAGCAATTTTGAAAGCTCCATCTCCCAAGTCGAAGGATGAGTTAAGGTCCTTTCTGGGCTTGGCAGAATTTTATGCAAAATTCGTGAATAACTTCTCAAGCAAGACATATGACATGCACATCTTAATGAAAAACAAAGTTCCTTTTTGTTGCAGTGATAATTGTCAAAGGTCTTTTGAGACCATTAAGGAGTCCATTGCACAAGCTCCTGCATTACAGGGTTTTGATCCTGCAGCTGATTCCATTGTCACTACAGATGCAAGTGATACAGGCTTGGGAGGGGTATTATCATAGATAAATAAGGAAGGCAAGGAAGTAGTGGTTGCTTTTGCGTCTCGTTCATTGTCCCCGACAGAAGAAAAATACTCTGTCATAGAAAGGGAAACACTAGCGTGTGTGTGGGCAATGGAGTATTTTAGAACATTTATTTGGGGGAAGAAATTTCTCTTACGGTCAGACCACAAACCTTTAACCAAATTACTGACTACAGAAGGTCTTTCCAGAGCATCAGCTAGAATAGCCAGGATGTCAATGAGAATCCAAGATTTTGTTTACAATGTTCAGTATGTGCCGGGAGCAAAGAATGTCATTGCTGATTTTCTCAATAGGCATTGATTGCCTCTCAAAGAAGTTGCATCTGATCCCTGGAGTGATTGGTGTGTTGCTGCTGTATTTGAAGCCGCTCCTAGTCTTTCGAAAACTATGTGGGAGCAGGAATACAAACAAGACGAGGTGTTGAGTGATGTTTCTAACAGAGTCATTCAGGGATGGTGTAAAAATGACAAACTTGATCCCAAGTTTAGACCATTTTGGGAGGTCCGAGATGAATTGGCTTTGGATGGAGATTTTTTGTGTAGATTTGGAATAATCATACCTCCTTTAGGCATGAGAGAGAAGATACTTGATTTGGGCCATGAAGGTCATCCAGGAATCTCTAGGACCAAGAAGAGTATTAAAGCGTTGTATTGGTGGCCTGGAGTTGATTTAAGCATTGAAAGACATGTTCGCAATTGTATTCAGTGTGAAACTTCAGATAAAACACAGAAAACTCTTAATCCACCTTTATCGTCATTGGAGTGTCCTAGTTTGCCGTGGCAAAGTGTTGCGTTGGATATCATGGGACCTATAACTTGGCAAGACGATGTGGTTAAGTTCATTTTGGTGCTTGTTGATTTATTTTCAAGATGGCTTGAGGTGGAGGTTGTAACCAAAGTGGATACACAGAGTGTAATTAAATTCTTAGAAATGTGTTTTTTGAGAGAGGGTTTTCCGGCATCGATTCTGACGGATAATGGTGTCCAGTTCAGATCAGATTTGATGAAAAGCTTTGTCACCAGTACAGGCATTGAGCAAAAATGTACTGCTCTGTATCATCCCAGAGGCAATTCTGTGGTGTAGAGGGTGAATAGAATGCTCAAAGGTGTATTACAGCTAGCAAAAAGAAGTAACAAGAACTGGGATGATGAATTATATAAATTAGTGTGGTCTTACAGAATTACAGAACACGACACTGTTGGTGAAAGCCCTTTTTGTTTGATGCGGGGGAGATTTCCTCATTGCAAAATCAATCCGGGGTGGATTGGTAGGAGTAGGAAGGTGGATTGGGACTCTGATAAAATCAGACAATCTATTTTGAAATCACAGGGTAAGAATAAAAAGTACTATGATGAAAAGCATGGTACTAGAGAAGTGAATATCAAAGTTGGTCAGTTGGTACGTGTTAAGTCAGCCAGGAAACAGGAAAATTGCACTCTAAGTTTTCTGAACCCAGAACAATCACTGAAGTTATGAGAAATACTGTTGAATTGGATGATGGTACGATCCATCATATGAGTCGAATTGCTTTGGCAGGGAACATCTGTATGGAAGGATTAAACAGTGGTAGTTTAAAAAGAGATTATTGGTGGTTAGATGTTGTATCTTAGTTTGAAAAGGAGGATGGTGAGGTGTCAGGTTTGGTGTTAGAAGATGTTCAGACACAAACTCGGGATGGATCAGAAACTCTTATTTCTGCGGGTTCACACAGTGGTTTGATTGCTGAAAGTCCACATTCACACAGTGATTTGGTTTGCACTCCTGACACTCTTAGCATGCATGACTCGCCACGTCGTGAGTTGTCTGACCAGCCATTTGTAGTTGGTTCTAACCCACAGGAGAATGTCATTGTAGATAAAAACTGTGTATCTGAAAAACATACCAGACACGGAAGGGAAATTGTTGTGCCTAAAAGATTTGAGGATTTTATTCGTTTTTGAGATTGTTAAGCTTGTTTACAAATATTTGTATTTTGGTTTTTTTATTATTTTCTTTTGGGTTTTTTTGTTTAAGAAGGGGGATGTGTAGTAATGGCATATAGCTTTAAATAGAATCTTGTACATAATATGTGGAATGTTTTCTTATGAACGTAGCTTGTAGACCTTTCATCAGTTACTGAGTATAATGGTCATTCTTATTCTGACCCCAGCCCCAGCTGCATGTATTTATAAACGCTCGTAATTAAATACTTCAAATACCTAACTACTCGAAGACAAAGCAGTATTTCAGAGAGTCGTGAAGGTCATGTTTACTGGGTTTCTGCATGTGAGATATTGTCAAGATTACCTTTTGGTGTATTGGGAAAAGCATGGAGTCCCTTGACAAGATGTTAGCCAAGGTTTTGTCCATTTTAACAGAAAGGAGTGTTACGTCGAAGGTAGAAAAGTGCAGGATTGGTGTGGACAAAGTTGACCATTGAGGTTACAAACTGTAGGCTTGAGGTGTGGAACCAAAGAAGGATTTGGTTAGGGCCACTTAGGAATTCCCTGCTCCACAGAATAAGGATCAGTTCCAATCATTTTTTGGGATGCTGGAGGTTTAAGCTTGGTTCCTTCCAAACAGCAGTGAAAAAACATATAACATGAGGGCTTTGATGAGGAAAAATCAGCAGTCTGGACTACAAAGCAGGAGCGGGAGTTTAAAAAAGGTCAATCGTGAATTAGGAAAGGCTATTGCTCTCCAGCCTTTTGACACAAAGGACCTATCTGCTGTGGTCAGTGATGCCAGTCAGCATGGGTTAGGTGCAATTCTGCCACAAAAAAAAAGAGAAAGATGGGAGAAAGTAGTAGCTTTCATTTCCAGATTATTTTGGGGAGGGGAATCTACGAACTCAGTAATCGAGCAACAGGCATTAGCCTGCTGGTGGGGGTTGGATTATTTCAGGAACTACTTATGGGCTTCTGAATTTGTTATCTGTATGGAACATAAGCCATTGGTGAATGTATTACCACTAAGGGGGCAAACAGGCCACTCCTCGCATAGCCAAGTGGCATTAAAGAATGATGGAGTACCAGTTGCTGACTGTTTGTCAAGATTGCCACTCAAGAATGAGGAAACGAGTGGAATGTGAAGAAGATGGCATAATCCCATCCTTGGAAGAGGCTGGTATTGGGTGCCTTTCTGTGGAAGAATGAAAAGAGGCTATGTTGGATGATGAGGTCAGGCAAGTGGTGGTTGGTATGTTGGGCAAAGGATGGATACCTTAAGATCCTGGTGCAATTGTGAACTCGTTTAAGCATGTATTCCCTGAATTAAGTATGAAGGGTGGGGTAATGAGAAGGACATATTTATTGGTGGTTCCGTTGAAAATGCAGTCCCAAATGTTGGCTTTGACTCATGATATACACATGGCATGAGAGCCATGAAGAGGTGGATCAGGGATATATCATGGTGGCCAGGAATGGATCGTGGAGTGGAACACTATGTCAGGGATTGTCTGGCTTGTGCAGTAAGTGACAAGTCCCAAGTAACTTTTCCCAGTCCAGTTGAAGCCATCCATACCTATTCTTGATTGAAGTTAGGCCTGCACATTATTGGGCCGATGTATGTTTTGAATGAACGGAATAGATATGGTTTGGTACTACTGGCCTATGGCACACATTGGCCGGAGGTAAAGTTGTGAAGTCAGCCAACACGGAATAGGTGGTGAAGTTTTTACAGTCTTTGGTCATCAGACAGGGGGCCCGGTTGAATTGGTTAACGACAATGGGTGCAGTTTATGTCCAAAGAGTTTCAGAGTTTCATGGGTCACTGGGGAATATAGCCCATTACAACATATCTTTATCATCTCCGCAGAAATGGCTTTGTGGAGCTCTGTAATGGAGTCATCAATGATAGCATTCAGTTATCTATGGCCAATGGTATGAATTGGGTGAAAGAAGTTAAAAGGTTTGTTGTGGGCAATACATACCACTCTGAGTGCGACTAACAACATTTCACCCTTTGCCCTGTTGAAAGGTAGGGTGGCAACACACAAATCTAGTTAGGCCTTGTGTGAATGATTTGAAAGAGTCGGGTGGTAAGCTGAGCAGGTGAAGGACTGTTGTGTGAAGGCTCAAGGGAAATATATATGTAAAAAAGCTAAGAAGGGGAGATTTCAAACAATTGTTAATAAAAAACAAAATTGGGTAAAAGTAAGGTTATCCACGATTGTGGCCGGATTCTCCCAGTCAATGGAAATTGTCATGGTTAAATGACGAGTGATGAAGCTAAGCGATGGGAAATGGTGGCACAAAGGGCAATTGTCCAAAAAGAGAGAGAAAGGGGATGTTGGGAATGAACGGATTGAGAGTAACCGGAACAAAGATGCCCTTGGTGATTTCTGGACCAGAAAGATCTGTAAGAATGAGGAAAGAACCTGCATGATTTAAAGATTATGTGGGTCTTCCTTTTTAACAGTGGGGTTTTCTTCATAGTTTTTTAAAAATTGTTCTAGAAATGTTTATCCTGTCTTTTAGTCTTTAAGGGTATGACTTATTAATATACAATTTAGGTTTTCTGTGAATAAGCTGGCACTAACTGGGATGTACACATGGTGTTTGTGATGTTCTTAGTTGGATAGGTGTCGTCCCACTATAGCCTTTTACAAATGTTAGTGTTTTGATTTGAAGGGTAACAATGCGTTAGGTTATGAGTCAGAACCTGGGGAATGAACCACTTTGATAGTAGTTGTCAAGGTGGAATGTAGAATGTGGCAAACCGGACAGTTGCTGGCTGCCATTTGCTCTGCCGGTCGCACTATTACTTGCTCACAATGCACTCTTGAAACTTACCTTGTGAGCTCTGGTTATTGAAGACTTTTTACTCACATAGCGCAACACATTAAAAAGCACAGCCCACTAGGCTGCTGACAGATGGGCTTGCAGTCTGAACACAAAACTAATTTCCTCTGCTGATCTCTGCACCACACTGTGTTCCAACAAGTGACAACGTGAATGGGTTTCCTCAGAAGCCATGGAGAACTTAACTTTTCCTTATCAAAGTTGCCAAGAATAGATGCAAATTGGAGGCCACGTTTGTAAAGGAATACATTGTAATCATGTAGGCGTGAACCAGCTTCATTGAATTCACACCACATTTTGCTGCAGGTTGTTTTTAAGAACTTCAAGTTTTACATACCTACATAAGGATGTCACATAGCTCTTATTGTCACTAATCGTACACCATAATTAGACTTGAGGGCAATTTTCTACCATGTGGGCTGTGCATCAGACATTGTAGGTACTCTCCTTGGTAGCTAATGACAAAAATAAATAGCCAAACCACCCTAAAGACATAGTATCTACTGGAGTTACTGCCCCTGTCGTCTACCTCATTTAATGTATTGGGCAATTGATATGCGAGATAACAGAGCCTCTCCCCTTTAATCCAAGCTCTGGTACTAAGTGTCTTCCTGGAGGGTAATGCTCCAGGACCAAAGTATCTTGGCAGGAGCAAAATATCCTGACTGGGTCTCCAGCACCAGGCATTGTTGTTAAAAAGATTAATCAGAAAATTGCAGTCAAGGTCAAAAGGAAACCTTGCTTTGGGAAAACCTCAGATTTTGCACTGAAACCAGAAGTCTTATACTTCAACATTAATTGTTTTTATCACATTTAGGAGTAACGAACTAGAGTGCCATGCCACTGCCTATGCTCATTTCGTTATTAAAAAAAACCTCTTGTTTGAAAATTGTAGGTTTCACCTTTGAAAAGAGGTGGGGGAATATTCTGTATATTGTAAGCAAGTATTATCATTATATCAGTCATCGGGTACTGATCATCATATGACCATGTTATGCTCCACACCTAAATCGAGGGACCTGGTGCTGATGTTCTCTCTCTGTTGTCCGAAGATTAAAACGTGGAATTCAGTAAACAATGAGGGTTATCATATTGTTCTATCTATAAACACCAGGGCATCATATTCTTCAAACAACAATTGCACCATTTTCTTTATACTTAGGAAAAATTGGTAATAATTTGTAAATAATTAGTCAAAGTTAGTGTTCCTTAGATTCCCCTGCATTTACTCCCTAAGTGAAATTGTTCCCTGCCTTTTTTTTAAATCTGGGACAATCCTGTTAGTGGTGAGAAGTCTTGGAGTTTTGATTGGCTCTCATTTTTCCTAGAGGTCCATGTGTCATTGATGTCAAAGATTTGCTTTTATCAATTTTTGCACTGCCGCTTATATCTTCCATTTTAAGATAATGCTCCACGGTATCTCAGTATTCAATGTGGTTTACCATTTTCACATTCACTACTGCAATGCTATCTTTTAAGGTTCCTTCCTCCATACTTCTGGCTAGATTCCAATATATCAATAACACAGGTGCTTGGATAATTTTGGTTTGTATAAGTATGAACACACCTCTGACACAGTCATGGGTTCTACATAATTTGCATGCAGTCCTTTCCTTTGCTTGTGAGGCTGTGCCATATTACAGATGGAAGGCCAGAGCAAAAAAAGCCCTTTGGATAGAGCTAACTGTACACCAACCAAAGGTGTCACACAATGTGCGCTGCCAAACGGCATCTGGAAGGGGGCATAGAGAGTGCAGAGGATAGTCTGTGTCTCCACTTTGCCCAGCTGTCTGTCCAAAGGAAGTCTGGGGTGTACCAGCAGGCCACTGCCAGTGAAGTAGGAACCTTGCTATGTTTCTGCAGGGATGTCCTGAAGGTTTCCACCAATGTGGGTGCAATCTGTGCTAGCCACTATGCAAGTGAAGGAGGGTGGGAGTTTGCAAGACCCCCCTTAAGCTCTAAGGTCCATCTGCATGAAAATACAGTGAAAGAGTGAATTGCTCTTTCATTTATACAGCACTGCAGAGAAGCACAGCTTTCTTTCGTTAACCTGGCGTACAGAATGTCATTGCAGGCACGCCTAGTGAGAGGCACACCAGAACTGTGCGCCTAATTGATCATTGCACCTCACGTCTCTGATTTCCACTTTCCACAGTGAGCAACTGAGCCACTAGACCACACCACAATCTTAACTTTACAGTGGTCTCAGAGTCTGACCTATTTCAAAGATGTAACTAAGGAATATACAGACTTACTTTATAATTTGAAATAGGATTTTATATCACATTTGTATCAGCAAAAAATAATTAATCATAGGTAATCAAGAAAAACATCAGCAGTGTGGGAGTTTAATATGTTGTTAAAATGGCAACAGTGCAATACTACTTACTTGTGCTTAATTTATTAGCATCTGTGTTCTGGAATTGCCATTTCAGATCTTTGGTTGACTTGTATATGAATATTTTGGACACTTTTTCATTATATTCTTAACGCTTGATTTTGCTAGCAACACCCAAGCTCCTGTCATTACATGTTTTCTTTAATTAGTGGACATGTGTGAAGCACTTTGTGAAGCTAACTAAAGGAAAGTTGTCAACTCAATGCCCTTTCCGACCTACGATAAAGAAGCGCGGCCTGCTCTTTTCAAGTCCGCCATGTTTGCTTTGATAGATAAAACCAATGTTTGCAAAGACCTTCCTATCTGTGTGGGCAAGCCAGCCGTTGACGCGAGATAACGCACATCCTGGGATCTCTGGTATACACTGCACACTCAAGATACCGTCTCCCTTTTCCATCACAAACTAAAATGTTAAACAAATAAATATTGACTGTGTAACAATACATGATACTTGGCTATTTCTTATTAAATAGTTTGTAGGCATTGAGTGAACCAGACTGCATTCCTTGGTCGTGTTTAGCACCAGATACTCACCCTTATAGTATGTGGACTGACACTACATACATTGTAGAGTTGCACAGAATTGCTTTTAATCCGTCAAAGTACAAGGTTCCCTCGACAGTGCCGCTGTGGAGCGCGTGCTTTACATTCAACGTGTTCTTGGATATTTCTTCCGTATGTGCCTCTCGTCTGGGGTGAAACATGTATTCTATATAATGTTTCATTTTTCTCTTAAAATATTCGCAGCTGTACCTTTAACGTTATTTATATTTTTAATACAATTCTTTCGCGTGCTAGTGAAAAGATTTAATTAGTTACGACTCTATTTTTGTTATACTAGAAAAAATAAGTACTTGGGAATATTAATCTCATTTGACCTGTGTAAAAAAAACGCAGGTTGGTTTAGAAATTGTATTCTGAGGAGATGAATGAGCGTTATGCCAGCCTTGTACTTAGAAAAATCAAATGTTCCTACTTTTACACACCCACGTTCCTATTTGTGTTATGAAAAACATTCATATTAGTTCATTCTTGGTTAACATTGTGATGTAAATAAAACCGAAACAAATAAATATGAACGTTAAGCATGCCTTTTTAGACGAAGTCAAGTCTGAAAGTGGAATCATTACGCGAAATTCAGTAATGTGTATATGAAGAACACCCACGTCTTCACAGATTTATATAAACAAGCTTTTGCACATACAATAGGTCTGGCCTTTAACATGGAAGTACCAATGTACATAGCTGCCAAAGTTTCAGATTGCCAGTGTGACATTTTTTTATAATTTCAGTGAAATTATGAGTGACATTTCATCGAAAGTGAGTGACACTTTGTCGCAAGCAAAAAACATGCAATAAAGACGATGGAAACTTCTAAATATCAGAAATTACAGCCATTTGAGCAACAAGAATCTCCAAGAACTTCTTGAAACTGCTGCAGAGCACCAGAAATGGAAGGACACTTACCCTAGTGCTCCCTCCTGTAACCTGATGGTACTGTAAACGAATGCATAACCATGTTTTTAAACAGGTTTTTCATTGGAGTACTTTATTAAAGTTTTGTGTACATATGCTGACACACGCACAGTTAAATACAAACATAGTTACTGGATGCAACAGATAGAGCAGAGAGAGCCCTAGTGCCAAAACACGCACCGGCACCCTGTAGTCTGAAGATAATGCCTTCAAGTGATTAGTACCGGTACCCAAGAAGGATGACAAGACGAAATGAAATCTCAGATCTTGCAGATCACGTAAACCTCAAGGATGTTGAGACAGACCAGCCCTGTGCCTGCAGATTTTACTGTGTCTCAATTAACAGATCTCATCTCATCTGCAATGCGTGGTGGAGCTCTCCATACTGTGAAGTAAGTTACAACTGTGATTCTCATGAGAGCGGACAGGAGGCCTCTGAGGAATGACGCAAGTCGTAACGGACCCCCTCCCCCTCCCCTGCCCGGCCCAGCAGTGCAGAGAGAGCCCTGATAAAACTGTCACTTACTGACCCGTAGTCTGTGATAAACCCAGTTAGTACTGTGGTGCCCAATGATAAGGATGAGGAGACAGAGCATCCCTGCGGCCTGCAGAGAAATTTACTGTGAATTAAATCAGATCTGCAGATAATAACCAGGCTCACTCAGGAAGAATGATGAGACGGAGCAGCCCTACGTGCAGATCATGCTATTTTGTGTGAAATTATTTTTTCTGATCAGACTGTGCAGCTACAAGAAGGGTATCAGGGCGTGCGCTATCTACTGTTTATGAGGAACAAAAACACTAGTTGAAACAAGGCAGTGGACCAAATCGCCGCCAGTATTAATCAGTAATTACTCTGCGCTTCCCTGTGTTAGTGGTATAGGTCTCAGCCTATACTGTCCTTATTCAGTGCACTACATCACATGTGGCAGACTGGGGCCTCACCAACACTGTCCTCTGCACCTGCAGCGGTCACACAGAGACCCCTGCTATTGTGCTTCCTTCACTTTAAATCAATCTAGCATATACCTGTAATTCTTTCTTAGGTCAGGGTCTGAGCCTTGACTGTACATTGCACAGAGGCTTGTAGGCTCTCTGTCACACGGCGCTGCCTTTCACTCACCACACTTCAATCGCCAGTGCTGTTGCTGCTTCCCCCCAGCGCATCTACGATCCATGCAGCGTCTTCTGTAGGGAGCCAGGTGTAGGGAGCCCCGAGCCTGGCTCCCAGGGGCCAACTCATGCAGCAGTGCAACAGAGCCGTCCCAGACCAATGGGCCGCTTCTTGTTCATTTGTTCCTCCTGCTGCATCTTTATACGCCAGGGCAGCAAGGCTGTCTCCTTCGGCCCCGGCCTCCCAGACACGGCCTCAAGCACCACAGCCTTGTGAGCACCCAAAGACCGTTCAGTACGTCACTCGCCGCTGTCGGCCTCCACTGTGCTCAAGCAGCAAGGTAAGCCATCACCACGCACCCGGAGGCCTCCGACAGCCAGGGGAGGTTCGCCACTTCAGCCCCTCACCACCAGGCCACTGCCATAAGCCCAGCCACTTTCCGTTGCCTGATCCCGGTGGGTGCAAATCCCCCACTGCTTCTGACCCACCTTACCTCACTTCCTCTTCCTCCAGACGTGAGGAGGCACTACGGTCACATCCTATCCCATGGTGTGCACAGCCAGTAGCAACCACTGAGGGTAGGCCCTGTCCCGGCATCTAATTAGTGTCAAAGCCGTGCATCGCCGCAGGAAATGTACAGCCAGGCACGACAGGAGGTCGCTGGCCTGGGCAGAACAATTGTAACATTGTAGCAGCCACTCTCAGCCACTTGAGCTGAGAGCAGACAAACAATTAACTATTAACTTACTGAGCCCAGCAGCTTCTGGCAGCACATCTTAGAGCAGCAGCACTGAGAGCCGGCGCACAGGGGCACAGGTGCTGGCGGCGCGCGCTGGCACCCTGCGTAGCCAGAGTTTCAGAGTGTGGCATTAATGCGTGACAATGCATGGCAATGCGGTGTTGCGGAACACCACTATGAAATGCGTGAGCGTAACACCTGATGCGTGATACTTGGCAGGCATGAATGTACTGGCTTTGTATATGCGTTTACATTTTTTAATTGTTCTTAAATGCCCATTGCCCATGTTAGAATTGGTAAATAAAAACAAGTGAAATGTCTGACTGCACATTGTTATCCAGGTGGACGTATGTAAGCAAAAAGCAGCCATTTTGGAATGGGTTCATTCCCAAAATGCCAGTGTGTGTTTACATGTGTGTCTCCATGAAAGCATTGTGATTCATGCACACAACGCATGTGCATTTATGAGGCCTTTTTTTTCTCACTTTACTCTTGCTACATGGTGACTGTTATGTTAGATTTAAGAACAATGCAATAAAAGAAAATGTGCAGGCGTGTGAAAATATAAAGGGACCTGATATCACTTAGCAGCTATAGGTTGGGTTAGCATTTTTAGCTGCAGTTTGTCAGTTTGTCATGTTCCGTTTGTTGATGCGTTGTGGTGTGTGTTTGTGAGTTTGTGGGGTGTGTATGGGTGTGAAGATATAGTAGCTCTGTGTGTGAAGGTGAAATTGTGAATCTATGTGAGGGAGACTGTGCCCATGACTGAGTATCGCCAGTTTACATTTTTGTGTGTGGCGTTTTGAGAGTGCTTTAGTTTGTGGGGAAATGCTGCATACTGCTGTAATGAGGAAGGCTTTCACTGAAAGGTAGGGACATAGAAAGGTCACCTCAATATGCTAGTTTGTTGTTTAGAATTAAATGTAATGTATAGTCTTTTAGGACACAATAATGAACTTTTTTTTCACCACACACTGCTTGTACCCTCATATAACATTTCTCATGACATACTCAATAACTGTATTAATAACATCCCTAGTGAATTACATCTTTCATAAAAATACTGTGCAAGGTGGGTGCAAGTTTTAGTTACTTTAGGGAACAAATTATAGATACTTCATGTTAGAAATGTGTTCTTTAGTTGGCAGAGGTTTGCACCCTGCCCAAGTAGAGATGACAATCCTAGCCAGGGTGAGGTTGATTCACACTTTAAATTAACCTTTACTCAATCTCTGGTAGTTTGGCACAGAGCATGCCGACTTAACTCAAGAGGCAATATGTAAAGTATGTGTGGAACACACACCGAGTAACACAATGAAAACACCACAAAAAGACCCCACACAGGTTTAGAAAAAGAGGGAATATTTATCTAAGTAAAACAAGACCAAAGTGAAAAAAGTCGAGATATGAATTTTTAAAGAACAAATGCAAAAACAGTTCTTTGAAGTCAATAGCACTTGAGGTCACGAGGGACCAGGGTGAATCAAAAGTCAGGCTGACTGCGATGGAGGGCAGTCCAGCTGCGAGACTCATGCAGGTTCTGCTGAAAAAATACCTTGGAGAGAGGAAAGGGTAGACGCGAAGGACAGGATGCATCAAACTTTTCCACGCAGTCAGGTCGCTGCATCTTTGTCGAGCTCAGTTGCAATACAGGTGATGCCTCTTCATCAGGCCACTCAGGCTTGTTGAATTATTGTCATCAAACAGCCTCTGCGTCGGTGTTGAAGGGTAATATGTTAGATCTGATCAGCGCAGTACTGGCAATGTATCGGTTTTGTAGAAAAGCAGCTTCAGAACCCACTTCCGAGGCTCAAGTCAAGTCAAGTCAATAAATTTATATAGCGCGCTACATACCCAAAGGGTCTCAAGGCGCTTGGAGAGGGGTGGGGAATTACTTGTCAAATATCCACGTTTTAAGTTGCTTTCTGAATGCTAGGTGGTTCTGAGTAAGGCGAAGGTGAGTGGGAAGTGAGTTCCAGGTTTTAGCTGCCAGGTAGGAGAAGGATCTACCTCCCATGGTGGTTTTGTTGATGCGAGGTACAGTGGCAAGGGCTTGGTTGGCGGATCGTAGCTGGCGGGTGGGGGTGTAGAAGGACAGTCTTGTGTTGAGGCATTCGGGTCCGATTTCGTAGAGCGCTTTGTGTGCGTGGGTTAGGAGCCGGAAAGTAATCCTTTTATTGACGGGGAGCCAGTGGAGGTTTTTCAGGTGTCCAGAGATGTGATCTTTACGCGGGATGTCTAGTATTAGCCTGGCTGAAGCGTTCTGGATGCGTTGGAGATTTTTCTGGAGTTTTGCGGTGGTACCGGCGTAGAGGGTGTTTCCGTAGTCCAGACGGCTCGTGACCAGAGCGTGGGTGACTGTTTTTCTAGTTTCGGTGGGGATCCAACTAAATGTTTTTTTGAGCATGCGAAGAATGTTGAAGCAAGATGAAGAGACGGCGTTGACTTGTCTGTTCATCGAGAGTGAGGAATCCAGGATGACGCCCAGGTTCCGTGCGTGGTCCGTCGGGATGGGTGCTTTTCCAAGGGCCTCTGGCCACCAAGACACATCCCAGGCGGAGGGGGAGGTGCCTAGGATGAGGACTTCTGTTTTGTCTGAGTTCAGTTTCAGACGGCTGTGCTTCATCCATTCGGCTACTTCTTTCATTCCTTCATGCAGGTTGGTTTTGGCGATGTTAGGGTCTTTGGTGAGTGAGAGGATCAGTTGAGTGTCATCAGCGTAGGAGATGATGTTGAGGTTATGTTGGCGTGCGATGGCCGCGAGGGGGCTCATGTATACGTTGAAGAGGGTGGGGCTGAGTGAAGATCCTTGTGGTACGCCGCAGATGACTTCAGTGGCCTCTGACTTGAATGGTGGAAGGCAGACTCTCTGGGTTCTTCCGGTGAGGAACGAGGTGATCCATTCCAGTGCTCTTCCTTGGATTCCGATGTTTCTGAGGCGTTGTAAAAGGGTGCTATGACAGACCGTGTCGAAGGCTGCGGAGAGGTCGAGGAGGATGAGGGCGACTGTGTCTCCATTGTCCAGTAGAGTTCGAATGTCGTCTGTTGCTGCGATGAGGGCGGTTTCAGTGCTGTGCTTGGCTCTGCAGCCGGACTGTGAGGAGTCGAGGGATTTGTTGGTTTCGAGGAATGTAGCGAGCTGGTTGTTGACCGCTTTCTCGATGACTTTGGCCGGGAATGGAAGGAGTGAGATAGGGCGGTAGTTTTTGAGTTCGGTGGAGTCAGCTGTGGGTTTCTTCAGGAGGGCGCTGAGTTCGGCATGTTTCCAGCTTTCCGGGAAGGTTGCAGAGTTGAGGGAGCAGTTGATGACGTCTCGGAGGTGCGGTGCTATAATGGAGTCTGCTTTGTTAAAGATGTGGTGAGGGCATGGGTCTGTGGGGGATCCTGAGTGGATGGAGTTCATCAGACGGGTGGTGTCCTCAGTGGAGATTGGCTTCCAGTCATTGAGGATGTTCAGGGGGGGTGGGGGTCCTGCAGGGGGTTGGGTGGGTTGGTCATCGGGTCGGTTGTCGAAGCTGTTGTGGATGTCGACAATTTTGTTGTGGAAGAATGAGGCTAGGGAGTCGCAGAGGGCTTGAGAGGGGGTGATGTCGTTGGAGTTGGCTGAGGGGTTGGTGAATTCTTTGACGATGTTGAATAATTCCTTGCTGTTGTGGGCGTTGTTATCTAGTCGGTCCTTGAAGGCGGTTTTCTTGGCATTCCGGATCAATCGGTGGTGTATGCGGATGGCGTTTTTGAAGGCGTCCTTGGTGCTGGTGGTTGGGTCTTTTTTCCAGGCCTTCTCAAGGGAGCGAGAGAGTTTCTTGGATTTCTTAAGATCATCGTTGAACCAGGAGGCCTTCTTGCTGCCTAGTTCGATTTGTCGTTTTTTCAGTGGTGCTAGGATGTCGGCGCTGTTGGATAACCATTGGGTAAGGTTGGTGGCTGCCTGGTCGGGGATTGAAGAGTGGGCTGGGGGGTTAAGAAGAAGCGATGAGGCGATCTGGTCGGTGGTGATTTTGTTCCAGTTCCTTTGCAGAGTGGGTTGGGGGTGGTTGTTGGATGTGGGCTTGTTGTAGGTAAAGTGAACGCAGCTGTGGTCAGTCCAAAGGAGAGCTGTGGAGTGGCTGAAGGAGACATGTTTGCTGGAGGTGAAGATAGGGTCGAGTGTGTGACCTGCGATGTGGGTGGGGGTAGTGACAATTTATTTATTTATTTATTTATTTATAAGTTTATATAGCGCTAGAATCACTCCTACAGGAGTATCTCTGCGCTTTTAACCAGGGATCAGCAGCATATTAACAGTGAGGGGATGAGTTAGACTTCATTTTTAAAAAGAGCTGTTTTTAAAAGTTTGCGGAAAGTCAGATGTTCTTTACATTGCCTTAATGCCAAAGGTAACTTGTTCCACAACTTAGGGCCAGTAACAGACAAGGCTCTGCCTCCATGTCTTACTTTTTTTATGTGGGGGACCACCAGAAGGAGATTACTACTAGATCTAAGAGACCGTACTGGAGCATAAGGAATAAATTTCCGTTCCAGATAGATAGGTCCCTCTGAGTTTAGGCATTTGTGGATCAAACAACATATTTTAAATTTGACCCTCTGTCGTATTGGAAGCCAGTGTAGGCGGTTCAGAAGAGGTTTAGAAGCAGTTCTCGGAGGGGCATTCAGAACTAGGCGAGCCGCCGTGTTCTGGATCACCTGCAGCTTATCCAACACACCCTCATTGGCTGATAAAAGTAAACCGTTACAGTAGTCAATCCGACTGAGGATCAACGCTTGAACAAGCGTTTTCCTTACTGCGTCGGGTAAAAGCGGGACTTACGGAGAAGTCCAATGGTGTGGAAGCAGATCCCTGATATGTAATTGGTGTGCTGTTTAAATGACAGGTCATGATCGAGTCTGACTCCCAGATTCTTCACAACCTGTTTAGGTTCAGGGACTGCTCCAAGCTCCGACGGCCACCATTCGGGTGTCCAGAGTATTTTCGCGTCTCCAAATAACATGATCTCAGTCTTGGTGACATTGCATTGGAGGTAGTTTGTAGCCATCCATTTTGCCACCTCTTTCATGCCTGTCAAAAAGGAGTTTCTGACCTCAGTGGTGAGAGTTTTGAAGGGGAACAGGAGCTGTGTGTCATCAGCGTAAGATATGGGAATAAAGCCATATCTACGCAAAACTCCTGCCAGGGGTGCCACATAGATATTAAAGAGAGTAGGGCTCAAGCATGAGCCCTGTGGCACCCCTTTAGATATCTCTGTTTCCACTGAGCGGTATGCACCCATGGTGACTCTCTGGGTGCGGCCGGTCAGAAAACTCTTTAGCCAGTCATGAGCCTTGTTCTGGATGCCAGCGTTCGACAACCGTTGCGTCAGGATGGTATGAGACACGGTGTCGAACGCTGCTGATAGATCTAATAGCACCAGGATGACTGAAAGGCCCTTGTCCTGGTAGGCATGGAGATCATCAGTAACAGACAAGAGAGTGGATTCTGTACTGTACTTGGGGCGGAAACCCGATTGGGATTCATCCAGGGCTTTTACCAGTTCCACATGTGCTGATAAGTGGTGGTTAACATGTTTCTCTATAATTTTTCCCACAAAAGGTAACAGGGAAATGGGCCTAAGATTCGTCAGGTCAGACCACAATAGGGCAGTATTCTTCCTTATGGGTCTGACAAGCGCCCTTTTCCAATTTTTGGGGACAGCACCTGAGATGAGTGAAATATTTACCAGTTCACAGATCGTTGGACATAGAAGTTCATTAAGTGTGGGCATTAGTTTGGCAGGTATAGTATCCTCAGGACTACCGCTTTTAATTTGTTTTAAAAGATCCGATGTTCCTTTCAAGGATATCGGGGGAAAGACATCCAGGGAATGTGTAGCAGGTGTGCATTCTACAGGATCAAGGGGAGATTCTGTAGTGGTCAATGAGGCTTGGTTGGTCAAGATAATTTTTTCATAAATTGTGTTGATCTTATTAGTGAAGAAACATGAAGTGTCTTCACACAGTTGTTGAGAAGTCATATCAGGGGCTTCGCAAGCTTGAGGTTTGACAAAAGTCTGTAAGATCTGAAAGAGAACTCTTGGAGAGTTTCCGGCCTCTTGTATTTGGGATGCAATGTAAGATTTCCTAGCACCACGGATTTCTTTGTGATATGAAGATAGAGCACACCAATATTTTTCCTTATCCTCCGCAAGATGCGAGGTTCTCCATCTCTTTTCCAATTTTCTAGCCCCTTGTTTCAAGGGGCTAGAAAGTTGTTTAAGTCCGAGGTTGGCGAGGTTGTCTAAAAGGGTGGTGGTGTTGCGGTCGTTGTTATTTTCAAGGTGAAAGTTGAGGTCTCCCAGAAGGATGTAATCCTTGGAGGGGAGCGCGTGTGGAGTGATGAAGTCCGTGATGTCTTCACTGAATTGTGCGCGAGGTCCTGGTGGCCTGTAAAGGAGGGTGCCTCTGAGTGTGGTCTTGGGGTCGATGTGGATCTGGAAGTGAAGGTGTTCGGTGTTGGCGAGATTGATGTCTGAGCTGGTTGAGATGCGGATGGAGTTCTTATGGACGATAGCAATGCCTCCACCTGTGTGGCCGGAACGGTCCTTGCGGATGATCTTATAGCCTTCCGGGATGGCAATGGTGATGTCTGGGGCTGATGAGGCGTTCATCCATGTTTCTGTTAGGAAGGCGACGTCCGGAGAGATGGTGTCTAGTAGATTCCAGAGGTCAATGGCGTGCCTGTGGACCGAGCGGGTGTTGAGCAGGATGCATTGTAGGTGGTTGGGGTCGGATATCTGTTGTGTGTTCGTAGATGAGGAGTTGTTCTTGGTGCCGTCGAACTTGCAGGAGTAGCAGGAGAAGGGTCCATGGGTGTGTCCAGGAGCGGCTTGGACGCAGTTGGGGGGGCGGCCAGGGTTTAGGGCTTGGAGGGTGGTGGCATCGTAAGTAATGCGGGAGGGGTGGGCATGACGGGGACCAGGGGCTCTGGCGCTGGGCGCGGTCCAGGCGCGGACGGGCGTAGACAGGCTTACCTTTGGCGCACCTTCGGCGCGGATTGGGCGCGGTCGCTGCGCGTAGACGCTGCGCGTGGGTGCCTCTGGCATAAATAGGTGGAGGGGCGAGGGGGGCTCAGCTGGGAGGCGGGGCGGGCTCTGGAGGACGGCCTTGCAGGGGAAAACAACAACAACCAAATGGCGGCATGTGGAAAAGCACGAGCAGCAAAGCGCCAAGCCCTACCAATATAGCGCCACACAAGAGAGCAATGAAGGTACACTCAGAATAAAAGTGCAACAATTTCAGTTTATCTCTGCAGACAAAATGAGGCACATTAAAAGCAAATCGTCACAATGCAAAATAACGCGCTGAAAGTAAGGAGCCAGATCTCAAGCGCAGATCTGTGCAATGATCGCGTTGGGAATCTGTGAGCGCAGAATAACGATACCACAAAGCAGTTCGAGCAGCAGGGAGCCAGGGGAGCGTCTGCTCACAGCGAAGATGAGCTCAGAACCATAGGGGGCACCTCAGGCCTCACAGATGGCAGAGTCTAGGGGCACCAGCAAAATTGCTGAAAGTCTTTTGTGTCCCTGAATCTTCAGAAAAGAGTAGGCAAGCCAGCAAGCATTTGTAGTCTCTTTGGGTTCAAGATAGATGGATCCAGTCCTTGTCCTGAGCAAAGCAGAGAAACAGTTCCTCAAAACAGTCAGTCCATGCAAAGTGGCAATCCTTACAGCACAGCAGTCTTTACTCCAGCAGAGATCTCCCCAGGTCTAGTAGAGTACTGTCTGGGTAGGGGCAGAGCCCCAGCACTTATACCCAAATGAACCTTTGAAGTGGGAGGTGACATCAAAGCAGCTCCTTGAAGTAGTGTGGCTCACTGGTTAGAGGCGGCAGACCCGAGAGCAGAGGACGGCCCGGGACCAGGGTTCGATTCCCGGCGCGGCAGGTTTCTGGACCAGGGTCAGCGGACTCGATAATTCTCTCGCCTCGGTGCCCACTCTGATCAGCGATCACACTCGGCAACTCTGGGCATTAGCTTGCCTCATCTTCACTAACGGCCCCACCAGACCGCCGGGGATGCCTGGTCTCACCCTGGAGATACCCATTAAGGGACCATCTCTCAGGGAAGCCAGGAAGGGTTTCGCAGCGGTCGAAGCGCCTTGGGACCCTACGGGTAAGTAGTGCGCTATATAAATGCCAATACATTTACATTTGAAGTGCACAGGTCCCTTTCATCCCAGTCCTGTCTGCCAGGCTATCTGTGGGGGGAGTAAACAGCCCTTTCTGTGGGACACAGAACACTGCCTGTAAGTATCAGCTCCCACTCCCCCTTCTTGCCCAAGAAAGCTATCAGAATGCAGATGAATGCAGATGAGTCCTCTGTCACATCCACCCTTCCTGTGTTTGTCTAGTGGGAATGCACAAAGTGTAGTTGTCTCCCATACGTGGATTGGCTGTAGGCACACAGAGCTAAGTTAGGAGCAGAGAAATGTCCACTTTCTAATAGCGGCATTTCTAAAATAGTAATGTCAAATCCAACTTTACCACTAAATATAATTTATTACCATTCCAAATATATGAAACATGGTTTAGCTATTCCTTTCTAATCAGGAATTACGCTTTAAAGTGTTTTAAGGCATCCCCAATGCTAGCCTATAAGAGGAGTAGGCACCACAGTAGTGAAAATCGAATGTAGCTGTTTGTCACTACTAGAGCATTTAACACTTTAATTACACAGCACCCTGCCCTTATGGCTCCCTAGGGCCTACATTAGGTGTGACTTATGTGTACTAAAAGGGAAGATTAAGGCTTGGCAAGTGGTTTTAAAGGCCAAGTCGCAGTGGCTGTAAACTGCACACACAACCCCTACAATGGCAGTCCTGAAACAGGTTTGAAAGTCCACTTGTGTGGGTGCCACAGTCAGTGCTGCATGCCCACTAGTGCCTTTTAGATTACAGGCCCTAGGTATATGGTATATTAATTTACAAGTGACTTACAGGCAAACTAAATATGCCAGTCAGGTATACACCAATGTAACCATGTTTAGGGGTGAAGCACATGCCATTTAGCACTGGTTAGCAGTGGTAAAGTACTCTGAGTCCTATGGATAACAAAAAGATACAGCAAAAAGTGGAGGAAAGCAGGCAAAAAGTTACGGCTAGGCCATCCTAAGGATGACATATATAACACTTCAAATAACTACAACTGGTAAATTTCTATGTATACGTTTTGACCAGTGATTTGTATCTCATATTTAAATAAAACTTGGCTCAGAAACATGAGATTTTTAACAGGCAAAGCTATCAGGACACAAAATGTGTCAGTATTGTCCACATGTTGATTTTGAACAGCCATTACTAAAACCTTGAGATCTATACAGCAAGGGGCCATGTTAGAAGTGATCAGTCATGAAAATGACCTTCACACGTTCAGCTAAGGATATGCAAGCAAGAAGTATGGAAACAAAGGCTAACTTGTCCTAACCAAAAGGTGTTCACAACCCTCTCATGCTGGATCCCACCACTGCCTGCTGCCAGCAGCTGCATGTAAATGATTCATATTGTTCTTGTCTATTGTTGCATTCTGGGGTAAAATGTGGCCTTTTCTTTTTTTTCGTATTCTTCATAGAACTGTGCATGAATGCTTTGAAAGGAAGTTTACTTTGTGTATACCTACTTCCCTCACTCTACTTAGTTTTGCTTAACAAAGCAATTCCGTTATCTAAAGTCAACTGTTAAAACTTACTTTAAACTTACTGCTCTTGACAACAGCTGTGGTAGACTTTTACTTTCTGTCACCGCACCACTTAAGCATTCTTCCTGTTCTCCTCATCTCAAACTAAAGTCCAGTGGGAATTTCCTTTTTAAATTACTTGTTGTTGGTTTTCTGTAATCTGCTATTATAATCACCTCTTTGTGATTTGCACAGGACAGAAACCGGAAAGCTCAATAAAATGGTGTATCCTATATTTATTTTAAGGGGAATTCAGGTGTCAGGGAAACTGCTGCCCCTTTCAGTGATCTAAGATTCCAACATTGAGCGGAGCGCAGTGCCCTTCTTGACTACTCTCCCCTGCCAAGGCAACTATTGCTAGGTAGGGTCATTATATCTTCTGTGTAGCAGGGCCGGCCTTAGGCATGTGCAAGCTGTGCACCTGCACAGGGCCACCAAACCCCAGGGGCCACCACACCAATAGATATCCTTAATATATTTATCCTCTGAGGATGGATACAAATTTATGTGGCGGCCCCTGGCAGGGATTTGGCGGCCTCCGGCTCAGTTCCACTTCTAAACACCCTGACCCCCCCCCCCCTCTTTACTGGCCTCCGCGCTCTGCCCCACCCGGACCCCCTCTTCCGGGGCCCCCTACCTACGCTCCCTGCCCAGGGCCACCATGACCCTAGAGCCGCCCCTGTGTGTAGTTAGCTCTGCAGTGACGTATCTTTTGGCAGGAACTGTGTAGCCGTTTAACCAAACTTTGCAGACGTCACTTTCCTTTATTACACACCACTGTTTATATATCCCAGCAAAGCGTCAGAGCATCTGCGATTAATATTGAATTTGTAAGCGCGAGAAGGGATCATTTTTTTTAGGTGTAAGCAAGGGCACGAGACGGGTGGACTGTGTCCACCCACTATTTTCACAGGGTGAACACCGTCCACCCTGCCAAAAATGTGGGCCCCACTGAATAATGTGCTGAACTCGTCCTGGTGTAATTTCCAAACACCGGGACAGCCTGCACGTGGTCGGCCTTCCATCTGCAACAAGCAAAAACGTGCAGGCAGGGATGGAGCTTTCTTATTCAAGACTCCTGTTGGGCCCATAACAAAACCTGAATTTGAGGTTTCATCTGGCTTCCTTTTGTTCAGACTCCAGGCTGGTAGCAAGCGGTCAGGAGCAGCGGAGGGGAAACAAAGGCTCACTCCTTGTTAGCACTTCACACATACTTAAGAGAGGTAGCTTTTCACTTTGTTCAGTCCCGGTTTAGGAGATATGCATGGACTGTAAGAATATCAGATAAGTTGGTATTCCCAGAATTTACACAACGCAAATTGCATTTATATAGAGCTTACTACACCTCAGGAGGCGTTTAAATAATTTAAGTACCACTATTTTTTCTTGTATAGCCCTACTCATCTCAATGCAGGGTGTCAGAGTGCTTTACATCAACGCATGCATATTACAATAAAATATATACCTTTGTAAATCAATCAACAGTTTGTGTTACATAAAACTGGGGGGTTGGAAGGTGTAGAAGTCCCATATCATCTTCCATAGCTCACGGTGCTATTATCCTCGCAATGTGCTCAGACGTACACATGATAGACCTGCTAAACATATATGTGAGGGCTTTAGATCTGATGGCACTTCTTGTGATGTCACTTCCTGTAAAGTCGTTGCTTGTGATGCTACTTTCTATAATGTAAATTTCTGTGATGTTGTGATGTCGTGCTCCGTGTTGTCGTGCTCCGTGATGTCACTTGCATACTGCCTAACTAGCTTACTCCCCCTACTTCTTATTTTAGGACTTGTGCCCCGGTGCAAGCAGTCTATTTTCAACGTGTTCGATCAGGCGTTTCCCTGGACCTGAGATCGCAATCACAGATAACGCACTCAGTGTGATCCTGGGCCTGCTAGCCATATATTGCATGCACTTGAACCTGATATCACAGGAGGGTCGAGGATGAAAGTGGCTTTTACTCTAGCTGTCAGCAGCGCAGAACAGGCGTGGACTCGGTCACACAGCTTCATCTCTGTGATGGTTTCCGGGCTTAAAGCTCTTCCAACAGCTGTTTGCTTTGGCTACTGCTTACAGACATTTTTTTTAAACCAAAAAGTATTTTTTTTGTCAAATGTGGGTTGTCTACGTCTCTGTTCAGGAAAGGGGCTGTTTCCAGTGTTGTGGTCTGAGTTCTTTTAAAATATGCAGTGTAGGGTTTCTTTGCCGCCTTTTCGTTTCCACGCGCTAGGGGCCTGGGCTGCCGCTTGGTGCTGAGGGAGAGGAGCGCACATTCGCACGTCGTTTAATCCCACACAGACAGCAGTTACCTTCAAGGAACAGTTCACGCCCCCAAGGAGTGTTTCGTCTTGCAGAACTGCAGTAACCGGCTGAGCAGAGCGTCTGAGAGAAACGGAGAGCTCAGGATGAGGAAAACTTTTCCTGCGTCGCCAGTGCAATCGTTCCAGGCTGATGCGTTATTTTAATGATTGCTGCTGTTGCTTGTGGTGCCTGTGCTGCGATGAACTGAGCGACTTTGGCAGGCTGGGCCGGGAATTTGCATATATTTTTTAATTTCTGGACGGACATGCGAGGCGTCGAGTGAAGCCATGTCGGTGTTTGGGGCTGCCTCCAAGCTGAGGCAGCCAGCTGTGGGGTCAAAGCCGGTCCACACTGCCCTTCCGATGCCGCAAGTTGGCAGGGCCGTGTCGCGGCAGCATCCTTCCAGGGCCCCGGGGCACAGTGTGACAGTGAGCTCGGAGCTGGCCGGTCAACTTAAATTAAAATCAACCTGCGATATTGCAGATAAGAAAAGACTCCAAGGGAAAACAAAGGAAACCGAAGACCGCAAGGTTAGTGCTGAACCTCACCTGACGCCAGGAGCGCTTGCTTGTTGGGGGTTGGTGAGTGGTAGTGATAGCGAGCGGCATAGAGGGATACAGAGCTGAAATAGCATAGGAAGTGTTCAATGCATAGTTATAGTTAATATAAACATTTCATCAAACATGTATTATACTATTGAAGAACTGAAAGAATATATAATAAACATTTTATGTAAGGTTATGGATACATATCAGTAACGAGGGCTAATGTGGCCAAGTTATGTACTGTGCTATGTCATGGTTGATTATATAGCGCTTGGATTATCATCCCTGGATCCCTTCACAATGGAAAGGGGAATAAGCGAAGGAAGACAGGAAAGCGTTTCTATGACTCGAGATATAAAGAAATATATATATATATAAATATATATATATATATATATATATATATATATATATATATATATATATATATATATATATATATATATATGTATATAAAAATGTGGGTGAGACCTGGCTCTTCGGATGACCACAGAGCTGCCCGCACCCCACCCCCCTAGCACCTTGAGGCCCTCACGGGTGAGTGGTGCGCTCTAAACCCCCCTTATTGAGATATAGATATATATGTATTTTATTTTCCTCACTGATAAAATCAAAGGTTATATTTGGGTGAATATGTCAGGTGACATTACTGTTTTGAAGGAAAAAGACAAAGAAATTCACCAGTTATAGTTATCAGAGTGAACTATAAATTGCGATCCCGCCGTGCACTGCTTATGACCTCAGATATTACATCACTCATGACATGTTCTATGACATCATTATGTCAACACTAATGACATCTCAAATGACATAATTGATGGCATCTCAAATGACAACATCCACTGAGTGTGCTAGTTCATTTGATAGTTTACACAGTGGCGGGTAACTACCATATTACTTTTCTGCATAATGTCCAACTTATGGGTGCATTTACAAAACACATGTGGTTCTAATGTATCATAGGTGTGTAGAGGTACTGTATTGAAGAGTAACTCTGTGTGCAGATGACAATAAACAACTGTTCCACACACATTTTTTGGTTCTGCAAAAAACATTTTCCAACAGTGTAAGTAGTCTACATTGTAGGTACAAAGTATGTAGTCTAGAGTTATTAGACAGAATCATCTTAGCATTTCTACATAACACAGAAGACTGTGCACACCAGGTACTAACCTATGTACATGTGCTTGTTTAGCTTGAAAAGATGGGCTACCTGTAAGGCTTTCATTTGGAAAAAGATGTTGAGTATCTTGATGAACATGGCTTTCTCTGAACAGTTTTATACATATTGAACATCGTGTTCAATGAGGTTTTCCAATATATCTGTGGTCGATTGTTAATGTCAACTATGCTATCCGTAAAGTGTATGGTACACGGTCAATGTATCACATAACACATGCTTGCTACACCTAAGGAAGTTGTATCTGTGAAGACAGTAATGATGCTTCATATTATTCTATTTTGCACTTACTTTCAGCCTTATATGCCACACTAGTTGATAGAGGAATGTGTAGAAAAGAAGCTTGGATGATGTCATCTGTGGTGTCATCAGTAATATAATTTGAGATGCCATCAGTGATGTCATAAATGATGTCATAGAACATGTCATGAGTGATGTAATATGTAAGGTCATAAACAGTGCAAGGCGGGGCACAAGTTATAGGTAGCTCTGCTAACATCAACTGGTGAATTTCTGTGTATCTTTTTTAGTACACAACATTAATGTTGTCACTAACGTATTGACCTAACTAGTACTTGAGTTTTCCCTTTGGTTCTTTCAATGAATTTCTTTGTAAAAAAAAAAACTGATCTTTTTATCTCACTTAGCAATAAATGTATTTAATCTTTGGCTTTATTTTCAGTGAATCTCTAGTATGTTTTTTTAACATAAAGTAATATTTTATTACCATACTTAAACCCAACCCCCCCTTCAGCCGTAAGTGGCAGGGGGTTGTCCACAGCATTCAGCCAACCCCCTGCAGGCAGCAAACCTAACGCTGTGAACGGCCTTTCGTTTCGTGCAGCATGGCCTGTATTGCAGCCAGGCTCTGCTTCCAACTCCCTGCAGGTAGCCAACCCCACGCTGCACACAGCCTTTGGGTATGCGCAGCAAGAGGTTGGCCACAGGGGTTGTGCTGCTGCAGACCCTGTGGCTAAGCCCAGCAGGCTGCCAACCCCACACTGCGCACAGCCTTTGGTGTGCGCTTCATAGGGTAAGCATTCGGGCTCTACAGGCCACAGCCCTTGGGGACAAAACATATAATTTAAGGCGAGGGGTGTGCAGTCCCCTCCCTGACTCTTAATTCATCCAGGTGACCCCATACCATAGGGCCAAAGCCAATTAAAAAGGAGAGGGGGTATGAAATCCCCCTCACTAAGCGTTTTTGGGCCCAGGAGACCCCAAACATCTGGGCAAATTTAATAATGGAGGGGGCCTGATGCTCCTTCCCTCAGCCTAATTAGGCCTCAGGGACCCTAACCCTGGGGCCAAAATGTAAATAAAAGGGGATGGGGGCTGTGCACTCCCCCTCGCAGAGACTTAATAGGCCCTGCAGAACCCATCTCCGGGCTCTGCTTTATTTAAAAGGGTAGCCACATGTCCCCCCTCCTCGAGTCTTAATAGGCCCCAGGGACCCCATCCCCCAGAGTCATGTATTATTATTTTTTTAGGGGAGGGGGGCCTTGAGATCTCCCACCCTGAGCCTCATTAGGCCCTGGGTACTCCATCCCCCAGGATCTGTCCTTATAACTGGTGGGTGTCCTGGTGCCCTCCCAGGGCACCCACCATGCACAAGCTGGGGGCTCCGTGGAATCCCCGTGGCACCACCTGCCTCCCCACATGGCTCCCCCAGCATTACTCCTGCCTGGAGGGAGTTGATATGTATGCTACTCCCTCCATGCGGGAGCAATTTGTTGTTCTTTTTTGTTGCCTGCGTTAGCGTGGGTAGGGAAACAGAATACAAGTCTGTTAGCAGCCTGCTGGAGTATTTTTAACAGTTGCACCCACTGGGAACATACTTTGTGCTTGCTCCCATTTAGCAGGAGATTTGAAAGTAGTCAAACCAGGAGAGAGCAAACACACTGCTGTGTCTTGGAGTTGGGCTCCCTGGGAGACATCAAGTGAGCCAGCCCCAGACAATGGGGACTCAAGGACCTAAAGGCTTAGGAAAGAGAGCCACTTGCCCCTCCTCCCTTTAAATAATGTGATGGCACTGGGGGAGTGGGGTCCCCAGGGTCTTTTTACAGCTCAGGGAGGGAGGGAATCCGTGGGCCAAATAAGTCTCAGGGAGGGGGCCAGACTTCCCTAAAAAAATTCATTGGCGCCAGGGAATGGGGTCCCTGAGGCTGAAAATTGCAGGGATATAGGCAGATTTATTTTTATTTCGGTTACAGAGGGCCCCCTTATATTGTTACTTTAAAAAGAAAATTCAAGACAGGACTAAGTCAGTGAGTCCTGTAATGGCTGCCAGCAACATTTTTCTCATGTTGCTGGCAGCCAATCAGAGTGCCCGCTCCTGCAGGAGTCTGAGTCCCCGCGGGAGAGAGATGGCTCAAGGTTAAAATAGTCTCCTTGGGCCATTCAGAATTGTGTATCTTTTAAAGTTTCTCATGGACCCAAGTGTCCTAATATACAAATATATTTAAATCTTAATTTCTCAAAAACTGCAAAATGACTCAACACCAAATCCCTAAAGGCAGAATCTGCATCCTCAGATCTAGCTTTCTGTCAAATTCGGTGTCATTCCATTTAGCGGTTTTTGCTGTAGCGCTTCTTAAAGAGGTCTATATAAAAAGCATGTGGATTTTGCATTTTGGTACCTCCTTTTTTGATTGGCCCGCTCGAAATGAATGGGTATGTGAGTGGTTGTGTGGGTGTGTGAGTACGTGTATGAGAGGTTGTATGGGGTGTGAGTGGATGTATGAGTGGTTCTGTGGATAATGTCATCAGTGATGTCACTGACCATGTTATGAGTGATGTATTATGTGAGGCCATAAGCAGTGCATTGCAAGGACGTAAGTTATACTTAGTTCATGTAACCATAGCTGCTGAATTTCACTGGTTTTGTATGAGTGAAATCTGAGCCTAGCTGTAATGGTCCTGTTACCTTTGGTTTCTTCAGTGAGTATATGTATAATTCCAATATGGAGGAATAGCTCAGGCTGTTTTAAAGGTTTAAATTGGAAAAGGCACTGTTTGTTTTAGTTTAGTTTGTTAGGTGTGATAAGAGAAGTAAAAAGGTTCTCAGTTTTAAACAGTGACAATGGGGACAACATATTTTATATTTTATTGAATTTCTATGAAAAGGTTAAATGTGTGTCTGGGAAGTACGCTAAGTCAGCTGGACACTTACAGTGGTGTGAAGTTCACTAGTTTGAATGCTGCCAAACATGCTCAGCCTTTCATCATACTGAAGCTGATACATTATGTACCATACATTGGGAAATAAGGCATTTAGAAGTGCAAACATGTGGTATGAAACCCTAAATTTAAGTATTGTATTATGAAAGCAAAATGCTCTCTTTGACTTTTCTCTCAGTTCAATCAAGTCACGTGTGCCATCAGCTGAGCTTTAAGAGTCAATTAGGAGGGTGCTTTAGTCAATTTCCTCAAATGTGGCACTTTCTGTTTCATAGAGTGAAATGTGACACTACACATGCTCTTCACATACGAAAGACTATTGACAGACCAGCTCTAACTCAATAGATTGGGAGCTCACATATAACAGGCAAGCAATGACTTCAACCTACACCAATTTGAACTCACCTTCCCCAAGCTGCGAAACTCCATCCTGACCCCACCGAACTGCCCCACCCCACCCCTCCCGAACCCGACCACCAGACCTCTACCCAAGAAAGACCGGACACAAATCCTACCCCAAGCCCTCAACTACCTAACTCCGCAGACTTGCCCCCCTCCCCAAGGACAGATTGCCCTCTACCCCCACTCCCATCCCCCCCCAACCACACCTCCCACCCCATAAACCAGCCCCCTGCCCCACCCCCTCAGCCCTGTCAAAACATCCTCCCAACTCCTAGAGAGACAATGACACTCACTAAAACCTATGACCCCAGAGTAACCCAAACCCCCCCTTCCAATATCGAAGTAATCACCAGTATAGGTAGAGACAACAACCAACCTATGCCCACTTAATGTCCCTCCCAACACACAACTATCCCCCAAGTTCCCCCTCCTCCCAAGCCCATTCCAACAGGGACATGGTAAACTTCATGCTTATAAATTGCAGATCCGCAGCTAAGCACGCAATAGAGCTGGCTGATGCCATACTGAGTAACAACACTGAAATTGCATTCCTCACCGTAACCTGGCTCAATCAAACATCTTACCTGCTCCTTGACCTCCTAGTCCCCCCTGGCTTCTCCATCATTAAAAAAGACAGAATTGACCAACGCAGTGGTGGCATTGCCATCATCCATAAGAACAACATCAATATAGTTGAACTCAAAACACACTCCTTCTCAACCTTCGAATACCTAAACACCATCATAACACGCCTAAACAACAAAGTAACAAAGTGCCATCTCATCTACCACCCCCCAGGAAATTCTCCGGCTTTCAGTGATCAAATCTTAGACCTACTAACTCAGTGCTCCATAGCAAACTCGGGCAACATCATCCTGGGTGACTTCAAACTCCCTTGGAACAATGAAAATGACACTGTTATACAGTCCCTAAATGAACTCCTCCTCACAAATGAGCTCACCCAACACTACAAGGGTCAAACCCACAACATCGGCTCTACCTTAGATGCTATCACAGCCAAAAGCGAAACTATAACCATAAATAACATTCTCCCAATCGACTGGTCAGACCACCACATCAGTCTATTCAGCATCAATCAAACAGTAGCTCCACCAATCAAAATTCAAATCACCCACCAATGGACCAGAAATTTCAAAGACATCCCCGTCCTTCAAGAAACCATAACATCACTGATCCCAACCTGTTCGGACAACCTCAACACGGTTGAGCTCACTACTCTGTACAACATAACAATGACAACTGCCCTTTACCAACTAGCGCTCCCTAAAACCCAAAAGAGTCAGAGACCTCCCCTCCCAAGCCTGGTTAAATAATGACCTAAACTCTTAACGAAGAAAAGTTAGAGCCACTGAGAGACTCTGGAGAGGGAATCCATCCACAATCAACCTCTCCCAACTCAGGAAAGAACGCAGTAACTACAAAAAACACATAATCAAGGAGAACGCACTAGACAAAGCCAAAAACTGCCCCAAAGAACTTTTCAACATCACCTAGAGACAGACCTCCAAGCCCACCAAAGCTAACCCTCCTGCCTCCAAACTTAAGTGTAACAACCTGCCCAAATTCTTCAATGACAAAATCTCCAATATTGAGCTCTCCCTAGACCACCACACTCAATCCCAATACGGTAAATCCGCACCTCTAATGAAACCTCACCCATCCCCAGCTCACAACATGCTCACAGAAGCCGAGACCGCTCCTCTGTCGACCCCCAAAGGCAACCCTCACCCTAGTCCCCCATCCCCTCCCAAGCGGGGGAAAGACTTCAATCCTCTCTCAGAAGAGGACATTTCTAATGTGATTCCCAACTCCAAACCTTCCAACCATTACGTAGACCCTACACCCGCCTCCTTAGCTAAGAACCTCAACCTTACCCTAACCCCACTGTGGACAAAGATTATCAACAGCGCTCTAAACAACGTACTGATGCCCGACTGCCTCAAACAAGGCCAAGTCACCCCCCTTCTAAATAAAACTGATGCTGACCCAAATGACCTAAACAATTTTAGGCCCATCACCAACCTTCCTTTCCTAGGCAAAATCCTGGAGAAATGGGTTCTCTCCCAACTGAAGCAACACCTGGAATCTAATAACCTACTCAACTCACACCAATCCGGGTTCAGGAAGGGATGCAGCACAGAAACCGCTATACTGAGCATTACGGACGGCATTCACAACTCCCTTGACTCCAACAGATGCTGCCTACTTGTCCTCCTCAACCTATCAGCTGCTTTTGACACCCTACAAAAACGTGTCGGAGCTGATGGCAATGTCCTAAAATGGTTCTCCTCATTTCTACATAACCGCTCCCAACTCATAAAAATCAAAAACTCAATGTCCGACACCTCCCGCTCAACTCGAGATGTCCCTCAAGGCTCAGTCCTCTCCCCCACACTCTTCAATATTTACATGGAACCACTCACTGCCTTTCAAAAAAACAAGCAAGCATCGCCTACCACCTCTTTGCTGACGACAACCAGCTGTACCTTGAGATCTCCTCCCTCAATGACATCCTTCGCCTCAACTCCACTCTTTCAAAAGTAGAAAATTGGCTAACTCTCAACCATCTCAAACTCAACCAAGAAAAAAACGAAATCCTTGTCTTCTCAAATCACGAGCAACCCCCTCAAATCCAAGAATGGATAAACAACCTTGACTCCCTAAACTGCGTACTCACTCCAGCAAACTCAGTCACATCACCAGGGATCTCTCTAGACCCATGCCTCAACATGAGCTCCCACATCAATTCCACAGCAAAAGGCGCCCTCTACAGCCTAAAACCCCTCAACAAAATCAAACCTTTAATAACCCCCAATGACCTAAAAACTGCAACCCAATCTCTAGTTCTGACCAGACTTGACTATGGTGATGTCACTCTAACCGGGACAACAAGAACACACACAGCCCTCATGAGAGCCACTCTAAACGCAGCAGCAAGAAGGGTCTCAGGTACCAAGAAATACGACCACATTACCCCTGCATTACAGGCCCTAAAATGGCTACTCATCGAAGCTCGCTGCACCTTCAAAACAGCCTACCTCACCCATAATGCCTTGCACACAAGCAAACCGGAATACCTCCCTGCTAAACTCACAAAAGCTGGACAATCAAGAAACCTTAGAAGCTCCAACTCGCTCCTCTTTATCCCCCAAAAAGCCCTCTCCCGCTCCTTCTCTGGGAATGTCCCAAATATCTGGAACTCTCTCCCTACCCACATCAGGACTAATCCCTCCTTCACGATCTTCAAGAGACAATTAAAAGAACTTCTCCTCAACCGCCATCTCTATGCATCTGGCCAATGACCTCGATCTTTTTGGTCCTCAATATCCTTGATGATACTCACTGTACTATATTGCTTATGTTTTCTATTCATGTATGTTGTAAAGCGCTCTGATACCCCCGGGTCTTGTAAGTGCTATATAAAACTCCGAAAACAAAAATAATAAATAAAAGCTACAGTGCAAAATGGCTTTTATTTGAATAGAGACTCTTCATTCACAAATCAGTTCTTTATCAAAAGTAAGCAGAGCAGATTCCATTTAGAGCTTTTTTAGTTTCACAGGCTGACTCTGCAGAGCAATTGGCTAGGTTTCCAAAGGGATTACTTTTCCATGTGTACCAGAGATGGAGCTTTTCCAGATTCATTGGGTTTGCAGCAGAGTTGCCAACAGCGAAAAGTTCAAACAAGGGGCATTTCACTTTCACACTTGAAGTCTTTTTATCTGGATAATTTAAAAGGAGTTCCATGTTAAAGAGAAAATACTGTTTTACAATTCATGATGTAAGCATCATTGCACAATGAATCTGCACCATCCTTAGAGAAGATTGAGGTTGGTTTTGTCATCAAAGAGCTATGCCCAGTGGCATATCGCAAAATGATGCCCCTGCAAAATGAAGTGAGGGTCCTGTGACACTCCCATTTCTTACTGATAATCATAGGCTTTGTGTTGAATGGGGCCACCTGAAGGGGAGAGACCGTTGCTCTGCAGGGTGCTGCTTACACTCCTGGATAAGCAGTCTTCTTACACTACACGTGCCCAGCCATTACATCTATTCAGTGCCTTATATTTTTAGTGGATCTGTAAATATATGAGTTCCTCTTGAAAATTTCATGTGCTACTCTGCTGTAAAAAGGATTGTTACTTTGAGGCTGTGCCCCAGGGGCTAGTAGGCTGTCCTCCTCAGCAGAACCTCAAAGACATAAAACGCTCCAACCACCTTGAATCCTGCACCTCGACTCTGCCTGCTATGAGTCCAACCCCCCAAGTGATACCACCCCACTCCTGTACCCTTGGAAGTGGGCCTGAAAATGCTCTGTCAGCACAGCTGTGGTTTTAGCAATGTAAATGTAAATGTATTGGCATTTATATAGCGCACTACTTACCCGTAGGGTCCCAAGGCGCTTTGACCGCTGCGAAACCCTTCCTGGCTTCCCTGAGAGATGGTCCCTTAATGGGTATCTCCAGGGTGAGACCAGGCATCCCCGGCGGTCTGGTGGGGCCGTTAGTGAAGATGAGGCAAGCTAATGCCCAGAGTTGCCGAGTGTGATCGCTGATCAGAGTGGGCACCGAGGCGAGAGAATTATCGAGTCCGCTGACCCTGGTCCAGAAACCTGCCGCGCCGGGAACCGAACCCTGGTCCCAGGCCGTCCTCTGCTCTCGGGTCTGCCGCCTCTAACCAGTGAGCCACACTACTTCACTGCATTGCTCGCAGCTCCGCATCAAAAATGCTGCTGAGTGGTGCATCCCCGATGCAGGTCTTGCAGCTCCTTATAACCACCACTGCGTGATGCATGCTCTACGCAGCATATTGCATCACAGCTCCTCATAATCCTGACTACGTTTGTGCCAAGCTACCAAAGGGTTGAGCACAGGTTTTTGGGATTTGCTTGTGCTTCACCATGACCAGAATTAGGGTTGCTGCTTGAGTTTCGCCCTCTCCTAATCCAGTTACTCAATTTTCAACCATCATCACATTGTGCTGGAAGATCGACTGAGCTTATGGCTTAGGTTATTATCTATATCTTGGGATAACAGATATGCAACTGGGCCTTTGTCACAAATATTTTTCTGTGCTAAAATTCATGTTCACAGTCAATGGATTTAATTAGCAGATACATGTGTCACGATTCATTTCAGTGCTGCCATTGCCATCAAAGTATTTTAAAAAAAGGTAAAAATACATCCATCCATTCCAAACTATATTTTTCAATCCGATAATATTAGTTTATTTCCTCGCACCTTTTCTAGGAAATGTAGTAGTGCTTTCAAGAGAAGGGTTCCACCTATCATGCACATCAAGCTTTGTATCAAGATAGTTTTTATTTCTTGTTAATTTAGTTTTATTGCTGTGTATGTAATAAAACAGTAACACAGAAAGGCAGGGGCAAAAGTTATTGGCTTTGCATTTAATTTAATGTTTATTGTCGGGCATTAAGATTTAGAAAGATATAAGCATACACAATCTATTTAACGAATTTTTTTTTATGTCGAAAAAGGTTACATTGTTGGGGTAGAAACCTCCCAATTTTACATGTGCCCCATTAAAAAAATCTTAAAATGCAGTGAGTTCCTTCGGTTTGCATTTGGGCCTCCAACAAAGGAGCGGCTTGATAATTTGAGTACTTTTTAAATAATAATCTGGCTCTTCAAAAATATTCAGTAATGGCTAATTGAACTTGCTTCCTCCTAGTATCTAAGAAAAAGTTGCCCTCACAACCTCTAAGGTTCATTATTGAATTTCTTTAATATAGGCTTCCAACACAAGCACTAAAGTAAATGTATACAGTGGGCTCAGATACATAAAAGGCATTGCAATTCTTTTATGGATGTACAATGTAGGTACTTGACATGCTAATTCAACCCTCCTATACAACACTCTCTTGCTAGTGCCATTTGTACATAAAGTTATCTCTCTTTGAGTGATTTGTAAGAAAAGGCATTCTTCAATTCCCAGATAGTATTAGTACTCCGAGTAGTTAGGAAGCGTAACACTCAACATCACATTTTGTAGTTGGTCTCTAACCAGTGATTCTGCTTCCACAATTCGAAGCTGCATTCAGTATACATTTAGGATGGTTTCACTTTCATTTCAGTACTCGTGAGATTCACATAAATACTTTACAGGATAATCTATGAATTGATGCATTGCTTATTAAAAGGACTATCAATTTTGTAATCCCAAAATGAAAATATTGAGAGCAAAACAAACCAATTTACAAACATGTATATGTTAAAAAAGTATTGCAGACAGAATTTGCTGAACCCAAATCATTCCTATAAATCACCATCAGGTACAGATCATGCTTGGAAGAGCAATCACATGCATGACATCTTTCCCCCATTTGTTGTAAATACCAAAGAAGAGGGACAGAAGGCAGTGGCCCTGATCAGGGCTGAATGGATATTGCTAAGAGTAAATTTCATTCACTGCATTGATTATTGGGACTCATCAAATAAAAAAGCTTGGTGGTTATTCCTGAAAATCGAGATATCCTAAACTTTTGACTCGATGTTTCTTGCCAAAGGATTGCAACAGCCTTCAACTAGAAAGAAAAGACGTTTGGAATTGTCTAGAAGTGTTGTTTAGAATAGCTTTTAAGCAGGCAAATATTTTTATAGTAGATAAAAAAAACTCTTCGAATTGCTTTTTAGATCTCGGCTCAACGCGCGGAAGCGCGTCTCGCCGAGATCTTTTGTTAGCGAGTGTGCTTCCCAGGAGACAGTTTCGGCCATGCGCATCCTTGGAGCCGATTTGAAACGTGAACGCGCGCTGTGGCCAGGCGCTGTCTCCTGGGAAGCTCAAGCACCACACACGCATGCGCATACACACACACAAGCGCCCATGCACGCACGCACATACATCCATACAGAGACACCCCCCCTAACACATACACACACACGCGCACACACACAAGTGCACCGAGGCCCCCCGTCCCCCCCTCCCTCCCCCGCCGTCACCGTCGCACACATACATACACACACGAGCATACACGCACACACACACACACACAAGTGCACCAAGCCCCCCAGCCTTTTGGAGCTTACCTGGCCAATGTCGGGGACTCTCCTCTCAGCACGTGGCGCCCAACCTCCTGCTGGCGCGGCCCCGGGGCTCTACACCGCTCACAGGAGCACCGGGCCGCGAGACGCATCGACTCCGCCTGCCTCCTCTTCCGGTCTGGACGTGGCCCCGCCCCCGTCACAGGCGACCGTGCCTGACTTCCGGGGCGGCCGCGGTGGGATTCCACCCGACCATGCTACGCCACTGCTTGTTTTAACCACCTCCAGAGCAGCGCGATGCTGTCCATCCGATTTCTGCACTTATTGGGGGGCCGTGTGAAATAGAGAACATTAAGAGATATTAAGATTCCTTTTCAAGTAAGGCGACAATTATTATACATTTCTGAAGAAAAAACTCTATTGAATGCTTGCTAATTTTCCAGCTGAAGACGAGATAGGCGCACCTTTACTGCCAAGAATTAAGTCCCCGGAAGAGATCTGATGTACGGCCTTAATGAGCTCGCTGCGCCCAACAATGAATCATGGCGCATTTTTGTTGTATTACTCACCACCCATGGTACAGCTGCTCATTTTTCTGTTTGTTTTGTTTTTAATCCGATAAAGCATGATGCGGTGTAGTTCTACTTATAATGAAATGTAAGCGATTCATCCAGTGACTGTATATTCCTTGAAGGGAAGCGATAAAAACAAGTGCACTCTGCGTGACAATGTGGCGCGTGCACACGTGTGATGTTGGTGGTGTACGTGAGCAGAGTGATGCGGGGGTAAGTGTCCCGGAACTAGGTGAATAAGACTGTGTTTGTGCAGGTGGTGGTGATGCTCGCATGCACGTCGATGACATGTCGTGGTTACTTCTTGCAGGATTTTGATTCTCCTCTGGGACGTATACCCAACTCCTCAGGGACGCCAGGGTAGGGTTTAACACAATGCAGCACTCCCAAACTCGTCTCGTAAATGTTTCATGTTTGTGTGGAGATCATTTTAATAATTCAGCTGCGTTATGCTCTTTACGTCTTTAAGTTTTTGCAGCCGGTGGAGGCTGACAGGCCTGCCAGGCAGGGGCTGCCACCGACCCTACAGGATATGTGTCTGTGAATATAACTTTATAAGAGATGTACGGCGAGGGTAGAAATGAGAGGCAGAGCCCGTAGCCCCTCCCGTGAAATTAATCGGACACGGTTGCGGGGGCTAATGACCGCACGGACCTTTGCTGGCACCAGAACACAGACACTAGCCGAGGCTGCCCGCCAATCACGGCTGCCCTTCTTTTGCGCTGAGTGATTCTGCGCTTTTTCACTTACCACTTTCGACTTCTGTCCCATTCTCTGCCGATAGCTGAACACAGATAGACGGACTACATGTAAACATATCCACATAAAAGAACTTACTTTAGTACTCTCTGCCCTCTACAACCGTGTAGAGTGCTGTGTGCTGTAGAGTGCTGTGTGCTGTAGAGTGCTGTGTGCTGTAGAGTGCTGTGTGCTGTAGAGTGCTGTAGAGTGCTGTGTGCTGAGAAGTGCTGTGTGCTGTAGAGTGCTGTGTGCTGTAGAGTTCTGTGTGCTGTGTGCTGCTGTGTGCTGTTGAGTGCTGTAGAGCGCTATGTGCTGTAGAGTGCTGTGTGCTGTAGAGTGCAGTGTGCTGTGTGCTGTAGAGTGCAGTGTGCTGTGTGCTGTAGAGTGCAGTGTGCTGTAGAGTGCAGTGTGCTGTAGAGTGCAGTGTGCTGTGTGCTGTAGAGTGCAGAGTGCTGTGTGCTGTTGAGTGCAGATTGCTGTCTGCTGTTGAGTGCAGAGTGCTGTGTGCTGATGAGTGCAGAGTGCTGTGTGCTGATGAGTGCAGAGTGCTGTGTGCTGTTGAGTGCAGAGTGCTGTATGCTGTTGAGTGCAGAGTGCTGTGTGCTGTTGAGTGCAGAGTGCTGTTGAGTGCTGTGTGCTGTTGAGTGCTGTGTGCTGTTGAGTGCTGTGTGCTGTTGAGTGCAGAGTGCTGTTGTGTGCTGTTGAGTGCTGTGTGCTGTTGAGTGCTGTGTGCAGAGTGCTGTGTGCTGTTGAGTGCAGAGTGCTGTGGAGTGCTGTGTGCTGTAGAGTGCTGTGTGCTGTTGAGTGCAGAGTGCTGTGTGCTGTTGAGTGCAGAGTGCTGTGTGCTGTTGAGTGCAGAGTGCTGTGTGCTGTTGAGTGCAGAGTGATGTGTGCTGTTGAGTGCTGTGTGCTGTAGAGTGCAGTGTGCTGTTGAGTGCTGTGTGCTGTTGAGTGCTGTGTGCTGTTGAGTGCAGAGTGCTGTTGTGTGCTGTTGAGTGCTGTGTGCTGTTGAGTGCTGTGTGCAGAGTGCTGTGTGCTGTTGAGTGCAGAGTGCTGTGGAGTGCTGTGTGCTGTAGAGTGCTGTGTGCTGTTGAGTGCAGAGTGCTGTGTGCTGTTGAGTGCAGAGTGCTGTGTGCTGTTGAGTGCAGAGTGCTGTGTGCTGTTGAGTGCTGTGTGCTGTTGAGTGCTGTGTGCTGTTGAGTGCAGAGTGATGTGTGCTGTTGAGTGCAGAGTGCTGTGTGCTGTTGAGTGCAGAGTGCTGTGTGCTGTTGAGTGCAGAGTGCTGTGTGCTGTTGAGTGCTGTGTGCTGTTGAGTGCTGTGTGCTGTAGAGTGCTGTAGAGTGCTGTAGAGTGCTGTGTGCTGAGAAGTGCTGTGTGCTGTAGAGTGCTGTGTGCTGTAGAGTTCTGTGTGCTGTGTGCTGCTGTGTGCTGTTGAGTGCTGTAGAGCGCTATGTGCTGTAGAGTGCTGTGTGCTGTAGAGTGCAGTGTGCTGTGTGCTGTAGAGTGCAGTGTGCTGTAGAGTGCAGTGTGCTGTAGAGTGCAGTGTGCTGTGTGCTGTTGAGTGCAGAGTGCTGTGTGCTGTTGAGTGCTGTGTGCTGTTGAGTGCTGTGTGCTGTTGAGTGCAGAGTGATGTGTGCTGTTGAGTGCAGAGTGCTGTGTGCTGTTGAGTGCAGAGTGCTGTGTGCTGTTGAGTGCAGAGTGCTGTGTGCTGTTGAGTGCTGTGTGCTGTAGAGTGCAGTGTGCTGTTGAGTGCTGTGTGCTGTTGAGTGCTGTGTGCTGTTGAGTGCAGAGTGCTGTTGTGTGCTGTTGAGTGCTGTGTGCTGTTGAGTGCTGTGTGCAGAGTGCTGTGTGCTGTTGAGTGTAGAGTGCTGTGTGCTGTTGAGTGCAGAGTGCTGTTGTGTGCTGTTGAGTGCTGTGTGCTGTTGAGTGCTGTGTGCAGAGTGCTGTGTGCTGTTGAGTGTAGAGTGCTGTGTGCTGTTGAGTGCAGAGTGCTGTGTGCTGTTGAGTGCAGAGTGCTGTGTGCTGTTGAGTGCTGTGTGCTGTTGAGTGCTGTGTGCTGTTGAGTGCAGAGTGATGTGTGCTGTTGAGTGCAGAGTGCTGTGTGCTGTTGAGTGCAGAGTGCTGTGTGCTGTTGAGTGCAGAGTGCTGTGTGCTGTTGAGTGCAGAGTGCTGTGTGCTGTTCAGTACAAAGTGCAGAGTGCTGTTGAGTGTGTCTATGTGAGGGTGGCTCTGTGTAGGGTGTAGCTATTGGCATTGTAAATGACAATGCCATTTATTTAACGATTAAGCTATTGGCAATGTAAATGACAATGTCATGGATGATTTAAAAAAAAAAAAAGTAATGAGCAATGCCAATAGCTCTACCTCTAATGATGCCGAGACCATTGCATTGTAAATGCTTGTTTCCGATTCTCAGTGTCACATTTGCTGAGCGGACACGGTCTCCTTCCTAAACTTATTTTTTAAAAGATGAGTCCCTTTACAATATTTTAGCTTTGGTTTCTCGAAGTACTCATCCACCAGTCAAAGTGGCAAGTTTGGTGGTAAATGACAGCTGCGGAGACGGTTCAAGAGTTTGTGTTCTTGTGGTTTTTCTTTAGCACATGACATGTAGTAAAATATATCTGTGCACGGCTGGTGTGAATTATTAGGGTTGCTTACGCAGAGCCGTATGCCATGTTGGGGAATATTTTATTATGTAAAAATGTATCCTTAATTGACATAAATGTGTACGGTTGTTAAAACCTACTGATACTTGGAGCCTGTCCTCAAAACCTCTAATCCAAAAAGGAATATCAGCTTTCAGGTTACTCCTACCCAAGTCTTAGTTTTCAAGCTTGAATTCTATTTTTGATTGCGTTAATGACGGGTTATCCGTTACTAGTTAAACCAGAACACTGCTGCATCGTTGTTTTTTCTTGCCACATTTCTCTGAAATCCCTTTCATTTTTTTCCAGTTGCCTGAGTTTGCACTTGTACAAAAACAACATTTTTCGGCCATTGGCTCCAGGAAGCCAGTTGTTTTGAGTTAATTTGTCAATCTTCAAAGAGATATGACAGTTATTTTCCCACAGATTATTTCCTGCAGAAATTGGCATGTGGTTGAAAAACCCCACCCTGGTAACTACTAGGTGTGTTCTGTGTTTTTGTTTCACAATGATTCATATCAGCAAAAATGAAGTTCCCGTTGGATGACTTTTGCCTCCAATATCTGATATTCATGTATGACTTGGAGGCCAAAATTGACACAAAGATTGGCAGCTGGATTAGTGTGTCCTCGTGAGGTTTTCATAGCTTGTCAGTGTTGATTGCTCTTTGCCTTTGGGTGGTTTCTGTTTTTATTTCTTTGGCAGGGGTACACGTGTGTGTTGGTTGATGGACACAATGGCATCATTTTCGAGTTTTGACTCTGAAATGGCGTGATCGTTATAAACTGCCCTGACCTGTTCTGTCTACCATAACATTCTGATATACTGGCACTGACATAATTTTTTCGCACCTGATTTTAGCCAGCAGGCCAGCGAGCCGAGGGACTTTTAAGATAGCGTACTTCTTGTTGACCGTACTCGCAGGTTGTGACTTTGGAGAAAACTGATACTTAACGGCCTTTCCAGGTTTACTGGTTAAGAATGCAGTCATTTTATTCGTGGCACATTTCAACAAGCATTGAAAATGCAATAGGTCTCGCCTTTGATTAAGTTAAAGCCATTCGCTTTGCTAATGGTTTTGTATAGCAAAGCAACTGGCTTTAGCTTAATGAAAGGCGAGACCTATTGCATTTTTAATGCCAGAGACCAGACCAGAGTGGGCTCTGAAAACTGACATTTCATGTTGCAGCGTCTGAGAACAGGCCGGGCAAGGCACAGAGTGGACAGCCCATGTGACGGACTGGGTTTCAGGTGAGAAGGTCCCGGTGACAGTGCGGACACTTGATGTGATCTTAGGCAGCTAGCTAGCAATGTTGATCTGTATTGCCTTTACGTGCCATGTGATAGGTACTGAGTGATCTGAGGGGCTGTTCTGCTGCATTAATCCCTGGATTGTCGGATCTGCTGTTGAGTTCTGGGACCGTGGGAAAGCTCAGCTGTCTAGGGCCTCCTCGTGTAACTTCTGAGACCCCTAGGGTATCGCTATGCTATATGAGGCCTGGACTTGTAGGTTCTGAGTGGAATGAGAGATAGCTGTGCTGTCGGAGGCTTAATCCTGTATGGTCTCGAGGCTAACTCTGCTTTCTTAAGCCAAAACCTGCAAAGTTTTTGTAACTTGAGAGATACTTTTACAGTCTGAAGTTATAGCCTTTGAGCTCTGTTATATGTGTGATAGCTCTGATGTCTTATGCAGACTCTATTGCTCTGTGTCCTGCAGGGGAGCTCTGCCGTTTTAGGCCTGTGTGTATGGGATAGCTGTGAGGTCTGGAACGTGAATTTGTAGTTTCCGTGTCACGAGGGATAGCTTTACTCTGTGAAGACTAGGCGTGTAAACTTTGCCTAACTTAAGCAAGAGCTCTGTTGTCTGAGGCATGAGCCGTTGGTAATAACCAGAGTGATAGTTCTGCTGTGTGAGGCCTGTGTTTTTAATCTTTATGTAAACTGAGTGATAGCTTTGCTGTGTGAGGCCGAGTCTTTAACTTCTGTGAAACCTGATGGAGAGCTTGAATGTTTAAGGCCTGACTATTTAAGTTATGTGTAGATCTTTGTGGAATGGCTGGTGCTGTAAGTTTGGTTTCCAGAGAAATCGCACTGCGTAAGTTAGAGCCTATGTGCCCTTCTGAACATTTAGAATGCATCTGTTATCAGGCTTAAGCATGTAAAAGTGTTCTCACCCTATTCCATCTATTATTTAGATGGCAGGACCCCCTTAATGTTTGTGCCATAACCAAAACGATTCTTTTGATGTAACACACCTTCGTGTGTTCAGCAGTGGAGCACACATGCCCCAGCTACAGACACAGGCCTCGTGTCGGCATTAAAGAGCCCTGGGCAGAGTGCACGGTTTCAAAGATACAGACTTCATGCACTGCACGGGCATCACCGACCCTTCTGGAGGAGTGCACCTTGTCCTGTTCACAGACCTGCAGCCTTGTGTTGGCATTGCAGAGCCCTGGGCAGAGGGAGACAGCAGCCTGGCTTTGCGCTGACATTAATGACACTGGTACATTCTTAGGAAGAATTCAAAAGAACAAAAAACACAGCGGCAGGGACATGAGTCAGGCCCCTCCGAGCAACAACCTATGTGAAGGGGGCGGGGGGTCTCTATCTAACTCTTTAGGGGGCCCTTGGTGTGCCCAAGACCGCTTGTTATGTTTGAGAAATGGGAGACTTGCATACTGTGGGGAGGGGATGGATAAGGGGGAACAGGACATCATTTTGCTATTCGCACTGCATCCCAGATATGGATTTATGGCTAAGCGTGACATGAGAATACAAGGGCCTGGCACTGCCCTGGGCACACAGCATGATGTCCAAGTTAACTCTGCGGGGCTACGTTTCTGGGGCATCCTTGACCCGGAGATAGCACTGAAACACTGATGTGCCCCGCCCGAATTGCACAATACTGGCAAATCCTGTTCTGCCTCAGAGCGCACCGAGCGTCTGCAGTGGAGCTGGGAGCCGTGTTTACCTACGTCAATCATTCGATGAATGCAATGTGTATATAGTTTAAACATTGTACTTCCTGGAGCGATGGCCTTGTGTGTGGGCATTGTTGAACCCACTGCAGCGATCACAGAGGGCAGCTTCCTGCTCTAGGAAGTGCGTAGTAATTATTGAAGAGATGGCTCGGGCGTAACCCAGAATACAGTGGTTTTAGCAATCTGTGCCCCACAGGGCCCGATCCTGAAAGAAAGACAAGTGAAGACTTTCAGGAAACCGCCGGGGTCTCCGAAGTACTCCTGGGAACCAATCACCAGCATTGATCTCTTGTCTTTATGGGGCCATGTGTTTTTAGAAACACATGGCCTCATACAGATAAGAAACTGCTTTGCGACAGCAGCAAAGCAGGTCACCGAGTCCGGCTCGGAGACGAAAGGGCGTCAACCAAAAACCATCATTTCCAATGGCAGCCCCCGTTTAGGGATTGGTGTCAGTACAACGCGATGTATTACAACGCGTTCCGTTACAACGCGATTTTTACATCGCAAATACCATTACAATGCATGCCATTACAACGCATGGCATTACATAGCAGATACTTTTACAACGCATGGCATTACATCGTAAGTATAGGTAAGTATATCTTTTTTTAAAAAAATGTAATAAAGTTAATTAAATTAATTTAAAATAATAAAAATAATATAACATTTTTTAAACAGTAATTAATTTAATTATAGTAATGTAATTAATATTAGAATTGATATAAATTTAAAATATTTAAAATAATATAATTAATGAAAAATAAAAAATTTATAAATAGAAAATAATATAATGTAATTAATAACAATAAATATAATTATAATTTAATTAAGTTAAAAATAATACATAAAATAATTATAATTAATAAAATTAAAAGAATTTAATTAATTAAACATTTTTAAATAATATAATTTAATTATAATCGTTTATTAATAAAATTAAATTAATAATTGTAAATATAGTTATTAATGTAATTAAATTAAATAAAATTAATTTAATTAATTTAATTTATATAAAGTCGTAATACCCCTGTACCCCAAAATCCAAACCCTGCCCTAAAACCTAAAAACACCCCTGTACCCCAAAACCCAAACCCTGCCCTAAAACCTAAAAACACCCCTGTACCCCAAAACCCAAACACTGCCCTAAAACCTAAAAACACCCCTGTACCCCAAAACCCAAACCCTGCCCTAAAACCTAAAAACACCCCTGTACCCCAAAACCCAAACCCTGCCCTAAAACCTAAAAACACCCCTGTACCCCAAAACCCAAACCCTGCCCTAAAACCTAAAACACCCCTGTACCCCAAAACCCAAACCCTGCCCTAAAACCTAAAAACACCCCTGTACCCCAAAACCCAAACCCTGCCCTAAAACCTAAAAACACCCCTGTACCCCAAAACCCAAACCCTGCCCTAAAACCTAAAAACACCCCTGTACCCCAAAACCCAAACACTGCCCTAAAACCTAAAAACACCCCTGTACCCCAAAACCCAAACACTGCCCTAAAACCTAAAAACACCCCTGTACCCCAAAACCCAAACCCTGCCCTAAAACCTAAAAACACCCCTGTACCCCAAAACCCAAACACTGCCCTAAAACCTAAAAACACCCCTGTACCCCAAAACCCAAACACTGCCCTAAAACCTAAAAACACCCCTGTACCCCAAAACCCAAACACTGCCCTAAAACCTAAAAATACCCAAACACCCCAAAACATATACATCAGTACCCCAAAACATATACTCCTATACTCATAATTATTTTAAAAAATACTTAAATTAATATATTTAATTTATAATATTTACAAACGAAATAAATATTTTTTAATAATTAATAATAATTAAATCAATTATAAAATAATAAATAAAATAAAAATAAAAAAAAATACTTACCAATACTTACGATGTAATGGTATGCGTTGTAATAGCATCTGCTATGTAATGCCATGCGTTGTAATGGCATGCATTGTAATGGTATTTGCGATGTAATAGCTGCGTTGTAACAGCATTACGTTGTAAAAGATGCGTTGTAGCGGTAACACACCCCGTTTGGCATAAACTGTGACACCAGCCAATGGAAATGAGGGGCGGGCCTTAAAGCCCTCTTATGAAAGTCCTTGTTAACAATAAATCTCGCGAGGCGAGCAGCACATGCGCTACCATGCCACGCAAGACCTAAAAATGCTCATGTGAATCTGAAGTTTCAAGACTTTTTTTTAGAGTTAGACAACCTTTTTTTGTTTAAATTAGCAAAAGATTTACAGAGACAGCACCCCGTGCCCCCACTTATATTTCTGTGAAAGGATACATGGGGTCTGATTCACTTGTGTTAGAGGAACCGCAGTCGTGGTGGGGTGTGTGTGGGAAGTGGAGGGGGGAGGTTGGAGAAGGGGTGACGCCCATGTTGTTGGACCTTCGCAGCGAGGGCATGCGACGAGTGCGGGGACACCCCCCGCACGACTACTTTTCAAACAACCTCTGAATCCTCACTGTGTAAAGCGTGCAGAGTGAAATTGATGGGAACACTAAGATTAAAATGAAGAAAATAAAAAATCGAGTGCCCTGGATCTGACAGCAAGATTTCAGAGTAAAATATGTGATATAACATTTGGGAATATTTGAATCTATTGTTTTTGTGTTTATACTTTGAACTCAGTTAGATAACATGTAATAATCGATTGCTATTCCTAATTTGAAAAAGGCAGTGTACCATCAGAAGCTCACATGCCCGTTATCGCAACCAAGACAATTAGATTGGCTAAAACTAAGACACCAAGCAGCCTAAATAAATCAGACAGAGTGAAGCAACCTGCTACATATATGTCTATCTCACTCCTCAACACATTACCAGCAACATCTAACACATACTGTACACAATAATAAAGCACCACATCTACTCAAATATAACTATGAGAGCTGCATGCCAGCAATGCCCACCCTACCCAAACTAATCCAATTCACCCCAATTTCCACATTCAGATAATCTGATTGGTCACCCACTAATCAAACAAAATGTGCCCCTTTGTTAACAGCAGACTGATAGGCTGCCAGTGAAATAAGCAGTTCAAATCTGCACATCCCCACACCCGTGTATGGAGTTGCAAGTAATGTAAACAGAAGGGTTGCCCATGGAGAGATATAAGCAATGCGAGTAAAAACGCATCGGTACTAAAGTTAGAGGATGGGCCCTTTCTGAAGTTCATCAGGAATGTGTGCCTAGGACTATCCTTGACCCAACGTACCATTTGTGCTCGTTAATCATATTTAAATAAAAGCCAGAATTGCCTCCCCAAATCACATTCAATTCACCTCTAAAGTCAGGAAGATCCACTAAATGTCCTTCTTTCCAACCCACCACACACTTGTCATTGCAGTGTGTGTCTGATTACCTCAATGTTGGCCTGAAACAATGTACCATAAGGACACATTGAAGAACCATGTTGTTCGACCCACATAAACAGCACTCTACATGTCACAAATCCAATGTGACAAAGCAGGTCATGTCTTGCTCAAACACTATCACACATAATCACAACTGCATACTCAATGTATAGACCAGCATGCATATTGCTAGTGCCTTAAGAAAACGTCCGCCGCAGATCTGGTTACTGTTGTGCACACATGTACAACTGTGAACAACATACAAGTAGGGAACTGTCACTAGAGCCAATCACTGTTTCTTCCTTAGGAAATGCCACAACCACTGACCTTCTATTCACACACATCACATTTAAGCAAAATGAGATACCCAAACTCTCTATGGCGCTTTCACCATATAATTAACACACACACACATCATACAACACACTGCTAACTTACAGGGCTGTCAGTACTAAGAACAGCTGAGATTGACCGACTTCGAGTTTCATAAATAGAGTGTAACACATTTAGGTAGACACTTTCAATCATTACCTTCAGGAAAATATCTAATTGTTTTGCCTTCACGTTAATCAACTCTATTGATAGTGTAATGGGTTTATGGTCAGATGTCAGGAGTCAAAGAGGAGAGTGATTAGCAGAATTTACTTTTGGTTTAAAGCAATATTGTTGGAAATTACCATCTTCTATGTGGTATTGGCCCTGATTTGTCCCTGCACTACCCCAATTTTGTTGTATCCATTTTTGTTGGCATTAGAACTTTGCACACTTAACTCTTGCTAACCAATCTTAAAGTGCTTGTACTCTCCCTTCCTAACATTGAAAAATTGGTATGCCCCCTAATTAGCACATTTAATTTACTTTTAGGTTCCCTGGTAAATGGTACTATATGTACACAGAGCCTGCAAATTAAATGCTACAAATGGGCTGCTGCACTTCTTGTGCCACCTGCTAAATTAGCACTGCAAGACATGGCTCGGGCCTGGCACTTCAGTCTATAGTGCTGTTTAAAGCTGTAATTTTGACCTTGCAAAATAAACCTATAGTCAGACCTAATACTTCCTTACTTATATGACACCACTAAAGGCACATAGGGCATGGTGCATGGTATTTTAAAAGTAAGGCTTGTGTCCTTAAGTATCACATGTCATGATAATAAAAAACTCCCATAATCTTTTTCACTGTAGAAAGGCGAGGTCTCCTATAGTTTAACACTAGGTTACCCTATTACACTTAAGTGCTCAAAACAATTGTGCAATTCTGCCAGAGTGACATGGCTCTCCTTTGATGTGATGTGTATTCCTTCCAGACAGGGAGGGCCTTGGGTTTGGCTGAGGGCATTCTTGTCCTGAGCATGATGGCCTGGGTGGGTGTGCTGAGCTCTTCTTGAGGTGCAAAGGGTAGCCTGAGGGCTGTACCCACCCCCATCCTGACTACTGAAGATACCTTCCTTGTCACCGGCAAATGTAGCTCACACCTGGGCCTGCCTGTCCTATGTCCCCCTAGACATCAAAGAACCAAAACATAGGGCAATGGGAAGATCTGACCAGAATGTTATGTTATGTTATGTTATGTTATGTTATTTATTCTTTTGTATAGCGCACGGCTACTCAAAAAGAGTGTCCCGGCGCTTTATTGGAAAAGGAAGGCTGCAACACAATAACATAACACTGATAAAAGAAAAGACAGAAATGCAGAAAAAGTACATACAAGACAAACAGGCTACTGAGTAAACAACCAGGTTTTAAGGCTCTTTCTAAAAGCAAGGAGACTGGTAGCTCCCCGCAGAGCAAGCGGCAGAGAGTTCCACAACTGTGGCGCCAGCACTCCAAAAGAGCGGCCTCCCAGGCGAGCTCTCTTCACACGCGGGACAACCGCCAAAAACAGAGATTCCGACCTCAAAGATCTGGTCGGTTGATAGAAGACCAGTCTCTTTTGAAGGTATTTTGCTCCCACCGCGTGGAGAGCTTTATAGGCCAGAGTCAAAGCCTTGAAGGCGATCCGTTTCCGGATAGGAAGCCAGTGCAAAGTTTTTAACAGGCCCGATGCACTGGCCCGTCTATTTAATCCAAAGATTGCTCTCACGGCAGCGTTCTGCACCACTTGAAGCCGCTGCAGCAAGTACTCTGGTAGGCCCAGGTAAAGAATGTTGGAATAATCCAACCTGGACCCAATCAGAGCCTGCACTGTCAGTTTCCTGTGCTCCTCAGACAACAGGGGAAGGAACCTCCGCAACATCCTAAGGATGCCGAAGCAGGTGCCCGCCACGCCAAGGATCTGGGATTTCAATGTTAACCCCTTATCCATCTTGACCCCCAGATTCTTAGCGACATGGGAAGAACAAGACGGAGGAAACATATTAATCGGCCACCAGGCCTGCCAGTCTGGCTCTGTGTCGCACCCGAAGAAGAGTACCTCGGACTTATCGGAATTGCACTTGAGGCTGTTCAGTTGGAACCATTGGAAAACAGCCCCAAGGCAATCCCGGATACTCTCCTCATCGAAGTCTCCTCCTCTCTTACAAGAGAAGAGGAGCTGGGTGTCGTCAGCGTAGGACACGATCCGGGCGCCATACGACTCCGCCAACGCCGCCAATGGGGTCATAAAGATGTTAAAAAGGGTCGGGCTCAAAATAGAGCCCTGTGGGACCCCGACTCCCAGAGGCGGCATCACGGCGGAATCTGGCGACGCCCAGACCATTTGCCGGCAGCTGGCTAGAAAGGAAGAAAACCAATCGAGCACCGTCCCCCGCAGACCTATCTCAAAGAGTCTTGCGAGAAGGCCATCATGGGGGACGGTGTCGAATGCCGCCGACAAGTCCAACATCACCAGCATGACTTTGCCCCCAGAGTCCAGAACACCTTTGATGGTTTCTGAGACCTCAAGGAGCGCAGTCTCTGTGCTTAGATGGGGACGAAAACCCGACTGGGTGGCATGCAAGATCTCGTTGGTCTCAAGAAAATTGGAAAGCACAACCTGAACGTGCTTTTCCACAATCTTCGTGAAAGCCGGCAGCAGAGAAATGGGCCTATAATTAACCGGGGCCTTCGGATCTAGGCCAGGTTTTTTTAGCAATGGGATCACCATCGCCTGCTTCCAGGCTAGCGGGACAACTCCCTGACTCAGCGAAAGATTTAACAGCGGGTTTGTCAGAGGATTGATCACCTCCGCAACTTTCGCTAAAAATTTAGCAGGGCATGGGTCTAGGGTCGACCCCGATTTGAGATTGCCCATTATCGCTAAAGAGTCAGGGGCAGAGATCGGTGGAAACACACTCAGCGTCGCACCTGGCCGAGCCCGCGGGGATAAGGTGGTCACAGGATTGGTCTGGCCCGTGGGCCCAGGCGATGGAAAAGAATCCTGTATGCGTTGGATCTTGCTCGTAAAGAAATCAGCAAGGTCCGAAGCCCAGGTGCCAGTTGGTTTTTCGTCCGAGGTGTTAGACCATGGGGAGATAAATTCTCTCACAATGGAGAAAATCTCCTTGCAGGAGTTGGAAGCAGCTTCTATTCTCCTAGCTAGATATGCTTTCTTTTCCCGGCGAATGTCCCGGTGATAGGCCTTGACCACCGTCTTATAGGTCAGCTTGGCTACCGTATCATATTGTGCCCGCCAGGCTCTTTCGGCTATCTTACACTGCTGCCGCGAGGCCGACAGTGCTACGGTAAACCAAGGCGCAGAGACCCGTTTCGGTGTCAGGCGTGGTGTCAATTCCGGGGCAAGATCATTTAGCCTGTCTGGAAGCCAATCTTGCAGGGTCTCCAGATCCCTGTCCAAATCGCCCGAGAGGGGACACGGGTGATCCACAGCAGCCTGGGCCAGCATCTCTGGGGTCACTCGATGATATGCTCTATGGACACGACCCTGTTGCTGTGCCAGGGCAGCCACCGGTTTAGCAATGCCTTTGATCGTAAATTTGGCAAGCAAGTGGTCTGACCAGAGTACTGGTGTAATCTCAATCTCCTCAAGAGGGGAAGACGAGAATACCTGGTCAAGAGTGTGCCCCTTCTCGTGCGTAGGCTCCTGCAAATAAGGGATCAGTCCCAGCGGGGTCATAGCCTCGGAGAGTTTGATGGCAGCAGGGTCGGACGGATCATCCATCCGAAAGTTAAAATCCCCTGCCACGATACAATGTTCCGCTTTCAGGGCCAGCCCCAACAGCACGGAGTCCAGATCTTCAAAGAACGTGCCGGGTGAGCCAGGGGGTCTATACACGAGCAATCCCTTAACAGATTGATGTGGAGACAAAGTAATAGAAAAAGCGAGAGTCTCCGAACCTCGGATGTCCTTCACTGGCAAAATCACACAAGGGGTGCCCTTCTTGACCACCAAAGCCACTCCACCCCCCCTTCCCTTAGCTCTGAATGAGTTTAGGTTTAGACAAAGGGTTGACTCCCTCATACAATCTGGCACAGGATATGAGTGGCACTCTTATAACCTCTCATCAGAACACTCCTGGACCTGTGGAGACTCAGAAGGAGGACTGGCCTGTTGTCGGAAGCCTGAAGGAAGGACTGATCTGGTTTATTTGGTACCTAGGAACCCAAAAGTGACTCCAAAGATCAGTTGGCCTCCTTTGTATGCTAAAGGGACACAACAAGTTTCTAGAGGCCTTTTCCTGCAACTGATTAGCTGACCAGTACCAACTGGACCTGCCTGAAACCTGCTGCCGGCCTTCGCTGGAGTCCTAACCCCAAGAGATGTCCCTCCAGGTCCTGGAACCTGGACTGATTTTAGTGTACTCCTCAATCCCAAGAACTGCAAGAACTGGACTCCAGGTGAAAAACCAGAAGCCATGGGCTCTTTGATTTGAAAAGAACTGCCCCAGTCTCCCTGTGAATGCGAGTGGACTTCACTGAGGCCAGCAGGGTACCTGCATCTGACTGCCCACCACATCTTCCCAGAGATAGACCCGGGACGTCACCATCCAGAGCTCTTTCAGTCGATAAGAACACCCCTGCTTTTACCACTAAGGCGAAGTACTGATTGTTGAGCAGCTCTTTGTGCTGATCACTCCACTATCAAATCAAAGTTTCAACCAAGGCCTGATACCTCAGCAACATGTCATCATCAAGCCCCTTTCCGGATCCAACCTGCAGCCCTAATGCCAACGCAACATCATCAACTAAGTGCTTCTCACATGAAAACCGGACTAAGGTACAAGGTAAACTTTCTACCGGGACATGCCTGGTCCCTGTATCTGGCCAATGCTCCGTCATGGTCAGCCTCAACTTTTGACTTTAACACAGTCCATTGAGCCTGACCAGATAACGCCGATTGTGCTTATTTTCTCTATTGTTACTTAAACCTTAAAAATTGTATGACTCCTGTTCTATTGTTTTTTTTAGTTTTGATGTTTTTTTATTTTTCTTGTGTTGTGTTTTCACTTTATCACTGTTTGAGTATTGCATAAATACTTTACTACGCGAAGCCTCTAAGTTAAGCCTGACAGCTTTTTGTGCCAAGGTACAAGGGGGTGAAGCACAGGTTTATTTAGTGACTTTTGTGGTGTCCCCTTACAAGAATTGTGATTTTTTTTAGTGGGGTGACTAACCATCTCAGCTAATACCCAATTTCATATAAACGTTGTATGTAGGTGTTGGAATTTGTAGAGCAGCTACTTAGCTTGAGCGCAAAGAAGCACTAAAAAGAGGAATGGCCCCCAGGAATATAAAATCATTGGCGGATGGTCACGGGTAAACTGTTTGGCCAGGGCTAGCGCTCTTTGAATTTGTGGTATTCTGCTTTATTCAGAATTATAGTAGAGTTGATATTGATCTGATGTTAATAGGGTGGCTATTCTATACCTGGGAAAATAAGCAGAGAAGGCTTGCCATCCGGATTTCGGACTTTTAAACAATTATCCTGAGTTTTAGTTTATTGTAAATGTTGGAGGTCGCAGAGTTATTAATATCACATAAAGTCTTAAATAGCATTCTCCTAACCAGTTAACTTATCACGTAGTATTCCTTCAGACATTCATTCTAACCTGTTATTGCTGGAAAAGTGTGCTTTGAACAATGATGTAATGTCTAAATTTGAATAGAAGAAAAATAACACATACCTAATATATAAATTGTCTTGTGTGGTATTTATATTTTGCTAAAGCAACACCATTTAGCTATGGGTTACCTAAACTAGTATCCCATTTCCCTCAAGATCGAAGCATATCTTGTTATGTTGCGATCATGATTTTCTGTTCTTAGAAACTGGGATTGGCTGTTATTCTCTACTTTGTCCTTGCTGTGTTTAAGGTCAGTACTGAACAAACATTTTCGTTTTGAGATACATAGCACATCTGTAAAAATATATTTTGCTAACAATATAATTTTAAGATTAAACCACTGTCTTTTTTGACCCTCTTCTCGTTAATCCCCTCCCTCTCCTAAGTCCTTGCCCTGTGTGCTATTTATTTGGGATTCCCGTCCTTTCAGCCCAGTACCTTCATATAAGAGCCACTGGGACCCCAAAAATTGTTTTGTTTCATTGAGGCGGAACATGAACTAAATGTAATGCTCCCTTGCCAAAGAAGATCAGGTGGCAGGAGAGCCCTAATATGGGGGCTCATTAGGATGGCGGACGGACCTGCGTCCGTCCGTCACCCCAGAGTAGGAGGGACCGTCCGCAGGGGCAGCGGCGGTCCCTCTGTGTAGATTAGGATGTGACCGCCATCCTGGCGGTCACATCCTGTATATTTAACATTGCGGCGGGTGCTGCTTGAAGCAGCACACGCCGCAATGTTAAATAAACCATGTTTACCTTTGCGTGCACGAAGCTGCAGGCACCGCGTGGTGCCTGTTGCTTCGTGCATGCAAAGGCAGGGGGGTACCATAGGTAACCCCCATGTGCACCCCCCACGTCCCCTTCACCCCTGGGGGCCCACAACGGGCCCCCAAAGAAAAGTCAGTATGCCTTTCCCCGGCGGAAATGCCGCCGTGGAAAGGCATAGGACCGCCGCCATCCTAATATGGCTGGCGGTGTCTGATAGACACCGCCAGCCATGTTAGAGCTTTTCCGCCGCGGTCGGAAGGCGACCGCGGCGGAAAAGCGGCGGACGGAATAAAGATCCCCCAGCCATCCTATTCTGGCGGGGGGTCTTTTTTCTGAACGCAGCGGTTAATCCGCATCCTCCGGGCCGGCGGTGGCTTCCACCGGCCCGGAGGATGCGGATTAACCGCAATCCTAATGAGGCCCATAGTTTTTATTTTATTTCTTTTTCACAGATACTAAAGAAAGACTGTAATGAAGGTTTCCTTACCATCAAATCTTTATTAGACATTGAACAAAAACAGAACTGTATTATTGGTAATGGAGGATGCAATACAGTGCACGTTTTGTTTCTTTTTTCTGAATTTTATATTCTTAGTCTGCAGTGAAGCCTGCTTTTTCACAGTCTACAATGAATGAACAACTTTTGGCAAAGCTGATCTGTCTGGGTGTAGCTTTACAGTCTTTTGGCGTTGTCAGTGCTTGTTTTGTTGTGGCATGATTTTTATAATATGCAGTGAAAATAGCTGGTCCTTCGCCAACATTAGGGGAAACACAGAAAAAAGGGAGGAATCATGTATTTGGTCTCAAAAGGCACACATTGCCATGGTAGTTCCTGGCACTGAGGGATGTACTTTGCCCATGGGTTCCTTGTGAAAGGGCAGAATGCTGTCACTCGCAGTGAAGTCAGCCAGTGGCAAAGTGGGCTGACCCATTACCCCATGCTGTTTTCTGAGTGCTGTAGTTGGTGAAAGAAAAATGTGAAGTGGTTAACAACAGATCAATTGATGAAGTGGGCTGGGTGAAAGGAAGCGTATATAAGATAAGTAAGTGTATTATATGTATACCATTGTACTCAAATGGAAAGTTATTGGCTAAGGCCACACCTAAATAAATGATGCAGCAGTCAAATATCTGTTTCAGAGATATGATTGCCATCACATTTTCAACAGAATAAAGGTACTTCATGTGGGATGCTCCTTTTTCTATTTTTAGACTATCTATGCGTGGATGAGATAAATTCAGCCATGGCAAAGGGTGAACCCTAGGGTAAATCAATGGAGTCACAGTTGATATTGCTTGAACTAGTCAGAGAGCCATATTCTCAAGTTATCAGTGGATAATGCTGATCAGCACAGCATGCATATAATGCGGAGCCAGGGTTCACAAGTGCAACCCACTGCTCCCTGTTTGGTCATAAAATGGGCCTTAAGTAATTTTCTTGGTTTCTTAGTGGGGAGCGAAATTCATTTAATTTCCTTGTGCTTAATTGTGCGAAATTACGCGTGATTGCACAAAATGCAAATCCGCCATTTTGTGATGGGTATATTTTAGAGCGAAATACGTCTTTGTGTCAGTTTTTGATGCTGGGGTGTATTTAATCAAAAGCACCGTGAACAGCTGCTCTTGTTCTGTTGTTCACGAATTGTGTGCTTTTGGTAAATATGTTGGATAAGTATGCAAAAATGGAATAATAGTATAATTTTGGAAATTTTAGATTACAAGCTTAAGGTGAAATTCACAAAATACCGTGAATTACACCTGCGTCATTTCAATTTCACCCAGATCTAGATTCTATGACATTTTCATAATCTTTTTAGGGCCCAGTAATCTGTCCCCTTGTTTAAGGGGGCATATGACTGTTGCCTTGTTTTTGTAATTTTTCTGAAACTTATCATATGTGATCAGTAGGAGAGAAGAACGCCTTCCCCGTGCAGCTTTATAATGTAGCCTAAAATAGTGGTTCAAACCCAATAATTTGCTCAAAAAACAATTAAACAATCTTTCTTTCGCCGTTTTCGAACTTAATTTCTATTCCCAGAGACAACAGCTGCCTTGTGTGTGTGAAACATTTTTAGGCACTGCTATCCAAACATTTGGGTTGTATTTCTAACACCTGGAGTGGGCTTCCTTCTGACTCTGAACTTTTTTCTCAAGGACTTGGCAGTGGACTCTTCCTGTTGTGCGTCAGGATTTGATTAGGGAACATCTGTTAAATCGCAACATGAACCAGCTAGTTATGAGAATGGTGGGGGCAGCATGGTGACTTCCTAGCCAGTGTTTTACCAATAAACGTGCTTCAATGAAGTGGGAAACGGCTATATTGATCCAAGCTAACTAACATTTGTCCGTCAGTGAGATAAAAGTTTAAGCAAAATGATCCCACTGGGATCGAATGGGATACCCCACAGAGGATTCTGGCAAAAATACCTTAGCTTTGCACACTTGAGTTATGCCTTATCATATATGAGATTTCCTTATATGTGTCACTGCGGAGAAGTGTGGCTCACTGGTGTGGAGAAGTGTGGCTCACTGGTTAGAGGAGGCAGACCTGGAAGCAGAGGTCAGCCCGGGACCAGGGTTCAATTCCTGGCTCGGCGGGGTCTTGAGTCCTAAAATGTCCACGGACTCGACAATTCTCGCTCCGGTGCCTACTCGATTCACGGGTTCACACTCAATAGCTTGCTTAATCTCCACAACGGCCCCTCGCGGCGGGATGCCTGGCTTTCACCTTGCGGATACCCTGCTGGGGTTATCTCACAGGGGAATACCAGGACATGTTCCCTAAGCAAGCGCTTAGATACCGGGTCGGTGATTTGTGCTATATAAATACATGTACATTACTGGGGAAATCAGAGACGAAATATGGTAATTTGTTCTATCAAACATGGAATACTAAATTGAGGTTATTTGTTGACATATTATCAATGAAAAGACACAATTTAAAACTGAGTTATCCGAGAATCATACTTGGGTCTTTTCAACACTGTAGCACACTATGTTTATTCTCGTAGGGGCAGGCCAAACTTACTGTACTGACCTAAACATGCCATACATGCTATGGTACAAGACCAGTCGGAGACAATGCTGACTCGCTCTTGATGCATTCCTAGAATGCTTCTCTGACCGTCTTTGACATCAGGTGACCCTGATGCTTCTTTCTTTGGTCCAGGGCATCTGGGCTGCATGATCCTGGTGGCTCTCATCATGCACACTCTGAGAAGATGACCTCAAAGCAGCACCCAGGCAACTACCTATTTCTGTGTGTCATCGTTGTCATGGGGCTGTGCCTTTACTCACATTGAGAAGTCTCCCTTTCTCTGATTCCAGGATAGGTCATAGCAAAAGAACTTCACAGGTTCTGTATTGAAAGAGAATAAACAATCAGCAGTGTCCTATTCCTGAATCATGTCTATATGCAAAGATTCAAAACCAAACATGGGGTATCCCTTGCCTATCTGGAGTAACTCCTATCCCACGTGGAGCCAAGTCATTAGTTATTGAAGACAAACTAATATTTCTGCTTTTTAGTAAGACCCTCACCCACTCTAATAGTGACATGCTTCATTAGCCGGTCTCATCCTGTCCCCTAAAAGCCAGGTTGTCAACCATTGGGTTGCACACACAGGCTCTGCACAAGAAGATAATTCTTTCACTATCTTGGATTTAGGCACAGAGGGCCCTGTGGGACTGTTTGCAGTAGGGCACACAACAACTACTGCAAAAGAGGGTATGATTACCCCTGGGAACACTCTCCGTATTGGTAAAGGAGAGGCCAGGGCTACACCTACAGGCTAGTGCTAGGAATACATGTGGCACTGTCTACTGAACACTTTGGACCTCTGAAAGAACAGAAGGACTGCATCTAATGTTTGACACCAGTGATAATTATTGCAGGGCTATAGCTACTCCCTGTGTACCCAGGCCAAAGAAGGGGTCAGTTGGCCTACCTCATTTTAAGCTACAGGGAAACAATAAGCTGCAAAAAGCCCTTTTTCTGAAGAGCCCTGCTCTCCATTTCCAACTGGACATTCCATAACCCTTGGGGTCGCTTCTATTTGAGTGAGGATTGACCACCAACTTAACTTAATGGAACCCTTGTTTGTGGCAAAGTGTACTAATTTTAACATCCAGCAAAACCTGGGACTTGGTAACTTTTAAAGCCCTCCGAAGGACAGGCCTGCCAAGTTGATCCAACCAAGGAGCATTTTACACAGCAGCAAACGAATTTTAGCAATACCTCGCGGAGAAGATATCTGGCCACGTGGAGTCCTCTTCGGCAACAGCCCTTCCCCGCTGGATGAATCTGAGCTCCAAAAAAGTGACTAAGTCCAAATGTTGAAAACTTGAACAAGCAAAGGCACCAGAAGTATCCAGCCAGTGAGACGACTTCTCTGGCCGCAATTTTTGATTTTTTACACTCACAGCTTGTCCCTCCTAAACCATCCTTGGGTCCTCATCTAATGCCTAGCCAATGCTGGTGAGCCCTTCTCAAATACAGCCTTCTGCCTTGCCCCACTGAAGTATACCTGTGTGGTAGTTTGCCAGTTTTATCTGTGTTGCTTTGTACATCTATTGACCTGTTCACCCTCTCAACAGTCATTTAACCCACCCATTTTTCAGTTCACCTGTCCATTAGTAGTACCTCTATTTACTTATCCTTCCGTCTGTCTATTCATTGACTGTTCCACCCATACCATGCACTCACTCCTGTAATAAATTAACTGAATTATTTATTAGCTCTCCTTATTATCCTCTCATTTACCCATCCATCAACTCACCGATTACCACTCTACTCATTTACCCTTGCTTACACTAATTCACTCAAACACCCATCCACTAATTTGCTCACTTACCCATCCATAATCCACACAGTCATCCTTTCACCCTTACAAAGCTCACTCAGTCACTTGCCATGTCTCCAGCCACAAAGTAACATGCGTTTCTATTTACTCCTTGCCCACTCAGCCACTTTGTAACATATTCATCCATGGTCCTAGTCGGTCTCTCATCCTTTCATTCACCTAACTAGGCACTTAAAGATCCATTCTCTCACCAATCAACCTATCATTCATTCATCATCCCATCAATTCTCCTATTCACTCATTCAATCAGTTAATCAACCAACCATTCACCATTTAACCAACAATCCACTCACTCATTTGATCAATCAACCATTCACTCAAATAGCAATCAGCTCACTCAAAAAACCATCACCTCAAACAGAAATGGAATCTAGCTTTGGAATGCTTGCTGTCTGAGAGGCAATAAAACAATTTGCATCTGGCAATTATCCAGTGGTGGCTACCTTTTAAAAAATATGGTGAGCGTGATGGCACTAAACTCACCATATATGCCGCACTTCTTCTCCCTGGCGTTTCATGAGCAGGAATGGAAAGACTTCCTTCCTGCTCAGTGGAACGCAAATTTAACCAATCCTGGAGCGCATCCCATCAGCGAGAGAGCAGCTCCAGAATTGGTGGGAGCAGGCTAATCCAGCACTCATTTTGAGCCGTGGGGCCTGTGCTAGCAATTCCCCAGTTGTTTCACAGCCAGGGAACAGCTGGATCTACAGTGCACATGTCGGTCTGGCCGTAGGGAGCCAGCTGGCCAATCCAACATGTGCACTGAAAGGAGCAGCAGTGATCCTGCAATAGCAGGTATCAGCCTCGGCCCCTGCCTCCCACTCCCGCTGTGCAAATTGCAAGCTGGTGGCAAAATAAAATGGTATTATTATGTCATTCTATTTATGTATATTTGCCTGCAGGACTCGCAGCAGGCGGGGTGACGGTCCTTTACTCTTGTGGAGGAGCTGGCACTGCATGTACCGCTCCTCCAGTTACATCTGTCTTTCTATCCGCCCACCCATCTGTCTTACTCTCTGATTATCTATCTCTGTTGTTAAACCTATCCAGCTTTACTTCTTTCTTTAACACTATTAGGTTGCTGCCTATCAGACATTACAGCTGTCTAGTTTTCTCATAACATCTTGGGGACATTCACAGAGCTTCCCTGGAATGCATTCCGCCCATTACTTACCATTGGCTTTGTGGTATGTAATTCACATTTGCTTGCTTTCTCTTTGCTGGCTCTATTTGTTTTAGGATGTCCAGTTTGAGTTCGCCCCTTCAGTTGCCCAAACCCCATGTACTGTATTCTTCCACCAGTACTGGATTTCTGTAAAAAAAAAAAGCATTTAAATCTTGTTCTTATTTTGTCACATTTACTGTGATTTCAAAGACAGAGGTCATATGCCAAATGTCTGTCTTCCAGGGAGCTTGGTGTTTTGCTTTTTTCTCTGAATTCAACGTGAGAGGATTTATGTGACAAATCATGCTGGCCACTGGGGGGTGAACTTAAGGAAGGCTGGCCAATGTTGTTTTTGTTTTAGCACACAATAACATTGAAATGTCTGTAAATGAACTGTGCAGATATTTCAGAATATATCAGAATTAGAAAACACAAAGAAGCACATTTTTGGGTAATTCTGAAATGTGGTAGAAACAAATATTTTAATATGCTCAAAACAAATCAATACCCTTGCTGATGAATTTCAACACATTATCATGTGTGTGTGTACCTTTATAAGTAAAAGTGTGTCTGTGCAAATATAATGGTCATTTCAATTAAAGATGTGTTGCCTGTAATGGCTTTACCCTACCACACCATGTATACTTCACTTTACCCCACTCTGCTCTGCACCACTCCATACCACTGGTCTACTCTGCACCACTCCACACTAAGCCACTGCACGCCACTCCGCACTCAATCAACCAGGGGTTTGTAAAGCATGGCTACTCACCCATGAGGGTCTCACGTAGCTGGGGGGATACACTGTATCACTGCACTCTACTCTGCACCACTCAACTTCACTCCATGTCTCTCTGCTTTACATCGCTCTATGCCTCTCTATTCCAATGCACTCCACCCACACTACTATACTATGCACCTCTGCACCCTACACCACTCCACTCTGCAACACTGCACTATATGCCACAGCACTCTAAGCCAATGCACTCCACTCTGTATCACTTCACTGTACACCAATGCACTCTATTCCAGTCCACTCTATGATACTCTAATCTACTGTATACTCTATGGCACTCTACTATACATCACTTCATTCTACGCCAATGCACTCTACGGCACTTAAAACTAATGCACTCTACACCAATCTACTCTGCACCACTCTAATGCACTGCACTCCAAATCAGTGTACTCTATGCCACTCTACTATATACCACAGCACTCTAACAGTCTACTCTGCACTCTCTGCCACTGAACTCAATGCCACTCTATACCAATGCACTCTACCCTGACCCACTCTATGCCTATCTACATCAATGCACTCTACGCCACTACACTCTGCACCACTACACTCTACGTAACTTTGTTCTGCCCTGCACCACTCCACTCAACTTTGCACCACTCCATTCTGGTTCACTCTACACATCCCCACTCTGAAACACTGCACTCTTTGCTATTGAACTCTATGTCACATTTCTCTGCGCCAAGGTACTCCACTTTACTGTACTGAATGCCAATGCATTGTACACCATTACACTCTATGCCACTCTAATTTGCATCGCTCTACACTATGCCAGTCTGCTCTAAGCCATTTTAATCTACTCTGCACCACCGCACTCTGATACTGCACGCTATACCACTGCACTCTACTCTGAAACAATCTACTCTGTGCCACTGCAATTTATGCCACTCTATTCCACTTTGCACAATTTCACACTATGCTACTCTTCTCAATGCCACTGCAATCTACCCTGCACCACTACAATAGACTCTGTGCTACGCCGCTGCACTCAATACCACTGCACTCAAGATCAATGCACTCAACACTGCTTTACTCAAAACCAATTTACTGTATGCCACTGCACTCTACTCCAATATACTCTGCACCATTGCACTCTATGCCACTTTACTCTTCACCACTCTACTCTGCAACATTGCACTCTATGTCATGCCTCTCTACACCAATGCACTCTCATCACTTTACTCTGCACTACTCTATTAATGGCATTCTAAACCAGTGCACTCTACACCACACTACTCAAAACCACTGAACTCTATGTGATGCTACCCTACACTACTCTACTCCAATGCACTCTACACCACTGTACTCTATGCAGTGCACTCTGTGCCAATGCACCCAATGCCACTGCACTCTGCGTCTCTCTACTCTACTCTGCACCACTCTACTCTATGCCAGTGCACTCTACTCCACTCTACTATGCATCAATGCACTCTTCCTCACTGCACTCTACACTTTTATAGTCTAGGCCACTACACTCTACTCTGCACCGCTCCACTCTATGTCACTCTACTCTGCAAAACTACACCCGATGCCACTGCACTCTAGGCCATTGCACACTACACCACTACTCTATGCCACTGGACTAAACACCTGCATCACTCCACTCTACCCTGCACCACTTCACTCTATGCCACTTCACTCGACTTGAAACAATATACTCTATGCACTCTGCTTTACTCCACTCCGCTCTGTGTCACTCCATTCTGTGCCACTCCAAGCCACTGCATGCTATGCCACTGCATTCTACGCCACTCTACTTAACTCTGCACCATTCTATTCTATGCCATCACTCTATGCAACTGCACTCTACCCTGTACCACGCTGGTCTACCCTGCACCACTCCACTTAATGCCCCTTTACTCTACAACAATCTACTCTGCACCACTCTACTCCACTATGTCTCATTCGACTCTACTGTGCACCACTGCACTCTATGCCACAGCACTCTGTTGTTCCACTTTACATCACTCTACCTTGCACCAGTCTATCCAATGTGCTCTACACCACCCTACTCTAAGCCACTCACCTCTACACCAATGCACTCTATGCCACTCTAATCTGGACCATTGCACTCTACAACACTCTACATTGCAACACTGCCCTTTCCGCCACTGAACTCTACGCCACTCTACTCTGCACCACTCTGCTCTGCACAACTCTACTCTGCACCATTTTACTCCATGCCACTCTATTGCACTCTACACCAATGTACTCTATGCCACTACGCTTTAAGCCACTCTACTGTGCACTACTGCACTCTGTGGCATTACCCTCTATGCAAATTCACTCTACGCCTCTCTACTCTGCACCACTCGACTCCATGGCAGTGCAATGCATAACTGTACTCTACACCACTCCAGTCTAGGCCACTCCATTCTACTCTGCACCACTCCAAAGTACTCAACTCTGCAACACGGCACTCTAAGCCATTGCACTTCACACCACTGCAATCTATGCCACTACTCTACGCCACTGCATGCTACACCACTCTACACTGTTGCGTTCTATGCAACTCTATTCTACTTTGCACAATTGTACTTTTTGCCACTGCTCTCTGCACTGCTCTACTCTGCACCACTGTACTCGACTGCACTCTACACCTCTGAACTATAGACTGTACCACTAAACTCTACGCTGGTCTACTGCACTCTAAGAATATGCACTCTATGCCATTACACTCTGAATTACTCCATGCTACTCTAATCTGTTCTGGACCACTGCACTTCATTCCACTGCACTCTACACCACTCTATGCCACTGCACTCTACACCACACCACTCTACACCACTGAACTCTATGCCACTCTACTCTACACCGCTGCATGCTACACTACACCCCTCCACTCTTCCCTGCACCCCTCCACTCTATGCCACTTCACTCTACTCTCACAAAATCTATGCTGCACCACGGTACTCTGTCACTGCAGTCTACTCTGCACCACTCTACTCTATGCCACTTTCAGCCATTGCACTCGATGCCAGTGCACTCTGCACCTCTTTACTTAAATCCAATGCACTCTAGGTCAGTCTACTCTGCATTAATGTACTTTATGCCACTTCACTCTTGCTTAGACAACTGTACTCTACTCTACGACACTCCACTCTATGATGCTCTACTCCACTCAATGCCTCTCCACTCTACAACACTCTTCTCCACTCTATGCCACTCTACAACACTACTCCACTCTGACTCTCCACACAACTCCCTCTATGCCACTCCATGCCACTTTACTCCACTCTTTTCTACAACACACTGCTCCACACTACGACACACTACTCTACTCTGACACTATCCCACACAACTCTACAGCATTCTGCTACACTTGATGTAATTCCACTCTCCTTCACTTCCACTTTATGCCAGTCCACTTCTATGACAATCAACTGCACTCTACTCCACTCTACAACACTCCATCACACTCTATGCCACTCCACGACACTCCACACTGCACCTCTACTCCACACTGCACCATTTAACTCTGCCCCACTCTATGCACTTTGACTCTACAAAACTCTACTCCTTCCACAACATTCTACACCTCTCCACAGCAATCCACGTCACTCTACTCTCACTGCTCCATGCCACTCCATTCTACTCTACTTTACTCCACTTTATGACACTCCCCTTTATGACACTCCCCTTCACGCCACTCTCCTTTACTCCACTAACTTTTAGCCATGCTGAACAGTAGCCACACTGGTGTCCAACATGGCTAAAACATATTAGCAGAGCCAATAGCTCTTGCATAGGCGAGACCTATTGGCTATGCCACTGCTTGGTTTTTGTTCTTTCTCATAGGCTAATGTGAACATTGATGTTGTATGACCTAATTCAGGTTTTGAAGGGTTGTAAAGGAGAGGAAGGTAATAAAATAGGCTTTGTGAATTGAGAAGCTGTATAATTATCCATAGAAATGCTGTCACATGGGCCAAGGTCACTCAAGTTCATTTTGCATTTGAGTTGCTAGTGACAACACATTTTGACTATTTTATGTATTACATGACCGGCTCAACACCTTGCTAATGCTGTTGATGCCTGCACAAAGCTGCAAATTAAATGTTTTAACAGTTAAAGTAACCGTCTGCCTTAGAGGCTAAAATGTAATGCTGAACATTTTGTGTTTGCTCAAAAATATCACAGATTCATTTTATCTGTTACCGAAGGTATATTACTCATTAGAACATTGGAATGTTGGTAGCTCCATTAAAAACAGTGGAGTGCTCCGGGCTTATAATGGCTGGTATATGCCCGGAGCGCCAACATTCCAATGTTTCTTTGTTCAGAGCACTGGCTGTGAACAAAGGCTTCAGGGAGCCTGAGAGGATTTCAATCCCCTCATGCTCCCTGAAGGCTTTGTTTTATTTGTTTGAACATTCTGCCCTCTAGTGGCAGAATTTTACTATAGCCTATAGCCCTCCATTGCAGGGCTATACCGGCTATTAAAGTCCTGCTGCCTTGTTAAAGTCCCTCGCCTTCGGCTCGGGCCTTTAACGCTGCAGTGGGCCTTTAATAGCCGGTATAGCCCACTACGGCGGGCTATAAGGATATATTATTACTATATTTGAATATAACCCATCCTCAAGAACTTTATTTTGATCAGTCAAGATCATAAAACATGGAACAGGGTATCCATCAGTTTTGAGAGATTACCAGGATAATCCAAAACTTAGATTTTTCTAAATAAAGGTTAATAGGCTTAAAATTGCATATTGGCAAAATAGATATTCAGTTGGTGAGTCACCTAATAGCTTCAGAAACATTTTAGATGCAGAATAAAGTATTTCTTTATTCCCCTAGATAGCGTGCAAATGAAACTGTCCCTAGGTGGGTTGCAAAAAAGCTTTTCTAAGTATAGGTTGTAGCATTTTGTGAGCAAATTTATAGTTATGGACTTTTTAGGGTTATTTGGGATTTCATCAGTAACATCATAAATTATGTCATAGAACATGTCATGAGTGATGTAATATGTGAGGTCATAAACAGTGCAAGAAGGGGCCCAAGTTGTAGTGCTACCAACTACAACTGGTGAATTTCTGTGGTTTGTATTTAGTTCAAAACGTTAATGTTGTCATTGATAATTCACCTAACAATAACGTTACTTTAACCTTTGATTTTTTTCAATGAATATATAAAGCTTGCTTTCTGATTCGATGGGACAACAGGATCCGAACGATCAAATTGGGTAGCTGCAGCATGAAGAAAAATGTTGCAACTGCCATTACAGGACTCGATCCAGAAGTCCTGAAAATGTGTTTAGAAAGCTTTAGAAAGAGGCAAGGTTGTGATACCCTGCCCTCCGTAGCCCTTGTGAAGGGGTACTAGGGACCCACATTTTTTTTTTAAATGTGTTCCGTCACTGTGCCGCAAAACCCAGCACGCTTGCTTGTAGTCCTGTGGAAGATGAAAAATCTTTTTTTTTTTTAAATGTAAGCTAACTGACAATCCACCCTTGCCTTCAGGGTTGGCCACAAATGTAAATGTATTGTAATAAGATAATAATAAGATAGTAACTTTACATTAAAAAAAATACACATTTACTAAAAAATACATGAGAAAGGTAGCAAGATTTTAACTTAGGTTAAAAAAACTTGGAAATTCATTGAAAAAGCACTTCAGTTTAAAAACCAAACAAAGAGGGAAATTCACCATTATATGTAACTGACATAAATAAAACTTACACCACTTTGATTCACTGCTTATAACCTCACATATTGGTATGTAACTGTTACCACGGATTTTTTACAACGCATACCATTACCACTGATTTTTTACAATGCAGGTCATTTTACAACGGATACCTTTACAACGCAATACACTACAATGCAGATACTACTACAACGCATACCATTACAACGTAAGTATAATTATAGGTAAGTTTATCTTTTTTTTAAAACATTTATTAGTGGTATTTTGTTATGGGGTACAGGGGTATTTTTAGGTTTTAGGGCTGGGCTTGGGTTTTAGGGTACAGGGGTATTTTTAGGTTTTAGGGCTGGGTTTGGGTTTTGAGGTACAGGGGTATTTTTAGGTTTTAGGGCTGGGTTTGGGTTTTGGGGTACAGGGGTATTTTTAGGTTTTAGGGCTGGGTTTGGGTTTTGGGGTACAGGGGTATTTTTAGGTTTTAGGGCTGGGTTTGGGTTTTGGGGTACAGGGGTATTTTTAGGTTTTAGGGCTGGGTTTGGGTTTTGAGGTACAGGGGTATTTTTAGGTTTTAGGGCTGGGTTTGGGTTTTGAGGTACAGGGGTATTTTTAGGTTTTAGGGCTGGGTTTGGGTTTTGGGGTACAGGGGTATTTTTAGGTTTTAGGGCTGGGTTTGGGTTTTGGGGTACAGGGGTATTTTTAGGTTTTAGGGCTGGGTTTGGGTTTTGGGGTACAGGGGTATTTTTAGGTTTTAGGGCTGGGTTTGGGTTTTGGGGTACAGGGGTATTTTTAGGTTTTAGGGCTGGGTTTGGGTTTTGAGGTACAGGGGTATTTTTAGGTTTTAGGGCTGGGTTTGGGTTTTGGGGTACAGGTTTTTTTTTAATATATATTTACAAATAAAAAAATTAAAATTAATTGTATTAATATATTTTTTATTAATTAAATAATAAATAATTAAATTTAATAATTCAAAAATAAGTATTTACATTATATATTAATATTATATACTTACCTATAATTATACTTACGTTGTAATGGTATGCGTTGTAATAGTATCTGCGTTGTAGTGTATTGCGTTGTAAAGGTATCCGTTGTAAAATGACCTGCGTTGTAAAAAATCTGTGGTAATGTTATGCGTGCTAAAAGTACGCGTTGTAACATCATACATCCTCACATATTAGATCACTTATGACAACTGAAATCTATAGCAGTGCAAATTATACTTATGCCAGTTACTTATAACTTGCTTCTTGCCCTGGTTTGTTTTTTGTTTTTTAAACTGTAGGGCTTTTTCAGTGAATTTCAATTTTTAAAAAAAACTTACGTTAGAATCTCTCTTTCTACGTAGGACTCCACGTTAACCTTTGTTTTTTTCTGTAAAAATCTGTATACACAGTATATATATTATTACATTGATGAAACTTATTTTTTAATATTTGGCAGTTGTTTCGAAGCTTGTATTTCACAGAGAAGACGTCTCACTGAATAATTTCCCATAATTCAGAGTATTGAATGCATTTCCTGAATAGTTAGCTTCACTAAATGCATTAGAAAGTTAAATGTATGGATAACAAAGCATTAACCCATTCTTTTAGTGCTAATAAAAAATGCTTTCAGAATAATAATATTGTTCTCAGAGCATTAATCAGCACACCTGACAAGCTAGCCCCTGTAGGCTGTCCTTAATGCAAGCATGTGCCAATGAACCTCACCAGTGTTGGAAAATAGACATTGGTTATGATGTACCCTATTAGTAAAAAGTTACACTGTCCCACATTGCTACTCTTTAGTGTGAATATGTCAGCAAACAGAAAATTGCACACAAAAAAAATAATATTTGACCTTTGGAGAATAATCCCCCAAACACTATCTCCATTAACTCCTAGGTCCTGCGAGGCTGATCATAGTCGGTTTTGTACGGGGTCTTACCAGGATACCCAGAGCTGGCAAATAAGTTTAAATGTAAGGGTTGGTGTAATTGTGTATGTTTTTCCCATTTCATTCATTATAACATTTCCTGAAATATTGTTTTAAGGTAGAAATGTAGCTTGCTGTACACAGCATGTATTTTTCACTTTAAAATGCACTTCGAGTATTAAAAATAAAAAAGAGCGATTTTTTGTAAGCTACTAATTCGAGCAAAAATCTCTCTTGTTAAGATAATCTGAAATTTCAAGTAATTTTTGGAACTTCTCGAACTGGCATGCGAAAGTCAAAAAGAGCCTGAATTTCACTAGTACCATCTAGTACAGTCCAAGCATCACTTAACGATGAAAAATATAATGAATACAAATTGGAGATTAATAAAAAGCATACACTTTTAAATGTCCAAAAGAATCTGAGTGTAGGGTTAAGGTGTCATTTCATCCAATCAAATTTCTGGATAACTCATATCACTATGTAATCCTAAGTACGTTTTTGAACAAGTGTTTTATTTTTTAACATTTAAGAAATAGAAAATCAAACATATGGAACATATTGGGAAATTCAAATTCTAAGAATATCAAATGTTCAATGATGTTGCAGTTACAGATATCCAATCGTGCAGCATTTACATCCTTCTCCCAATTTCACACCTACCCCACAAGTGTGGCCGGGCCTATCACATGGTATAGGTAGGAAACAAGCTTGGAAATAGGTTGATTTTCGGGATCTGGGTATCTGTCATATTAACACCTTGGGAAACCTACCAAGCTTAGTCATTTCTGAAATCTACACTCCTTGGGGTGACCTTCATGGTGTTACTTGGATGCAAGTCACCTTTTTCTCTTACCAGAATGTCATGCAAATTTCAAACTTTCAGGCTTAAAACCTTTCCTTCTTTTACTGTAACGGAAAGTTCTGTAATTTCTCAGGAATATCGCATGTTTCAACACCCAGTGTTGCCATGCTTCTGCCAGTAAAATCAGTATAGCACATATGTGGGTCCTCCTATCATAATGAACAGGTCAAAACTGTAACTGTCCAAAGTCAATATATTTTCGATGTCGTCTTCAGATGGTTAACGTTTTTGCCTTTTCCTGTCGTGTGCAATAGGCCCATCTATGTATGTAGTGTGGAAATGTTAGTACTTTTGGCGTTTTCTGGAAATTCTGGAGATCCTGTCACAGAAAATGAATGAAACTATATTTCTTTCCTTATACTTTGACATTTATATTGTCATTTGTGCCTTCGGACATGGTGGGATTTATGGAGTCTGTATTGCTGTGGATTTCCCTAGATTTCTGCTTTTTGGAAATGTCTGAGTTTGGGAGGATTCCTTGTGTGTAAGCCACAGGCTCAGATACTGCAGAATCTACTATGGCTGCTTCCCCATCAAAAACATTCCAAGTCCCCCAGGACTCCCTCCCTCCCACTGCTGATTAGGCTCCACTGGTTACCAGAGAGGAAGCGAGTGCATTTTAAGACCTTATGCACTATCCACAAAAGTCTGATAGGCAAAGGCCCAAAATATCTGGCCAATATCTTCCAGCCTTACGCCCCTGGACGAACCCTGCGCTCTGGCAACCAGCAGTTTCTGCAGGTGCCTAGAATATATAAGTCCAGACAAGGAGGGCGGGCTTTGGCCCATCTTGGACCAAAGCTTTGGAATTCCCTACCCCTCGAGATGAGAACACTTACCAATCATCTGACCTTCCGTAAGGTCTTAAAAACACATCTATTCCCCAGTAACTGATCACCCTCTGTCAATATGTACCATTCATCTATCCACTATCATCTGAGGATACTCTTACTGGCAAAGCGCGGAGATACCCCTCCGGGGGTCTATTCAGGCGCTATAGAAGAATATAAATAAAATAAGGTGTATAATGTAAGGATCCTGAGGCAGACTTATTGAAAACCCAGGTTAGCCTGGTTCCCCACACTCAGGAAATCCAGGGAAACAATGATGTGAGTAAAGCCTTGGTAAGTGTACATTTCTGTGTGACTAGACTGACAGGAGTTAACATGTTTTTGAAAACGAATTGTGCAATTTTTATCAGCAGTCACTTTAAACACGTTTATTTGTTAAGCCAGTCAGGGCAAGGGAAATCTGATGTGTCAATACATTACTTTGTGCAGAGTTAGAAAGTATATGTTTTTGCACTTTCTACATAGTCCTGAGTTTGATTTCCATCACCAAATAATCAGTGAGCTGTTGTATATTACATAATTGTTTGTGCAGACGTTGTTCCCTGAGAAATCCTACACATATTTGGTGTTGCCCAACTCCAGATAACCAGGGCAGCATTTTCTTTGTTAGTGTTCGTTAGATTTATTTTTGTCCGTTTGAAAATGCAATATAAATGTTGAGCAAACTTGTTAAAAATAAAAATGAAAATACCTCTGCATTTTTCATTCTGTCTTTGGGCTGAAATGAAATATTGATGATAAGTTTTCACTATTTCATAGGCTTAAAAGTGCTGAAACATAAAAACATATAGGACCAGATGTACGACCATTTTTGCATGCGCAAACGGGTTTGCGAACCCGTTTGCACATGCAAAAACAGCATAGAGCATGTACAAACCCTATTTTGTGAGTCGCAATGTTTTGTGACCCGCAAAATAGGGTTTTGCGAGTCGCAATTAGGAAGGGGCGTTCCTATCCTAATAGCGAGCGCAACCCTTTTTAAGAATGTTTTGTGTCCATAATTGCGGGCGCAAAACACTTGCAAATTACCACCCTCTTTAAAAGGGTGGTAATGGGGTCGCAAAAGGGAAGGGGTCCCCAGTGGACCTCTTCCCCTTTGCAAATGTAGGGGAAAGTATCTTTTATGGGCAGGCAGTGGTACCAGAGACCACTGCCTGCCCTTAACAAATCAAACGAAAACGGTTCATTTTTTTTTTTTTAATGCCTTCAAGGAAAGCGATATGCAATTTAAAAAAAACTGCTTTATTAAAAGCAGTCCCAGACATGGTGGTCTGCTAAGCCCAGCAGGCCAGCTTACTTTGGAGGGCCTGCCATTCCCAATGGGGTAGCAAATTGTCAGAGGCTCATTAATATTCATGAGCCTCACTATTTGTGCCCCTATTGGGAATCGCTAACAGTGTGTTACACACTGTTGTACATCAAAAATAGTGCCTCACAAATTGTGAGTTGCAAAAGATTCGCCATTTGCGAGGCGCTATTTTGGCCGTCGCACATCTGTCCCTAAATGAGACCAAAAATGTACATGGATTTGAGCAACCTAATACTGACCTTTAAAAACAAAAAAGATTGTGCAAAGAATTCCTCAAACGCCCCTGTCCCCCCCCAAAAAAAAAATTGAAAGAGTTAAGAAAGTAAAAAAGAGGAAGCATGTCAGGTACTTATGAGGGCAGTGTTACACAAGACTCCAGTAAAGTAATGCAAACTCTAGTTCATGTAGGGATGTTTTTGTTTTTATTTTTGCGTTCGCTGATATTTTGTAAGAAACATTATGGAGAATTCATATTATTTTGCATCTGTGTCTTAAAATGTTGTAACTTTCAGACTTCTCTTTTGATAATTGCAATTTCTTTCAACTTTGGCATTATGGTACTATAATTTTAATTTTTTCAAAGATTTCCCGTACTGATTTTCATTCAATTTCTATACATAGTTAGGCAAATTTGTTACCAAACACTTAATAAATGAAGAATTAAGTCTTTTTTTACATTTTTTGTACAAAGGTTAGAATTTATGCAAGGTATGATTACACAGGTCCTTGAACCAGGTCTAGGAACAGCAGAAATGTTTCATGAAACAGGGGCAGACCAAATACCACTGGAACCAGGGGTAGAGGATCCTATCTCCGGCAGACGCATCAGGACGCCGGTCAGCGCTGTTGTTCCTGTTATCAGTTTAGCAAGTAGCAGCTATTGGAGGTGATCCTGTTACCAATCTTGGGGAACCTTCCTCAGATTAGATTTGGTTCCATTTCGCTCATGCAATTTCTTTCTCCATTTCTTATCGCATTTGAGAAATTTGTCTGTTCATGTTAAATCAACTAACTGCTTCTGCTTCAATTTATATGTTCTTGTCCTGACGATGACCCTTAATCCCCTCGTGTTGAAACCCCATTGACAACTATCACAATAGTAGCTGAATATTTCTGAACTATTGTGGTACCAGAAACCTTAAGACCGAAATTATTAAAAAATGACAATTGTTCCTTTGTCTTTTGTAACAAATACAGTGCTGCACTGTGCTGTTTTTCACTCACTGTGTGATCACTAGAGTGCCGAGCATCTTTTATTTTGTTACAAAATATACGTATAAAGGTTTACAGTGGGCCCTGTTGGCTTTCACCGGTGTTCTGAACTTCCACATTGTTTGTGGGTTAAAGAACTGTGTATTTATTAACTTTAATATCTGCTTCAGTACCACATTAGGAACCTCTGTTCTTCATGTGTGTATAGACGATAGAAAAATATAGAAAGTGATATATTCAAAGTTATGGACCAGGGCATTTTAGAACACTGAAAATGTGTGTTTAATTGATTTAACTCATATGTTCCAGGAACATGCAGATAAGTTCTGTGCCCTCTCCTCCCCCACAAGTGAGTAGTCCAGCCATAACCCATCGGTCACATTCTCCCTCTGCAAGGGTACAAAAGCAGCCACAGCCTGGTCATTATAGAAAGAAGCATTTGAGGCATCAGTAAATTGTGTCTGCAGAAGAGAGGGGAACGCCAATACTACAAAGCTTTAAAAAGTCATCAGATACCAGTTGACCCTTGCATACCATCTCAGCAATTCAGAATAGAATACATTAATAACATAGACCAGGGAATCCAGAACAAAACACAGCTGGTTGATTTTCAAATCTATTTCTGGGTTGTGGAGTCTTCTGGGTGTGACAAAATGTGAATTAGTGCTTCACTAATTCATCTTTGGGGGGCACCAGCGTTCGCTTTATTTTTAATAGCTGCTAGTCAAGCAACTGTGAACATTTGCTTAGTGGCTTTGTTGGCAGCAGTCGAAGCAGCTGTCAAAGCTCTGTTAGGCAAATCTCTATGACCATAAGAAACTTGCTTTATTTTCCTATGACACACTTCCTGTATGCATCAAAATAGGAAGTTCGTAGAAACAGACACTCTCCCAGTGATTAGTACAGCTACCTGTTGTGTTTCGCAAACAATGTTCTTATGTGTATTCGAAATCAGGTATTCTGAATTCTCTTTGTGGTGATCATCGTCGTTCCCACGATCATTATATTTATCCTCCTCCTTCCTCTGCCATCAGAAGTGTAGAAATAGTTTGATTGAAATGTCCATGAATTTGCTCTTGACCATACATAAGTGAAGGCCATGGAAATGTGTTCTGCTGCTAAATAAGTCTGGCTGCGTGTTCTGCTCAGGATGCAGTTCCTTTATTTTTGTTCTGCTCATTTCTTGTTTGTGATGTTGTGAACCTGTGCACAAATGTTTATTGCACTTATGTGCACGAATCACATTATTCGCCACAAAATAAATTGAACTGGTGAAAAGAGGGCTTCAGACAATATGATTATAGTCTTGTTCAAAATATGTATACTTTTGGGGATAATGTCGCATTTTGCGGTGTTTTCTCCTTTAAAATAAAATTGGTAGTGGATGTGATGACGTAAATGGTCAGAAAATCAAGTTTCTAATGCTGTGATATTGATCACTCAACTGCTGGTCAAATAAAGTAATTTCCCAAAATTTTGAATTAGTACTTTAAGATCAGATGGTGCAGTTAGAAAATGTACAGGTATTCCTGCAAATGATCAGGCAAGATTTACAGCTCATATATGTGCATTCTGAAAATAAGACTTTGGTCACAATAACCTCTACACCAACTCCCCCCTCACTTTTTTTCTGACAAACTAGAATTCCAGTTAAAAATTTGGTATTGAAACATTGAGGGAGGGAAAAATCTGTAGCTAGGAAACATTGGGTGAAATAGTTACATTATAACAATTCCGTCAAGCTTGTTATTTAATCGGACCTCTTGTAAAAGGAATTTGAATAGACTTCACTTATATTGGTTGCATTCCTCTTATGAAAGGGACAGCTACAACATCCGGTTAACTCTTGATTTTCTATCAAACTGTATATATCTATCAGAAGCCAATTGTTCATATGCAAAACGCGTAGACCAACTGCAGCTTGTTAGCATGAAATAAAATTAAAATTAGCCATGAAGTCACTGAAAGGTGCATCAAAAAGAACTATACTCGGGTCAGTGGAATTATGCGATTGTGCGCCCGCTGCGAATTTCACATAATTTTAGATTTGCCTCATTTTCCACATAACCCATCATCTGCTGCATAATCAGCAGATTTTGACAAAAACATTGTTTCTAGCCCAAATGGTTCAAAAGTTACTAAAAACGCAGCTGCACATGCTGCTACACAATGGAAAGCTTTTGCAAAGGTTGACTGGTCACCTTTCTTTTGCTTATTGCTATATTTAGGTATTGAACTGGTACTAATTACTCAATGCCTAGACATTGTTAGCAAGTGTAAAAAGTACAAATTAAAGAAGTAATACTATTAAAAAGTGTGCCACATTATTCCGCATAATTTGCTGTTCATTTTCGCATAATGTAGTCAACCCTACCCCATAATTTGACCCTCTCCTACTGCATAATTTCAGTGGCCCTCACTATACTCATAATCCTCTATGGTCACCCTTCCTGGCAACCCTTTTAAAGCAATTAAATCAAAAAAATATATCACTAGCAGACTTTTTGGTTAAGCAAATACTCACCGAGAAGCAGTGGGGAGTCATTTTGAGGTTGCCATCGCCCCCATTCTAGTATCACTTTCAGTACATATGCACATAAGTCTCCACTCTTTATAGAGCAATGTCCTGAACACTAGCATCACAAAAACTGCATAGATAGACACTTTTGTGCTTCACCATCTTCCCTCCGGCAGAAGCCAGTGATGGCGAAGCATTTTTGTGGCAACATAAGTGATTCAATTTAAACTGACCCTTATGCTCTGCCTTTTATTTCCTGACTCTGCTTTGTGAGAACTTGGCTTTCTTCCATTAAGTTTATACTAAAGATGTTTTGCTCTCATCTTCTGATATAATCAGTGACAAAGTCTGAATGTTGTCCCTTCTTGTGACGTATTTGTGGGCAAATGTTAATTAATGGCACATTCTGCAAGTGATTAAGGCGTGCGGTGGTGGGTGTCTAACAAAGTGTGATATCACTTATTGTGCTGCTCTGAGTTTAGACTTCATCTACTATGCAGCTTTTAGTGTCTGTAGGCGAAAGCCTCCTGTGGACTATACCAAAAATGTATGGTAGGCTTAGAGCTCGCCCATTGCTTACCATTGGTTGCCATTATTATCACTCTGCTTGCTTCGTATTTGATGGCATGCTTTCCTCTTCTTGTGTTTGCCCCTCCCTTGCAACACAACCTCTTTACCATTGTTTTGATGGGCTGACTGACTTACATCCTTCTATTTCTCCAATTTAGAGAATTGCTCTTTGCTTTTTAGGTTTTGACTGGCCATGCGCTTTGCGCATGTGCCAAAAAACCTCTTGAGTTGTGTGTGTGGGTTTGGGTCGGCCCTCGTCATTCATTGGCTGGCTCCATAAATGGAGCCTAGCCATTGGACGAGGGGCCTGTCCGTCAATGCCGGACCAGACACGGGGGCGTTCCCGACATTCTTTGGCTTTTGCCGACGTCACGCGACGTCAGGCGAAAGCCGGGAACGCCCCCGAATCTGTTCCGGCATTGCCGGCACCCTCCTTCCGTCGTCAGCGTCTCTCCTCCCCCTTTCCCGCCCCCTCCCGCTTGTTTCCTAGTGCCCGCCTTCGTGCTCCGGCCTCTCGTCCCCCTTTCCTGCCCCCTCCCGCTTGTTTCTTGGTGCCCGCCTTCCCGGCCATCGAATCTGTTCCTTCGTGCTCCGTCTCTCCTCCCCCTTTCCCGCCCCCTCCCGCTTGTTTCCTCATGGCCGCCTTCCTGCTCCAAGGCCGTCGTCGGCCGTCGTCAGCGTCTCTCCTCCCCCTTTCCCGCCCCCTCTCGCTTGTTTCCTCATGGCCGCCTTCCTCCTTCCCCGCCCCCGGAGCCCGGACACAGACTCAGCGCGGCGGCTGCACTCCACCCGGACCCGGCTCCTGGCCCCCTCACCCTACCGAAACGGTTCCAGCAGGTTTCTGGGGCCCAACACCCCCGTCCAGCAGGTAAGAACGGCACCCCGGGAGGGAGGCGGGGAAGAGACTCGACCCCACTTGCTTAATCTTCCCGACGGCCCCCAGCGACTAGGGACCCTTATGGGTAAATTGTGGACGCTTTACAAACGTGGATTATTAAAGGCTTTCATTACCTGGTGTCAGTAGGTTAAATACTGTTCTGTTTTGTTCTGCCTAAAATGCAAGGCTGCGCGTTCAAGAATGCAAAGAAAATAGTCTAGGTATGTGCTCACGCCCGACAAGGTACAACATGTGTTTCTACATCTCGAGCTATGAGCGCTTCTTCTGCGGTCTTCATTTCTCCCAGTTCATGGTGGATCTTTTTATTTGCATTTCCTGCCCCAGGCGAGGCATTTAGCGGGTGGTCGCTCTACGTTCTCATACGATTGCGTCCCTTCCGCTTAGCTGGTGTTTGAGGGTTTGGATCTTCGTAACTCTCATACTTTTCTGAGTTTCTGCCCTTTTTCATTTCTTTGTTGCAGGGTTCTTGGAGTTTCAAGACTTTTTCACTTTTGCGGTGCCTGGTTCTGCTCTGTGTGGTACGCTTCCTTCACGTCTTGGAATCTCATATTAACGATCCTTTTCACTCACACTTTTCTGGCTATTGACTGAGAAGCAGAGCCCTGAGGAAGGTGTTTTTCTTCTTCTTTCTGTTTTCTTTTTCCTCAGTCATCACTGTACTTTCTTACATCGAGGTCGTTGTGTTCCTTGCCGATCTACTTCTCTTCTGGGCCCTGCTTCTCTCCGACTGGGAGTTGAACTCTTCTGGATTTTGTTTCCTGCAGTTCAAAGATTAGGTTTAAACATGGATGACACATTGCGAGTCACGAGAGCTGTCTCCGGTAAATCTTCGGCTGAGAAGGTTTGGGAGCCGCAGACAGTGATAGCTACATCTTATTGTGGCAGCCGTATGACTATAGCACAGAAGTGGGGAAGTATTGATTCCCCCCCCCCCCCTGCGATACATAAAAAAAAAAAAAAAAGAAACACTTGTTTCCCATTCATGTTTTGGGAGCGAGCCTAGCGCCCCTCATCCGTCATTTCTCACAGCCATGCGCCTTCTCAATACAGGCATTCGAGACGGAGGTCGCGTGGAAGAGTGTCCCTGTGTGAGAGGACTACCCCCCTCCGGCGTGGCCGGCTGATGGCAGCGCCCAGCGCGCTGCTCTATTGTTGTAGAATGTGCTTTATTAGCCCCCTACCAGGTTTGTGCAGCACTACTTAAACACCAGCACTACACATCTGCAATGGGCAGAGATGGATTAATTAAGTGTCCGTAGCCATAGCGTGTCCAGTACAGCTGCCCTTCTAATGATGTTATTTGCACTACAGCATTTTTCACGGGAAAAAAAACTACAAACTCAACAATTCAATGAATAAATAACATGCGTGGGTTGTTCATTTACATACTGAAGCTGCATTTAACAGTTCCCGTTTGTTTTTGCCGGTGTTCTAAATCTTAATGTGGCCCATGCTGGTAGGAGATAAGTTTAGGCGCTTCACCACACTGGTGGTTCAAGCAGAGGGCCTCTGTAAGAAAATCTCCACCCTGGCCGAAATCAGTCAAAGATAGGCCAGCCAGTGGGCCTTCCTGCTTGAGGTTGTAGGAGCCCTATGTGCTACTAGTTTTACTCACCGTGGTCTCCTTGCCTTTGTTTAAAATGTCAATAACAGCCTTTACAGTTACCTCATTTAATGATAAGAGTGTAATATTGGTATGGAATACATGTTCTATCAGGAGAGAACGTGTCGGTGGAGTGCCTGAGTGTTCTATCTGGTGAGGGATAGACAGAATATGTGTGTGGTGCTTGTGGTGTCCGTTCATGTCATCACGCATCTCAAGAGCACATCAGGGTTTAGCAGTCAGTGTCGGCCATCTTGGGGGAATAATGAAAACAAAGTAGGTGCAAAAAGAGGTATTCCATTTCATCCAAGTGCTGGTAGAGGCTCCAAATACACCATCTATTTTCACTCACAAACTGTTTTTATTTTGTAGTATTATTTTTAAATATGTGAAGTTCATACCTAAAGGACCTCGGCAAGGTTTTGCCTTTTCAGGTCTCACCTACATACATCTTTACATGTTAGTACTCTAGTACCTACTAGCCACAATGCAATACAGAGTGGGCTGCGGTTCAGACACTTGGTTAGGATTGCATGGTTTTCTTGTCTATCTCGAATCCCTGATCCATATTCTACGCCTTTCTTCCCTTTTCTTATATCTGTCCGGCCCCAGGAGCAATTCTGCTTCACTGTGTTTTAAGATGGAGGACTTGCAACCTTCCACTGTTGAAGTGAGGGGACGAATATTTTTAGTTGGGTTTCAGCACTTCATGCGAGTGCATCACTTTCTCCCCCCCACATGCCCACTCACTACCACCTACTACTCTTCCAGTGCTTCCCGACACTACTGACAACCTGCTTCACTAATCTATCTATCTATCTTTTCAGTTTGTGCTTGAGCTTCAGTCTGGCCCAACTGAATGCGAAAAAAGGCTACTCGAATTAAAAGCAAAAAAAACAAACAGTCAAGCAAGCACTTGCTCAATAGACAATCTTCTTCACAACAGACAAAGGGCGAGGGACGGGTGGGAAGAGTGTAGTGTAAGAGGAGGAGACCGTGTGGGAAGAGTACTAGGGGAGGGAATTGAAGGACGAGAGTGTGCATGAAGAGCAGTGCTTGAAGAGTGCCAGGGCATTCCCCGGTAAAGCCAACAATGAACACTGAAGCAGACCCTATGGGGCACTCTACTTCCGTCATTTGCCAGCTGAAACACACGACCTTCTCGTATGTCACAGGCTAGTGATGCAACTCGATGTCACCACAAGTGACCACACATTCATTTCATTATTGGTACTTCTGTGAAGTGCTCTGACACCTTCGGGTAAAGTCCGCGCTATATAAAGTTGCATAAATAAATAGATAAAAACACAGGGACTGAGACAGGCGGCTACGTGTGTTTACCATTGGTGTTCCAGGGCCTAAAGCATTATTTCATGGCAACTGAATAACTAATGTACTCAAACTTTTAAATGCCTCATGGCGTAATTGCTTGTGGTCCTGCGTAAAGGTGCCATGTTTGCGGTAAATCCATGAATATTTGGGACTTGCATTTTTTAGGTTTTGCCTGGAGGGGGCTCGCAGTGTGTGTGGGGGGCTCTGTGTGGGTGTGTGGGGGGCTCTGTGTGGGTGTGTGGAGGGCTGTGTGAGGGGCTCTGTGTGGAGGGCTCTGTGTGGGTGTGTGGGGGGCTCTGTGTGGGTGTGTGGGGGGCTCTGTGTGGGTGTGTGGAGGGCTGTGTGGGGGGCTCTGTGTGGGTGTGTAGAGGGCTCTGTGTGGGTGTGTGGAGGGCTCTGTGTGGGTGTGTGTGGGGGGCTTTGTGTGGGTGTGTGTGGGGGGCTTTGTGTGGCTGTGTGTGGGGGGCTTTGTGTGGCTGTGTGTGTGGGGGGCTCTGTGTGGCTGTGTGTGTGGGGGGCTCTGTGTGTTTGGGGGGGCTCTCTGTGGATGTTTGTGTGTGTCATTTGCGAGAGATAAAGCTAGTGGCATTGTAAATGACAATGCCATTTATTTATGTTAAAAAAACCATAAATAAAAATAATGTCAAGAGCAATGCCAATAGCTCTAACTTTAACAAAGGCAAAACCATTGCATTGTAAATGCTTGTTCTTTCAGTAATCTATGAAAGCTCATCTATTTTTTACCTCTCTCACTCATATGCTGCTTCCCTCCTTCAAACACCCTCTCGTTTTTCTCCACGTTGCTCACTCATCCCACCTGCCAATCCTGTGGCTTACTTTCCCCACCATTATTTTTTGGGGCCTACCCTGAAACAGCCTCAAGTGCCACCATTGCTCCCTTTCTCCCACCCACTCCCACTTGCTTCCCTCCATTTGCTCTTCCCTGGCACCCATAATCCTTTATAGACTGCACATAATTTTTTTATGATTGTGTTTAAGGGCTTGGCACATGCCGTTTGATGCTGGGCCACTCAGAAGTACAAAAACTACTTTCATGGTACTACAATTGCATTTCGCCATTTGGATCGGTAAATAAACAATGCACTCAAGTCAAGCCCTAGGTGCGGTGAGGCATGCACGCCTAAGTCACCACGCATGCTCACACCTAGGGAATAACCTGTCCTCCAAAAGCAGCCACATCATTGCACTTTTTGTAATGTTTTGTTTTGTCTGACACTAATCCAATAGACCACAAAGGCAAAACCTATTGGGTTGCTAATGCTTGTTGTGAAATGATGCCAGTGTAAAGCCCTGTACTACCATGCATTATTACTGCAAAGGTACTAGAATGGCCTAATATTTCACTGGCGAATTCGTGTGTATTCAGATTTAAAGTGTGGCAGCTAAGGGAAGGTTATTGGGTCAAAGGAAGAAGATTTCTTTCCTGCTGCAAATTACTTGCGACGTCTTTGGCGTCCTCATTCAGTTCCCTGGCTGGATCGGCACTGAGAAGGGGAAAGGTTAACCGGGATGAAGGGAAACATGGACGTGTGAAATGTAGGCTGAAAGCAGGATGTGCTGGGAGATAATTACAGATCACAGGCTGAGCTCAGATCAGCCATGCATATTAGCTGTGGCTTTATGGTTATTATGCACATTTAATTGTTTGCCCTACTTCACAGTGATCCATTTAAAGGCTGATCTCTTTTATGAAGAGCATTTATAGCAGAGGGGTAAGAGGTTTAATGACAGTAGGAGAGTCAAAATCCAGACCACGCGCAGGCGGGCACTTCGAACCCTGTTTGCAGGTTCCCACATTTGTATGATTCCGCAGTGCTTTGGGAAAGTGGGTGCTCTTCCTTGGCGTAACAAACCTTGAGGGGGAACCCTGCAAGGTACGTGGAGGGGCTCCATCAGGACCCATTAAGGAGCTCTCCGGGGGTTCCAAATGACACCGGCAGACATGGGGGAAGAAAAGATTTGCTATATGCAGATGATATCTTGTTATATGTTACCCAACCAGACAACACAATCACGCCTTGTTCGAACTCATGGATAAGTATGGGTCCTTTTCGGGCTATGCTATCAATAGGCACAAGTCGGTCGTATATAGCCCGAAAGTCCGGGTGCTCTGTCCCTCTGTCCCTGGGGCCCTCCAGGTAGCGCAGATGTGATTTACATATCTGGGGATCTACCTCACTACAGACAGAAAACGTTCATATCAAAACAATATTCAGGGGGTCATAACGAATTTTGCAGCGGACGCACAGAGGTGGAAAGCGCTCCCCCTCACGATTCTGGGTCGGGCAGCGATGTTCAAAATGATCACCCTACCCCTTTTCCTCTATGCCCCCCAAAATGAGTATTTCCCCCTCTCCAGGCAGATATTCCGCGGTATGGCTTCTCTGCTGTGGCTCGGGAAGCATGCGAGGATTGCCCTGTTCACGCTCCAGCAGAATCAATGCAATGTAGGAATTTCCCTTCCAGATATTGAGGCCTATTATTGGGCGGAGCATCTGACACCGTCCACTTCATATGTTATACTGAGTGGTTCACTTCCACATAGTGTTCAACCATCGAATCATGCAATGTTTTACAGTGAATTCTGGATTCATGGTGTACTTTTCGCTTCTGTATCTCCTGATTTGTCTTGCCTATATATGCTTTCTCGCAAGGGCAAAGTACATTTCTTGTGTTGCAATTTGTGAAAGCCATATGTTAATTGGTTTCTAGTGCACGGCACCCGCACTTAATTGTCAACATCACACTAATAACAATCTACCTCATGATGGCACTGCTCATCTTATTTAGAGATGGGCAGAACAATGGTTGTTTATAAATACAATATACTTTAAACATAACTATTACCTGCCTCCCCAACTATTCCTTTTGCTTTGAGACCTGGAATAAAGTGAATTGTTGCACTTGCAGGCGAGAGGGATGGTTAGTAGTTGTTTTGGTGTAGCCATTTGCTGCAATGACCAGGGCAATGGGTGGTGCAAGCTGCAGTGGCCTCTGGGTCAGGGCCCTGGCACTTAATATTTCACAAATTAAGCACTGATCTAGACCAAGAATTCTTAAAACATACTACCTCCAAATATGTATGACACAAGAATCCTGCATCTTGTAGTTCTTTTTGTCTTGTGTAACATTTCCTATACACTGATTTACTCACATATGATTCATTGTCTATGTATAATGTGGGTGTGATGTAAACCGCTCTGCCACCATACACTGGTATGGCTGCCACTGTAAAACAAAACAAATGCATATCTGAGAGGGGCTATGTAGAGATGGGGGCACTGCTGGAGGGTGGTACTGAGGAAATCCATGAAAAAGGAGGTCATGGGAGGTCACCAACAAAGATTGTCGTACTGGGTGCCACCAGCGCTAAAGACAGCCCTGCGTCATCAGCAAAACTCACCATAGTGTCGAGGAGTGATTTAATAAGCTTGTTGCTCTGTACAAAACGCCCTGTCTCCCTAAATATGAGCACTGAAAACAGGTATCCAAGTGGGGCGTAGGCAATGTCGGTGATAAATCACCAGAAATTAATCTGCTGTGATCCACACCAAAATAAAATAATAGGCAGTACAAACCCGTATTCCTCAATCAGAAGAAGGCGAGAGTACCAAGTGTTATAAAACACGTTTGCTCATGTGGTGGAGGGTTTCAGTCAGTGGTGACAAGGTGCCAGCGTTACTTACTTTGGCTCTGACAGCAGCCGAGGTAATTGCGCGCTTCTCCCTGCATTGTCTTTCCACTTTTCTGATCACAGCGCCTGCTCAGGAAGCAAAGGCAGCCCGAGGAGGTGCCTTGTCAATGATGCAGGATTCCACCGTCCTGAGCTTTACAGCAGGCACGTTGTGTGAATAATTGAATGTCTGCCCAAAAGTCGCCTGAACTTTCAACCTTCGTCCAAATACATCACGTTGGGGATAGCTGGATTTCTGCAAAATCGGTTTTCACGCAGCGAGAAACTAGATATGTTCCTTAAGGCCTATTTTTCCCCAGTCTGATTTTAATTACCTATAGTCTTAAGACAAGCATTGCAGCAGTCATGTTGTCTGAGAGCCTGGGCCCTGGCAGAAGGGGCTTTGGTGAATAATGCTGATGACTTAACTTACTCCACCATAGGAAGCGCTTGAAGCTGTTCTGTCTGCAGGTGCTTCCCACACCCCCGGTCAGCGCTGCAAAGCACTGGCCATTTATTCCACCAAGCAATGATTTTGAAATCCCTGGGGTAACTTGTGGCACCTTGGTCCCTTTCTCAGGTCTTTTTCTCCATGGCCCTTTCTCGAGGTCCCTTTCTCCAGGTCTCTTTCTCCAGAGCCTTTTCTCCAGGTCTCTTTCTCCAGGTTTATTTCTCCAGGTCCCTTTCTCAGGTCTCTTTCTCCAGGTCCCTTTCTCAGGTCTCTTTCTTCTGGTCTCTTTCTCCAGACCCCTTTCTCCAGGTCCCTTTCTCCAGGGCCCTTTCTCCAGGTCCCTTTCTCCAGGTCTCTTTCTCCAGGGCCCTTTCTCAGGTCTCTTTCTCCAGGTCTCTTTCTCCAGGTCCCTTTCTCAGGTCTCTTTCTCCAGGTCCCTTTCTCCTGGTCCCTTTCTCAGGTCTCTTTCTCCAGGTCTCTTTCTCCAGGCCCCTTTCTCCAGGTCCCTTTCTCCAGGTCCCTTTCTCCAGTACCCTTTCTCCAAGTCTCTTTCTCCAGGTCTCTTTCTCCAGGTCTCTTTCTCCAGGTCTCTTTCTCCAGGTCCCTTTCTCCAGGTCTCTTTCTCCAGGTCCCTTTCCCAGGTCTCTTTCTCCAGGTCTCTTTCTCCAGGTCCCTTTCTCCAGTGCCCTTTCTCCAAGTCTCTTGCTCCAGGTCTCTTTCTCCAGGTCTCTTTCTCCAGGTCCCTTTCTCAGGTCTCTTTCTGCTGGTCTCTTTCTCCAGGCCCCTTTCTCCAGGCCCCTTTCTCCAGGTCCCTTTCTCGAGGTCCCTTTCTCCAGGTCTCTTTCTCCAGGGCCCTTTCTCAGGTCTCTTTCTCCAGGTCTCTTTCTCCAGGTCCCTTTCTCAGGTCTCTTTCTCCAGGTCTCTTTCTCCAGGTCCCTTTCTCCAGGTCCCTTTCTCCAGGTCTCTTTCTCCAGGTCCCTTTCTCAGGTCTCTTTCTCCAGGTCTCTTTCTCCAGGTCCCTTTCTCAGGTCTCTTTCTCCAGGTCTCTTTCTCCAGGTCTGTTTCTCCAGGGCCCTTTCTCAGGTCTCTTTCTCCAGGTCTCTTTCTCCAGGTCTCTTTCTCCAGGTCTCTTTCTCCAGGCCCCTTTCTCCAGGTCCCTTTCTCCAGGTCCCTTTCTCCAGTACCCTTTCTCCAAGTTTCTTTCTCCAGGTCTCTTTCTCCAGGTCTCTTTCTCCAGGTCCCTTTCTCCAGGTCTCTTTCTCCAGGTCCCTTTCCCAGGTCTCTTTCTCCAGGTCTCTTTCTCCAGGTCCCTTTCTCCAGGTCTCTTTCTCCAGGTCTCTCTCTCCAGGTCTCTTTCTTCATGTCCCTTAGATTAATTGCAACAGGCACACAAGAGATCAGAGCAGGAGAAGTGTGACAGAAAAAGGATGGATTGGAAGTGGGCACGCCGAAATCCACAATTATGTGTTACTCATCTTCGTCAGATCTTTATTTACCCTTGTAAACAGGCAAGTAAAATGCAAAATTTTAGGTGTGGACTAAAGCCAAACAGGCCAGACTAAACTGATAATGTTTTTTCAGCCAGGGTTGGTTGGATGCGGTCAAAGCTGAAGCTTTTAAGCTTTTTTCCCTTTTGTGCAGTAATTAAAACAGATGTCCTGAGAATTACAGAAATATTATATAACGTTTGCAATTCAAAGATAATCATCAGGGCTAGGTCCTGGGCGGCCTGTTGTAACTTAAAGGCAGTGTCAGCCCCACGATAAGTTCAAACCTGGTTTTAGGTATATACAGCTGTTTGCAATATGTGTCCACTTTAAATGAAGCCCTGTGCAGAGTACCACACCACAGCTTTCCACGAGGCGTCCAAGAAAGTGGAGGAAAACTGTGGTTTTACCGGACAATCAAAAGTTGTGGTTTCCAGCCCTAAACTTAGCGTTCTTTGAAGTGCAGATCTGTCCCAGCTTGCTTGCTGACTCCGAAAACACAATGTTTTTCTCTTTGAAGAACTATCATTACTGCTGTTTTTACCAGGGCGTGAGTGAAAGTTGAGACAGATTTCTGGCCACATTAGCGTGTGCTGTACCTAACAAATATGTTAAGTATTGTGTTTATGTTAAAAAAACAACAACAGCATGGAATGTTCGGAGAACCAAAATATGGTAGGAACCTTTGCTGGCGGTGAATGCTTGAACTGTTAGAGAAGCTTAGATGTCTCCATGCAGCGACTGGTCATTTTGCACACACCGAACCTTGATATTGGCCTTGTCGCCTCAAAACTAACTTATTGGGTTATGTTGCTAAGGTCCCCAATCGTTGCTTTAGTTTCTATAGTCCCTTAAATGTTGTCCTAATCCTGACAAATGTGTAAATTTGAAACATTTATCTGTACTAGAGAAAGGGCTGCCGTTGCAAGTCGGCAATAGTGATTCTCATTTCTCTACATGTCGGAGACCGCCATCAGTGGGAAATATCTCCTATCGGTCCTGAGGGGGGTTCATTCAGCACCCAAGACTCCCTTGTAATGTCAGCGATGGATAATATTGGACTATTTAACGATGTATCTGCTTGGACTTAACATTCCCCAATGATGGAGTTCAGTACTTAGATCTGATATCTCCATTCTCTCTTCACCATCTCCGATTTCTTCCATTTGTGCTGTACCAGATTTCTTTCTTTGTGTTGGGTACGTTCAACTGCATTCTTCATGACATACGGGGCTTTCGACTGTTGTCTACTTATATCGAGATCTTTCCTTCAGTTGCCAAAGCATGGAGGCATCACATAGATGTACTGTCCATATTTTTGAAAGTGACATTTCACTAAAGAACATTTTCCCACAACGCTTTAGTTCTTTTTTTTTTACTTTTACGTCTGTCCTATACATGGCTGATTTCTTCCTTGGATGCTTACCAATGTTCAGAGCTCCTTTGATGCTCAGCTCAAGTTGCACTGTACACGTACCTATACATAAATCCATATCCTCTAGCTAGCTGAATACGAACTTAGTGAAAGGGATATTTTATCGTTGGCAGGGACACTATACCGAAGGATTGGCATTACCTGTGCCCCGATACCAACCCAGTGAGGTGATAATGGGCATTATGATTAATTATATTCATTGATTCCCATCAGCCACATGGAATTACTTTTTATTGTAAGTTCTACTGTCTGCTTCTACTTTTCCCATATACGTGTGTCCTCTTTCTCTTGCCCTAGTTTTAGGGTTTAGGCATTTCATACTCTTCAAATACGCCCAATGGGATTAGGCGATCGCGCCCCTGACCGTGCTGGACTGTAGAGATGCTCTAACCCACTCATATTCTGATGCTACATTCTGTTCCACCCCCACCCCCATGTACCTGTGCTTTAGCTCTGAGTTTCTATGTGCCACATCATCGTGTGGAGACCGGTTTGTTTTAAAGCTCCGTTTTGATACCACTTCAAATGACCCTCGAGGGAATTGGACAATGAAACACGCAGCCATAATAGTTCACTGCAAGCCCCAGAGAGCGGCTGTGCTGCCAAGGCCTGGCTTTGGGTTGTTGGTTCTCCTGTGAGTCTCAGCACGTGCAGCTTTACACAGCTGCTGTGCAGGAACAGCCATGTGTACCGACCTGCACTGCTTCCAAAGTGACTGTGCGCCGGGGGACAGCATATGGCAGTCGAATGAAAGGATGTAAACGGCCAACACATCTGAAATTATAATGTTACAATTTGGCAGGGTAATCTCTAGGGAGGGAGGCATATTCCCTGGCATTGCCAGTTCCAGTAGTGTGTAGCTCGCTCTCTTGCTGTCTGGATTGTTTTGCCCTCTTCGTCTCTTAAATGTGTACCCTCCCACGGAGTGCACTTCTCTCGCTCTCTTTGCCTCTCCCTTTCATTCATACCTTCCACAATCTACTTCCCACCTCAGACCTTGAGCGTGCCATTTCACTCTATCATCCCTTCACCCACTCACTCTCTTCCCCTCTTTCTCACCCCCTCTTTCTTCCCCTTTGTTTATACTTCCATCTTTATCTAATTGCTCTTCTCTTCCCCCTCCTTGTCTCCCGCCTTCTTTCTTTCATCTTTTCATATTTACGCAGCAGACATCAGTGGGATTCTTGCATGGACTTTTAATGTGGGAACTCCTGGCTCCGAACAGCCCTACTGGGTTCATCTCCAGATGTTGGATGCTCGTTAAACTGAATCCTGCTCGAGCTGAATGTATTTGGAGAAGTACTTGGCGGCGGGATGCCATTGACTCTCTGCCCGGTCCTCCCGAGACCAGGGTTCATTTCTCAGACTAGAGTTCAGCCTGTAAAATGTGCAGCTGTCGGCTCCCGTCTCAGGGGGCGCTGTTGGCAGCGGGACGAGTGTGTGTGGCATTCCGATTACCCGGATGTGTGTGTCTCATTTAAAGTCTCACCCAAGGAGTATTCTATTCCGTGTAATTTGACTTGTTGGATTTAGATTGAGCAGTGATGAATTCGGTGTATTTCTCACTGCGACAAAGACACATTTGGGCCATTTTGGAAGAAAGTGATGAAGTGTGGAGGCTACATTTTCTAGATTTGAAAAATTACACCTGAACTTAGAATAAGAAAAAACCTATAGTAGGTTGTAGAGGGTGGCAGGAAAACAGGTATTTCAGTGTGTGTAGTTTTTTGTGAGTTGTCTACAGGAAGGTGTTTACTATTGGCAGGGCACAATATATATGTGTTTTGGCATAAGGGCACAAGGAGAGAAAGGGAGATATGCAAAAGGCACCAAAGCTGAATTAATAACTGTGGCACACTGTCCTGGTTTGCATTGGGGTGGGCATAACACTTGTAATTTCATGTAGTGTAGCCATGCGGAATTACCTAAGCATTCCGAGAGATTACGTTGAATTACAGGAGAGTAATTGAGTAATTAACAATAATTCCACAGCAAAGAGTAATGCGGAATTACCGATATTACTCTGGTTACTCTGCCATAATTGAAATGACTCTCAAGCCTAGGTTACATCATTGTTTGCCTTCATTGGGTTTACCTCAGCAAACCAGGTCTATGCACCCAACTACTTTAATACTGTGCTCAGTACAGCACATTTGTTAAATTGGAAAATTAGTACATGCTACTGCAAGTTTCACTTTATACTCACCCATCACATCATTTGGTGGGAGCTAGGGTTTAGTTCAAAGGAGATGCACATTTCACTGCACCCCATTGTTGAGTGTGGTGTGCAAAGCTTGTGCTAGCATAGGACCATATGGTTTCAGACTGCAGTAGCTGGGCACTGCACTGACTGTATCTCAGTTCTATTTTACAGTTCATGTTGGTGGTACAGAGTTTGAGGGATGCCCATCCTACTTAGGGTGAAAAGTGTTGCAACAACAAATGATGGACGGAATGAATGATGTTTGTGTCGCCCTAGGTGAAATGGGTCTGCTCAGACGCGGGTCCCTTGCTTGCTGTGCCACTGGATTCTACAGGGTGCTACCCCAAAACCGGTCCCAGGATGCTTGTTTCTGATCCAGGGAGGACCCAACTTGGCACTTCGGGCTAGACTGTTCCCATGAGGAACAGGGTCAAGACTGATTTGCATATAGCTGGGTCCAAACTAGGGTGGAATAGCGAGGAAAAGAATGAGGGATTTAACCCAGACCTCTTGACTGGGAGCAAATGTATGCTTCATCCAGCATTCCGTCCATTTGTTGCTGCAACACTTTTCGCTCTAAGTGAAATGGGAATGCCTAGACGTGGGTCCCTTGTTCGCTGTGACACTGGATTCAAGCTAGCCTGGCTCATGGTATACCCTGAAACCGGTCCCAGGATGCTTGATTCCGGTCCAGGGAGGACCCAGCTTGGCAGTTCAGGCTTGACTGTTCCCATGAGAAAGGGGTCAAGACTGATTTGCATATGGCTGGGTCCAATTGGGGTAGTGTAGTGAGCAAAAGTAAGATGGATTTAACCCAGGTCTCTTGGCTGAGGTAAATGTTTGATACATTCAGCATTCCTTCCATCATTTGTCGCTGCAACACTTTTCACCAGGAGTTAAGCGCACCTAGCACAGTTGTGGTAGCATATTGTGGAGTAATTATTAGGAGTAAACATGTCCTTTTTAATCTGTGTCACTGGAGTGAGGTCTACAGGCTCACTCACTTTTAAGAATTCCTCTTCTATGTGCTTAATTTATCATTGGCCTGCATCGGACTCGTATGAACTGTTGCGCAGCCGCAGAAGTGGTGTATCTGCACTGGGTGTATGTGTGCCCGGCCAGGGTGCAATACAGGGATAGTACAGTACTGAGCAGGGCTTGCATTGTGTATGCATGTTTAGAATGTACAAGTGCCTATGAGTGGTACAGTACCTGAGGAATGTAGTGCTGTGTTGTGTATGCCAGATAAATTAATGTGCTGTAGGGTACAGTGCATGGCTGTTAAATGCATATGCTGGATATATGTGTGCCTATCAGGTGTGCAACACCCATAGGGCCAAAAGGGCTTCAGCCTATCCCACATCGTATGTCAGCCCTGGCTGAGACACCTTCCCAGGCACACACACAGACAGTTTTTGAGTTGCTGTGGTCCGGCTGGTCTGGCGTCCGTCTTATTGCAGCCGCACCAGAGTACTTCACAGGGCTTTAAAATACCATTTACTTGTTAATGAGGCTTTGTTGTTTTTCCACCCCCTCTTAGAGCCCCTGCTGCATCTCCACTCTGCCTATTGCTAGAAGAATTAGCGCCTCACCCCCTCCCCCCCCCCCGAAATTAGCTCCCCTCTGAAATTTGGCTCTAGTTGCGCCTCTGGTGCCTATAAATGGTACTATACACCGATGCGGAGGGCCCTCCGTGTACTTTGCTCTTTAAACTGTAAACTTTTTTCTGCCTGTGCTTATACAGGTATTTATAGCTCATTGCATTGTCTTTGAGTATATGCTTATGTGTCTGTGTGTTTGTTTATCTGTACCATGTCTCCATGTGCGTTTTTGTTTATCTTTAGATGTGTCTTTGAGTCTCCATCTTTGTTTGTGTGTGTCTGAGTGGATGCCTTTCTGCGTTTCTGTAAGTGTGTCTTTTTGTCAATTTGTATGCATTTCTCTCTGCCTTCCTATGTATTTGTCTGACTGTAAAAGTCAGTGTGTGTTACATACATTCTGTACACACTGGGGAAGATGAACAAAATCATCCTGTTATTCCTATATACATATGGGAATAACCCTGGCAAAGCATGCTGTATAACTTTAAAGTGCAAAGTACATAGAGGGGGACCCTGGGCAAAGTTCATGTGGACTACATGCTTGTGTTTCCATAACGCACTGAGTAATACCTTCACCCAAGGTATGAACCACATGAGCTATCTCAATATGATTTGACTGTCTGGCCTACATGTTGTTCGCGCTGCTGAGCAGCAAGCACAGTCTCACTAGGAGTCACAGCTGTGACATTCAAGATACACACTGTGATTTAGGACTTAGAGCTATTATGGAATATTTGTAACCCCAGACCAGCATATTGCACCCAGTTATCTGCATCAAGTTTGTAAACGTGCCAAGTCACTTTACCAGGGCAATATCCTGGGACTCACAGGACATATGCTGGTCTCTCTAGCAGCCACATTAGCTCACCAAGGCATTTTACCAGCGGAAGTAGTTGGCCAGCAGCTGTAAGTTTGCTTGGTAGGTTAATGTACTTTCTGTTGGAATCTGTAAGCAATCTACAGGTCATGGGTTGAAACATCTGTTGCCTTGCTCAGCCTTTCAGGTTTAATGAAATGAATGCCACCATATTCGGCAAACACCTAATATTAACAGTGTTAACACGCTCAAATACAATGTTAACAAACGGCATGAAAAAAAAAGCATTGACAAAGCCAATAGGTGTTGCCTGTGTAAGATCTATTGGCTTTGTCAATGTGATTGTTTGGCAATGTTGTACATCAGTCGGGACAAACAAATGGAGAGAGAAGGGGTAGCCTGGTGGGCAATGGGAGAGTGGGAGGCAACACAGTGGACAACTGGAGGGAGGATGGAGGTCAAGGTCCAACATGGCAGACAACTGGAAGGACAAATAGATCCAGTTCGACGTCGGTGCTCTCCCAATGTAGCGCTGTAGGTTTCTATTCAGCAAGATCTAGCCGATATATATTCACAAAATTTAGTCACTTGGACTAAGAAAGAACGCACTCACTCGTGTTTTTTGTAAAAAGCTTACAGTGGCTTTATTCTTGCCAGACCCAATGCGTTTCACCTCTTCCAAAGGCTTGATCAAGCATATATATATATGTCTTTTTTTGTAATTGTGTGTGACTGTGAGAAAGAATGCGGACCTTGAGGTCAGGGAATTGTACCGCTACCTGAAGGGCGCGTTTTTTAAAATTTTACTCGTAGAAATATTGTGGTTTTAAAACTTGGTTCTTGCAATTGTATTATACCTGTTATTGACGCGCTGCTCACACGGTGCAGAGTTCCTTGGCAGTCTCGACCTAACCTAACCCTCTGCTCCAGCCAATCATGAAGGGCGGGGGAGGAGACAGAGGCAGGAAATCAGTTAAATGGCCATTCTTTCGCAAGAGCGCAGCGGACGCACGCAGCGGGTGTGCCGGCGGCGCGCCAGAGGCAAGACCGTCTGCGCCCTTCCGCGCCCGATCGGGCACAGGGCCCAGCCTCCATGCCCAATTCATTAGCTATACTGCTGAGGATCTTAGGTCCATGCGTCATTCAGCCACCCCTCTTGATTATGCTACAATCGCGCATCTGAGGTTGCTAAGGATCTGTGGACTGCAGCTTGAGCACCATAAGGTCCCAAAGCACCCCATACAGCCGTATAGGCAACCTACTTCTCCCCAAAATAAAATATCTAACAAAATGCTAAGGATACTCTATTTAAATACTAGATCATAAGTAAAACACCAATTAGACATTTTCACTTTACTTTCAGGGGAGAAACCTGAAATTCTGTTCTTAACCGAAACATGGCTGAAACTTGACTCAGTGCCTGATATTTTGGTGGCATTACCCAATGACTATTATATACTCCATGTAGACCGTCCCGGTAAGACGGGAGGAGGAGCCGCTGCAATTATTCAACATGATTATACATTTGCGACAATGGATTCTCTTGATCTACCAGATGTAGACAATCTGGTTATTAAATTAGAATCTAAATCAGGACCATTAATATATGTACTGATTTACAGGCCTCCACAGCATATGCCACATTTTCCTGTACAGTTGAGTGAGCAAATGGCCAATATTGCTACCAATTACTCGAAAATTTTGCTGCTGGGTGATCTAAACTACTGGTCAAATGACCCGCGAGAAGGGCCTTATTCCATTGAACTTACTGAATCTTTTATTAATCTGAATTTTTCTCAACATGTGACCTCAGCTACTCATAACAAAGGTCACATACTGGATCAGATTTGGTCAAATAATATTACTGTATCTTCTCTTGCGACTTTACCCTGCTTATGGTCAGACCATTATTTACTTCAGTTTTCAGTAACTTTGGCCATAGATAATAAGACCCCTTTGGCTGAAGGAGGTATGATTAGAGCATGGGGATCTCTAAATAAAACAGATTTTCTCAACACCTTGACTGATCTCCCAGTATCAACTACCTTAGATCTGGACTCTCTAGATGCTAATATTTCAAGTTGGTTATTGGCAGCTAGCAACTTACATGTCCCACAAAAAAAACTAAACCAGGCCCGTCGCTCGGAGGCACATAAATGGTTCTCTTTAGAACTAAAAGTGAAGAAACTTGCACTCCATCAAATAGAACGTAGGTGGCGACAAAACTACTCCAGTGAATCTAAACAGATCTACTCCTTAGCACAGAAGGAATATAAAAAAGCTATTAGTATAGCTAAGGCCTCATATTTTTCTTCTAGAATTCTCAACTCATCCAATAAATCAAGGGACATCTTTGCTATAGTTAATGAACTAGCTAATGCTGATAGAATTTTACCCTCTCCCATGCCTACTCAAGACCTCTGCAATTCCCTAAATAACTTTTTCTTGGATAAAATAGCTGCTATTAAAGCAAGCATTCCTAATCTAAATATCAAAGAGTCCTCTGCTAGTGTATCTACTAATCACTTCAACTTAGAGGCCTTTCCAGCCATTAGTGATCAAGGATTCTTGGACCTATTATCTAAAGTGAAATCTGGCTACCCCCTTGACTGCTGCTATTGAAGGACATATTTACCGCATTACCAACCGCTGCTATAACCCTTCTCAATGAGTCTCTATTTCAGGGATATGTTCCTAAAGTGTTTAAAAACGCGTTTGTGGTTCTCCTGTTAAAAAGCCTGGAGCCGATCCTCTCAACCTATCCAATTATTCGATCTATCAGCCGCGTTTGACATGGTCGACCATACTATTCTGGTGGACTGGTGTCAGACAGGCTGGTATTCAGGGACTGGCCTTAAAATGGATCTGTTCTTTTCTCAAAGACCGTACTCAATCTGTAGGTCTGGCCCCTTAAACGGCCTCTAAGTTATCTGTATCATGTGGGGTCCCACAAGGTTCATCGCTTTCACCCCATCTATTCAATGTATATCTCCGTCCTTTGATTAGTAAACTGAAGGAGATGAATGTAACAACCTTCAATTACGCAGATGACCTTCAGCTCACTTTTGCGATTGATAACTCACCTAAGTCAGTGTCTGCTTTCCAGACCACCATGTTATTCATCCGTCAATGGATGGATCAAAATCATTTAAAGCTTAACCCCAGCAAGACGGACCTACTTTTGACTTGCAAAAGCAAGAATTTCTGGGGCCCACAGTACTGGCCGACGGACCTTGGTCCCTCACCGGTACCCTCTACGTCAGTAAAGAGCCTTGGGGTCATTATAGATAATGACCTATCATTAAAAAGTCAAGTAGGTTCTGTGGTATCCAAGTGCCTCCTGCAACTCCGAAAGATAAGGAAAATTAGCCGCATGCTTACCCATGAGGCGCTAGTTCAGGTGACATTGGTCATGGTACTATCGCACCTGGATTATGCAAATTCAATCTATTTAGGGCTGCCCCTGGTTCTCATCAAGAGGCTACAGATGGTCCAGAATTAGGCGGCCAGACTAATCTTTCATCAGACTAGATGGCAATCGGCCAGACTACTGTTAAAAAACTCCACTGGCTCCCGATATCCCAAAGGACAGAATTCAAGGCGGGATGTCTAGTTTTCAAGTCTTTGCACAGTAAGAGTCCTATTTTTATCAATTCTCTTTTAAACAGGTACACTCCCTCTCGTGCTTTGCATTCAATGCACCTTCAGCTACTGTACAGGATTGCTTGCAAACGGAAGTACCAAGGTGGACGACGGTTTGCGTATTTAGCTCCCAGACTTTGGAATGCTTTTCCTTTGGAGATTTGTTCCTCTGTAGATCTACTCAGGTTCAGGAAACTGCTCAAAACTCAGTTGTTTACAAATGCGTTCGTTTAGTCTCCCTCTGATTGTGGTATGTTTCCAGTAGTGCCATGAAACCCCTGGGTGTACGTGCGCTGTACAAATAACTAGTAACATAACATAACATAATATTGAGGGATCAGTGGGTATAGAGGCGAGGCCGTAAGATTCATGATTCCCAACCTGTGTGTGGATATGCAGTCTAGGGCCAATTGTGTCACATGCCGACAGGCTGCATTGTGGAGTACCTCATTTACATTTTTTACAGGGCGTTGCCTGCAATACAAGAAAAATACTTGCACAATAACAGTGCACAGGGACTGATATGACTAATGGGAGCAATAACTCGGGGCTCAAGAAGTGGTCTGTGATAAACATTTTGAGGAGTTTGAAGGAGAGCTGTTTCTGTCACAAGCCAGATTGGAAGGTTTGTGGTTTCTGTGTTGTACTAAACCAGTGATGCTCGGAGAATGGCCCTGAGGGCTGCATGTGGCCCTCCTGACCATCACACGCAGCACCCACAGCAAACTGGGCGGCTGAGAGCACTAACATTCATAAAGATGTTAATTAAACGTGCAAGTGTTTATTTAAACTAACTGAAATTCATTTAACTTCAGGAACACATTCCTTTTTTAAGACATCTTTCAACAAACGTAGAAATAAAGTATTTTCAAATTTTTATAAAGTGTACTTCATTAACTCGTTTCACCTCAGTGCTCTGAGATGTATTTTTTTAAAAGTGACAGTTTTCAAAATGAACATAGAAACAGTCATGCCTTCTCCTAACCTGGCAACAATGCCATTAATGAACTAAGAGGCAAGTCAGTTATCACGAGGATCTCTCTGGGTGCTCTGTGTTGTTATTATAGATAGACTACATTATAGTTTTAAACCAAAACACAAGAGAAAGTTTTATTCAACATATAACTTGTCAACATGTATTTCGAGGACCTTTTATATGTCAAACTGAACAAAAAAGAGGCAAAGTGAAATTAGACAATTGCCTTGGATCACACAATGTGGTTAAGCTGGGAAGCCATGATTAATCCCAGGTTTAATGTTTCTCATTGTTCAATTCCATTTCATTCTAATTCAATAATTAAGTTAATTGTTTTTTACACTTGACTCTCCCATACTGATACCAAGCTGAGAAGGCAAAGACCAAGGTCTGGTAGAGGGATTGGGACTCAGATACTGTTAAAGATTAGACTGCAAAACGTCAACATTATCGGCGCCCTCTTGCCCCCCCCCCCCTTTTTCCAAGCCCATTCGTGCGCGTAAGCGGCAGCCATTTTTGAGCACCATGGCCTCCCTGCCCCTCGCTGATAGCCAGCGCGTCTCTCTCTCTCTCCTAACCTCGCAAGCATCCCCCGCACGCTGACAACCCCCGCTCTCTCATGCCTTGGGTCATAAACCCCTCTTCAGCGCAGCTTCACCACGGAATCTCATCCTGTTCCCAGCGCGACACCTCCCCTCATTCCTTTCATGGCCTCAAACCCTTTTGATGCAAACCCCTTTTCCTGTGTCCCCGTTTGTCTTCCCTGTTCCCAGGCCGCCACCTGGCTCTGCGGATACTGTTTATTACCCCGTACAGTAGGAAGCTTCCCCTCCCCATCAAAAGACCCCCGAACCGATCAAAGCCCCCACCCCATGAGATCCGATCAACCCCATGCATTCCGTGAATCGGCGGAATGCCCTGCTGTGCGACAACCATCACCTGTTGTGACCGGGGTGGGGAATCCAACTGTAAATGTATGTGGGAACGGGTCTGAAGGGGAGATTCCGAGGATGTTCTTTCAAGTACTAAAGTATTGCGAGAATGTGTTATGTGCAATAAAAGTCATGATCCCTAGTATAAGAGGCCAGGCCTCAGAGATGTGGTTAGAGCACCTCGTGACGATACTTGCTGTCTGAATTGATGTGTTCTCCTCCGGAGAGAATAAAATCCTCGTTTCCTGCCTTCCAGTCTCCAGCGCCTGCTTCTTCATTGATTAATATTGGTGGGTCATAGAGGCGATACCGCCGGGCAACATAAAAGGGTCTTTGGTTACCGGTTGTCTTTGGAACCCTTTTTAACAATTGGCGTCCCAAACGTGGGGCCCATCAGCGACTCGTGGATCCAGTGGGAGAGGTCCCGACGACAGAGTGAACGACTGCAACGATCGGAAGGTACCCTGTCCGATAGACCCTCGTCTGACAGCCGATCATCCGAACTTCACTGGTTCCGAACAGACCTCTCTCGAGTGATCTGCGGTCCTGACTGGGAACCATCAGGAGTGCCACGAGAAGTACGAAGAGAAGAGGACGATCGGGCGCTGGATTCGGAAGACGAGAAACTGTCCATGCGGTCCGGGTAAGGTCGTGTAAACACGACGAATTGCGAAAGTGATTGATAATTGAAAGTGATTGATAATTGAAAGAGATTGATAATTGATAGGAAATAATAGTATTACTTTTTGTTAATTTATTTGGAGATTCACTGTCTGCAAACGGAGAAACAACAGGCTCTCTCCCTTTATAAACAGTGAAGGATAGGTACGCACCCGTCGGACCTATTTTCCCCCTCCCCATTGAACAATTGCCCCCCCCTCCATTGATTAACTGTTATAGATTGTTTTCTGGAGATTCTCTGTCTACAAACAGGGAAGATTAGGTCCCCTCTTTGCAGATAGTGAAAGGGTAGGTGACGCGAACCTTTGCGAGCCTACTTATTCTCCCCATTGACCATATTGATTTTTTTATTTTTGACCTAACATTGATTAACTGTTATAGATTGTTTTCTGGAGACTCTCTGTCTGAAAACAGGGAAGATTAGGTCCCCTCTTTGCAGATAGTGAAAGGGTAGGTGACGCGAACCTTTGCGAGCCTACTTATTCTCCCCATTGACCATATTGATTTTTTTTTTTATTTTCGACCTAACATTGATTGCTCAAAGATTGGTTCATGAGGTATTCACTACGTGCAAACAACGTAGAATAGAAATATTCTGTCTAGTCTTTGCGCGCAGTGATAAGATAGGTAGTGCTGACTATTATCCCATTGTGATCCGTCATGCCTGTCTTCTCCCCACTGGTTAGTAGCCTGTTTAACCCGGACCGCTTATTAGAGATGAACCATCCGGCTCCGCTGGAAGGCACCCCTAATAAGGACATGTTCACAAAGCATGGATTAGTCGCTATAGCCTATAGCCAGCTGTGGCATAAATATACGAAAAGGGATCGAGAAAGTCAGTGGCCACTGATAGGATCCTTCGAAGACGATAGAATAATCGCACTAGAAACAGCCCTTGGTAAGAACAAGACGACGTCCACTATGCTTGACAGCTTCGGCATGTGGCGAAAAGAAGCCGAACAACGCAAAAAGAGAACCGAGAGTAGGTTGGGAAAAGAGTTGCGGAAAGCAGCCCACCTAGCGGCCCAGAAACTAGAGAAAGAGATAAAAGAAAGAGAGGATACCAAACAGAAGCTAGAAATAGAAACATCAAGCCAGTGTCTGGTTAGAACTCCCTCCACGCTCTACCCTGAATTACGCTCAAAGCAACGAACCGACGATGATCTGCTGCTAGGTCCTCCGATCATCCACATGCCCCCTCCATATGCCCCTTCCCAACCCTTAGCCCAGCACCCACTATCCCCAGGTACCACCGAGAGTAGCACCACGGCTTCAGCCCCCATGACCTCCGTGCCGGCTGAACTCCTTGTATTAGATTCTACGCAAACGACAACGCTGAGCGACCCGGAAGCCCGAAGGGGTGGTCCTGCTAGAGCATATAGACTAAACAAACATGAACGAGCAGGGGTCGACAAGATAGCAAAGATACTGATAGAGAGGAGGGAGGATGAAGAGTCCGTCATGGATGTGTTTAATTCTTATACTGGGAGTCACAGACGACACTTCACTGTACAGCTGTGTTACCATGTCTTAAATGCATACGAGGACCGATATCAAGAAAAGGGTCCACAGAGCCTAACGACTCTGTACCGGAAGGTTGATATCGGGGATGAGAGTGAGAGTGATGTGACGGACCTCCTTACGCGTACGCTTGAGGTTTTCCGCCACCTCACTGAACAAAAGCCAAAAATCGAATCCACTACCTCCGTAGCAACCAACCCGCAAACTGAACGACCTAACACTATGATGCCGATACGAGAGGCTGCCCCTTACTGGGTTCCTCCACGAGGTGAAGGGACTCACGATGATGCAAACCACAAAGATGCAAAGGGAAGGGTAGTGTACAATTGGGTCTACCAACCATGGGACCGGCAAGAGATTCTGACCTTCCGGAAATCTCTGCCAGACCTACGTAAAAACCCCACTGCCTTCTATACTGAGTTGGGTACGGCCCTAGGATCGACGATTATGACTCTAGCTGACATCGACTTGTTTTTCGGGTTATGTCTACCAGCTGATGTGTGGAAGCAAATCCGGAAAGTCGACCACTCTGAGCTGTTTGGACATAACTGGTCACAACTTGATGGCATAGACAGACAACGAGAACCCGGACAAAAGCCTTTAAAAGCCATTTTAGACCTCCCGGATAAAATCGTGCAGAAATTAAAAACCCTGATCCCAGAAAAGAAAGTGGACTGGTCGATAGTAACGGCTTGTCGCCAGAAACCTCAGGAGGATGTATCGGAATATTTCTCCCGGTTTGAAACGGTGTTCTCCGATTACAGCGGCCAGGACCTGACCACTGCAACCGGACACCATCTGTTTGTCCAGAATTACGTTAAGGGCTTATCACCGGAGGTCTCGCAGAAACTGCAGGCCAGTGAAAGTAGTTGGGCAGCCTCCAAACCTACGGCTATCCTACAGATGGCCCAATATTATGAACATCAGAAAAACGAAAACGATAGAACAACAGAGAGGAAGAAGAAAGAATTAAAGGAGAGAGTGATGATAGCACAACTGCAAGGGGTGACTCTGGGACGAGACCAATACCGGGGAAACCATCAGATGAACGTCCCTAAAACGGCACCTCCCAAAGACCGTGCTTCAACTCCCCACATTGGACGTACAGACATTAGGGAAGACCAGTGTGCCTTCTGTAAAGGATCGGGCCACTGGAAATCTCAGTGCCCGGTTCTTTTGGAACTCACCAGAAATAGAGATCCTAGAGATTCAGCAAACGAACCAAGAAATAGGGGACCACAGCGAGGACCCCCAAACAACGCAACTAATGATAGATCCAGTAGGCCAAACACATTTGATCGACCCCGACAGAACCAATGCCAGCAATCTGACTACGATGACGTTCATGACTTTGCATAGGACTGCCTAGGGCAAGGGAGGGATCCAGTCGAGCTCCATGTTGACCAGCAAGGCCCTTATGTCACTGCTAAGGTCTTGGGTACAAAGTCACCATTCCTGGTAGACACTGGCGCAACACGTAGTGCATTATCTAAACGACTGATTCCAAGGGCACCCTTGTCTGGCTTACTAATAACATCGACAGGTTTCGATGGGACGCCCTCCACTAACCCTTTGTCCGCCCCAATCCTCTTTGACTTAGAAAACAACACCACTGACACCACGTTTTTGCTCTCCTCCAATAGCCCTGACGCAATTATGGGACTCGACTTATTGAAACACTTCCGAGCAACGATTAGATGTTCTCAAGATGGAGTCCGAGTTTTCCTTTACGACAATCCTGTCCTGCTTAGACATTGCCCCCCCAGACACATGTTTTCCATCACCGACGCTGACACTTCCCTGCTTGACACTCTGCCTCCGTATCTGTGGGCCAAAACGGATTCGGATGTAGGGCGCATGATGATTGACCCAATACACATCACTGTTCGACCAGATGCAACACTCCCAAAACTTCCACAATATCGAATATCGCCCGAGGGCGAGAAGGCATTGGTAGAAATCATCCAATCACTGATAGACGCAGGAGTGGTAGAGGAAGTAGTTAGCAACGTTTGCAACAGCCCAATCTTGCCCATCATTAAGAAGCAGGGAGAAGGGGATGAGAAAGCATACCGCTTCATCATTGACCTTCGGGAGATCAACAAAGTGGTGGTACCCCAGTACCCTGTGGTCTCGGACATTACCACCATCCTGACTTTGATTCCCTCCACTGCCACCACCTTCACTGTCATTGACCTCAAAAACGCATTCTTTTCCATCCCCATCCACCCAGACAGCCGATATCTCTTCGGTTTCACCCTAAAAGCCCGCTCATATAGGTTCTGCCGAGCACCCCAGGGCTACACAGAAAGCCCTAGCATCTACAGCCAGGCCCTCAAGAGACAGCTGGATCAAGTCCAGTTACCCGATGGAGTGGTATTAGTACAATATGTCGATGACATCCTCTTGGCAGCCGACACCACTCCACTAGCTGTCACAGCCACCATTCAACTCCTGCATTTCCTTGCAGAAAATGGCCACAAGGTCTCTAAGAAGAAGTTGCAATTCTGCCAACCCCAGGTCACTTACCTAGGCCACCTTTTGTCCAAAGACGGAAGGAAACTGACCCCTGACCGGATCCAAACCATTCTCGACACCCCCGTCCCTAAGACCCAGAAACAGGTCCGCTCCCTACTAGGCCTCACCTCCTTCTGTCGACAGTGGTTGCCCAACTTTAGCCTTGTAGTAAAACCACTGCTTTCATTGTTAGCAAAGGACATCCCTCTCCCACTCCCTTGGACCCCTGAGTGTCAGGCTTCTTTCGTGCAACTACGAGATGCCCTCTGCTCGGCCCCTGTGTTGGGTACCCCCGATTACACAAAGCCCTTCTCCCTTTACACCCATGAGAGGGAGGGGTGCGCTTTGTCTGTCCTGACCCAGTCCATCGGCCCAAAGCAACGACCATGCGCTTACTTCTCAGCCACTCTTGACCCCGTAGCCAGAGCCCTGCCTGCTTGCCTTCGAGCCGTAGCTGCTGCTGCGATCTCTATCCGACAGAGTGAGGGGATCGTGCTCTCGAATTCCCTCACAGTACTGGTACCCCATGCAGTTGACACCCTCCTAAACCAAACCAAAACGCAACACCTGACAAGTGCACGACTGACAGGATACGAACTGACTCTGCTCGCACCCCACATCACACTGAAGAGATGCACCACACTGAACCCAGCAACCCTGCTGCCCTTACCAGAAAACGATCCCAATGTGCACCCCGTACACGACTGTGTGACCCTCACCGACGAACAGACCAGAAGTAGGGTTGACCTCAGAGACACGGCTTTCCCCGACCCCGACGGAGAGCTGTGGGTGGACGGTTCTTGCATCAAGCTCCCCGATGGCACCACTTCAGCTGCCTATGCAGTCACCACGGCTCGAACTGTAGTCGAGACAGCCCGCATAACGCAACGATCTGCCCAGGCAGCGGAACTGATTGCCCTGACACGAGCCTGTATTCTAGCAGCAGGAACCACAGCAAACATTTACACCGATAGCCAGTATGCCTTCGGGGTGGTTCACCATTTTGGGCTCCTTTGGAGGGAGAGGGGATTCTTGACCTCACACGGCACCCCCATTTTACACGGGGACCTAGTCTCCGCCTTGATCGAAGCCGTCCTTCTCCCCAAAAAGCTTGCAGTCATCAAATGCCAGGCACACAAAAAGGTGACAGACATTATTGGACAGGGAAATGCACTAGCCGACCTCACTGCCCGAGCGACAGCTGAAAATAGGACGACAACACGCATGTACGTGACCAGGTCACAAGCAGAAAAATGGACTGACGCTAGGGACACTATCAGAGACATTCAAATGGCTAGCACACAACACGAACTGACTGAATGGACACGGGTGGGACTGAAAGATGACGAAGGCTGCTGGCGGACAAAAGACACAAACAAATGGTTGTTACCTGACTCATACCTGATTCCCATATTGACTATGGCACATTCCCCTGCCCACATAGGATCAGCCCCCATGATTGAACTTGTCTCCAGAGTCTGGCACAATGATAAGATCACAGAGTCCGCCAAACGCCTGGTTCAACAATGTTTGATATGCCTGCAACACAATCCCGGGAAAGGAACTGTAGTACCCCGGGGAGGGTTCGGGGTCCCGAATCACCCATTTGAAGTCCTGCAGATGGACTACATCCAACTAGACAGATGTCAAGGCCTGAAATATGTACTTGTGGTGGTATGCGCATTTAGCAAATGGGTGGAAGCATATCCAACCCGTGACAACACTGCTATGGCCACAGCAAAAGTACTGTTAAAGGAGTTTTTCCCCCGTTACGGCCTTTGTCGAATTTTGTGGAGCGACAATGGCCCCCACTTCGTAGCCGAAGTTATCCAACTCATTTTGAAAGGGTTGGGTGTAAAACAAAAGTTCCACGCAGTCTTCCACCCCCAATCTGCTGGACTAGTTGAACGACATAACGCCACATTGAAACTAAAATTGGCCAAAATAGTAGCTACCACAGGACTGAAATGGCCAGACGCACTTCCCCTGGAATTGCTTTCAATGCGTTCCACCCCCACCAAACACCACTTAACGCCATACGAGGTTGTTTTCGGCCGGCCTATGAATGTCTGGTCTGCACCGAAACCAACTTCCATTCATGACGTCCCGGACGTCCTAATGTCTGATTACTTATGTCAGTTGACTAAAACGCTGTCTGTTATCCATCAACAGGTGCTGCATGCCATCCCTGACACTTCCAGGGGTCCCGGACACACCATTCAGCCTGGGGATTTTGTCCTGATCCGGAACTTCCAGCGTGCCAAGAGTCTGGAACCCCGGTGGACGGGCCCCTGGCAAGTCCTCATCACCACCCGAACAGCACTACGGGTGGAGGGAAAACGCAACTGGCTGCATGCACACCACTGTAAGAAGATCTCCTCGACCCTGACCTCGACTGAAAACATCGACAGCCAAGAAGAGCTCCTGAACAAGGACCGACCGTCACTAACCTGCTATCCTGATACCGACACACTTGAACTTTCAAAATTCTCTGATCCCACAGTGCCATCGAAAGAAGGGTATTTCCTGCGTCGAAAGGAGGGAGTCTCGGCTAAGTAGACCACGGACTGAGTTAAATCTCAGAACGGTGACCTAAACACTACCAAGGGTTACCCGGAGAGAAGCAAAACAAAGTCTGTGGTTCTGCCCGCTACCGAGCCCCTTGAAGGTGATGGAAGCGCCAAATAAGAAGATGATGAAGGAAACAGGAAATACCCACCGCAGAAACCCAAAAGCAGACAGACTCCATAGCCCAAAGACTATTGCACTCTTCATCACAATCCTCCTCTGCTTTCTCCTCATGACCACACTCTGGATTGTGGAAGAAAATGCACCTGCTCACGAAACATTCCTGACCACTGTCCAGCCTACCACCATGAAGGAACATTATCTGATCTCGCTCTCTCCCCAACTCAGAGAGAGGCGAAAGGAATTTTGGAATAACTCCTTCGTACAACTACTTCACCAGCACAACCTTGCCACCAATGCCACCAACTGTTGGATCTGTGGGTTGCTACCCCACGCCACTGGACACTCGATACCATTCATCCCTTCACCTTTCTCAGTTCACGGTTCCTGTCTTGCCTGGCTGATGCTTCTGCAAGAAAGCTTTAAGGACAATGCCACCTCCAGCAAAACGGTAACGCATTTCTACCACGGGGTCTGGCGGAACAGAACAAAGACACACTTCTGCCCGCAGACCAACAACAACACAATCCACTTGGACATCCCTGCTAAAGAACAAGTTGAAATGCAAGTGTTCAATAATCCAACCAGAACCACCTTCTCCTACCTGCGAAAACGAACGGCTGCCACTCTGACTGTGGCCCTGTCAGTCATCAACGTCACTGGCCACATGTGCATGGAAGGGCTTGGGACTCAGCTGGTAGGCCACAGTGCCTGTCGGTTTTCCAGAACTCTGGACTCCATCGACCCGCCTTCCTTTGTGGCATCTCCAAACACGTATTTCGTCTGCGGCACGAAGGCTTACACCTGGCTCCCCAAAGGCTGGGGGGGCACTTGTTTCATTTCCTTCATCCTTCCTCCGACTTATGTGGCACCAGCAGATCATCACAGACAAAAGCGAGCCAAGGACATCGAACAAGCCGATTCAACAGGAGCGCAATTCATCGATGCTATGAAAGGACTAGTCCCCCTCTGGGGCCCGATGGCAAACAGCCGTGCCATCCGACATCTGACTCAAGCAGTTGAGACAACAATGAACATCACGGCTGGTATCCTTGCTAACAACACCGCTGAACTTCAAGCGGTCCGCTTGGTGGCCCTCCAAAACCGCCTTGTCCTGGATGTGGTTCTTGCGGACCGTGGTGGAGCATGCCGCATCATTGGGTCCAGCTGCTGTACATACATACCGGACAACTCACCCTCAGTGTACAAAGCCATCGAACATCTTCACAGACTCTCTTCAGAAGTACACCAGGAACAAGAAGAATGGTCGCTTGGTGGTTGGTTCTGGAACACCGTTAAGAACTGGGGTTGGAGACTGTTCACCATTATCCTGATTCCTGTAGTTGTGATGTGCGGTCTATGCTTAGGAATTCAATGTCTGCCACCTCTGTGTTCATTATGTGCAAATTGTATTTGCCCTAAGACTGTGGACTTTGAAAACGAACGTATGAGAGCAATATATGATGCCGAGGTTAGGAATTTGATGAAGATTGACATTGAGTAAGCAAGTTGGCTAAGATATGTTGAAAAGGGAGGACTGTTAAAGATTAGACTGCAAAACGTCAACATTATCGGCGCCCTCTTGCCCCCCCCCTTTTTCCAAGCCCATTCGTGCGCGTAAGCGGCAGCCATTTTTGAGCACCATGGCCTCCCTGCCCCTCGCTGATAGCCAGCGCGTCTCTCTCTCTCTCCTAACCTCGCAAGCATCCCCCGCACGCTGACAACCCCCGCTCTCTCATGCCTTGGGTCATAAACCCCTCTTCAGCGCAGCTTCACCACGGAATCTCATCCTGTTCCCAGCGCGACACCTCCCCTCATTCCTTTCATGGCCTCAAACCCTTTTGATGCAAACCCCTTTTCCTGTGTCCCCGTTTGTCTTCCCTGTTCCCAGGCCGCCACCTGGCTCTGCGGATACTGTTTATTACCCCGTACAGTAGGAAGCTTCCCCTCCCCATCAAAAGACCCCCGAACCGATCAAAGCCCCCACCCCATGAGATCCGATCAACCCCATGCATTCCGTGAATCGGCGGAATGCCCTGCTGTGCGACAACCATCACCTGTTGTGACCGGGGTGGGGAATCCAACTGTAAATGTATGTGGGAACGGGTCTGAAGGGGAGATTCCGAGGATGTTCTTTCAAGTACTAAAGTATTGCGAGAATGTGTTATGTGCAATAAAAGTCATGATCCCTAGTATAAGAGGCCAGGCCTCAGAGATGTGGTTAGAGCACCTCGTGACGATACTTGCTGTCTGAATTGATGTGTTCTCCTCCGGAGAGAATAAAATCCTCGTTTCCTGCCTTCCAGTCTCCAGCGCCTGCTTCTTCATTGATTAATATTGGTGGGTCATAGAGGCGATACCGCCGGGCAACATAAAAGGGTCTTTGGTTACCGGTTGTCTTTGGAACCCTTTTTAACAATACAGCATTACAAAAAGCCCCACTGCCTCCCTGCTGGCATCAGTGCGGCCTCGGGCACACCACAGGCCTTACTTTGTAGTCCCTGGGAAAATGTTTGCGAGTATCCATTTACTAAACCAAGCTGTTTACCTTGCTGCAGTCTGGGATCTACATTCTAAATCCTTAAACTGAGGCGCAATCAAGTTTTCTCGATAAGGATCAAAGTGTTTTAAATTAGTTTTTTGTAAAATTGGAACTCAATAAATGTGTATTTGAATGCATTATTGACACTCGGATGGACAGTCCACTCCAATCCTGGCCTTGTCGTTCTGCACTACCTGGCATCTGGTCTCATGGGTGCATCTGCTAAAGAAGGACACCTGCTCTGTGGCTAGCATGACTGAATGGATTTTGCACGTGAAGCAGAATTTTACTAAGTTGTATAGGCCCATTATTCGATGTATAAAAGAGATTCCAAAGTATTGTGGTAAAGTAACAGTTACTCCTTGCAGATCTCGCATCTGCATGTGGTGAACCCAACCCTGGATGTGCTCCCATGCCCTTTAAAACACTAATCATTCTGTTTGATAATGAAGTGCCTGACCTCTGTTGAACGGTCAGGCTTCTTGGCACAATGTACATGTAGCATTTCCTTCCCCCTCTTACAAGTCGAGCGCCCAAGAGATTTTTGTAGCTAGAATGCGAACCGGCTGTTTTCTCTCCCAGGCTTCAGTAGCCTGCTGTCCAGCAGTTCTCTGCGCTAGGCCCCACACATATGCTGGGGTGAGGTTATGAATCCGTTATGAACCACTCCACTAACTTGGAGCATTTCACATTAGAGGCCATGTGAACAGAAGACCCCTTGTGTTTCTGGCTACAAGGTTGACTTTAGCAATTGCCTTCAGATTTCAGTAATGCTGCCTGAACTTTAACAGAAGAGCTCAGCTGACATCCATTATAATGTAACAACAAAAACTGCCATATTTTGGAATAGAGAATCGAAGCCCTTTCCAAATACTTTTTTTCTATCTCGCTCTCACTCTGCCGCTCATTCCTTCTCTCTCTCTCTCTCTTTTTCGCTGTCTCTCTCTCTCTCTCTCTTTACATGTTTCGGTGTGTCTCTTGTACAACGATCAGAGGCCTGTAATACAAGTACTTTGCTAGCAGAGGATGCTATTTCACAGTATATCATCCAATCTGAAGCCTGGTCTTCGCCTGAATGTGACATTGTTCATGTGAAATATGGCTTTCACATACATAGAACAATTTAATGAGTGAGGGAGGATTTGGGCGTAGGACCTTCTCCTTATCAAATACAGGAACCAAAAAAATGGATGCGCCTGCCTTTAACCTACGTCTGCTCTTTGCTTTGTCATTTTCTTTAGGAAAGTTGAACTAAATCTGAACATTCTAATTGCAAGACAGAGGCATTGCTGATCTTTAACCCGTTAACCGCGGCGGTAATTCCGCTGTGGTGTGGGCGTTTCCGTGCGCAGGCGGGGCCGCGTCGGCCATTGGCCGACGGCAGCACTGGGAAGGTAGTGCTGCCGTCGGCCAATGGCCGACGGCAGCAAGGAAAGGGTTAATTGCAAAGAGAGGTTTCAAAAACCTCTCACTTTATACACCAAGGGTCTCCTTTATGGAGATTTGACGTAGCGCCGCGCAGCAAGTCACCTACCTGTGCTGCCCTATGTCGAAGTGAAAGGGTACGAATGTGCAGTATTCATCTGATGCACCATATTTATCTAATTCGACAACTCCCTGTCCTTTCCCCCAGCACTGGCTCCGTTTCGGCAGCTGCCATATCACAATGGTGCAAGGGTGCCTGCGTTGGCGGCAGGATTGTTTTTGTGCAGGAGGGGGCACCTTTCTGCATAAAATCAATCCTGGGAGGATTTTTCTTCTTTCTATGTAGAATGCAGCACACACGGAAAGAGGAAAAACAAGGAGAAATAGTTTTTTCTCCTTGTTGCACCTCCCCTTGGAAGGCATAAGGTTTTGGTGCATCCCCAGGTTTACATGGTTTTGTAAATCTGGGGAAGCGGCAAAATCCATGGCCCTTGCATGGAAACACCCCAACACCCATGGAACGCCTCTCTAATGCAGAGTAAGGTAGGACAACGACTTGTGCTGCCTTGCCTTACTCCATATCTATGAGGCCATTCAAAGCCACTGATTGGGGCTTTTACGTGACCTCGGCTGGAGCATCACAAAAAGTGAGGCCACAGCCGCGCAAGAGGCTCATAAATCTGCCACCAAATGTGATGACAAAGCAACTTCGGATCTCCCTAATGAAAACATTTTTCCTATTTTAACACAGAGGAGCAAACGGAGAGGTATTTCACTGAATGCTTTCAATGAATATTTGCCTACTTTAAAAAACAATAATAAAAGCATACTTTGCATGCTAACTACACGAAAATAAACATGGTAAATGAAAAAGTACAATAGATAACACATTTAGTTTTATCTTATGTAGTCATCTAGGGCTTCAGGTGCTGCACTCGGCCTAGGTCCTTAAGAACCATTGGAAGTCAATATAGGTCATTAGCAGATTTATTCTTAATCTATACATATGGAGGCCAGCATCCACAAATGATTAGTTAAATTCACCTTTCACTCTATATGGTTGGAGTTCTCAATTCACTTGGCTGGATCTAATTCTGATTCATGTGGAATTTGCAACTTCTCTGGAAGCTAAACATTTAAAGTCCTTTCCATCTGCCTGGTGCAATCCACTATTAAGTGAATGGTAAACATCTCTCTGCCATTGCCCCTTTCAGCCTTGTCACTTTAATGGCCCTCTTAGTTTATATCAACAGAACAAGTTTCATCCACGTTTTCCCACTGAATATCATTAAATAAACCTAATTCATACAAGCCTTCCATCTTGGAAATTGTGACCAAACCTGTACATTTTAAAATGGTTGCAGTCGTGTGACTTTCCACATCCATGGAATCTAGATCTCCTATTAGGTAAAGATGCAGAGTATTTGATCAGATCTACTAATGTTTGGAAATAACCACATAACCACATAACTACACCATAGCATCCATTATGGAAGGCACATTATTGGCGTGGACGGATGTCCACGCCAATAATATTCTGAATTCATTAGGTATGAAGGGTGCCTTTTACAGAGATAGCTTGCACAGGTGGAAAACACAACACCAGTTTAGGGCACCTTACATTTCGCTTCAGAACAGACAAGGTTAATGTCTTTTGTTCATGATTCCAAGTACTCGTAACTAGTAAGAATTAGAGCTGGCTGGCTGCATGTATCCCAAACTCTGTATAAGTTCTTCTAAGTAAGTGTGCAGAAAATTTGGGCTTAAGTTATAAGAGTGAGAAATGTTGTCTTAGGAAGGACGCTCCAAGACAACAGTAGCAAAGTACTCGGGCCTGTGATTACTGATTCCTATATCCTAGATTACAATTATTTGAGAACCACCGCTTCAAATTGAAGTAAACAGTCTATGTGTTCATCCGTATAACATGCTCAACAACGCATTGCTCTAAAACTAAGAAAGAAACCGAATAGTGCAATGTAAACCACATATAGATAAATAAATAAATCATTACTAATTAAAGTGAACTATATTTGAGACTCATCTGAATTTTTTTTCGAAAAAATACTTTGAAAAACACGACTGAGTGGAAAATGTGTTCACAATGGCTATTTGCTCACATAAAAATACAGTAGGAATATTGACACTCGATTCTTTCAGTTAACTCCCCAGCCAGGTGTCGTTTCTGAGAGAACATGAGTTGAACGCTTGGATCACTATTTCCCAGAAAACTGATTGGCTATATAATTTGTAGAAAACAGATTCAATACCAGCTTCAAATCATGCTATTCAGGGATCTTATGTCACAACTGTCAAAAGATGCCGGAATGCCCTCTCTTCCCGTAGCTCGCCCTTGCCAGAGATCCGACAGAAGTGGCAGAATGATAAATGATGATCAACAATCTTCTACTTCTCTCGGGTCTCCTTATACCCACTTAAATCTGCATTGACACAGAACTCTAGACCATCCTGATCCTGCTTTAAAAGAGCTTCTCCTAGTACTTTGTGGAAATTCTAGGGCAAACTTTGGGTACAGAAGTGAAGGGAAGAAATAGAAAATAGTGGGGAAGGGTAGAAGGGTGATATCTATCTATCTATATATATATCTATATATGTCCACAAATGATGGCTAGATCCCAAGCCACTTAGTTCGGCGGGCACACGGCAGGGGTAGCCACCCCCAAAACAGGAACACAAGGTTACCCAAGTTGTTTGCCTTCGATCCAAGGAAAAGACAACACAGGAGCCGTGGCCTCAATTCTTAGTGCAGTTTATTCAAGACACAACGTCCAACGCGTTTCGGAGTATACTTCACTCCTTCTTCACGGAATATAGATATATATTTATATGTATATATAGATATATACAGATATATTTAAGTGTTTATATATATAAATATATATATATATATTCACAAAAAAAACAAAGGTTAAAGGGAAGTTATAGTTAGGCTGACATTTCAGTCATACAAAACCAGAGGAATTCAGCAGTTCTAGTTAGCTGAGCTAACTATAACTCGAGCCCCCGCAGTGCACTGCTTACAACCTCACATATTACATCACGCATGACATGACCAGATAACTATAACTACCGACTGGCGACAGCCAGTAGGTAATATGTATGTATGTATGTGTGTGTGTAAATAGCCAAAGATATGCTAACAGACACTTAGTCTCAAGATTACTTACACAACCAATTTAAACGCTACTGCGACATTGGTAAACCGTTTATGGCTGCCCAGTGAATGTCATAAGCGTCACTTATCTAACCTTAGATGAGCGCTGCATGGGAAGTAACGTAACCCCACTGTCAGACACTACACCCAATAGGGTACAATAGCGTGTAAATACAAAACGCACAATAAAGTTTATTGAAACACACACTTCATGGCCCAGAATGCACCACAATAAACACTTGGGTGTAATGGTATAAATAATGAAACTGAAAAAGGACACTTGTAAAACACTGCAGTGAACAGGAACTACGGTTCTAAACGCGTAGGAGTTTTTCTCAAGATCTGAAAATAAAACAACTTTAAAACCGCCAAGAGGTGTGCCGCGCCAATTCTTTTGTATGGAATAATCAAGAGACACTGTCCTGGTCTCAACGCGGGCACCGACTGATTGTGCTCCCCCTGCTACGGGACAACTCGAGTGAAAATATATATTTATGTATACATCCATCAAGCGTGCTCCATATTTTCCACAAAGGACATGACGGGGCTTATCTTCTTCCACTGGCGTGATTTATTTAATGGCAACAAATCAAAGCTCAACATGTTTCGGAGCATCTGGCTCCTTGTTCACGAGTGGAATATACATCCCTGGAGTGCGACATTTTCTTTGGTTATTGAGAATATATATATATATATATATATATCAACAAAGATTGCCCTGCAGCTTGAAGACGCCACTCCACAAAGAAAAGTTCACCAGAACTCTTTATTTTACACACCGGCTTGCACATCCAAATTATTTCAATCCCTTATATATATATATATATCCAATTACCGCTCCGATGCTTAGATCCACCAAACGGAGAAAGACACAAACTCCAAAATGACTTTCTCACTGCTGGCTGCAGTGACTTTTATTAAAGTTAATGCGAGATGTTGTCGGACAGTATGAAGCGTTTCGGCTAACGTGTAGCCTTGCTCACATCTATATATATATATATATATATATATATATATATATATATATATATATATATATATATATATATATATATATACAAATAATTCCGTTTGCTTCTTCCCAATTTTCACCAGAAGAACGAAGACGGACCCGCTCAGGTAGTTTGCAATAATTTTATTTCCTGTGCAACACAAATACCGCCATGACGCGTTTCGAGCCCTCGAGCCCTTGATCACAATATATATATATATATATATATATTTTTTTTTTTACACACACAAAAACCACGGTTACAAGGATGTTATAGTTAAGTTCACATTAAACTCACACAAACCATATACATTCAGAAGTTATAGTAATACTGGTGTGAACGGGCCAGTTCACGTTCACAAAGAGCTCAAAAGCATGATTTAAAGAGCGTGTAAGCCACACTAAGGGTCTAGAATCTGTGAAACACTACTTGGGGGTGGGAGGGGATAAGGAACTTGCTAAAACTGGGTCTAGGAGCTGGTTGGGTGCCTTTTATGTCCCTAACGCTCACATCAGGAGGCCAGCTGACTAATCTTTTGAGTCACTCTGGATTCCTGGGTTCAAGATGAATTTGTAGGCCTAGTTCTCTTCCTCAAGCACAAGGACAGCAAGCAGCAGGTCAGCACAGCAGGGCAGCAGTTCCTTTAGAGCAGCAGTCCAGCATAGTGAAAGTCCTTGTAGCAGCACAGTAGTCCTTTCTGGCAGAATATCCACAGGTCCAGAAATGTACTGACTTGCTGCCTGGGGTCTAGGGTTTACATCCTTTTGTGCCTTTGAACTGGGGGAGAATCTTCTAGAGGTTTCACTTTGAAGTCCTCAGGCATTCTGCGTTCCCTACCTTGGCTCTAGGATAACTACAAGGGGTTATACAGCCCTTTGTGTGAAGGCTGTAGACAGCCTAATTCAGGTGTAAGTGGGGTTGTGCCCAGCTCCTCCCTCCCATCCTGCCAGTGATGGCCCACCCAGGCACACCTTAGCTCCCTATTGTGTGTGGCTGTCTAGGAGGAATACACATAGCTAAACTGTCAACTACACCCAGTCATGTGACAAGAGACAGGCGTTAGGCTCTAAATGGCTAAGGCAAGAAAAATGCCAACTTTCTAAAGCAAAACAAAAAAAACAATAGCCAATGCTGACGATCCTTTAACTCATTCAATTTTATATTTAGTGGGCATGCAAATATATTACTTTGGCCACCATTTATTTTCTTTGTGTACAGAAATCTTTTCAGATAATTTTATCACAACATAATCATAAACAGTTGACCAACACACATGGAAATCATTACAAAACGTTCATCAATACTAATGACCCACAATACATTTAACAAAAATTATAACTTCCACCTGTGAATTTACACAAACAAACCATTTCAACCTATGTATAACATATAATGTCAGTTTGTAGTGGCCTAGCCTTGCTGACGAGGCATTGGCACAATCCTTGTTACTTAATGAAACTTTCTAAAAGTGGCATTTCAGATTAGCAATTTAAAATACAGCTTCACCATAAATTAGGATTTTAAATTGATTCCATAGTTTCATTGCTACTGACGATATAATTGTAAGTAATTTCTGTAATTTGTTAAAACATGTTAGATGCCATAGAAAAACTTTTAGAAAACTGCTAACATCGCCTATACTAGAGTAAACCTAGCACTAATATTGGCTACATTTAATGCCAAGAAAAACCTTTTGTGATTATATCTCCTATAGAAGACCAACATTCAGATTTATGGAAGAGCGTTGTATGCGAAGTTTAGCCATGGTTGTCTTAAGTATTTTTTTAGGTTTATAAGCATATTATTTTGTTTTGCCATTCTTCCTGCAATAATGTAGGGCCTCCTTTTAGTTTGATCAGTGTATCGTATGGTTGCTTTTTAAAACATGTCACAAACCTAACATTTTAAAATTAATGGTTTGTTGCCCAATGTTGGACTGTAAGCGCAACGCTGACAAAGTTAAATGAGGCACTTTTCCACTGTATCCTAATTTGTTTTGACAGTTATAACCATAATCCCCAAAGCTAGCACACCTGCTTAGTATGGGCACGCTAGTTCTCTGAGGTATTACCATTAAATCCACATATGCCAATTAGACTTATTGTATATATATATATTTGTATATATTTGTGGGGTATTTGTAGAGCGCGACGTTCGCTCCGGAGGGAGCATCTTGGCGCTAGGGAACCTAAGTGAGCCAGTGCAAGAGGATTAGATGGAAGCTTTGGAGTGATCGTCCGGGAGATTAAAGATCCAGGTCTTTAGCAGTTTTCGAAATGGTTTTTCCTGGGTTTGTTGTCTGAGGGATTTGGGTAGTTTGTTCCAGGCTTTAGTTGCAAGGAAGCTGAGGGTCTTCTCACCCTTCGTTTTCAGATTGTATTTGGGGAGAAGAATGAGGTTATCGTTGGTTGAGCGAAGGTGACGGCTGGGCAGGTAGTGGGGGAAGCGTTTGGTGAGGTATTTAGGGCCAGTTTTGTTGTAGGCACGAAAGGCTGTAATCAGGATCTTGAAGTGAATCCTTTTGTGAAGGGGGAGCCAGTGAAGTGAACGAAGGGCTGCAGAGATAGAGGATCTGCGGGGAAGGCCCAGGACAAGACGGGCGGCTGTGTGTAGTACGCTCTGCAGTTTTTGGATGGTGCTCTTTTTGGCTCCTGCGAGCAAGCCGTTGCAGTAGTCCAGTCGCGAGATAATGAGTGCTACTGTCACCGTCTTTCTGGCATCGATGGGAAGAAAGTCAAAGAACTTTCTCATGGATCTGATCATTCCAAAGCATTTGCCTGCGACGGTTCTGGCATGCTGATCGAAGGAGAGGTCGGAGTCGAAGGTAACGCCGAGGTTCCTGGCCGACGAAACTGTCTGGGGGGGGCAACAGAATTGTCCGGCCACCAAAGTGCTGGGCAAAAGGAGATATTTGTACCGATCGGAAGGATCTCCGTTTTGCTCGAATTGCATTTCAGGTGGTTATTGTCCATCCATCGAAATACTTCAGTCAGGCAGTGTTTTAGGTTGAGTTCAGCTTTGGTAGATAGTTTGTCTAAAGGCACAATGAGCTGTGTGTCATCGGCATAGGAGGTAACAGGTATGCCGAAAGATTCTATTAGATTAAGGAGGGGAATGAGGTAAACGTTAAAGAGGAGAGGGCTCAGGATGGAGCCTTGCGGGACACCTGAGGAGACAAGTTTGTCTTTGGAGTGAAATGGGCCCAAAGAAACGGTTTGGGAACGGTCGGAGAGAAAAGACGAGATCCAGGAAAGGGCAGAGTCAGAGATGCCGATGTCCCTGAGTCTGCTGATAAGAATAGTGTGGGAGACGGTGTCAAACGCCGCCGTTAGGTCGAGAAGGATGAGGATGGAGTTTTTTCTCTGATCTTGCAGCGTTTTTATAGTGTCAGACAGTTCAATGAGGGCGGTTTCTGTCGAGTGCTTGGGGCGGAATCCGGATTGTTGAGGATGGAGAAGGTTGTTTTCATCTAGATAGTGTTTCAGTTCATTGTGGACTAGATGTTCCGTGATTTTTCCCAAGGCCGGGAGTAACGAGATTGGGCGGAGGTTGGTAAGATCCGTCGGGGGTTTATTCGCCTTCTTCATAAGGGGTTTGACGATTCCTTTTTTCCAGCGGCTAGGAACTGTGCCTGAGCTAAGCGAGGAGTTGATAAGGTTGTTGATGGTCGGGTTAACCTCGTCGATTAGTTGGTGAAGTATCTTGGGAGGACAAGGATCAGACGGGGAGCCTGATTTACAGGCCAGGATGGCTTTTTTCGACTGCTCAAGAGTGATAGGGGAGAAGCGACTTAGCGTACAGCTTTGGGAGACCAGTGGGGGGGGCACTGGGAGAGTGGCGGGGGGGGGAAAGTTGATTTGGATCGAGGCAATTTTTTCCTCGAAGAAGTCAGAAATTTGATCGCAGAGTTTCTGAGAGGGTGGGATTTCAGGCAAAAGAGCCTTGGGTTGCGTAAATGATTTGACTATCGCAAACAGCGCCTTTTGTTTTTGGCCTGCGTTTTTTATGGCGTTGATGTAGTAGTTTTTCTTTGCCAGTTTGATTTCCGAAAGGTAGTTTTTCCTAGTTGCGATATAAGAGGTACGATAAGTAACCTCGTAGGCCTTCCGCCATTTTCTTTCAGCCTTTTTACAAAGCAGGTGAGCATTAGCAAGTTCTGGTGTGAACCAGGGGGCATTGGGTTTAGTTTTGCCTCGGGAAGTGCGGGGACGTGAGGGCGGGATTCTGGATTTTATTTCTTGGGTGATCCAGTTGTGGAAAAGATCGGCGTCGGTATTAATATTACCGGAGAGGGTGGGTGCTTGAGTTTGTATTGACGGATTGAGCGTAATGTTATCCTGGACCTTTTTCCAATTGATGTGATTGGCGGGGAGGGAAGCAGATTTGTTGCGGTTAGATAGGTTTTCGTTCAAGATGTGAAATGGGATCAAAAAGTGATCAGACCAGATCTGGGGCAGGGGCGACAGTGTGGTCAAGAGAGAAAAGTTTGTGCAGACTCCATCGAGGGTATGACCTATGGAGTGGGTGGGTAAGGTGACAAGTTGCTTAAAATTGAATATATCGAGGGTTTGTACGAAATTGATGGTATGAGTGTCTGTTGTTGATTCTAAATGGAGGTTAAAATCACCAAGGAGAGTGAAGAAAGGGTATCTGAGTGAAAGTTGTCCTAACGAGTCGTGCAGTGAGTCGAGGAACTCAGATGCGTTGCCGGGTGGGCGATAAATGAGTCCGCCTGAGAACGAAGTATGGTCGTTTAGTTTAATGGAGAAGCCTAATCCTTCAGTCTTTTTTAGGGACTCTAGACTAAAGGTATGGCAGGAGAAGGTGTCTTTGAGAATGATTGCAACACCTCCGCCACGGCCCTTGGCTCTGTCTTCCCTGAAAAGTGAGTAGCCCAGGGGAAGAGCGACAGCAATATCAGGGTTACTGTCTGCTGTTAGCCATGTCTCAGTTATCATGAGGCAGTCGAGGTCAGACTCCAAGATAAGATCGTGTATATCTTGGTTGTGTTTGCACATGGAGCGCGCGTTGATCAGGCCGCCTTTGAAGGGGGGCCGAGGGGCCTGAGGCATATTGGCCGGTGGGACTGCTAAATGGAGCCCGGTGGACCAGTGGCAGTGTTTGCAACTGACTGGGCCTGAAAGTGTGGCTGGGTCGAGTATACATGGACACTGCTTAGTGACCTGTAGTTGAAGGAGGTCGTAAGAATGGTAGGAAATGTGGGAGGTAGAATGGGCAGAGTTTCCTGCGCCTGTCGCGGTCTTGTCGCGGACGGGCGCAGACGGGCTTGCCTTAGGCGCGCCTTCGGCGCGCAAACGGCGCTCCCGCTGCGCTCGTCCGCTGCGCGTCTTGTATAGGCACATTTATGGGAGACCGAGGGGGGTGTGGCCTCAGAAAGGGGCGGAGTCAGCGTGCACGCCGGTGGTGATGGCGGCGGCAGGCTAGAAGAGCCAGGAAGGGCGCGAATCAGCTATTCCGTCAGCTGTGCGCGAGCGCTGAGTGAGGTATGAGGCTTAGGTCCTTTAAAAATACAAGAGATCAAATTGTGACACCACACAGAGAAGTTTTTAAAATAACAGAGTACCTCCAGTTCCCGGCTTCCGCCTCAGGAACTGGGTCAAATGGTTTCCGTTGCAGCTCGAGAATCGGCTGTTTATGTACACTGAGCGGGGGGCGTGGCCTCAGAAAGGGGCGGAGTCAGCGTGCACAGAGAATAAATACCTGTGTCAGTAACAATAGTAATGTGAGGTTTATTAATGTTAGGACTTCTCTGTAATCTTAACCACCCACTGTTTTAGCCAACAGCTGTGTCCTTTTAGGGAAATATGGGTGAGAATGATTCTCCTCCATTCCCCCATCCTACAGCAAATATAACCTAAATCCCTAGTTTGCAGATATTGGTATTGTGATGTTCCTAGGCCTTGATGTTTTGTTTTTCTTTACTTTTAAACCTAGTCTTTGATCCTGGATATTATTTTTTAATGAGATTGGAGATTAACTTTTTGTAGGTTCCCCCAGATTGTTCATATAAAGTGTTTTGAAGTATTGAGGCAAATTCATGATTTAAAACTGGTCCCATAACCCCAACAGAGACTACTGCCTCCTTCCTTCGACCTTTCGCCACACCGTGAAACCTGGGGCCTACCTTCAGCAACTATAATGTTAAACATACTTGCATCCTTCCTCCCTCCCGTTGTCCTGTGCTATTATGATGCTAACTGTACCTTGTTTTCCTTGCATCCCCTTGTACTCCTGTGATTCTTTACCTATTGTACAACGCCTTGACTATGTAAAGCGCTCTGATACCCTAGCGGGTCAAGTTTGCGCTCTATAAAACACAAAATAAATAAATAACTAATTAAACACCAAATATGAACTGGTTATCTTTTCCCATTTGGAAATTGCACTTATAAAATGTAATAAGGCAACTCCAATGTTATTATATGGGAGATATAGGTTTTGCAGTAGTGAAATACTAATTTAAGAGTGTTTCACTACCAGGACATGTTCAACTCAAAAGTACATGCCCTACATGTTAAATACATTGCAACCTGCCCTTTGTGCTGCCCAGGGCTTGCCCTAGGAGTGACATATGTATTAAAAAGAAAAGTTTGCACCACCAAAAGGTTTAGGGCAGTGTAAAACTGCACACAGAGGCTCTGCAGTGGCAAGCCTGAGGCATGTTTAGAGGGCTACTTAAGTGGGTGGCACAAGGAATGGGGAGTAACTGCCCCAGAACTAGTTTGAAGTGATCACAGAGTAGGGGTTTCTCATTACCATGGCCACACCTTTGTGCTGGGCACATAGGCTCTGCACAAGAGGAGAAGGGGTACTGTAGGATTGTTTAAAGTAGGGTGCATAGGAACTGTTTCAAAAGTGGTTTGAGTTACTCCTGGGAACGTTTTCCTATTGCTTAGGATGGGGCCTGGAGTCACTCCCACCCCTGAGCTAGCGTCAGACATAAATGTGGCACCCCTGGGCACCTTTTTCAGAACACTCTGGACCTGTAGAATATCAGGAGGACTGCAACTGCTGTTTGAGATCTGTGAGGAGACCTGCAGGGCTAAACCTACTTTTTCTACCCAGGACAATAAGGTGAACGCAAAGGGTCAGATGAATGATGTCCTGTTACGCTACTGGACCACAACAAGCTACAAGAAGCCTTTCTTGGAGAGTCCAGCTGTCCAATTCCAACTTGACGTACTTAACTACCTTGCTGCTGTCTTCTGCTTGAGTGAGCCCTGACCCCCAAGTCTTGTTTCTGGGAGGTCCTGGGACCCATGACCGTATCAAAGTGTACTTCTCCTAACATCAAGAAAAACCTAGGGCTTACAAACTTTTTGGCTCCAAAGAACTCTGAAGGGCTGGGACAGAAGTGCAATTCAATTCAACCAAGGTAGACTGCCACTGGGCTGAAGATTCAGGTTTCTTACACTCAGATCCTTTTAGCAGAAGCAAATCCATTTCAGCAGGAGCTCAAAGAGAAGGTATCTAACCTATGAGGTCCAAAAAAGTGACTAAGGATTTAAATAGAAAAAATTGACCGGGGTAAGGTACCAAATGGATCTGAACAATGAGAGAACTTCTCTGAATTTTCCCTTTCTGAACTTTCCTCAAGTAAACCAGCCATGATGATGGATTATGACGTCCAGAGAAAAAGACAAAGTCCCAAAGTAAGACCTCTGACAGGGTTGAACCTGATAGGTGTATCTGGCTCACACTCCTTTGAGGTCTGTCTGAAGTAACGCCTAGGTTCTGGTCCATAGCGAACAGTTGACAAGCATTAGCACTAAATGCTTTTTGCCACTATTTTTGTTTAAACCTTTAAAAATTCATATCTCCCATTACCCTTATTGGATTTTTGTTTTAATTTTGTTCTTTAAAGTATTTTCTATTTTTATAAATTGGAGTGGAATTTTTATTGTGGTGTCTTTTTGGCGTTTTATCTGTTATAGAATTTCTGGATGCTTTGCACAGTTTCTTATTTATGTGTGCTCTATTCCATAACTACCAGGGGTTGAGTAAAGGTTTACATTAATGAAACCTTTAGATTTACCAAGAAAACCCTAATGCCAATTAACGACAGTGAAATAAAACTGCTCTCCATCTAATCCAAAACAGTTCTCAGGAGTAGATGGGCCTTAGCAGTGGGGGAGCCAGAACATTCCAACCACTCAAAAACATCACTCATTTATTTTTTCACCAGCGTGTCCCTGAGAAGGATTCTGGTTTCTGAACCCCATATCATATTGACACTGCAATAATGCCTTTACAACACTGAACACGAAACAAAATTGATGGTGTTTTTTTAATGATAGCAACCTTCTTTTTTACTTAATCCTTAATAAGCAGGCAGGCTAAAGGTTGTTTACGGTATAAAGTACTTCCTGGTACTTTTTTTTATATTTGAAAGCAGTGATTCTTTCACAGAGAAACATTGTCTTTAGAGATCAGCCAAAAAATTGTATAATACTGGGATTGAAGCCTGTTTATTGGGAATAGCTCTACTTTTCTAGGTGAGAATGTAATATGTCGGGTTACAAGCTAAACTGCAACAGACTATATAAATACAGGTTTGTGATTGCTAGCTTGCTGCTTCCCTACACATAGACAGTTCTTCGTGAGAGACATCACTAATGACTGTAATGTCAAGACTATCTTTGTCCAAATATTTTCGTCAACTTTGCTTCCACTAATTACACGGGCTGCAGTTGGGAGCTGTAAAGCATGGAATTACACATAAATATGATTGAGCACACATAATGACACAGCTGTGCTGCAATCGGGGCTTCGAGATGCGAGCAGTGGGCCCGACCCTTGCTTATACCACTTATTCCTGAAGATATGTGCATGAAATGGAGGTGTAGCCCTCCTCTGTGCAATCTTGCATGAGCACCTAATGTTAACTTCTGAACTGGGGCGTGAGCATCACAAGCTCCCGCACGTTAGCACATATTTACTAAATGAACCTCCGCAGTTGTAATAAAAGGGGGCATGAGCATTAATGCAGGCAAAGCATTTGGGCCACCATTATCTAATGGTGAGGCAAAAGACAGACTCTTATTGAGGTGGAGTGGCCCCATTGGTGCCACTGCTCCAGCTGCACTGTTGATCGCTTCACCTCTGGCCCTTGACCCCTTTACTTTACTGGCTAATCGATTATCAATAGAGATATTTAAGGTCTAATGAATCCGACGTGTTGACCTCATATCTCATCAAATATCCATTTGAGTATTTTTTTACATAGGTTACTAGTTGTGCTCAAACCGGCCTACTTTTGTTTATTGCGTGCCACATATTGTTAGAAATCCATGCAACATGCTTCACACAAAGTATGCTTGTAATAAATAATTGTGGATCCGGGCAAATGATCTTGTAGCTTTAAACCTCAGGATGGAATTAACAAAAGTGCTGAAACAAACATATCAATTATGCAAAACAGTTATGTTGGTGGGTCTGCGAAGGTAACGTTTTCCTGGCTATGCACATCTATTCCCATGCAATTTAAGCATCCTTTATGCACATCATTAAAGGCACAGTGATGTGGGGATTAGCATAGAATGGTGACATGCGCCTTGGAATTTAGCTGTATTATTGTGTTGTTTAATCATTCCTTTAAACATGCACCATTACACGAACCTCTTCCCCTTCTACACACGTACCCATTTAACTGATCAGTACATTCGGCACACTTTCTTGAATAGTGCAAAATAAAATACCTGCCTATTTATTTACTATGTGTTGACACACCAGATTAACAGTTAACCTCATTTGCCACTCCTCTGACGATATACAGAGTATGCTCAGTTTTCTATATCCATTCATAATGTTCTGATGCATAACCTGCTTGTGCATTTCGATTACACGTTCACTTTCGTTTTAAATCATGCATGTTTACATTGTGACTTTCTCCAGGTGTTGATCTACTCTATTTATTGTATTCAAAGCTGGAGTGTGAGGCCCACTAAGTAGTGTCCTCCTAATAAACTGTATGTAAACATTAAACCCCGACCACATTAAGACTATGCAACAGTTAAGTTTCGTCAAGCAAGAAACCAATCTGCAGCCCCCCTACTGGCGCCCCTGTGAGGTGTTCCCTTCTTTTTAAGGAACATCTTCCTTTGAGGTAACTAACAAGACCATGTTGGAATATAAAATCCCGTGATATTATATGGGACATGCCTGCCCATATTTGATTAAAGATTGGGATATCTCATGATGCATTTATTCTGTTTAATGGTCTTGTATGCTCAGCAGAACATTACTTACTGTATGCCTGGGGAAAAATATGTGAATGGATCACAATGATTTTGTTGCAGATCATGGAGAGGCACCATTGTGTCTTTAGATGACTAATTACTTTTTTGGTTTTGAGTTTCCTTTAAGTTGGGAGAGGTCCCCTAGTACTCCTATTGTCTAGTGGTGGCACAGAATGTTGTCAAGCAGTAGGATCGGCATGGTAGTCCGCACATGTATGTCCTCGCCAGACAGCATTAGTGAGCACTGCAGAAGCGCCCAAGGATACGTCACATGTAACAACCTCTATGTATGCACGTATTGCCTCTGCGAATGAGAATTATCACTAACCATACATGTTAAGGAGCAGCACCCATTGTTCATTCTACTTTGCTTTACTGCCTCTATTGTTGCATAAGGAATTTTAAGCAGTCTGGATTTTTTCTATGCTCTGATAAAAATCGGAGACAATCCACAGACCCTTGAAATGCAGACCACGAATTAAAACATGTACACCCTGCACTTTCTCTGGCTGTAGACAGGAATATACACAATTTTCTTCTGCTTTGTTAATCTGAAATGGAGGGAGCAAGTTTGTGGAGTAACATTTACATTCACATTATGACTATGTGTATATGATTTAAAATTGAAGATCTGAAAAGGCGCGTGTGGAACTGCCTCAAAATGTCATCCTGGAATAAACTATGGCCTTGATGTGTTTGGCGTTTGTAGTGGGGCCCATCCACCTTCTTTAGCTGCTGGTTGTGAAATCGTGGAGGTCAGATGTGGGATGTACTTGAAGTGCTCCTTCAATGGCCTTCTAGTGATAGGATATTCAATATTAATACACCTGTATCGTTGACCGCAGTCCTGTTGGCAGTGCTTCCTTTTAGAGAGCCTTTATCATAATCTGAAAGGAGGTGTAAATTGTAAATGTTAATTGATTCTTGTATAGCGCACTACTCACCCACAAGGGTCTCAAGGCGTTTGTACGAATACCGCTGTGGAACCCATCCTGGCTTTGCCTGTGAAGCGTCCACTCCTGGACACCCCCAAGGTGGAGGCCAGGCATCCTTAGCGTTGTGGGGGCCGTTGTGGAGATTAAGCAAGCTATTGCCCGGAGTTGCAGAGTGGGACTCCATGATTAGAATAGGCACCCAGGCGAGAATTATCAGGTCCGTGGAATTTTTGAGCCCAAGACCCGCCGAGGCAGGAATTGAACCCTGGTCCCGGGCTAGACCTCTGCATCAGAGTGTGCCGTTCTAACCATTGAGCCACACTTCTCCACGGGTGTGAGTGGAGCACACTGGGAAATTTCCATAGGGTCTCCCATATGTGTATGTTGTGCCATGGAATTAGCGGCAAATTGACCTTCGGACTAACTGGCATAAGGTAACCTGTTCTGTATTTACTGCGCCACCGGAGAGATTCATATTGTTCTGCAGGAGAGACGACGCCACTGTAATATCTCGTGCCGTGAAAATGAACACAAATATTATTTGTTTCGAGTTTCTTGATTAGTGAGCGTAAGGATTTTATTTTTCACTCAAACTCAGTTCCTCAAAAACTACACATTTAGCTCTGGGATTGTGCGGTGATTGTTCGCGCCTCGGCACCCTTTGCAACATTATCTTATTAAAGTTTTTTCAGCAAGTGCGCCGAATATTTATTACATAAGTATTTTATTTATTTATTTATTTATTTATGCAGTTTTATATAGCGCGGACTTTACCCGAAGGCGTCAGAGCGCTTTACAATAGGAACAGAAATGATACAAACTGAGAACATTACACGAACAGCAGATTGCAAAAGCACACGTTACGTTACATACGGTAAAAGTGATCATTGTGAGCAACTAAAAATACATGAGGTAGACAAGGTAATAGTGACACTTCTGAGCAAACAAAATACATGATGGAAGGAGGTGTGAGTGGAGCACACTGGGAAATTTCGCACGGGTGTAACTGGTAGTGTGCTTGAGAGGGAGTCTGAGTCAAACTCTGCAGCACACTCACCTGCTCCAGCTGCTGGTGGGGTGAGCCGTCACCAGGCCGGTGGGCGGCGCAGACACCAGACACAACAGAACCTGTGGGATATTGCTGTGATCTTTAATTATGCGGCCCTGGCATTAGGGCTTTTGTGTAAAGTAGACTTTCCCCACCAGTGTACATAACCCCTGACACCAACTAATAAATCAGGCTGAGTGATCTTAGCTCAAGTGGTGAGGTGAAGGTCAAAGCTCGGTCAGGTCACCCGCGTGGAGTGTGTTTTGCAAAATGACGTGCAGAACACTGTGCTGTGTGTGTTTTTTAACAGCATGCCTGTTGCATCGGACTGAAGTGCACGGAGCAGGATGTGGGAATGCAGCTAATCGAGGGCGATGACAGTGCTGTTAGTGTTCTCAAAGGAACAGAGAATCCAGGAAACCGAAAACAAAGTTTTCACTGTGGCATTAGACGTTCTCTTGAAGGGGAAACAGCCACAACAACGAAGCCGTTTCCACGAATGCACTAACCACGCATGCATTACAACGCATGCGTGGTTACCACTATAACCTTTACCACGCATCCCTTTACTACGAAAAACGTAGTAAAGGAATGTGAGTTAAAGGTCGGGGAAAAAAGGTGGGGTTGAGGGGGGGTCTCCCCCCCCCCCAAAAAGCAAACAAACGAGAGGGTTTAATAAAAAATAAAAAAAATAGAACTTACCTTAAACACACTCTTCTGTGGCTCTGTCCTTCATGGGAAGAGCCTCCCTAACAGACGTGATTACGTAGGTGCGTCTACGTACTCCATCAAAAATAGACAAAGGACCACTTAGAAGAAGGAGAATGCCGTCAAAAGAAAACGTAAGTACATTTTTAAATTATAATAATTTATTAGGTTGGCATAATTAAAAAAACATGTATAGATTTCAACTACATAATCAATCATGCAGTCGGTTTAACATGAAAATGCCAATATCATGCATAGTTAAACAACGAAAAAAGTTGTTAAACTATGCGTGGTAAAGGCATTTTTGTGGTAAACCATATACGTGGTAATGGCATTCCGTTGTAACGCATGCGTGGAAAAGGCATGCGTTGCAACGGAATACGTTGTAACATCATATAACCCTCTTGAAGCACTTCTCAATTTACAAAGGATTAACAGTTCGGGGAGGCCTGCTTGAGGGGCCGCCAGTCCACGGGTTATCAACCCAAGTGTACCGCTCACACCAAAGCCTGGACTACTGTCCAGAGACCATGTAAGGCTAATCCAGGTCAGAAGGTGGCGCTCGGGTGTTACCTGCGGCTGCTTTGTAGGCAGCCGCAGAAGAACCCTGTCAACAAAGGCTGCATTCATATTGTAGAATGCTGAAACGTTAATTACACATATTTTGGAGAGTAAAAGCGCTACTATAGGTGCCATACAAAATGTTTTTGAACTCCAAACATTACTTACATTTCAAGTCTTCTCTGAAGCCGAACTCCCTATTTATGAGTCCTAGGAGCCCACCTAAGGACACATTGATGCCACCACATGATAATAAGTGTGACCAACAAACAAAACCCATTAATTTGACAAGAAGTGCCAAAAAGAGTCTTTAGAGAATAAGTCATTTTTGGGAAGATGATGTCTCCTGTAGGGCGTGAACGCGCGTGCATTCCTGCTCCTAGTTCCCCAGCCGACATATCTCTGTAGCTTTTTTGTGTTTTTTCCCCCTCAGTCCCCCTTAGTCCACACAACAATCACGTGTCTGCTAAAGGACTATGGAATTTGATTTAAGAGCTAGAGCCAGACTCTGCTACTGTAGTAGCCAATCAATGCAATAGCTCCTTTAATGAGAGGGATTGCCTTCATCTCACTTGCCCAAAAGAACTTTGTTCGGCTGTCAGCAAATGATTACAGCAGCAGCATGTATTTTTATATGTCTCCTTCAGTAGTGGGAGAGTTGCTTACTGGCCTCTTCTGTTTCTAAAGGTCTGTAAATGTATGGTACAAGTGGGTTATTTGCTCCATCCATGTAGGGTGCAGATGGGCTGTATGTATGAAGCAGAGTGAGCGTGCAAGTGTATGTGGTGCTTTACTGCAGGAACTCCTGTGTGCGGATGATGACAAGCTGGAGGGTGGGGATGAGCCTGCTGTACAGAAGGGCACAGGAACATTCCTTGGTCTCTTTAACATAACTGTTATTGGTGGGTGGAGAACACATGCTCAGTTTGAAGGGTAGTGATAGCCCCTGCCCCTTTCGGCTTCTTTCATTCCCAGAGGTGTGCTGCAAACTTCTTCCACGAGAAGATCGCCAACATCAACAGAAATGTCAAACTCCAGCCTAAGGCCACGACTTCTTCAAGCAACACAACGACCCAGCTGCCACCACAGACACCCGACTAACCAAATGGAGCTAGCTTGCCCCACAGGGCACCGCATCCAATATGAACTCAGTCCACTCAGGGGCCCTCACTGGCCTATGCCCTCACCGCACCTTCAACCTGGGTGAAGCCAGAATCAGCCGAGTGCTCACCATCTTGTTCAATACCTCAATTGCCATGACCACCTTCCCTGAAGACTGAAAACATGTAAAAGTCAACACCCTACTAAAGAAACCATCGGCAGACCCCAACAACCACAGCACAAAGACAGCCCTCATCACAGCTCTCAATGACATCCAAGCCCTTCTTGACCGGGGAGAGACTGCAGCTTTGATCCCCTAGATGTCTCATCAGTGTTCAATTCAGTCTCCCACCACACATTCATTGCAAGGCTGCACTACATACAACAGGCTATAGTGTTCCAATTATTTCTTGGTATACGGCCCCTAGCTATAGAATCATATGCTAGGTATCCATATTGCCTGCCGCCACCGCCGACAATCATAACGCTATGCCACTTTTTATTATAGGCAACATTCCAGTCTGCCTCCAAACTGGGTTGATCAGTCACTTGCACATGTGCACTGTTTAATGAGGTTAGGACTCTAGTGCACTTAGTAGGTGGCACTCTCCTTTGCGCAGGCAGGTCTTTCAGAGACTAATCAGCTGATGCCTTTTAACCTCACCTCCTGGTACGGTGCTCGAGCAGGCACCAGCGAGTCGTTACGTAGAATGGTCCACTAAGAGGCAATTTCCAGTAGACACACGTCACTGGATTGACATGAGTAATTACACCACTTGTTGTCCATGACCGATTTGTCCATGCAAATACTTCCTTATATATTTGCCTCCTTGTTAACCCACCCCCCTCTTTCTCTCAGCTTAGAAGAAAACCGCAGCGAATTCTGCAGATGCAGCAGCCTGCATAACCCAGACACTACTTTCATACTGGGTTACTACACATACCTTTCCTCCTATTAAGCGGACTCCCTCAGTTGGCTGACATACCACCGGGTTTTACGCAAGTTATATGTACCGCTTCTTGGGCTTAAATTAAGGCTGTCACAGGATGTTGCACTGCAGAGACTCGAACCGGTATCCCAGCTTTCGACTCAGCAGCTCTGGCTATTGCACCACATCCTCCCCATTCCCATGATACTTTGCAGGGAGTTTTTTTTTCATCCCAGGCAGTGATAGATAAAAAGCAGCTCATTATTCAAGTCGGCGGAATTGCTGCATTTCCAATGCTTGTTTTGAATTGGTGTGGGAGTTTTCTTGTGGTGGGTTTTAACTTTATTACTGTTTGAAGTGTTGTAAACATTCTTTATACATTGCCTTTAAGTTAAGCCTAACTGTTTTTGTTTCAAGCTAACAAGGGATTAAGCTCAGGTTAATTTGGGGTTCCTGGTGACTTCCCCTAACAGAATTTGTGCCTGCTGCTTGAGTAGGGTTTCACCCTCCCCGTCCCCACCAGTAACCCAATTTCCTACAGTTAGGATATAAAGACCACTGTATGGAGATCTGGGGGGCTGCCCATGTTCTAACCAAGAGGGGTGTGGGAGGTCCTGTAGTTACTTTGTTAAAACTTAGTATGCTGTAAAAACTATTTATACTGCGGTCTTAGCACACCTTGCAGTTTTCCAAAATGCCTCATTTACCACACTTAACAAGTGCACATAAGGCGTCATGTAGTACAGTCTTGTCAGCAAGTTTTCACAATGACCCAGCTATGCAAACCCTTATCACTCTATAATGGCAGTGTAGAGAAATGCCCTGGCAGGAGCCACCATTTCTGACTTCCAAATCAAGAGGTAAGCTGCTGATATCCCTTTGAGTAATGGATCGTCCTTTCAGGGTATGTGTAGCTTAGTAAGCTGAATATTAATATCAAATTATTCCCCTGTGTCAGTCACGCAGTCAGACTAGTCCCATAGTTGCCGGAGGTGCACTGCTACAATGAAGACATTAATAATAGAAAAACACATGTCTTAGTTTTGTTTAGAAGGCCTGCTCTCACAGCAGAGGTTGGACTTTCAGCGGTGCAAAATGAAAAATTCAACTGAGGAAACTATTAATTTACCTGAAGTTTCACCACTGACTCATATAACCGTTTCCATTATGTAAAAAAAATGTAAATTGATACTTGTATAGCGCACTACTCACCCGCAAGGGTCTCAAGGCGCTTGTACGAATACCGCTGTGGAACCCATCCTGGCTTTCCCTGTGAGGCGTCCACTCCTGGGCACACCCAAGGTGGAGGCCAGGCATCCTTAGCGTTGTGGGGGCCCTTGTGGAGATTAAGCAAGCTATTGCCCAGAGTTGCAGAGTGAGACTCCATGATTGGAACAGGCACCAAGGCGAGAATTATCAGGTCCATGGAATTTTGAGCCCAAGACCCGCCGAGGCGGGGAATTGAACCCTGGTCCCGGGCTAGACTAATTCTTCATCTAGCACACTGCCCCAGTTTCAGCAATGTCCAGATAGTACATTTTGTTTTTCTATAATAGACTACCTGTCACAGTGCAGTTTTATATAATTCAGCTACCACTTCATTCTGTAATGTTTCACGTCACCATATCTATGGCCAATCCTGAATGTCCCAGTTTTCAGAATTTTGCTGTTTTCCATTATCGCCCTCCCCCTGTTAGAACGCATTGCTTTTTTCCTATAAACTGCTAGTATATACCCTTCACAAAATGTAGGATGTTCATTTTAGCACTGTGAACAGTTCCTGCCTGGCTCTGGGTAGCTTGGCAGATTCTCAACGGATAAAGTAACTTCACTGGGGTGTTAGTTTATGGGGTGTTTATCTGACCCTGTATTCCACTGCCCAGTCTGCTCACAATGGAGAAAGCATCAGCCCTGCCAAGATAAGCCAGTTTGGAAGGTCCCCGGCTAACAGCGGGAAGGTAGGAGGCGCAGAGACATTTTGTCTGCCTTTGTCTGTTGCATATTCCCCCAAGGTGCTTTGCACATCAACAGCACCCAATGGCTCCTTCTTTTGACCCCAGTGTGGACTTCAGCAGAAAACGTTCAGCTTCCTTTTAGAGATGACAACCCATCATTAACGATTATCTGGCTTTAGTTCTTGAGATACTGGTGCTTCTGCCAGTCAATTCCTTGGGAAACAGATGCTGGTGGAGTAGTTGGAGAGAGGCAATCAACCAGGACAGGCTCTTCAATCTCCGACTGAAAATAAAAATGTTGCCCAGTGTACAACTGACACAAAACACAGTGGTACGGGTCACCTGGTGAGTAATAGTTTAAGGTGCCATGAACAACATGTTGCTCACCAGATACACTCATTGGGGACCACTGACCTAGGTAAATTTATTTTGTATTTCTACTTGCTATTTTTACTCTGGCTTAACTCCACATTCACATCACCCATCATAGTGATTCTGATCGTGTACATGTTAAACTGGTAGCACTTTTCAGGAGGCTTAGCTATGAGAGGGTGGTAGGTACAAATTGCACTGAAGGGAAAGTGGACTGGCAGAAGCAAAACACTTCAAATACATGGGCGTGTATCAAGTAGCGACTGCTCTCGGACAGGGTTGGTGGGCAAGCACCTGGGCTCCCATTCTACACAAAAGCCAATCACAATGCTGCAAGTCAACGTTGTGATTGCTCTGCGTGCCGTGGTTGGGCACTGACTCGGGGACTGGGAGCCTGGGCATGTTCTCCACACAGGCTGTACAATACAGCCATTGGAGAACATGCCAAGTGTGCATGATGGCTTGGCTGGCCCAAGACGGCTGGCCAAACCATCAAGGGCACTTGGAGAGTGCCACCACTCTACCTCTTGCAGTGCTCTGGCTTCATAGAGTCTATCCCCGCCCACAAGAAATGAACTGAGCCATTGCAGTGGGAAAAATAAAATGATAATAACATTGCATTATCTTTTAATTTACCCTTTTTGAACTGCTCGGAGAGCAATGGGGCGACTCTCCTCTACCTCATCGGAGGAGCCGCTCCTATGTGTATCCATGTTACAATGAGGAAGCATGCAGCAACAACGCTTAACGTGATCAGTTTAGGAAAATTTTAAATGATGTCAAGTCTACTAGTGCGCAGACACCTATAGTGCCATAATATGGTCTTCACTTGCACAGGAAGCTGCCTTGAGTCTCTGGTGGTGGGCCTTTTCCACCCATAAACATGACCTCCCTGATAGACCTACATTCATCTTCCATTTCTCACTCTAGTTGATACTGCAGACCTTGATATTTAGATATGCCTTTGAGGTCTATCTTATGCATTTCCAGCAGCGGTCGCTACCGTACGAGGGTGGTGGGGTGCCGGGGTGGTTTGAGAGGAGTTGGAGGAAATGAAAAGGACAAAACAAAAACTCTTACCTGAGTATGGGGGCCCGTCTTTCTTCCATCCTCTTCATCTTCTTCCTGGAGTCTGCAGTACGAAGCACCCAGGCTCCCCAAAGCCAATAACAACGCTGCTATGCAGCGCTCTGATTGGTCTGAGTGCCGTGGTTCGGTGCTCACATGGGGACTGGGAGCCTGGGCATGCTCCCCACCTAGGCTGTACAATAGAGGCTCCCAATCAAAATGCGGGTCAACTTCAGAACTGTCTGCCTCACGCACAAAGCGCTGCACACAGGGAAACCTGCTTACCTGGCCGCCAAACTCCAGAAGGCCAGTCAGACAATAAACCTAAGGAGTTCCAACACCCTACTCCTTATCCCTCTGAGAACTCGCAAACAAAAAACCGCATCCCGATCCTTCGCAGGAAATGCAACCAAAATCTGGAACTCCATAACAGGACTAACCCCTCCTACCTACAATTCAAAAGGCAGCTCAACCGATCTCTCCCGAATAGATAGCTACAACCTAACCCCCTAAGCCTGCCCACAGCAGCACACAGACACTTTGACATTAAGACCTCTACCTCACTCTCCTCATGACTATCTCCTATATCCCCCTCCCTGGTCCAATCTCGCCACGAGTCATTGTGCTTTCTATGATGACACTACGCAAAGCGCCACAAGTCTTTGTACATACTACTATGATAACTTACCGTACGAGTGACACTGTGTTCTCTGCGACAATATTATGCGATGCGTCTTGAGTCATTGTACATACTAACATGTTTATGTATCTTACGAATGATCATGCTGTAAAGCGCTCCGATACCTTCGGGTCTGTCTAGTGCTATATAAAACTCTTAAATAAATAAGTAAATAAATACAGATAGTTGAGAACATGCCAAGTGCACATGATGGTTTGGCCGGCCCAAGATGGCCGGCAAACCGCCATGTGCACTGGGAGAGGGCCACCACTCCTCGTTCTGCAGTACTCTGGCGTCACAGAGCCCGGCCCCGCCCACAGGAAACGAACGGAGCCACTTTAATAGTTAAAATAAAATGATAATAACGTTGCAATGTTATCATTTTCTTTATTCATTTTGAACCGCTCAGAGAGCCGTGGCCCCCTGTGCACTTCACAGTTTAGGAATCTGGTCATACTTTTGCACTGAGTACACTATAGCCAGGGGCGGATTGGCAAGGCGGGCAATCGGGCATGGGCCGAAGGGCCGGTGCCTCAGTGCCCTCTGTGGGCCGTTTTTTTTCTCCCCTGTCCCAGTCCACAGAGTGTGGACTTGGAAAGGGGAGAAAAAAAAACGGCCCACAGAGTGCACGGAGACAGACAGAGAAAATGAAAGCAGCCTCGCTGTGCCGCCGGACAGCTATTGTCAGCTGTGGCCTCTCCTTCACCCCTGCTCTGCCAAGCAATCAAGCTGAGGCTGGGCTGGGGAGGGTTGATTGTTTGCAAGAATCGGCCTCCCTGGGGGCCAAGTGTTTCTCAGGCCTTTGAGCCATTTTCACCTCGGCCCCCCTGGGGCCCATGCAGCCCAGAAACGGTGTTAGTCTTAACACCTCGCCCACAGCCCTTCATGTTCAGGGCATAGTGGGCGAGGAAGAATGGGTCTTGCTGTGGGGGCCAGGTGATGTTTGGAATTTTTTTATTTTATTTATTTATTTATTTATGCGATTTTATATAGCGCAGACTTTACCCGAAGGTGTCAGAGCGCTTCACACTAGGAACAGCAATAATACATGAGGAGAAAAATTACAAGTGGACAAATTACAAAAGCAAACGTTAAGTTACATGAATCAAAAGTGACAATAGTGAGCAACCAAAATACATGAGGTAGCAATCGGTACATTACAGGAGGAAAAAGTGATATGTGTGCAGGTTACAAAAGCGTACAAAGTACAAGTAGAGGTATAATACTGCAATAAATGGCAGTCACTCCAGCACAAGAACAAACGTTACGTAGGCAGTGGTGGCACTTGTGCAAGTATGTATCTAAAGCAAACAAAAGTGAGAGGTAGCATACATTGTGATACCAGAGAAAACTGATGTGTGCAAGTTACAAAAGGGTTCCATACACAGTTAAAAGGGTAATACTACAGTAAATGGTAAACACTCAAACTGCCAGAACACACTGGGAAGGCACTTCCCATGCACCAGCTTCACCTCAGCCTCCCCCCTGGCTACCTGGCTACCTTGGATGACCCAGAAAGCTGTGTTTTGTGCTCCCCTGCCAGGACATTTTCCTGAGGCCTGGAGGGCTGATTAATTTACTAATTGCAGGGGCCTTACCTCTGTTTATGTGCTCCTGAGCTGAAGGTCTGGGGAGGGCTAAGTAGGTTAGTAATAGCAGGGGCTTTGCTGCTTTTCAGGTGCTCCTGTGCTGGAGGGCTGGAATAATTTTGTGACAGAAAGGTGCCTTGCTATTTTTTTTAGTTGCTCAGCATGTAGGCCATTGTCACCTTGGCCCTGTGTCCAGTGCAAGAACAGTATCCTCCCACTTTCATTCCTTGCCTGTGCAAATGGTGTTTCATGAAAGGGCACGCCCCTTGAATGTGGGCCACGCCCCTTAAATATGGGCCACGCGTCTTGAATGTGGGCCACTTTTTTCGTCAGTGCCCGGGCCGAATTGTGATCCCAATCCGACCCTGACTATAGCTTAGTATAAACAAGCATTGGAAATGCAATAGGTCTCGCACCATTAGAGTTAGTGCTTTTAGAATTGTTTATGGGTTTTTTTTGTAAATGTTTAGCATTTTTGTTTCCTGTAGCCAATGCTAAAGAATTACAAATAAAAAAGCCATAAACATTTCTTAAAGCTCTAACTGAAATGGCCTGTGTGAGGGTGAGGGGTTGAGGGTGAGTGAGGGTGAGGGTGGGTGAGGGTGAGTGAGGGTGAGGGGTTGAGGGTGAGTGAGGGTGAGTGAGGGTGAGTGGTTGAGGGTGAGTGAGGGTGAGGGGTTGAGGGTGAGTGAGGGTGAGTGAGGGTGAGGGGTTGAGGGTGAGTGAGAGTGAGGGTGAGTGAGGGTGAGGGTGAGTGAGGGTGAGGGTGAGTGAGGGTGAGGGGTTGAGGGAGGGTGAGTGTGGGTGAGGGTGAGTGAGGGTGAGGGTGAGGGTGAGTGAGGGTGAGTGAGGGTGAGGAGTTGAGGGTGAGTGAGGGTGAGGGTGAGTGAGTGTGAGGGGTTGAGGGTGAGTGAGGGGGAGGGTGAGTGAGGGTGAGGCTGAGGTGTTGAGGGTGAGTGAGGGTGAGTGAGAGGTTGAGGGTGAAGGGTTGCCAATAGGTCTCGCAGTAGGAAAGTTGGAGCTATTACAATTGCAAATAGCAATGCCTTTTATTTTTGTTTTAATTTTAAAAACATAAAGGGCTTTGTCATTTACAAAACCAATAGCTCCAACTTTCCTACTGCGAGACCTATTGGCAACACCAGTGCAACACACGCTCTTGCGTACATGCAGGCACACCACCCAAGAGCATCTGACATCTCTGAGAAAATATGTAAGTACATTCATATTCTGTTCACAGTATGTTATGGTCAGGCATGTCTGAGGACATCTTAGGGCCAGGCATATGAAAGAACATGCATATATAGGGTCATGCATACATCTGAGAGGGTTCAGAATAAAAGACAACCTGTCTTCACGATCTTGGGACATCTACTGGGCACGTGACCTTCCTCATCGCCTCAACCCTCTGCATAGGGGCTAAATACAAACATCTAAGAATTAAGCAAGTGCAGGTCATGTTCATATGGTGCATAAAAGGGATGTCACATGGAGTGTGGCCTTAAGGCTGTGAAGTAACTGCTCTCATAGAACCAACATGTGTGCACATATAATAATGGGCGTTTTCAGGGTGTGGCAGAGGGGTCCCTCGAGGGCATTGTTCTAGGACCTCATACTTTCCACTATTTAATTAAAAATGTAGGATCTCGAATTCACACGCACACAAATTAACACATTCCACTTGCAGGGTGTTGAATTTGTGATAACTTAGGGATTGTGAGCGCATCCTGAGATGTATGACTTTTGCTTGAAATAAGATTACACACTGTCCTATTTTCACACAATGGTAGGCACTGGCTTTGGTTTGCTTCACTTTGATGAATGCCGATCTGAACGCAGTGATACAGAGCGAGTTGCCCAGGATCACACAACTGAGGCAGTTCCTCAGAAGACTGCCTCTGCAGCAAACCCCCTGACCGACACAGCTAAAACCCTGGTATGAACCAACGTTGTCAGACACTCGCAAATACCGAGATATACCCAATAAGATTAAATTCAAGTAAAACAGAGGATGACCTAGTGGGTTGAGAAGGCCACCTTAAATGTACATTGTATTAGAGGAAAGAAAAATCCGTATATATGTGTTGTGGCCTCTAACCATTATCGAAAATGTGTCTAAGAACAGGTCCGTGTTAAGCGGAATTAATTAAATGGCAGCAGACCTTCGGTGGGCAGTGTCCTTGTTTGTGCAGGAATCCCGTAGGTAAAAAGTACAGACCAAAATCAAATGTCAAAATGCCTCAGGGGTGCGGGTTGCAAGAACCGGTCACAATAATCAACATAGCTGTTAGCTGCAGAGGCCTATGTTAATCTGATACAGCGAGCTCCCGCCGAGTCTAACGGCTTGAAAAAACAATTAAAAAAGCCTGAAAAAAGGAATCACGCTAAATGTGACAAGCGTTTGGGACAACATTAAATTCGAAACACACCAGTGCTCGATATAATTGCCAAAAAGAATGGTCGGAGTCTCTTACCGCATGTCTTGCCAGAGTTCAACCGAAGGAGGACAGCCGGCAGAGGTGGAGCAGTTGTTTACTTGAAGGGAATCCCTACGCCGGAAGCGTGAACACTGGTTTGTCTGCATGATGTCGCCGGAGAGTAGGGAGTTTGGAGAAATTACTGTGAGGGGCTGAATTTAGGAAACAAGGACGTGTCTGCAAACCACTGTGCTTTGGAAATAGTTAAGAATTGTAAATAGTGAGCACACATAATTGTGATTAGCCATTGCCAACGAGTGCACATCAAAATAGCAACTTGACATTTTTAGATAATTGCAAAAACCTACAGCTGTTAATAAATAAAAAGATTATGATATTCCTGGCACAATTCAGTGGTTTGAAAAAGTCATTGAAAATTTTTAAAAAAATGCGACACGGCGGGCAGGGGAGGGGGCGGAGCGGGGAGAGGGAACAGACGGAGGGAAGGCCAGATAAGGGGAGGGGGGAGGAGAAATGCAACACGGCGGGCAGGGGAGGGGGCGGAGCGGGGAGAGGGAACAGACGAAGGGAAGACAGATTAGGGGAGGGGGGAGGAGAAATGCAACACGGCGGGCAGGGGAGGGGGCGAGGGGGGAGGAGAAATGCGACGTGCGGATGAGGGAACTGATGTGCACGCGCTTTTAAGCTCAATGCGCATGCGCATTGAGCTTAAAAGTCACGGGCACTGCAAGGAATCGCCACGATTCCTTGCAAGTTGGACAAAGAGTGGATAAGCCCCCATAGTCTCGCTTGCTCGATGCGCATGCGCATCGACAGGCGAGACCTAAAAAGGTCTGATGCTTTCTTGCTCTCTGAACCACAAAGAGACGGAACACTAGACGGTCCTTATCCGCACAGCACCATCAACAAAAGCATTGTTTAAAGTGTGTGATTATGCTTAATTCTAAGGATGCCCAGAACTGAATAGGGACACCGGGGCTGTGCAGGGGTGTTATTTTAGCCGTAAAGCCACTGCAGCTGTTTGGATTCACAAAGGAAGCAAGCTCTTTCGAACTGACCATAGAGAAGAGTAAACGCAGAGCCTTGAGTGGATCTTGCTCGTGCACAGTGCGAGTGACTAGAGACATCGAGATAGAAAGCTACGCCTTACATGATCACAGAGCACACCCTTGCTGCGCAGAGATGCCTCAAAAGTATTTCATATACATCTGACACATCTGTGACGGCTTGCACGAGAGAGCTGAAAAATGTCTTATTGTTCGGGAAAATTATGCAGGTCATTCAAACTTGGTCATGCAAACTTTTAGGAGAGTTTCTTACATCAGGGCTCCTGGCTACTTTGTCATATTGTTTTAAACTGAATTTAATAATGTTTAAACGGATAAGCACGTGAAAGCGTTCAGTTGGGCGCCCCCAGCACAAACTGTGTCACTTTAGATCATGCAAGAAGCATGCATGTGTCCCGACATATGCGCTTGGAAGGCCCATCCAGAATAAGGCTTCAAACTTGAGAACCCTCTAACACCAACAGAAATCTATGCATGCCTCAATTTTGTATCCAGGAAGCTCCATTAAGATCAGGTCACTGGCAGCCATTTTTAGCACGATGACGTCAAGAGAATACAACTGTTGATTCCGCTGGGCTTCGATAAACATTCAGAACTGGTGCTGCTGTATTTCCCATACGGTTCTGGTCATCCTTAGAATTAAACAGATGCACAGCTTTCATTGTTAGAATAATCTTAATATTGTCTTGAAAGGGACCCGCTTTATAAACGTTTAATTCACACGTACTCTAAACAATGTTGGTGGTGCCCAAACCAGTAAGTTCCTTACAATATTGTCTCTAAGTCTAATAAGAGTCCCTTCATGCTGTCGGGTAACCGCACACATGCAATAATATGTTTTAATATTGCAGGGTGCTTCATGTGTCGATGGCATTTAATTTCGTGCAGTAAATGAAAAATAACACACATTTTACGGCCTCTTATCATGCACTGGGGCCGCAGTGGAAAGAAAGTATCATTTTAAGTGCTTTGGTGGAAGTCCATGGCACAGCCTGCAGTCTGCTGAACAGTGCATTAAATCTCCCACTTTACGAGTACCAGGATTCAAATAAAACTAAATGAACACGGCACTAACATTCCAATAACTTTAACAGGAAGCAGTTGCAGTAATTCTGGTCCCAGATTTTTCTGTTCTGCAGAAGTCAGTCACATTTATGTTCCCTTATCTGTGTCTCAGCCCGATTTTGAGAGACTGACGTCGTTTTCATACGCGCACGTTCTGTGGGCTAACCTCATGTTGTCACCTCCGCAGAGTAGACGTAAACACATTTAAAATGACTAATTATCGCAATTTAGTCCATGCCTACAACGGAATGTAACAGACCATAATTACACATACAAGACTCCCTGGTCTTAAACCGTCAAAGCACATAAATGGAATCATGGAGAGCCAGGGTGTGTGTGTGAGAGACAGACAGTGTGACAAACAACACCCCCACATCTGCACTTGTACTGTGGCTGCAGAACAGGTGCAGAAATGGAGCCTCATTTAAAATGCAGGTGGCCCCTATACAGCATCATAGATCACCGGAGACCCTATGTTTTCCCACAAGGGAGAGTAAGCATTCCAGTCCATTCCAACGACTGGAGACGTGCCCATGCCATTACTAGAGTATTCATACAATTGGTTGTAGAAGGGTGTTATTTTCATTTTTCCACTTACAAATTCATAGAAACTCTTTTGTTACAATCTGCGATCTAATTATTTCCCAACAGTTTAACAGTAGTCTACAAATAATGCTCGTGCCGTCGGTGTAAATAGCCAAAGTGGATGGTTCTCTTGAACACAAGGCTAAGAAGCATTTCATTGTAATGATGCTGTTCACACTTATACTGCAGTAGAAAAAGTTCTGTAGGCCATGTTTATAATCTTTCATCCATGAAATAGAGGACAGAGCTCTGATAATCGCATGGCATATATTTAGTAGACGGTTATCTTTGTGACATGTTTACATACAGAAAAATGCAAAGAATACTATGGATCTGACCTACAGGAGTCTGCCTCCCTTGTAGCCCTCCATAATTTATGAAAACGTGCTGTGCTCCTCAGATGGGGGCTGCTCTTTCCCTAGAGCTTAATCAACTAATTTGCATCAATCTCACAATCATGCAAATGGTTTTGATTGTAACGCATTTGTATTACAATTACAAGAATAGTGAATATGGATGAGTAACTTTTCAGAGGAGGATTCGTTAAGTCCCACGGTCAAATAGGATTTGGATATGTTTGATAGTGCTATGGTACCTCTGTTTCTCAATAGGTCTGACACGTTTCAGGAAGGAATGCTATGAATCCTAGTCCTGTCCAATCAGACCTGGGATGTTGGTTCAAATTACTATATGGCTATTACTCCCGGATTGAAACGATGAAGTAAAAGTTTCCCAGAGCAGGAAGGGCCCACTCAAACTGCACTTTAATGACTGGAGCATGGTGAGATCCGAAGGAACCCAGCAGATTTGAGCAATTTTCCATCTCTTCAAGAAGGAAGTATTTATTCCTTTAAAAAAAGGGAAGACCTTCACCCAAATTACATTGATGGTCCTTATGCAAGGAGCACAAAGAGAGAATCACTCCTGGGTATGCGAGTGTTGTAGGTAGGTGAAATGATGTACTTTGCACGTTTATACAATCCTATTGCTCTGTATGAGTTTATTCCGTGAAGCTCGTTGAGTCTCTGATGTTTCATGAAAGGATAACTTTTGGGGTTGTGTTGCTGTCAAATCAACACAATTTCATATAATCTTTTCTTTTTTAAGTACAATTCAGCTTAACTAATCATCGTTGTCATCATACTTTCGATAATTCAGGTTGTTTAGGCTGTCACTTCTAACTCACAAATATGTTAGGAGGCATCTGTTTACAAACAACATCACTGAATAAGGGACAACACACTTTTTGGAACATCTCAGCAGTTGTTTTCCAACCCCTAAGAATTCGCTACCGCATTACAACACTGATGATTGTAAACAAATCATGAATAAAAAGTGGTAGCTTTATAGGTGTGAGGGATTGCAAATACAGTTGATGCACCCAAAACATATTCTCTTGACATATATTGGTAATAGTTCAAACTAGAAGGACCCCGTTAATTAATTGCATGTTCCAAGATATTAGAATACTGGCTTGATACATAATCAGACTTCCCACCTCAGAAGGCTTAATGCTGAAGTGGACTTCCCCATTGCATTATGGGGCACATTCTTCAACTGCACCTTTGTTGAAACTGAGTGCAAGAAATTGGGTTACTTTTGCAGGGGGGTGAAACCCTACTCCAGCAGGAGTCAAAATCCTTCTCATGGTGAAGTCATAAGCAAACCCTGAATTCTCCTGTGCTCAACCCTCTGGTAGCTTGGCACAGAGCAGTCAAGCTTAACGTAGAGGCAATGTGTAAAGTATTTATGCAGCACTTCATATAGCAATAAAGTGAAAACACAGCACAAGAAAAATCCCACACCAATTTAGAACAAGCATTTACAATGCAACGGTCTCGCCTGTGCAAAAGTTAGAGCTATTGGCATTGTAAATGACAACATTTTTATTTATGTGTTGGTTTTGAAAACATAAATAAATGGCATTGTCATTTACAATGTCAATAGCTTAATCTCTCGTAAATGGGAGACCTATTGCCTTTGTCAGTGCATGTTATATGTATCCCTGCCTTGTTGTGCAGCCACACTATCCAAATTTGTGAGGCCTAAAGCTCTCACCTGTCTCGAACTTCTCTTTCGAGGGTTTTCTGCAAGACAGAAACGTTAGTCTGAAAGAGGTTAAACGTGGACCTAACCTGTTCTTTATTAGACAAGCTACTTGATCCCAATTATCTTTAAAGAAATATTTTCTAAAACATAGTCTACCCATGTCTTAATCCTGAGCGATGGGGGACTCCTTCCTTATATTAAGTGATAATGGTACTATCAAGTGACTTTAATGTAAAAATGTGTTTTTAACTCACCCGGGTAGTTTAAATGAGGAGTTAATACAGTTTTAAACTGAAATAGGTGTGTCTGAAAGTCTGCTGGGTGAAGACCGCGCTAAATAAAGCAACAAATATATAAAGACACACCAGAAGTGTCTTGATAAACGTCCTGTTTACCTCCAAGACCCTAACTCACTTAAGCGAGAAAAAGTTTCCAGAACGTGACTAACACCCAACGCTACAATGCTGGAAGTAGGGACAGGCATGGGCGTGAACAGGAGCATGATTAAAGTTTACAGGACACGCAACGAGAAAATAGGTCTCAGAAAGGCGGCGTGAAATTGAGTTTCACTTCGGGAGCCCCTGGGGGACACCCCACCGTGTGCGTGTGTGCACCCCCAGGGCAGCTCAGACGCGGGTAAGCGTGCGACTTGTAAAGCTTTAGGCTGCAGGCAAGGCCGGTGAGGAGGCGGGCGTGGGCGGGCCTGCACTCTGTACTGGACGGTCGCCGGGGGAGGTGGGCGGCGAGGGAAGCCCAGAACACGGCTGGGAGATCCTGAAGCAAACTAGCTTCAAGGGTCCGGAGCTTCCCTCTGGCGGCAGCAGCAGCGGGCATTGTGCTGGAGCCCCCCAAGAGCTGCCCGCCGCCATGGACTACCTGCTGCAGGTGAAGCAGGGCTTCCTCTTCGGACTGCTCTTCCTGACCTTGTTCTTCGGGCTCATCCCGTTCAGGGTCCCGTTCCTGCGCAACTCTGCGGGCACAGGTGAGGTGAATGGATGGGGGGGCAGCATGGAAGGGGTGGGGCAGGAGTGAAAAGGATGCCCATGGGGGCGGAGAGGGGGCGGCTGCACAGGGGACAGGCAGGGTGGCTTCAGGGTGGGGGAGGAGAGGGGACACCAGGGAATTGGAGGAGTGGGAGGAGGAGGTCTCAAGGTAGAGAAGGGGGCAGGGCTTTAGGATAAGAATTAAGGACCGGGTCGGACTGGGACTGAAAATTAACATGGTTCAAAATAAAAGATCAGATGATGGCTATAAAAAGTGACCCATGTTTGCATAGTGGGCGGTTGTTAGCTTGCAAGACGCGCTGTATAAGTGTTTTTACAACATTTGGAAAAATGCATGGGTTTGAGGTTTTTTTGTAGTTTTATATAGTGCAAACTCGACCTAAAGTTGTTATAGCGCTTTACACGAGGCCCATCTACATTACACACGGACACATTCATTATTATTTTAGGCACGGGAAGATTAACTGATTTGTCCAGAATCTCTGGATGTTGAGCTGACGCCGAGATTATATTGGGTCCTCAGTTCCAAAGTCGGCAGCGCTAGGCAATGTTTGCGGTAACATCGGGGAATTTAGAAGTAACAAGCGCTCGCCATTTGTCTCTAAGCCCCGTCCTTTTCAGATTGGGGGGCGTGTTTTTTACTTTCTTTCTAGGATGTAAACAACAGTCAAAAACACGCCCCCCAGTCTGAAAAGGAGGGGGTTTACAGACAAATGGTTCTTCTTTCTATCTAAGCCCCATCCTTTTCAAACTGGGGGGCGTGTTTTTGACTGTTGTTTACAGCCTAGAAAGAATGTCAAAAACACGCCCCCCCAAACCGAAAAAGGACGGGGCTTAGATCCAAAGAAGAATGTCACTGGGACCTCTTCTCCAATGGCTGGCCACCATTTAGGAGGCCAGCCAATGGAGAAGAGGGGCGGGGTTAACCTTGCTACTCAAAGTCATTAAATCTCACGAGCTCAAGTGCGCATGTGCGCACCCGACGCCACGCGAGACCTAAAAATATAGTACATTTCAATAAAGAAATCAATACCAAAACAACAAAAATTTTATCAGTAGAACAGGAGATATGCACTTTCAAAGCTTTAAGTGAAAATAGCACCGAAAAGCATAACAGGCAAGATTTCAAGCCCAACCCAGACTTACCAGGCATTTGTTGCCCCCTCACTCCATCATTAGAGTGCCCTGAAGAAGGTGTGACCCTTGCTTCCGGGTCATCCACAGAAACGTGCTTTAGCACATTTCCTTACTCGACTGGCACAACCTTTCTAAAAGGCCTGATGTTACTATTTGTTATAAACTTTACTTCATACAGTGTTAAAAAATGCAGAAATAAATTTATTAGACATAACAATAGGACCTGCTAATATCAACACAGCACTGTATTAAGAAAATATTTGTACTAACATTCTGCTGTTACATGTTTGAGCATTTGTGTCTCTAAGAATATTGGGTTCTTGTGGAGCCAACCAGTTTTGTCTCTGTCTTGTCTATGTGTCTGAATGAGTGTATGGCTGAATGCTGTTTTGAAAAGAATTTATGGCTAGTGAGGTTTATTGTGCATAATGTTTATGGTTCACTCATCTGGTTAATAGAGGTCTATGTAATTGTCTATACATATTTGGGTTTTTTGTATCTATTTTACTAACTATGAGCTATTTTATGTATTTTGATATGACCGTGTACTATTGATATGCTTAATAAATTAAGATTTTATAGCTAAATAAAATGAAAAATTCCACATCATCTGGTTATACATAAAAACCCTCTTTGCACAGTGTCCTAGCTCCATGGGGTTGAGGTGACCTATTCCCCTCTTTCTTTTTTCTATCAAGACACTATGCCCTAGTTAAGAAATAGTTTTCAGGCAGTGGGGGTTGGTTTATTTCTTTGTTTATGGTTTCCCCTGCACCCCTGACTAGGTATCAGTCCAGGGGCCCCTTTCTGTGTAACTTTTTACAGGTCCAGAAGGGTACTGAAGAGTTAGGGATCTGAGAATCACTATTTATAACTGTTGCCCACTTTGAAGTAGTGGAAGATTTTGGAGGTATCCACTCCATGCAGTGCCAGGCATCACCTTCCTCCCTGTCTGGGCCCCAGCTTGTCGTGGGTCACTATAAACCAGTGTCAAGTCCTTTGTAAGAGTGCTCAGGCATAGCCTTTATGGTGTGCAAGTGTTGTAGGAGACAGCTCTTCCCCTTCGTTAACTCAGTGGCCCATCCTGCAAACACATATCTTTCCTTTGTCTCATTTCGTGGGAGCAGTGCATAAAGACCAATTGCCAGCCACAGTTAGTCATGTGGCTCATGTTCATGCTGCATCAAATGATTATGGGAAGAAAATGACAACTTTCTAAACGGGCATTTTTAGAATTGTGACTAGAAATCTGACTTACTATTAAAGAGGGTTTTTACTTACAATTCTTTAGACACCAAACTCAACCTGTCCACCTGTTCTTAATTGGAAGTTACAGTTTATTAAATGTAATGGGGAACTCCAATGTCATCCGATGGGAGAGGTAGGCCTTGCAGTAGTGAAAACAACTTTAAATGTTTTTCACTACTATCACATGTAAAACTTAAGAGTACATGTCTTAACTTTTAAATAAACTGCACCCTTCCCTCTGGGCTGTTCAGGGCTAGCCTAGGGGTGACATATGATTTAAAAACAAAGGTTTAGGTCGACCAAAAGGTTTATTTTGCCAGGCCGAAATGGCAATTAAAACTGCAGATACAGGCTGTAACTGCAGGCCGGAGACATGTTTGAAGGGCTACTTAAGTGGGTGGCACAATCAATGTTGCAGGCCCACTAATAGCATTTAAATCACAGGCCGTAAGTACAGGCGGTGTACCACTTTATTAGGGACGTACAGCTAAATTAAATGTGCCAATTTGTTGCAAGCCAATTCTACCATGTTTTAAGGAGATAGCACAAGCATTGTAGCACTGGTTAGCAGTTGTAAAGTGTGCAGAGACAAGCAAAACAAATCAGCAAAACAAGAGGATTGAAGGCAAAAAGTTAGGGGAGAACCACGCCAAGGATGCTAGGTCTAACAGTGAGAGTTTAAAAAACGCTAGCGATGATTACTTAAAATTGCTCAAACCGCATGTTAATGTATGGTTTAAGTAAGGTATGCTTGATGTGTGACCTAAATACCCAGTAGTTTTCCAACATTGCAGTTGCTACTTAGAAGTGCTGCAATGTCATACAAAATGCATATAGCTTCCCAGCAAAATGAAGTAGAGCTTTGTCACCGCTGAAGTTGTTTTCCATAGTAGTATTTTGTATAGTCTACATGAAGAGGTGAATGTTTAGTGTGCAATATTTGAGAAGTAAAGTAATGTACCGATGAAGTTGTCAAACTGTCCCTAGGAAGTTTAGTATTTCAAAGCGTGCATGGTTTATGGTAATGATGAACCCAGGTGTTTGGCAATGGCCCAGCCTCATATAGTATTGTTTCAAATCACAGGGAAACGGGTCAGCATGCATTTTACAGCACAGTTATAAAATTTGATATAAATAGTGGTAAGTGCATCTTTTAAAGTTTCAAATGTATTGTGCAGATTTATCAAGAGCTTCACATTTTCCGTGAGACTGTTTAACTTTTACAGACACACCTGTGATAAATAACAGTCTGCTGGAGACCTTTACAATCAGCACTTAAGACACCGTGCATTTAAAATATGACTGGCTCATTGCTTTCTCTTTCTTCCTTTTCTCCTATGGCTTCAGGCAGCCATAACGAGCCCCATTTGAGAATTTGATTAGGAGTGTTCATTAGATTATATTCTAAAATTGTATTGGATGTTTTTGATTTTGGCTGCACTGCCATGAGCATGTATTGTAGTCCATGTTCATAAGATCAGGTTGTGCCTGGCAAAGTGGTCATGACATTGATCTCAGGGGTACATTATTTTCCCAAGAGAGCAGTGGGCTAAGCATGGACATAGGAAAAAAGCAAATAAGTTGTACTCATATGGAAAGTTAACATACACTTTCTTTCCAGAAATACTTCAGAATTACCAGAGTATTAACGTTTTTTTCTATCCAGTTCACATTACAAATAATATTTCCAGTACTTGAACATATCTCTTTCAGTTCTTAATTCTAATAAATTATAAAGTTAAGTTATACATATTGATATGATACAGATTCTATTATTGATATGGCCTTTCTGGTTTGAGAACCCCATCACAGATCGAAGTCTGCTGTTGTTTGAGTAGTGTATGCAATAGGAAGTGTGAGGGTGTTTCATATTTTGTTGTTGATAATTAGATGCTATATGTGTTTTGTGGTACGGCCCAAGGTCTAAATAATGAACAAGGAGAAGTAGTTGGTGTAAGTGTTGGCAGGGAGCGTGTAAATTAACTAGAGCTATTGAGTGATGTGGTCAAGATCGGATATAAATATACTGGCTTATCAGGGGATAAGCTCTGCTTACGCCATGTAATGTTGTCCGGGATGTATGAATGATGGTGCTTGCCAATATCCATCTTAATGGTATATCTGTACTGCATTCAATATGTTTGAGCTGTTATGTCTAACATGTAGTGTTGGACGTTTGTGTGTTGTTTTACTGCATTCAATATGTGTGAGCTGTTCTGTTAAATATGTAGTGTTGGAAGTTTGTGTGTTGTGTTATTTAAAAGAAAGTGCTGTTGAGAGCATCTTGACAACCAACTATATGGCATATCTTCTATTTATTTGTTTACACAGAGTTCTATTCATTGTCTTCGATAGGAGATTGATTTATATTTGAGTACTGTCTGAGCCCCATGACAATACTATAGGGCAAGACACCCACGTATATTCGAGCACTTAAGAAACAATTTAACATAACATATCTAGGCTGTGTTGGGTGCTTGTGCCATATTTTATTATATTTGTGCTGGTGCACCAAACAGTGCATACATTAATTATTATTCTTAAAAATAAAGGGTAGATATCACCTATATGTATAATAAGATTTGACTTTGAATGATATAACATTACCCTCCTATTGCAACTGTTGGAAACCTTATGGCACAATTTCATGGTTCCAGAAACTGTATCATAAAAATAAAAAAATATTATGCTGTGAAAGAATCAAAGCCTTAACTGTAAAGAGTTCTGTACCTATCCAGTGTATATCCTCACTGTACCTCACATCTCAACTTGAAATTAACAAAGTCAATATATATTTACAATTGATGCTAATCGACGAGAATTTTATTGGCCTTAACCTCATGTCCTTTCCAATCCCAACCATTGGGAGGAATACTGATAAATTGCATGATGAGAGAATAGTGGCCACTTAGGTATGGCCACACCTTGAGTCAAAAATCACGAACAACTGCCAAGCATTGGCTCTCAAACCTTCATTAATGGAGGAGCTTTTAATAAATTTATATGAAATGGAAAACCCGGATAGTCCACAGATCTTAGACATAGGAAAATGTGTCTAAGAACGAAATTCTCTGAGGCTGCTTGATCTAGTGGGTCTGTAAATGACTGATCAGGGTTGAATGTCAGCCATGTTGTAACAAGTAACATAGCTCAAAATTAAACTTATATACAATGCTACTACTGCAAGATGGCTTTACTTCCACATCAAACATAGTAGACAACGCACATACCTTACATATAGAACAACCTGGAACAATTACTCACTGCTATGTTTAAAATACTAGCATTTATTATATTGACACATAGATAGAAAGTAACCAAAAGAGGTGAGCCTGCAAGTCACAGTATATACAAGTTATCTTACAGAACCTTTAAAACCATAATATACTATTTTATCTGTATCATAGCAGATAATTGTTTTTTCAGTAAAACATGGGATGATCTTATTAATGGTAAAAGGTGTATTGTCATAGCTCAAGGTAGTGCAAATTCAAATGATGGCACTAAGTATAAACTTTGCAGTGGTACTATTGCATAATGGACCAGCTATTTTCAGGCATTTAAATGAGGCATATTTTGCAACATCTGGCCCTGACTGCCTCCAATTTTAGATCTTGTATGGAGGCAGTCGGTCAATGGATGATCCATAATTCATTGAAACTGAATGGAGAGAAGATGGAGGTGATGGTGTTTGGAGGGAAAGATGACGTATGGTCATCCTGTTGGTGGCCAGACTCATTAGGAGTTTGCCCCACCCCTACCTCCTCTACAAAAAATCTTGGGGTCATGATTGATCCTGCCCTCAACTTGGGTAAACAGGTCAGCAGAACCATCTCTACCTGTTGGGGCATTATCCACATCCTGAGGAGGATCAGGCACTACCTATCACTGCAGGCAAGGAAACAGCTTGCAGTTGCCCTCATTGGCTCCTGGCTGGACTACTGCAACGCGCTGTATGCGGGACTGAATAAAAGTCTACTGCAGTGCTTGCAGGTCGTCCAGAACGCTGCTGCCAGGTTTGTCCTGGATCTCCCCAAACGTGCCTCAGCTACAGCGGCCAGAAAGCTGTTACACTGGCTTCCTGTTGAGGACCGTATCCACTTCAAGACCCTATGTATGACCTTTAGGGCCCTAGCTAAAAATAGTCCCACTGGTGTAGGATCTATCTTGTCCCGCTATATTCCCTCTAGAGATCTGCGTTCCTCTAGTAGACTTCTTTTGTCAGCCCCTCGTTTCAGGAGAGCTAAATGGGGTGGCAAGGCTTTTTCCACCTTGTCGCCCAAGTGGTGGAATGCCCTCCCACTGGAACTAAGATCCCTACCCACTCTTCAGGCATTCAGAAGTGCTCTGAAGACGCATCTCTTTGTGCAGGCTTATCTGTAATGGTGTCATGCTTATGTTTATGATATGCTTTGTTAGGCGCCTTGATGCCTTCGGGTTATTGTTTGCGCGATATAAATTTTATTCAAATCAAATCAAATCAAATACAATGGTCCTGATATAAACTAAATATTAGACAATATCGACAGCCCTGCATTGACTAGGCATACACAATGATTACTAAGCAAGAACCTGATTCATATTCACATTCAGCAGCGGCCCATTATTAGAGGCTGAGGGGTCATGGCCACCACCCTTTTCCTGGAAAGAGGAGTGTGTGTGAGGCTAAACAAAGGTCAGCTTGGCAGACACTCTTCTTTTTCAGGTCAGGCAACCAGTGGCAGGACATGTGCAAAATGCGCATGCCCCTGTCTGACTGACCTGACCTTTGCCAGGCTGCAGATTTCACAGCCCTGTAGGCATGATCTTGTCAGCCTGGCAAAAGTGCCTTGAGGCACAAATGAAGGGGTAGCATCACCCAAAGACTCGGATCTTTGCTCTTCAGTTTTAAGTCCTGAGGTGTCTAGGACCGAGTATCAATCATTGACATCTCATCACAGACTCCATCCCACTCTGTGACGATGTTGGATCTGCTGCCTTTCCCCGTCAGCCAATGAGGGAAGGCAGCAGACCCAACCCTCCTGGGACCTCAAAGGCTTTCCTCTGGGAGATCTGCATGCAGTGGCATAGCTAGCCCTTTGGCCGCCTGTGGCGGTCCCCATATTTGCTGCTCCCGGCCATATTGAAGAGCGGCAGGGGTGCTGGAGAGATTCTTCCATTTGACACCCACAGCAGCCAATTGAGGAGTGGGGTGGTACTGGCGATTGCCACCCCAAGATGGCAAGTATGTGCGGGGGAAGAATGCTGCCCCCAAAAGTCGTACCACTGCCCTCACTCCCCCTTGCTACGCCCCTGTCCGTATGTAAGGTAAGTTTGGTGCATGTATGTATGAATGAATGTATATTTGTTACTGAGTGTAGTTAATGGGTATGTGTGCGTGTGTGGATGCATGGGTATGAGTGATGTGTATTTGTGCTTGTGTGCCCCCCAACCCATTCCCCGGTAAAATTACCACCCGCCACTGTTAACATCTTGTAGCAATGTGAAGTGGGAGGGCAAGACGAGGCTCGTGAAGGACGCAAAAGCAAACCATGGTTCTGAAAAACAGGGAATGCGATCTTAGTAAAGTTTCAATGATGTGTTGGAAAAGAATGGAGGTAGAATTTTAACACCTGTGAGTTGCTACTTTTCAGGCACAACAACAAATACCATCTTCCGTTCTCTAGAGGCTTTGACACAAGTATGATTGGTACTAAGTTCAAGATATCCTACAATATGAGTCATATTGAGGAAGCAGGAAGGAACCCATTGAGAAAGATGATTTGGCAGTGGCAGCCTCCCCATTAGGGCTGTGGAGCATCAGCCCCCTTCTGCCAGTGCAGCAAAAATGAAAACTAAAACTGTAATAAAATGAATTAACATTTTATTTTTCATTGCTCCCAGCCCGATCAATGTTCGGGGCAGGGCTGCTGCTGACTGGCAGGAGGGGAGTGCAGCTCTGTCCACCAGTTTACACTGCAAGCCACTTTGGCCAGCTGTCTTGCGACAGACTGCCTGACTTGTGCAGTGATAACCTCTCCACCTAGCTATCTCAGACAGCTCCCCTGTGCCTGCTGGAGCATCAAGGCAGCCTACTCCAGCCAATCCTACTGCGCTCATGCTGCTCATCTGCAGCATGAGTGTAACATCGGGATTTGCAGAAGGGGGGATGCCTGATGCTCCATAGGTGCCTTGGAGCTGACTCCCAAAGAAAGAAGAAAATGCAGAGCGAACTGCGGGATTTTTTTTTATTTTTAATTGTCTCTTTGCCCTCTCCCCCGGGTTTGTTTGTCGCCCTCCCCCATGCCCCTCCAGTGTTGAGGGTCACGGCCTGCCACTGAGATCTGGCATCACGGGAAATACACATTTCACCTGTTCATGTGATAGACACTACTGTACAGAGTATTGCGCCAGTTCTGGTAAGATACAGTGAGTAAAGCTTCCTTCCATTTTTATGTTTGAAAGCAGTGTGAAATATGCTACTCCTTAACCACCACTGTCTCATTTGCGTCTTCAAGGTCAATTTGCTCATTTGTCACTGTATTCTTTTCTTCTGCCTTGAATTGCCTTAACTTAGTTTGCTTTGAAGTATGGTAGCTTTCATGAACACATAGTTAATGACTCTTGTAAGTTAATGTGTCTGGTTTTATGTTATGTCTGTTTGGGCTATTTACTAACCATCCGTTCCAAAACAGCCATTACGTATGATTGTTTTTGGTAACAGTCCTGGCTGTATGAATTTAGGAAAAAATACTTAAGGTTTTGTCATAGCCCAACGCTTTTGAATACACATACAGTATGTCAGTTTACGATTTTGATTTTTACACAGTTTAAGATTATTTTTGGTCATCTGTCTTCCGACTCTTAACACCTTGGCTGCTGTGACTTTTCCCCTCCTGTGCTGAAATTCCTTGAATCCTATTATTCATGACGAGCTCAGCTCGTCATCAGCACAGCTCAACTGTGCCTCATGACGAGCTGAGCTCGTCATGAACAACATGCTTCTTCACCCCTTCCTATGAATATTGTAGTAATTGTGTCTGTTTCCCTTGCCTACTGCGAAGTTTGTGTCCAGAAATTCTGCATGTAAATTAAAAAAGCTGTTATGCATGCAAATATGGAGGTTGGGGGGAAGGGGTATGTAGGTGTATACACTTTGCTTTTTTAGTCAATCTCAAAAAACGTTATACCTGAAAGGATACACACAAAATGTGCATGAGATTTTCATAAGAATCTCCCTGACAGTCCCAAGAAGACAACCATAAATGACACTTAAGAGAAAACTTCAAAATGTTTAAATTATGCACACGAGTAATTTAAACAATTGAAACTAACTGCCTAAAGTCAGCTATGGAACCCTTGTAAAAATGATGTACCTCAGACAGCTGTAAATTATTCCCATTTACAATCATAAGCCAGTTGTGAGTTTCAAAGTTTTCTGTGCAAATGATGTTCTATACAATGAGTCAAGCATAATAACTACCTTGCCAAAGTATATGCTACACCTCACAGCCTAAACTAAGACCGTTTCAACAGATGGCATAAAACCATAAGTGTTGTTGCATTAGATTAGCAGCTGGGATATGTGGGAAAGAGGTACCTTGCATCGCTGTGCACACACTGGAATGTAGGTTACACAAGAAGGGTGTCAAGCATAATCAATATTTAGGTAGGTACAGAAAATCAGTTTGTAAAATAAAGTGGCAATCCTGCCACAACATCATGAACGAGATAAAAGGTCTAGAAAGGCCCCCTTCTCTTCAAGGATTACCAGTTTGCTATCTGGTCACAAGGATTTCAACCCCATTTGGACTTATGAGTGACTTACCTTTACAATTCTAAACATAATGGAACCCATGAAGTTAGTCACACAAGGGTGAATGAATTAGTATAGTCCACGGAAAATACAAATAAGAAGTCTAACTACTATATACTGTTTGACTCGTCGCTACAAAAAGGACGTGTATACCTGTCACACAAATGAGTTGGCGGGCATAGGTTTGCTTAAAATACTAAATACAACATTGTTGGCTATAATACTTTAATTAAAGTTTTGAGCCAGTGAGCTTCTTCGTGAGGGGGCAGCAAGGGCTGCCAAAGGAAGAGGCTATAGGCATGGTGAATCTACACTAAAGGATAACCCCAAAGTTATGTGACCGCAGCTTCAGAACATTCATCGAACGATGTGTAAACAGGGCTTATTACGTAGCCTATCTGCGGAATCGCATCCCTGGCCTCTACATGATGAACCCCTTCTTCACATTGTACCTTTTGCTGAGATAATAATGAGAGTGACTCTCCCTTTCCAATCCTGGAATGCGGTCTAGAGCAAATAACTATGTGTCTGGTATCTCTTTAGTGGTAATGATCTAACACAAATTAGCACAGCTCTGTGCATAATGTAAAAAAGTTTTCCTGTGGGATGAATCATGTGGTATGGGATGCTGGTCTAACTTCCTAAATAACGCGTGAGTGTTTAGCTTCCTATTTAACTTTACCTAAGTGATATTAACCGGACATTATATATAGCTTCATTTCACTTAATAGCCGTATATGAAGAATTCATACAATGATTTATGGCCAGAGTTTAAGTTGAGTGCCAGGTCTGTGAATTAACCAAAGTGACACAGAAATAAAAAAAAGGGAGGAGAGCATTAACCACATAACAAGGGAAGGGGGGATGAGGTTGGCAAAGGGATCTCTGGATTTATGATTAGAATAACATATTGTTTCTGGGAGCAAACATTTTCAGAAAATGAGGCCAAATACTTTCTACGTTTTAGCCAACTCAGACAACATTTAATGGCTTCCTCGGACTGACAGGCACATAGGCACCGTTAGACCTATTTCCCATAGGATTCCCCAAAAACGTTGCTTGTGTTGGCCTTGGGACTCTGTGCACTTTACCACAGCTAACCAGTTCTAAAGTGCCTGTGCTTACTTCCCTAATTATGGTTTGATTTGCATATACCTAATTGGCATGTGGGCCTGTAAATTAAATGCTACTAGTGGCTCTGTAGCACTCATTGTGCCACACACCTAGGTAGCCCTCTAAAACATGACCCAGGCCTGCCACTGCAGACTGAATGTAATGTTGCACTGTCATGTCGACTTGCCATTTAAATCCCCTTGCCAAGGCTTAAGCTCCCCTTTTAATACACATCAATCACCCCTAAAGTAGGCCTAGTTAGTACATAGAGCAGTGGCCTGTATAATTAAAAGGTTGGCATGCAGTCTAATGTTTTACATGTCCTTGTAGTGAAAAACTCCCAAATTCATTTCTCACTACTGTGAGGCCTACTTTTCCCATATGGTAACATTGGGGATTCCTTATTACATTTAATAACCTGTAATTCCTAATTGAGAGAAGGTAGATATTGCATGCTTGGTACCTATGAAATTGTGAATTTCTCCCACACAGTCTGACAATAGAGTGTGCCTGAATGGGCCATCTATTAGCAGCATGGAGGGCGAAACTGAGCACAGCCCCCCTTACACGAAAAAAAGCCTGGGTTCTGCGCTCACACAAAGGGTCTTCTGACCCTTTATTGTCACTGCAGGTAGCTTGGAGCCAGGGCAGGGAAGTCAGGAAATTACAGAACTTGAAATACCCTTTCTTTAAGCTTTTCCCTACCATCCAGAAGAAGGGTACCAGGGTTTAGAAGAATAAGGACTTTCAGACCCACTCTCCAGTTCACTATTGGACCTGCAGAAGGACTCTGAGGACGGTCTGCCGATGTGACCTTCTATGCAATCTGCAAGACTGCTGCTGTACATGGAAGGACACTCCTGCTTCCTGCAGCCTGCCTTGACCCTTCACAGGCCAGCCCTGCTGTTGAGCCCTGCATCGACCCCTGCACCCATGACTACCAGAAATTACTCTTAGGGCTAGTTTTATGTTCTCCTGTTCAAAGCCACATGAACATAGCAGGCTCCCACCATCTTGAAGCCACACCTGGCCCCAGCAGGAGTGAGTCTCGAACCCCCAAGAGTCCTATGCCCATGGTTGTGGTGCTAAAGCTGCCTAGATGGTCTTTTCCTAAAACTGAGGACTTTGGCCAAAAACATTTTGAGAACCGGGAGGAAACCAGAACCAACATGCTCACCTATTCGTCAGAGGTGCATTACCTGTCAGATTGACTTTGCGGCTTCACCCCCTTCGTTCTTCTCCACAGCAGCAAATCCATTTCAGCAGTCCTTTGCCAAATGGGTATCAGACCTCTTGGAATTGTCTTCGGCTTCAGCCCTTTGCTTCGTACTGCTGGAGTTTTCTGACTCCCATTTCAGTGACTAAGTCTGACCATAGAAATCTTCCCAGCAGCTTTGATCCAAGTCCATCCAATGACGACTCTCCCTCCTCAGACACCATCTGCAGTCTTGCCCCACTAAACTTTATCTTCTCGGTCATTTTTCTTCAGAAATTTTTCTGACTCTGAAAGTAAGCGCAGACTGGACCCAATCCATTTCTTGTATCCAACTGTGCTCCATTGTGCTTAGCCTTAACTTACAACTTTGACCTGGTCTTGTGTGACTATATATCCGCGGTTGGTACTTTGATCTTTTAGGCACTATTATGAACCATAAACTGAAAAAAATCATATCACCGGTTCCACTGATTGGATATTTGTAGTTTTCATGTCAAATATTTTTTTTCAAATTTACTCTAGTTGTCTAAGTTGGTTTGGGATATTTCTTATGTTGTATTTTCACTTTATTACTGTTTGTGTGCTACATAATTACTTTACACATTGCCCCTGAGTTCATCCTCAGTGCTTTTTTCTGCTTTTTTGTGCAATGTTACCCAGGGTTAGGCACAGATAAATTAAGTAATTACTTGTGGTCCACCCTGCAAGGGATTGTGGATATTGCTTTACTAGGTCTCACATCCCAGGCAACCGTCAACCCAATTTTTCACAGGTAATATTTAGGAATCTATTTGTAGAAAAGGTGCGACTGATAGTAAGCCCGGTGAGAGTGAGGGAGTGTGGTGGCAGTTGGCAGTGAAGGGAGAGGGCTTTTCCTCGAACTGGCTAACTAGGATGCCAATAAACCCTGAAAATAACAACACTGTGAAAGCCACGGTACGGTGAGAGAAACATAGACATAGGATTTGCCAATATATTGGCAAATTGAAAAGAAAATATTGGGGTTTGTAAGAATCTACACACAATTCACATATCTCTAGTGGTATGAGCCACCTTGATAAACAGCATCTCATCAACATCTCATCATGTTGTTCCATATGGAGCCAAACTTTTTTTTGTTAGTCATATAGTTAGCCATAAATAATTCTGACTTTTAAAAAAATTAAGTAGAGTAACATCTGTTAGTTAGACCTTTTTTTGTCTATTACGGTATAGTCAATGAATGGAAGCGGAGTCCCATGTTTCAAAACCACCTTGCGCCATTTGTGAGCTCTCGTCTGCATTTATATTTAAAGAACACTGAATATGTGTTTCTTGTCACATGTACTGTCACTACCTTACAAGCATCTGGGTGTATTTGTAAGGCAGACCACATGCCAACAGAAAATATGCTGCAAATGGCAACGTGTAGTAATATATTTGCCACAGTGTGCTCCAAAATATATCACCCGCTACATTACACACCCCTACCTTTCTCTGCTGAATAAGAGCAGCTCATTTGCTTCCCTTGTTAATTGTGTGATGGATTTTTCACAATCCCTATGACTTCAGCCTTGTATCATTGGTGGCCACACTCCCATTGTTAGCATAGTTTCAGCACCATTGACAATAGGTGAAGTGTATTGATATGTTTACGAAAAGAAAATCAAATACCATCTTTTTGGGACATTTCCAACTTCCTTTCGTCCAATTCTTGCCAACTAATTGCTCTATGAAAGGATTGTATACTGTTTGCCACTTCAGTTGCCGAGCTTAGGAATCTCACCCTAAACCGGTTGTTCCACGTGGAGACAAACACCCTTTATGTGTGTGAAACTGCAGAGAATGCAGACAAAATCCTAGGCAGAAAGCAGGCATTGGTTCCCAAGACTTAGAATATAATATTGTTAAATTAGTCATGATACTATTTCCCGCGTTTGTCCATTGTACCCTATAAAGAGGAAATTAGGAGGATCTACATTTATACAATGCAAAAAGAAAAGCTTGACTAATTAGTTTCCAATACTTAATTTAAAAGTATGCTTTAAAAGAACACACGTCTGAAAAACAAATTATTCTACCTCTCATCGTTTATTTGCCGTTTTCCAATTAGTAAGAACTGATTGAAAATCAACACCCTTTTATAATGGCCGCTGTTTTCAAAATACAACCTAGGCCCATTTAAGAGTTTTTTTCTTGTGGCCATTGGAGAAATCATTTTTTTTAGCTTTAAGATTGATATTTGAGGGCCAATACTGGTATTCAAATATTATATGAAACTAAAGCCAAACTGTGTATGAAACTCTTGGTACTACACAAAACAAGATCAGAAACCGTATAATAAAGATAGTGATGTTTTTAAAATGCAATAGAAACAGAGGTTATGTTTATTTGCAGCACGTGTTTTTAAAAAACTGGTATACTCATATCGCTATTTAATCATGTTCTGTAGGAAGTCATTTATCACTATTGAGTCAGATGGCAAAAGTGCCACTGATAATCCTTTGCTAATGTTACATCACAGGAGTCATTACATTGTGGTATTTGCATTGGGGGTCATTTACCACACAGCTCTTTAATTCTCAGGCATATATATTTATATCTATATATATATATATAGAAAGAGTGATATATAAAAGGTTATGACACTTACTATTGTAATAGTATTTTAAATCTGAATTAAATGTAATTTAATCAAATTAATTACATAATAGGTAATTAAAGTAATAAAATGAATACACCCAATGGAGCCCAAGTATATGGTATAGCTTCCCAGACTCACAAGACTGATCACTTAGAAACAAGATGAAATAGCTTCCCACAGAACACATCAGACAGAGCATGTCCCACCCATTGAACATAGCAAATATGTGCCATATAATTGGCATGCACCTCCCATTATATTTTGCTACACATTGAAATGGAACAAAGTATGAGCAGAATTCCTAATAATACACTTCAATAAGCTTTAATTCGACAATTCATGTCATAAAAGCATTTTACATAATTATATTCTACATATAAAATTGATGAAAGTATTTAAAAATTGGCAATAAATACATGCATCCAATTTGTGCTTGTATGAGAGCCAAAGCATCACAGCATACAAGCAGAATGAAATCTTAATCTGAGCATAATTCATTGCCTTCAAATAATGGTCTGTGGTGTTGATATAAAAAACCTTCGTAATACATTAATTGAAATAGAACTTATTTGTACTTTCATCATCCTGGACAGCAAACTCACCATAAAACGACAGATCAACATAGTCTCCATGACTTGCTTCCACTCTCTCTGCATGCTCAGAAGAATATTCAAATGGCTCCCCACAAGCACCAGGAAAACAGTTACTCAAGCCCTTATCACCAGCTGCCTGTACTACAGAAACACACTGTATGCAGGGACCACCAGAAAACTCATGAGAAGGCTTCAGACGAAACAGAACTCAGCAGCCAGACTGATCCTCAACCTGTCCAAAAGGACCCACATCACCCAGCACCTGAAACACCTCCTCTGGCTCCAAATCCAGAAAAGATGCTACTTCAAACTACGACACATGCCTACAAAGCCCTCTGCCATCAAAGACCAGCATATTTGAACCACTGCCTGAACTTCCACCAACCATTAAAAAACCTTTACTCCAACTCCCTCGCCCTTGTACAGGCTCCGTGCTTCTGCCGCAGCCATAGTGGAGGACAGTCCATCTCCCACCTCACCGCCAAGTCCTGGCACGCCCTCCTCTTCCACCCCGGAACATCTCCCTTGCTGGCAGACTTCAGTAAGAAACTCAAGACCTGGCTCCTCAACAGGGCCAGCATCACAGCACCTGGATACTGTTATGGGTGATAAGCTGCTCTCTACAAGTAGCATTTGATTTGATTTGATGAGGCTTCAGCAGGGATACAAGAAGAGACTCCTGGAGGGAAGCTAGGAGCACGCCGGTAGTAAGGGCTTCATTGTCCACCTTATCTAAATGTGGAATGAGGATGACCGAGAACCGATCATAGTATTCAATTGGTAACCCATCTAACCCTGGGGTGTTACTGTTGTCTAGGTTATGTATTGCTTTCTTTACCTCAGCTACAGCAATTGGTTTGTCTAACTCCTCTTGCAGCAAAGTGTTGATGGTGGGCAGGTGGTGGGTTGTTAGGAAATGTCTGATTGTGCCAGAGGGTGGGGCGGGAGGCACCCTGTACAGCTTGGCATAATGTGAGCTAAATGCTTGTAGTATAGCTGATTGGGATCTCAAAATAAGGCCTTTCGCAGGGGCGATTACGTGATTAAGGAAGTATGCTTCCTGTCAGGCAAACCATGCCAATAGACGACCAGGTTTGTCACCCGCAGCGTGAATGTTGGCTGTGCATTCTGTGAAATTACAACAGTGGAGGAGTTCTACTAAGGGGGCTTGTTGTTTCTTGGTGTCTATCAGGGTGTGGCACATTGTGTCATCAAGAAGGGGGCAGTTATTCAAGGTGTGGTCACTGACTCATCTTCATCTCAAAGGGCCTTGGTCAGTTGCTTATGAGCCCCAGCTGTGTTTTGAGTGCAGAAGCCCCTAGTGACCTCTTTAAAGGAGTCCCATTCAACAGCATGGCTGATGGCTGTGTAACGATTTTCTTCAAAGTACTGGTCTTTGTGGGTTAAATGGGTATCACAAAATACAGGGTCATCAAGTGATTCTTTGTACAACTTCCAGGTAGGTACCAGTGGGGGAGGAGTACCCCACACGATGTCTACTATATGTGCAGCACGGTCTGATGTCACACAGGCCGGGTATTCTAAGTGGAGAAGACATGGAACTAAGTCCTGAGGACACATAAACTAGTCTAAGCAGATGTAAAGATTTTGAGGGGTCAAGTAGTGAGAGTAAAGGCATAGGTATGGATTCTGGCCTCTCTATGCATCGAGAACAGAATGCTGTTGATCCCATCCAGAGAACTGCTTGGAGTGCTGGTGAGCTGGGGCTTGAAGAAGTTTGGCAGTGGGAATGGTCAAAAGAGACATCCCGAACTTGTTATAATCACCACCTAGTATCCATGGGATACCTACCAATTGAGCTAGGACTCTTGATAGAGTCATCCATAATGCTATTTACTCAGAATTTGTTGCATAGATAGAACTTAGAAAGACGGGCTCACAGTCTAACCGGCACTTTACAAAAACATATCTGCCTTCCTCATCAATGACTATGTTTTGGGTCTGAAAGAGGGGATCCTGTGTCTATGCAGAGCAGTGCTCCCGAGCGTATGTAGAATATGTTGTACCGTAAACCATCCCTCCCCATCACCTGCTCAGGCACTGCAGTTCATCACTAGTGATATATGTTTCCTATATGAAATTAATGTGTGCCCGCTGCCTTTTGATACACATATACTGAGTAACAGCCATGTGCTGAATGTATTCCCTGTATGCTTAGTGGGAGAAATCGTATTGTGCTTTTAGTGGCCATAGGGAAATGACAGACATGTTTGGGGAGGAAAGGGGGACTGGGTAGGCAGGTACCCTTACCATTTCTCCATTCTGCAAGCAAGGAGATTGCTTGTGCAATGGGAATAAAAACAACATGTAGTAAACAACAAACCCATAAACAACACCAAAGCCTGCAACAAACCTTTCCTCTATGAGCCACTACATTAAACAGGGGGGATGGCAGAGTGCCGCTAAAGTTAGAGAAATTGCAGAAAAAGAGGCTTTAGACAAGCAATCCAAGTCATGGTGGAAGCGGGCGGTCAGTGTGCCCCCGGACGGTCAGGGGATATGTGCAGTGACTGTGAGGAGGAGGGGGGCCTATACAGTAGATTGTTCACTGATCGTGGCATTATTACCGGGCCTGACAATAGCCCCTCATGCCGAACCAAATCATCCTCGCTCGCAGTATCAAGATGCCCAGTTCCTTACATTTGAACAAATTTGTCAGGACTATATACCCCTGGTACAGTTACCAGCACACGGGCAATTTCTGGTGACACTCTGACCATTATGGAGAGCACTGGATGAAGAGCCGCCTACCCATTCAGTGATACATACTCTATATTTCATGGGGAAAGGTCGACATCTCATCTCATTGCTATACAAATCCATTAGGTAACACACAGACATCTCTCTGGTTCACCTTCGACACCACTGGGAGGAGTACTTAACAAGACCTCTTCACAAGAATGAGTGGTCTAGAGCCCTGGGGTCCCCTGTGACTGCTTCAAAGAATGCTTGTTTAAAAAAAAATCCAATATATGATCCGTCACAGGGCTTATCTTACACCCACTCAACTAAATCGTATGTTCCCTGCAACCAATTTCACTTGCTCTAGATGTCTCACCCAGGTTGCCGACCTTCAGCGCATGCTCTGTTCCTGCCCCTGCATAGCAAGTTTTTGGTTCGCAGTGCATGCTTCATTGACCACAGTCACAGAACTCACCACGTTAAATTCATGGAAGGCTACTGCCTTAGGTATTTTCCACAGACAAAAAAAATCACAGGGTAAGGGTGCGCTTCGCCAGCCTCGCTCTACTGTTGACCAAATGTCTACTAACCATTCACTGGAGGGCCCAGCCCCCCCACCCCCACCCCCACACCCTCCCACTGGTATATGGCATTACCTAAATGGGGAGAGGCACAAAGCTCTGCACTGTATTGGGAGGAAGCCCGTAGTATACGCTGGTGCCCTATAGTCACTGCCTGGGACACTATGCCTATACAGTGTAAGGAACGTGTCATATTTAAAGGCCTCAGATCCCCGGATACACTCCCCCTCCATCACAATATACCAGAGTTCACACCAGTTTGTGAACCCTTCAAAATCTCTTTCACAGCATTACACTATTATCACTGGTGTTCCCTCTGATTTCTTTTTCCAAGTTCTGCAACCCACACTATTATTCATTGGGTCCCCCTCATCCATTTAGAACACAGAGGGAGACAATTTTCCATGGCAGCATGCAGCTGAAGGATTCTGGCGTTTTACATCATTATGAGCCAGTGCCATTCGCTCCTAGCCTATTGTTTGACCAGGTACTGAACCTCTGTTTCTTTCATGTACTGAAACTGAAAAGTATCTGAACATTACTACCTGTTTTTTTTTCTTATCCTGTTACGATTGCAAATGTGTAAATACGAATGCCACCATTTGTGTTCTTATCCTGCTACAACTGCTAATGTCTATAGTTGACAAAACCAAATAATAATCGTGAATTTGAAAGGTAGCACTTAAAATAATACATTCCCAGCCCAATGAATAAGACTAGTCACCTGACAGAGAAATCGAAAAGGACACAATATCCTAAACACATCATCAAAGGCTGACCTAGACTCTGGCCTGTGATAGTAACAGTGAAATACGTGAACCTCTACCAGATTAGCATCAGTGCTGCGAAGCCACATTAATGGCAGAATGGGTGATATACAAAACATGAGCTAAGAAAGCTGTCGCACCTCACAAACCCTGCAACAAAGTGAAAATAAGAATTTAATGAAAAGAAAGAGCTGAATGAATTTGAAGGAAGAGCTAAGAAACGATTTTCTAATAGAAAACGGATCATCATTAAAACAAATGTGCTATTTCGTCTTTCAGCTAACTCCTTGTATCATGAATGAATGTGTCGCGGGTTTGCCCCAATCATAACGCAGTTAATGTTGTAGCCCCGAGAGCGTGCGCCGGCACCGGTTGCTCTTTGAAAGACCCCTTTGTTTTGAAAAGGAAACGGAGGTTAGGACAACGGCGCAGCTGCGTCCGAGCTGGGTCACCGCAAAGTCTCAAGCGAGGCCAACGAAAGCCGCCTCTTGAAGATGCTGGCTGCTTCAGTTCTGCTTACTCAGTGAGATTAGCACTGTTTGTAACTGGCCCCGTCCTTCGCCACAGCACAGGAAGCACTTCAAACCTGCCGTGAAGCGCAGGCAGTGCGCCTTGGATTGTTGAAGGACACTGGCCACGAAAGTGTTTAGCTTGGCAAACATCACTCCAGGATTGAATCCAGTCTGAGGGGATGCCGGATGTTACAGAAGAGGGACGCCGGGCTAGTTCCCATTTAGGATCAAGCCAAGAAAGGCGATCTTTCCGTGCCGTTAGTTGTGGATAACCCAACACAGCTCGCGGGTTCCAGCGCCGCTCAGCTGTGTCAAACGTTTCCTAAAGTGGGTTCCTTAGGACTCATTTATGAGGCCTTGCGTCAGTTTTGCGCTTCTGATGCGTCACTTTTTGTGACGCATCGGCGGCGTAAAACATGCCACCTGTTGCGCACTATTTACAAAGGGACGCATCTAAGCAGATGCTTCACTTTGTAAACCCCTGCGCTACATTATACCTGCGTCAGGTATAATGTATGCAGTGCGGTCGTTCCCCTGCAAAAAGCCTCGTAGAAGTGACGCAGTGAAATCTATGAGATTTCACTGCGTCACTTCTAGTACGCCGTTGCGTCAAAATCCTGCACCTGCCTCACAGCAGGCGTAAGATTGACGCAGGCCCTTTCACATGGGGCTTGCCCCATGTGAAAGGACGCATTACTGGAGTTGCGTCACTTTTGTGACACACTTCAGCAATGCGTCACTTTTGCGCTTACAGATACGTCAGAAATACTGACGTATCTGTAAGTCCTTGCGACATGATGCGTCATATATTAAATATGATGCATCAGGTATGTCGCAAGGAGTGCGCACTGAGAAGCGACGCATCGCTGCTTTCACGCAGTGATGCATCATTTCTCATAAATGAGGCCCCTTATCTCTTTTCTAAGCATACGTCATGCTTACACCTGGTAAAGTCGTAACCTTCTCCAGGACAGTCAACACTTATTTTTCATCTAAGGAAAAAATAATCTGACAAGACTGTGTTCAGATAAATACAAAAGGGTATGCAATTCCTGCTACGATAAAACAGGTTGCATAAGAGAGCCGATGCTCACTTAATATCTAGAAAGAGAAGGGGGATTCCTCTTATTGGAATTAGGACCCTCACACACCCACCCACTCAGCCATCTAGGCATCATTCTTCATCATTTTCGGGACCTTGCGAGTTTTGTGCCAGACAATCTTTAGTTAATGTTTGTGGCTGCTTTTGTGCACTGTAAATTGCATTTATAAATTAAAAAAGGTGATGTTATTTTTTGTGTCGTGCACTGGAAAGGACTATTGTATTGAATAAGTGGCTGATGTTTGGTTGTTATCCCTGGCATTGCAATTTGATGCAATTGGAGTTAGGTAGTCAGGTTGATGTTTTCCATATGCTTTTGTTTAGTGTGGGGTATAAATGCTTGATGAATGGGGTATGTGAACCGAAAGTAATAATGGTGTAATGAATGTGGTCATTTTGTATTTAATAATGGTATGGCTGGGTGTATTAAATTGTCTAAGTTTTTCTGTATATTCAAAAAAAGTAATAATTTTGAACTGAAAAGTAAACAATTGCTTTAATAAACTTGAATTAAGCAAAATACGGCTTGAAGATGCTATATATATTTTTTCTATGCATTAGTGAAGTAAAGTTTTGATGTATCATCAGTATTGGCATTTCTTTGTTGTTTTGCAATACCCGACGGTCACCCATGAAGGGGCTCTTTAGCGGAGATCTTTAATTCCTTGCCATAAGTTACAGTGCGTGTGAGGGGCCTAGTGGGTGTAGATGTAAAGGAAGGTGATGCTAAAACAGGAGGTGGTAGTCCAATCAGAACTATTTTAATGAATATGGCCCCTCTCCTGAATAAAACTAGGTGTGGCGCTCCCCTGAAGTAGGGTTACAGAGTACTGCGCTTTAAGGTCAACATGTTTCTTGCAAAACTGTCATGTTGAAGGCAATTCTTCAGGACCAGTATCAATTTCTATCTTCACTATCAGCAGTGGTCAATTGTAGTATAAGTGAAAGACCACACACAGCACCCAAAATGTGGCACCTGTCAATCTTGAAGGCCAACCCCATTAGAGTCAGTGATTCGTGTCAGCGTATTCCAGCAGGTGTTGACACGGAAAGAACTAGTGCCACGTCTTCTCCGTTCAATGGCGGAGGACCTACCCCTCACTCTACTGGAACACACTACTGTGGTCGCTTTTGAAAACAGACATACATTAGCAATGAGCTTGAAAACAACACACACATATAAGTTACAACGTGCAACACGTAAGCATGATTAGGTCAGCAATCTCTGTAAATCTGAAAGAGGTGTAAATTATATATTGTTATAAATTCTAACTATTTACATACATCAAACCAAATGGTATATTTTGCAGTTGCACAGAAGATAGTCATAGTGTAGCAGGCACACACACCCCTAAAGCCTGCAAAACCTTACCTTCACTTTATAATGGCAAGTGATGCTCAGCAAAGGCAGCTCTTGGGGAAGGAACACTGAAAGAGGTGGAAAGATTCTGCCTACTTCCCTTCCTCACCACTTTAAACTTGCACAGTGTCCACAAGTGTTATTTGCTACTTTATAGCAATTGCAAGTTACATTTCGAAGACGCCTTTTCTCTGCCAATACTGTGCTATTTAGAAATATTACAATGAATGTCTTCCATGAATAAGTCAAGATTACTTACCCCGGCTGTCTCCTTCTGAAAGATAGAACTATATGGATTTTTAGTTATGAATCTCAACTTAAAGTGAGACCCTATTCGAGCAATGGTATCAGTTTTGTGACTTTCTCAATAGCCTACTTTTAGTTACACAATCACTGGTTTAGTCACAGGATAGATGAGGATTTCACAGATTTGTTGTTAAAATTACAGTTCTTGGCCTTTTTGGCCGGCCTTACAGCACAGAAAGATTACACGCTGTGCATCATCAGGCTTATTCCTGCAGGTTAGTGTGTCATTCCCTGGTGCAGATTTCATCAAGAAATATACATTTTACAGTCAAAGTGCTTAATGTATATTCGCAATTTATCCATTGCACTTTCTAGTGTGGGTTAGACCATAACATTTTTTTTCAAAGGCTGACAGCTTCTGACATTTTCTAAAATTTTGGAAAGTTTGGAATATGATTCACCTTGTGGCTATATGCAAATTGTAAACACAGATGGTGAAATAGCAACCTGTTACTTATCCTCAGTAGTCACCACAGCTCGTAAGCAGCAGTTGTGCCTATAAACCCATCTCTATCGCTAGAAGTTAGAAGGTTTAGTTAGGTGTTCTGGGGATTGTATTCGGGCTCTTTAATACCTATTTACTTCAAGCGTTCGTGCTACTGCATGTTTTCTTGCATCTGACAAACATGGATGTTTATTACAAATCACGCGTAGATGCAGTTGCCTTTGTGGAAAGATGATGCATTACATTGCCAGTTGGCACATTCCGCAAGGGGCACCAAACAAAGTGCACATGATTAATGATGCTAAGCACAGTATGTTTTTTAAATTGGAGGAAGAGGAAAGTACGCACCTTGGAACACACAATAACAAAGGATACTTCTTTAAAGAAGAGTGCTATTTCTTTGTCCATCCTAAACCAGGTTATGTTTCCTGGGTTCATTCAACATCGATGAAGTTCTGGTCAGTGCTCACCAAGGGCTACAAAACATAAAATATGTGTTGAGATGACATGTCCTCAAAACCGGTTATGCTGTTGGAGGATAGGGAAAAACTCATATCCCTCTAGAACTGGCCATAAACATGGGTCTAAATATGCAAGATGCCCATGATAAGGGCAGTGATTCGGATCCCTGCATAAAGAACGTACATAGAATTACTGAATGTAAAAGAACAGGATATACAACAAAGTGTGATTTATACTCCACAAGAGGAAATTGGATTTTTACTAACTCTAGGCAAAGCACTACGCTACGTTCGCATAGTTTGCGACTTTTGTGCTACTTTGCACCACACGAAATGCACATAGCACAGTCCAAACACTCGTAGCGTAGTGCAGCGGTCATTTTTTGCTTGCTCGTGGTCCTCAATGTCATGTTGGCGACCGCGAGCAAGCAAAATGACATCCCGGCGAGACTTTTTCCTCGTTCACGATCAGCAACATCAAGTTGCCGATCGCGAGCGCGGATAATAAACCTCCCGGCGAGATTCTCAACACGGGGAGGTCAGGTTTCTCATCGCGAGTGGTCGTGTGTGCTCGCGATGAGAAACTACCAGTCCACGTTGAGAAAGCTGCCGCTCGAGTAAAAATCTACTCGAGCGGCAGTAAAAGACATCTTGCACTGTGCAAGATGCCGTTTTCAATGATTACACAGTGCGGACAAGCATTCGGCACTGTGCAATCATCGCGAACAGGGTACTATGCAATTCGCGTAGTGCTACACATAGCTTGCGTAGTGCACAGTGCACTTCACATAGCAACGCGTAGCGCTACTTCGCGAACTACGCACAGGGTTAATTTTTACCCTAATGCAGGCATGTATTTGAGTCTGTAAAACATAAAATATATCTTTTAATGGCAGATACAACTGCGGCAGAGAAGCTGATCTCGAATTGAACTGCAGGTGTGTGCCCTGGCCTATGCATGGATGGCTTATTAAGTGGCAATAAGACCTACTGCTCATCTACTGTGTTCGACATAGCGAGGCTGCTATGTTAACTTTAGTACCTGACCTGTCCTTTTGAATCTGTCCTGTTGCTGCCTTCATGATCAGATGATGTGTTTCAAAGTGTGCCTTGGTTATTCTATTTCCATATACATTTTGTGTACTAGGACAAAGTGTGTGGTAGATGATTTGCTCAATGTGTTAAAACAGTGGGTTTTAACCAGTTTTTGAACCTGACTTTGCAAGTGGGCTAATCATGATGATTAGTTTTAATGAGGGGATTCAGTTGGGAGCTAGGAATTATGTGCACTCGGTCGTGCCATCACCTGACTGCTGGACTTCTGCGCTAGCATAAGCTTATCAGGTGCTATCAAAGAGCCATTTGAAGGTGCAGTAGCTTTCTTATGAACTTTGTTGCAGGTAGCGCAGGCAGCTTCTGCCCTATGATCAAAGCTTATTTATATTCTAGCATTTTGATGACACCTAAAGGTTTTAGTGTCATTACAAAAGTGTGGTAGTTTGTCTTAGCGAACCTATACTAGGTGTCAGATCTGGGCTGAGAAGCTTCACAAAGGGAGGTGAGTAAAGTGGTAGTTAAAAGTTGGATTACTTCATGTTTGACAGTTTAGATAGGAGTGTTCTGCTGCAGATTCCTTGCTTTTGTGAATGGCTTGCTTATGATTGTACATTTGTTTCTGGGCCTTTTTTTAGTTCTCCTTCACTCTGTACACATTTCTTGGGTGATAGGGGTCTGTGTGGAGTACGTTTTTGATCCCTTATGTGAAAATCCCCAGGTTTTTGTTGTTGGCTTAAATGGTCCGTTTGTGTGCTACGCGAAACTTCATTGTGTGGACTACTTTCAGGACGGCTAACATAAAATGTATTTGTTTGCTGATTGGAAAAATAGAAATAAACCTAATGTAGCTTCCAGTGCTAAAGGGCTTAAGCTGTACTTCATTGACGAGGCGTAACAAGGCCACACTCACCTTTCCTACAGTGTTTAGTTGGTAAAAAATAAAAATAAGAGCTGGGCCTCTGTTACTGCCGCCTAAAATAGAACCAACTACTATTCATGAAAGTAGGGTGAGGATGTGGCGTAATGACCAGAGCTGCCAACTTCGGAACTGGGAAACAGGTTGAGTCTCGGGGTCCGCTCAACATACTTTGATTCTGCGCTCAATCTCCTGTGCCTAGAAAATATGAATGTGTTCTTAACTTGTGCTAATGAAAAGCACTGGTGTTGATGATTTAGTGCTGGTGCTGAGCACCGGAATCCACTGGTTCAAATGAAACACTGGTTTCCTATATGGAGCCGTGATCCTCACCCTGTTCATGCTTCATAAAGGAAAAATAGGCTGGGTAGGTGTGGACTGCATCCTAGATGATGTAGTAAGGTATGCCAATAATTGCTATGCTATCTGTGAGGTCACAAATATTACATCAGGATAAATGATTACAGCATAAATAATTTTAACTGGTCAAGTTCAAAGTTTGTTGTATTTTGTAAGGTTTCCACAACTCCCCTTTGCTCAAATATTTACAGTACCATTAAAAGGATTTTTTTTCATGTTCCTTTGTATGTGATATTAGCAGATAAACCTAATGAGCCTGTAACAAAGATATTTTAGTAAATCTTATGAGACTTTTAATGATATACTTTGTCTACTACTGATAGTAACCAAAGTCGAGCTTTGTTGGTACTGTTCAGATGGCATGGTCTGTGGCTACGCCCTGGTTCTAGTACCCATGTTTAATGTACCTATAGGTCTGAACTGCAGCTTTGCCATCCAGGTACTATACAAAGGTCTTGTGATGAGACCTGTCTGCAGCAAATGGTCGGCATTATATGTGCTCATGCTTTTTGGCTTCTAGGCTAGGGTATGGAATGTGACCATGCCTTGTGCTCAGTGCACATGCCTGTAGTATCATCAGGGCAAACCCTATGGCCAAATACCAGCTACATATTGGAGAAACCACATTGCAACAAGTAAATTTTTTCAGTAAACCAGACACATTCTTTTTTTCCACAGGACTCATTATGCTTGGTATTAAAACGTTATTGAAGGTAGAATAGAATTTCTTCTCATTTGGCCAGTCGCTTACATCCAACATCAAGTAAAAATGCACACATCACCTGAGCACTGCGATTAAAATATATAATGATTTTAGCAGACTCGACTTTCATCGCTATTTCCATGTTAAACTTAAAAAGTCCACATTTCCTCTAACTAAACTCAGAATGTGCAAAAAAGATTAACCAGTTTACATAAAAAGCAAGGCTTGTGTAATTCATCGCTTCCAGGCTTCTCTCTGGATGCTTTAAAGCTAAATAGAACTAATCTCTCCTGCTAAATTTTTCACTTCATGCAATTCTGAATATAAAATAAACTGAAATATTTATAACACACCGTGGGCAAAAAAAGGCCCACATAAGAACGTTGTTAGGCAAAAGGCATTTTTTGAGTTAACACTTCCCAATTACACAGTCAAAGCATGTAAGGAACCTGTTCACACCCCTACATTCAGTCAGGGGGAAGCTGCTCAGCAGCGCAGCAAGAAGTGCGCTAAATATATATCAGATTAACTTGTTGACCGCAGCGCGAATTCCGAGTGGGCATGTTTCGGACGGCCCCTGGCCGTCCTCCACACACGCCCACTGTGACGTCGGACGGCCAGTGGTCGTCCTACTCACTGAACGGGTTAAAGGAGTGAAGCTTGCTGCAGAGCGTTCACTGTACATGGATAAGCAGGTGTAGGGTGATTAAAGGTCTCTTTTCAAAGCCTCCTGCTGCAACTGCGAACTACGGCCAAGTCGCACCCTCGAACATCATTGATTTCACTGACCATGTCATGAGTGATGTAATATGTGAGGACATAAGCAGTGCATTGCGGGGGCATAAGTTATAGTTAGTTCAGGTGACTATAACTGCTAAATTTTACTTGTTGTGTATGAGTGAAATGGGAGCCTAACTATCATGTCCCTATAACCTTTGGTTTTTTTTCCAGGGAATTTCTAAGGTTTTTTAAAATTATTTTTCCTAACTATACTGTACCTATCACCTTTGGATTTTTCGGTGAATTACTAAGATTCTTTTAAGGATATTTGCTAATTATAACATCCCTTTTACCTTTTGTTTTTTAAGCAAATTTCTAAGGTATTTTATTTTCCTAACCATAACTTGTAACCTTTGAGAGTGAGTGTGAGTTAGTGCATGAGTGTCTCAGTGGATGTGTGAGTGGCTGCATACATGTCTTAGTGGGTTTGTGAGGGGCTACATAAGTATCTCACTGGGTGTGTGAGTGGTTATTGGAGTGTCTGAGTAGGTGTCTGTATGGGTGCATGAGTGTCTGAGTGAGTCTGTGAGTGGGTGTATGTGTTTGAATGGGTCTGTGATTGGCTGTTTGAGTGTTTGAGTGATTCTGTGAGTGGGTGCATGAGTGCCCTATGGGTTTGTGAGTATGCTTGAGAGTATCTGAGTGCATCTGTGAATGGGTGCATGAGTGTCTGAGTGGGTGTTTTAGTGCATGTGAAAATTTCTAAGTAGGTCTGTGAGTGGGTCTGTTATTGTCTGAGTGGGTCTGTGAGTGGGTGTATCAGTGTATGCCTGGGTCTGTCAGTGGGTGTGTATGTGCCTGAGTGGGTGTCTAAGTGTCTGTGTGGGTGTGTCAGTAGCTGTGTCAGTGACTGGGCCACAATGGAACCTCACCTACCCCTTCATCTAAAAAGAATCTACAGTTTTGCATAGAATATCTACCCAAGTGGGGTACTTTCTACTGGTTAATTATTAAGTGCTACCTCCCTAGGTAAATGACCAGTATGTATTTTACACTACTGCTGCGTAATGGAGCATGAGGAAATGTCACCACCGACCTTGTGTGCGTTTGGGCAATGTGATTGTTCCTTGTGAGTCTTTATCTAGAAATTGTTTTTCTGCCCTCTGTTTTGCCTCTCCTGCTCGTTTTCTGCCCTATGTTTTGTCTTTCCTTCCTGAGCCGATTTTGGCCCCAGGGACCCGAGCATGTCTACCTGGGTGTACTGGTCCCACCCAGGACGCCCAGTGTGTCTCGTAGGGGACCACGAGGGGAGTCTCAAGACCCCGCAGTCCTAGCTAGCTCCATGCCTTCTGCAGGAGCTGGCATTGCTCCCACATATATGAAGCTGCTGGAAATACAGCTCCCTGTGTGTGTCGGCAATTATTTCTACTGTTTCCCTGCCCGCAAGACAGTGAGCAGGGAGGCAGATGAAAATCCCCTCCCAGCAAGTGGGAGCAGTTTGACAGCTTTCACTTGCTGGGAGTGGAGTTAGGGTTTGCTCTCACTTAGCAGGGCTTGTCACAGTAACCGCTAAGCCATAGCAAACAGCTATCTCCCAAGGGTGGGATCATCGGGAGATAGCAGGAGTCAGCTCTGGGGGAGCTGACTCCAGAAGGTGAGCTACGTGTCCCCTTCTTTAGCATGCATGGGCTATCCGGGGAGATGATAGTCCGCTTGGTCATAGATGGCCCGGTAGGGGGCCACGCGGCCCACCACCTAGTCTTTAAAATTGTATTTGGTCGCGGGGAGGTAGTGGTCCCTGGGGTTGGGGGTCATCCGTACGACCCCTAGGCATATTGTTCATTTAGCTCTCGGGAGGTGGTGATTGCCGGGGCATAATAAAGCCCCTGGAGGGAGGGCCTGCATAGCTCTCTCTCTCTCATGTTTCTTTTCTCTAGCAGTTCTCAAATACATTATTTTGTGAATTCTGGGAATTAATTTTGTCGACTTCAGACTTGGCCAATAAACTTGCTTTTCATTTTTACAAACTGCTAACTAAAGTGTCTAAACCGTTTCCACGTTGTGCTTTTTCTGATATGAGGAAACACAGCAGTGCATTTCAGATAACTGCAGAAGAAAAACCCTCATTTAAATTATGGCACACGAGTAGGCAAAAAAGTGTCACTAGTGCAAACAGCAATAAATATTCATGCTTTGTTCAACTGGGTGTATGGGTACCTGCAAAGGGGTACAGTACATGAAGGGTATAGAGTTGTGCAGTGAATTCATGGTGAATGTGTGTGATGACTGAATGTGTGCTTGCAAGTGGCAACACAGAAAAGGTTACAGTACTGAGCAGTGCATGCAGAGTAAATGTGTGTGCTGATTGCATGTGTGTCTGTGGTGGCACATTCATTGGAGTTAACAATGCAGGACAGCGTGTGTGATATGTACACATACTGAGTGCAAGTGTGCCTGTAATGATACATTACATTCTATTTTGAAAATCCCAAGCCTGCTTGATAAAGACATAAGGAGGCGGAGGAATGCCCCGGACAGATTTGTGTATTGCTGTGAGCTGGGTGGCACATACTGGGGAAGGGAGAGAGAGACTCCCCATACACTTCAAACGCTGCTCTTTGATTCAGTGAAAGATCACAAGCAAGATGCCTGGGCACATCTCAGGAAGGAAATGGGTCTGATAAGGAAATATTAAAGAGCGGAGCTTGGATCCTGGGTTAACCTTTTGATGCTTATATCACTGTGGCTGACCTCCAGGTGTCAACTTTAGTCACTTGCATGGCCTATGTTGTGGGACTATCAGCATCAGAGTCTCTTCTGCTGTGACAGATGGTTTAGGTACTTAAAAAAAACAGTACCCCAAAATAAAACTTCAAAGACCTAGACCCTAAATAATAGTTGGCGTCTGGATATGGACTATATGAAGGGGTGGAAGAGACCCCAAAAATTGTCATATGCCAAGCAGCCAGTGCAGTGTGGGGAGGGGGTGCTCTGCAAGGACTCCGCCTGTGGCCATGACTGGGGTCCAAATCCTGCTAGTCTCACTGCTAGGAGAGGGGACATCGCCCACGGAAACCAAGACCACCTGCTCTAGAGCACCAGCACCTACCTGCTTGCTGTAAGTAAATGGGCCATTAGTTGTGTGGCCTGCACAAGTAATCAGTCCACATTTGCCATCCACTAGGAACCAAACACCCCATTGTAGGGCTTTATTCTCTCAGGGTACTTAAGCAGAGCAGTTCAAGGCCTACCCAAGGGAGGTGGTGTGGAATAATAATCACCATTTACTGATAAGCAATAATAACACTGTATGTGAGTTACTTTCAAAAAGAGTCTTAATTATACCTATGAACATAAAAGAATAAATTCCCAAAGATGGGTAGCAAGTAGTAGGGAACTACATTCTGACGATACCCACTGACCTGTTTGGACTTACAGAACTGACTGACACATGTTGATGACAAAAAGATGTTGGGGAAATTGAGGCCTTATTACACCCCCACAAATTTTAATCGTGTTCAATGGACCCAAAATAATAAGGGATGGGATTACTCCTCTAGACAATTTTAACTTTCTCCCCTGTTTCCATTCTTCTAATAGCAAGTGCTCCCTTTTAGAGTTTGACTCACCTCCTTGAACATGATCAGTGTTTGATAAAGACCCCATGACGAAGAACGCCGCAAGTTGCGAGCGAGAGACATTTTATCAAAAGAAAGGGACTCCTTATTTGGGTTTGACTCAGTCTGTTAGATTGATTGAGTGACAACACTTCAAGTTTAACCACCTGTCCCACCTTTCAACCATCAATCACCTCCTAGTTCCTGCTGTGTAGCTCGGAAAGGTGGGCACTCCATAGAGGGGAGGAACCCACCCCTCCACACAGAGACATTGGGAAAGACAGGGATCAGTAAAGCTATGTCAAACTCTAGCATCCGTCAACCAATGGGGGACCAGGGAAGTTTAGGAGCATAGATGTAGGAGGAAAGATCAGTAATAATGAGTAAAAGTGGAGGTCGCTTCGTACAGGCTGGCTGGAAAGAGAGTGGATATAGATTTTTAAGTTGACCTGTTAGACGTTTGATGTTTAAAGGATGGGAGGGCAATTTAAGACCATTATTGAATGTGTATTGTATTTGTGGATGGTGTTTTAGAGCTCATTGTTAATACAGTATTAGGGGTAAGTAGAATGTAGAGCTAAGCTGAAGGTTGATGTACTGAGGGCTCTGCTTGCTTCCAAAGAAAATGGCCTTTTCCACAAAAACAATTAGTGCTGGGAGCCACTCTTCGTCAACAGCTAAGAAGTGGAAACTAGTGAAAATTAGCTTGCTTCAAGAGCCCTGTTTACTACTGTTTCTACTAGAACATTCTTTACTCCAGAAAAAGGGCCTGATCATGTCCTATTCCAATTCGCAAACCAGGGATATGCAATTTGCACTCAGACCAGTTCGCAAACCAGGGATTTGCAATTTGCACACAGACTAGTGTGTGAATAGGAATGCAGTTTGTGATGCGACCTATGCACTAATAGAAACGTAAATTGTACATTCTTACAGTGTTGCAAAGCAACTTGCCTAATGTGTACTGACTGCACATTTTGCAATTTGCGACCCCCTGTAATTGGCTGTAAATGCAGGAAAGGAGGCCTGCAAGTGACATCGGCAACAACCCTGTGTCACCTACTACAGTTGTTCCGATTCTTTGTGTTTGTTCTACAGTGTAGAACAAAAAATACAGTTATTTTGTAAAACCAGGCGATAATCGTTAATTTAAAAATGTGTGTTTACAGCCACGACTTCAAGTTGTCAATAAAAGATGAACAGCCCAAAGTTGTTGTTTCACAATCTCAGTATATAATTTTGAGGTACATAAAGGAAAACAACTGTTAACCTCTACAGTAAATCTAATTAAGGTACGCTACTATTCTACTATCAACCCAATCTTCTATTGTATAATTTAACTAGTAATTTAATTATGCTGAATACGGAGAAATTGCTGCCTTTGAGGTTGAAATGCAGCATCTCACTTTAGAAAGATAGTGTTACTTTCTCACGGAACGAAGCTCATTTAACCTCTTGTCCTGCACTCTGTATGTTGAACTCTGATTCTCAAGATGGATTGTTGTTAAGGATAATCTCTGTTTTTGTAACTCCATCCCACTTTCAAAAAGGCCCCAGTGCTTTGAGTGGTTCAGAGTCCATTACCATTCCCCCTCCTACTTGCCTTGCAGTCATGAATACAGAAAAAGCTACACATGTGGAGAGAAGATGGAAGGAGGCTGAACATGGGTTGGGAGTGCTGAGAGATGAAGGGCGTGAGTTTTGAGTGTTCAGAATTTAGTTCTGGGCACATCGGACATACTATGGTGTCAATTGGTGTTCTTGTATATGATAAATCATTGTTTTTAGTTTTGGTTGTTGTTCCTGTACTTGATTGTTGAGTTTTGCTCCCCTTGAGTCATTGTGCTCGCTCCATCGTCTAGCACATACTTTGTTCACCCAGGTGTATGTTAGATTCCTTATGTTAGACTAATGTTCTTATTTGTTATCATTGCCTCAAATTGTAAAGCGTTCTGATATCCTTCGGGATCAAGTTCGCGCTATATAAAACTTTATAAATAAATAAATAAATAAATAACAATTGATGGACAGAATGCAGAACAATGTTATACATTCACCCCAGTACAGAGATCTGGGCCTAAATCCATTGTTTCTTTTGCAAGGGATATCTGCATTACGTATTTGCATTTCCCTTACCAAACAGGAAACTTTTTATTGAAAGCAGACCGTGCCCGTTAAAGGTACCGGTGCAGCTTTAATAATAATAATTTATAAAAAAGGCTTCTCATTTGGGAAGATACCGGTTCAAGCAAGCAGTGGTCTCCTGGACCTCTGCCTATTCTCAAAGTGGCAACCATCATGATTCCAAATGAGGAAGCTGTCCCACAGTAACAGCTTACCCGTTTTGAATCAGATACCATCCCCTTTGAGGTGTCAATATCTGATCAATTGTTTGCTACCACAATATTCACAAACCATTGATACATTCCTCTTCGAGCTGCAGATAGGAGGGAGATGCCACTTTCAAACACCCCTTCTTTATTTGCAGATTGGAAAGGGTTGCAAAAACCCTTTTACGGGTCTGCCTATTGCAAATCATAAAAGACCTTTGGTAAATAATAAAATCTTAATTTGCAGTTGCTGACCATATGATTTTATAAATCACAGGCTATCACAGGCTTTGTGAAAGCAAAATTACTTTGTACATCATGCTGCAATTGAGAGCTGCAGTGGTAGACATGGCAGTGCCCGTGGTACCATAAGGCAAGCCAGAAGCGGACCACCCTTGCTGCCTTTCATTGACAACGATGAGAAGAATTTTGGAATTTTTTATTATTTTTTATTGTTGTACTTTTTAAAAATAAGTAGAAATAAAAGTTTTCCCCATTGAAATGTTGGAAAAAAAGGTTTATCGTGGCATATCTTTCACATTCCAGAAACCAAATCCGAGCTGCTGAGTATCTAGCCCCTCCCTGTGGCAGCTCCTGGAGAGTGCATGCAAGATGTCGTGCATTAACACTGGAAGGTAGAAGCTATCATTTGAATCGCAAAACAATCCGCCTGCCCTCTGTACTCAAAAAGACCTGCTGTAGAAAATACGATTATGGAACTCATAGAACTACTAAAAGCTACAGATTGGTCCCATGGATAAAGGACCTGTGTGTCATCTATGTGAATGTGGGGCAGGGCTACAGATTGGTACCCATGGATGAAGGACGTGTGTGTCATCCATGTGAATGTGGGGCAGGGCTGTACGACCTGCTTTTTAAATGTACGTGATTTGGATGCACTTTTCCGGTTTTCATTCAGACATTTGCCCTGTTATTCATATTTTTCTGTTTCAAACATCTTAAAAATCCATTCCTCTCTATGTATTTCGCTCAGAGTGCCCTCCTTCCACGTTGGAACGCTGCAGAATATTTACATGTGCGATTCCCACAGCTGTGGTTCGCTGAAAGTGACAATGTACTTGTAAGTTCCGAGAAAGAATGGAAGGCCCAAGATTTCCCTGCATAGTGGGGTAACCGTACTCTCGCCTGGAACGGTGCCCTTCCTATGCCCTTGGAGCAGAGCACTAGATGCTTCCTGCCCCATGGAGAGGCCAGCCTGGCAGAGGGTGCTGGGTGTGTCTTCTTGGCCAGCTACTGCCGAGGCCCAGGCTTTACAATCACCGAGGCTTTCATTCTCCAGGGAGAACCAGATGTTCTGCAAAAGTGAGAGTCGACTGCCAATTAAAGTCAGTCCTCCCCTTCGGCTTCTTGTGTTATTTGATAGTTGCTGCTTCAAGTAACTCTCATAAGCCTCTCAACTGGCAACTGTCACATGATATGTGGCCACTTGGGATGCAGGATGAGTGTAAGAATCTAAATTGTGCCCTGGTCGTGTTCTAAGTTCAGGCACACGTTTATTCTTCAATATTTGATATTACGGATGGATGCGACTTGCTATTTCGTTGCATTTAACATGTGCCTCGTGTTTCGCGCAGCATGCAAGCCCATTCATAAATGTGTACGAGCAAAATCTGTGCAGGCGTTACCTGGCACTGACTGAGTCTGAACTGTGTTTATCTTCTAGAGGAGCAGCTGTCAATCACACTAAGACTTTATACTGCATTCCTGTTGGTTGTAAGTGCTTTAAATCCAAGGTGCTGCAGGTATCCAGTCTAATACCGCTCATTTTACTGACTTTAGAAGGAAGGAAGACTGAGTTAGATTTGCTCAGATTCCAACTTTTACCTGCAAGTCACACCAGATGCCAGAGGAAAGACTGAGCTTGACGAGACAGCGTTGGTAGATAGGCAGTGTGTCATGGGCCCTGGTACAACGACTGAAATGCGCCCCCTGGCTGCCGGTTGAAATCTAAAACACAGCAATATCAGGGTACAGTGGGTCCCCTGGCAAGAGGGCTCCGGTGACCCTGCTCAGGTCTGGAAAGGGAAGATAAGCTACCAATCTACCATTAGAGGAACTGTGACTTGATATAGCCATTACTTTCTGATGGTGCTGTTTGTTCAACCCGATTTCTAGCTGTTGTGATCTCAAACCCTGCATCTCCGTTCCTAAACCATCCTTCAGAATGAAATCTAAGAAATCAGACAATTTCACTTTATTGTCACTAATAAATCATTTAAAGCTATCAACAGGACGGTCCCAGAATAGTCACCTCTCACTACGTGTCATCGCGGACAGTGCTTCCAGTCCTGAACTTTTCACCTGCAAATCATTGGCATAAGATGTGCCAGTCTAGTTAGGTCCGTGAGGCAAACCACAACCACATCACCCAGGATGCAACGGGTGACACGCCCCAGCCCTGGACCTGACAGTGTTTGAGGTGACATGAAGTGAGGAGGTCGACCTTACCTAGACAGGCATTTCACTTAGGTAAACGTGTTTTAATAAATACCACCATAGATCACTGATAGCAGTTTAAACTCACCAAGATGACTGTCGTTTCAAAATGTGCTTGCAGGTGATACGCAAAACAAACCAATCATAAAAAAGATTATTTTTTTATGTTCTTTTGCTTCAACCTAAAATTCAATAAAATATTTTGAACAAAAAAAATGACAAAGCACTAGAGAGGCAACTTAGATTTTCATAACACAGTAAACTAACAAGATGCAAATGTAAGACAAATTAAAAAGAATAAAGATTTTAAAAGTTACAAGAAGATGAAAAATATAATTAATAATAAAGTAGTGAAAAAAGGTGGGCTTATGTTATTTTATAAAGTCTAAGGTCATCTACTACCAAACTCATCGACTTAATCTAAAAAAGGGAAGTCTTATCAAGTGTAAACTTGTTACACCGAGTCAGTGTAAAAGTTCCATTTCATCTGCTTTTTAAAAGGAAATGGAAATGATATATAGCTTTTCATGCCATACGAAAACATACATCTAAAACTAGTCCTCTGTCGCTACTTTTAGTGCTGCTATTCCTGCACTTGTATAGCTATACCAACACTTTTAGCACAAGTGCTAGTAGGTCTACAATAGTTCTTCTCTGTTATCAAATTCAAAAATGTGTTAAAATATCAAACTTTAACAATTATGTAAAAGAGGAAATCGAAATGAATGTATAGTTTATGCATTTCAGGCACTCGTGGTATAAAAACTGGAAGAATCACAAGTGCTGACATGATGCAAATGTTGCATGTTTAGGCAAAATGATGCTACAGTCCTAAGTAACTCCTTAAGTAACTGTCAGCTGAATATGGCTCTAGCCACAGACACATTTAATAGTCTCGAGGGAATAAAATGCATTTGTCTTAACCATACCTTACCTATGCATAGAACTGAGATGTGTTCATGCATTAAAGCAGTTAAATTACAACATGCATACATTTAAATTCATGTCTTGGTGCCAACCAAGAATCCTGATGTGGCTAACCCAGTCACACAAAAAAGGGCTGCAAAGAGGGTAGAGTGCTTGTCATTTTACAGCGAACACACAAAGCCTGCAGCCTTTTCAAAACAACTCAGTGCCCAGCATATCCCAAAAGATAGGTGTAAAAAACTCAGGGATTTTTTTGTAGGCCAGATGTGTTTCCTATAGATCCTTGCATATTGCTTCTGTTGTATTCTTTTCATTTGCACTATGTCTGAATTATTTGTTCGGAGCGGTTGCCTTTCATGCATTCTTAGATTTCTTCTCACCTTCAAGGTTCAATCCTGTTACCAATGTTATTCAATTTATATACAATCTCTCTCTCTCACCAAATTCAGACATGAAGCCTGGATCGTTTCTTTACGTGGACTGCACACAGATTTTTCTATCAAAAATTGAAGATGAAGTTGAGTTTGCAGCCACTCAGGGATTTAACTGTCTATAGATAACTGAATGAGTCACAGCCATCTGACATTGAATGGTGCCAGAACAGAAATTCTGTGCACATTTAAATCGTCACCTTTTTGGGAGCCATTGTTTGGCCCTCTTCTTTGGGGCCTAAACAGGTTCCGTTAAACTGCGTAATAAACCTTGTTGTAAAGACTAACTTAGTGCTAACAAAGTCGGACCAGATCAGTGCTGTAGTAAAGACCTCTTACTTTCAGCTTCACTCTCTGAAGCGTACTTTACATCTCTTTACCGTTTCTCATAAAGTGCAGGCCATTGACGTCTTTACATCATCGAGTCTTCACTGTTGCAACTCAGTGTATTTAGATTTGCCCAATGTTGTGATTCAAAAATTACAAGAGCTCAAAACTCTGCTGCCAGATTTATGTTTCAGTTAAAAGCAAGAAACTATATATACTCTGCGTTGGCATCTACACTCTCTTTCCATAAAACAGGGGATTATATTCACATCTATGAGTCTGTTACATAACACACTATATTCTACTAAGCACTCGCCTCTCTCATTTCTCTCTCTATAAAGTCATCTCGTGTTTTGCGATCAGAGGACAAATTCTACTTGTCAGTTCCTAGGTTTCATTTGACAACCGGAGGCAACTGTGCGTTCTCTGTTGCCTTGGCTGAGATATGGAATTCATTTTCTTCCCCTAAATCTAAGACAGACATCAGATTTGCTCATGTTCAGGAAAACTTTAAAAACTTGATTATTTTCTCCGGTGTCTTTATTTAGTAACTGTGTTCTGTTTCTGCAGCTGACCACATCACACACAGAGCAACATAGAGGAGACAG